>NC_090312.1:63597456-64823394 GCF_039906515.1 Pseudorca crassidens | reverse complement strand
TGGAGGTTGAATCATTTTCTGTGTAGCTCTGCCCTGATATTGCTGTTGACAGCAATGCATTGTAAAAAAGAATTAGTATTCTACTTCTTAAAGCTATGTTGAATATCTTTTCAGCATATTTTCTAATAAAAATACAATGTAAAGGTTTTTATGTAGTAAATCATCTGCATGTAATTTAAACACAGGAGAGCAGAAATGAGACAATTAAGGTAGGCTTTGATATAAATTTAAACAAATATATTTTTGCATGTACGTGATGGTTGCACATATATGGTTTTCTTGTGACATTGAACAAATTTTTCTTCCCATCATGTAACAAAAAGTAGTACATATGTGGCAGGTAAGTGAGGCCACCAATCAGTGTTTATCAAGGTTCACATCGTAGTATTGGGAGTACAGGGAGATCCATGCACAGCCACGGATTGAATCTCATATGTCATTATGCATTTTAAAAAACACATTTTACTTCTCTACTATAAATTAACAACAGTTGAATCTATGCATAAATTGTCAGGATATTGAAACCAAAAAATGACCTTTGACTTCAATTATCTAGATAATTCAAGCAAGTGAAAATTACGTATAGGAATGAAACTACTAGATAACATTCTAAATAGTCAAAAACATCTGATTATTTAGGAGAAATATTTTGCCTGCTTTAAATTCTGCATTATTGGAAAATAGAAATACAAATAGTTACAAAATTGCCATGGGTCATATATGAATACAGTTATGAATATTTAAATATTTTTATTGTTATTACAATGGAATTGGTGTGCTACCAATGCAATTATTTTCATCAAATAGTCTAAACCCTGAAGACATATTCTGGAAAACTGAGGTTTCTGGGACATTTCTAAAGTTTAGCATTCTCATTTTGATTATATCTCCAGGAAAATGTTATCAATAATACATTTTAGGAGATGATTTGTATTGAAAGGCATTCCCTAACATGAACCTTAGGTTTTCAGTGTTTTCCAGAGTATGGTCTGTGGACATATTCTCTAAGGTCCAATTGTCCTGGGAGAATATTTACTTTTGCATTTTTATTTTTATCATAACTAACACAAAAACCAGCTGTAAATAGAAAATACTTTTCAGGAAATCTAATTGAAAGTTATTCATAAAAATGTTTTATTTTCTTAATCACTGTTTCTCAGACTTGAATCTGAATAATATTTTCAGGGATTGAATATTTCACCAGCTTGAAAAACAAACTTACATCCTATGATTTGAAAAAAGGTGGGCTTAATAAATGTTTATTCCTTTTAAAATATGTATGATTAAAGATATAAGTAAGGGGCTTCCCTGGTGGTGCAGTGGTTGAAAGTCTGCCTGCCGATGTGAGGGACACGGGTTCCTGCCCTGGTCCGGGAAGATCCCACATGCCACGGAGCAGCTAGGCCTGTGAGCCATGGCCGCTGAGCCTGCGCGTCTGGAGCCTGTGCTCCGCGATGGGAGAGGCCACAACAGTGAGAGGCCCACGTACCACAAAAAAAAAAAAAAAAAAAAAAGATATAAGTAAGCACGGAAGTGAAGAATTTAAAATGGTCAGTCTATTGTTAATCCGTAAAATTTCCAAATATCCAAGTTTCTCCTTGATGGTGTATTTTGAAAGAAATATTTATTATGATTATGGAAAATAAGGTCTTGGTATTTGGGGGCTATAATATCAAATATTCTCTTATTGATTTAAGATAGCATTTTCTAATAATATGGATTCAGTACTGAATAGTTGAAAATTTTTTAAGTGTATAAGTAAAATAAAATTCTTAATTACCTTAAACCACTTTTTTGTTGGTGTGTGTGTGTATGTATTTATGTGATGTGAACAGTTGAGATACTTTTATTTATAACATTTGTATGATTTTTTTCTTAATTATGGTCATATATCCGATTATTCAAAATTTTTCATAAAAATCATCTTAAAGTTTTTTTTTGCACCTTGTAAATAATCTGGTCATGAAGTATTTAACAAATTTGTTATTTCTTATTCATTTATGTGCTTTCAATTTTTTGATATGATAAAGCTTCAAATGGACATCTTTATAGATAGCTCTTTATTTTATTATATTCTTTTTCCATTTATTTAGAAAAATATTTATAATGCTATGAAATCATACTATGAATACCTGGTCAAATATATATAAATATGTAATGATCCCTGTTTTAATTGAGTACTTTTTTGTAAAATAATATAGCTGATTTTTAAAGCAAATTTAGATTTTTGCCAAGATTCAAAGAAATGGTCTCCAGATATAGAAAATTTCTGAAAAAAGAAGATTTTAGTTCATTTTAATGTAAAATCTTTAACTGTCTTTAGCCATTGTTGTATGGTTTCAGTTTTATCTAAGATAAATAATTTTAATATCTTTGTCTTACCCCCTGCCTATTTTTATTTTATGGTTACCTGGTACTCAAGATGGTCTAAATGTATTTATGGCATCAGGACACTACCTTCTCAGTTAAAGAATGCCTCTTTTCAGTAAAATATTTCATAGGGTAACTTTGAATCAATCGAGTCACGTAAGTACCAGTAACTCATACTATACATTTTCAAAAGCCTAAGCAAATGAAACCCACTCCACTACTATAGTTATGTCTACTGCACTTATAGAAGAACCAAATGAAAATATTCTCTCCATTCATACGTATGAGAAGCTTAGAAGTTAAGATAAAATATTTGCTCTAAATAGAAACTGATTTCTGAAATGATTTGGTTGCTGAAGAAGTGAGGTAGAGTCACAATGTGGAAACATTTACTTTTGAACAAAACAGCTGCTTAAATAACAACTCTTTACATAATTTTGGGTAAAGGGTAACTTCTTTTATATGTGTGAATATGTAGACATGGATAAAATAGATACTCTTGAAAGACTGACTTTTTCATAAATCCATTATCCAAAATATAATTCATTATCAATTGATTTTATTCTATTAGAACTTTACATAAATGAAGAAATCAATGAAAAGGATTCTTAGGTATCAATTTATATATTGTACATTCTTCCTTTCAAGAGTTAATGGACTGCTAAAAATATGTGACCCAGATTAAAATTATTCCAAAAATGTTGTGACACTAAAAATAATGTTTTTTATTGCTTCATAAGGAGATCTACTTTGTCACTAAAAGCATTCTGGAAAAACTGTTTTGTTTTGTTTTTGGTTTCTTTTGAGTGTATGTGAGAAATCTTGGAAAATAAGGCTATAATGTGTCTGTTCAGCTATATTGATCTCTTTATTAAACTCAATAGTTTCTCCAACTTGCCTCCAGTCTCTTCATGACTTTTATATCAAGCACAGTATTTAAATGTGCATTTATGTGTTGAAATTTTAATATGCAATGATATTGTAGTTGATTCAGCCATAGGGAATGCATAAAACAACATGGAAATTATATGATCACAGAGGCAGAACCAACCCGTAGGAAAGACAATTGTTTTAGAAAGGTTAACCATGTTCTCTCATTTTTAGCTTCAGATTAATAACATGCAAAGTTCCCCTATTGTTTCAATGAAAAAAATGGAGAGTTTTTTTTATTTTTTTATGGTGTAATATTAACATTCTACTTTCTTGAGTTTAAAACTATATCAATGCTCTGGTGGTGGTTCTGTTCTTCCTGGTTATTGGTAGGACTTGGTGAACTAAAAGGAATTTATTTCATCATATTTTGTTTGTTTTGTGGATATCCATTCTCCTTTTGGTCATTTATTTTCAAGAAAAATGTATGAATATTTTCAAAATCATAATGTTCTGATTACTCTCAGAAGAGAAAACATTTGGAAATAGGTACAGATGAAGGATACCATGTAGTTTATGAAGAGTATTCCTTTAGAAGTTCTAGTTCATGATATCCAGTAAGAGTGTACGTTTATACATAGTAGTGATTCAATTTGCTACATTTAAATACAGATGTACCTCATTTTACTGTGTTTCACTTTATTGTACTTCACAGATATTATATATATATATATTTTTTGTTTTGTTTTACAAATTGAAATTTTGTCATGATCCTGTGTGGAGCAAGTCTATCAGTATCATTTTTCCAGTAGCATGTGGTCATTTTGTGTCTCTGTGTCACATTTTGGTAAATCTTACAATATTTCAATCTTTGTCATTTTATTATATTTGTTATGATGATCTGTGATCAGTGATCTTTGATGTTACTACTGAAAAAAGATTATGATTAATTGATGGCAAATTATGGTTAGGATTTTATCATAATAAGGTTTTTTATTTTTTAATTTAATATAATTTAACTTTTTATACAGCAGGTTCTTATTAGTCATAAATTTTATGTACATAAGTGTATACATGTCAATCCCAATCTCCCAATTCATCCCATCACAACCCTACCCCCCCCCGCCACTTTCCCCACTTGTTGTGCATAGTTTGTTCTCTATATCAGTGTCTCAATTTCTGCCCTGCAAACAAGTTCACCTGTACAATTTTTCTAGGTTCCACATATATGTGTTACTATACGATATTTGTTTTTTTTTCTGACTTACTTCACTCTGTGTGACAGACTCTAGATCTATCCATGTCTCAACAAATGACCCAATTTTGTTCCTTTTTATGGCTGAGTAATATTCCTTTATATATATGTACCGTATCTTCTTTATCCATTCATCTGTCGATGGGCATTTAGGTTGCTTCCATGACCTGGCTATTGTAAATAGTGCTGCAGGGAACATTGGGGTGCATGTGTCTTTTTGAATTATGGTTTTCTTTGGGTATATGCCCAGTAGTGCGATTGCTGGATCATATGGTAATTCTATTTTTAGTTTTTTAAGGAACCTCCACACTGTTCTCCATAGTGGCTGTATCAATTTAAATTCCTACCAACAGTGCAAGAGGGTTCCCTTTTCTCCACAGCCTCTCCAGCATTTGTTGTTTGTAGATTTTCTGATGATGCCCATTCTAACTGGTGTGAGGTGATACCGCATTGTTTTTTTGATTTGCATTTCTCTAATAATTCGTGATGTTGAGCAACTTTTCATGTGCTTCTTGGCCATCTGTATGTTTTGGAGAAATGTTGATTTAGGTCTTCTGCCCATTTTTGGATTGCATTGTTTGTTTTCTTAATACTGAGCTGCATGAGTTGTTTATATATTTTGGAGATTAATCTTTTGCCCATTGATTTGTTTGCAAATATTTTCTCCAATCCTGAGGGTTGTCTTTTCATCTTGTTTATGGTTTCCTTTGCTGTGCAAAAGCTTTGAAGTTTCATTAGGTCCCATTTGTTTATTTTTGTTTTTATTTCCATCACTCTAGGAGGTGGATCAAAAAAGATCTTGTGGTGATTTATGTCAAAGAGTGTTCTTCCTATATTTTCCTCTAAGAGTTTTATAGTGTCCAGTCTTACATTTAGATCTCTAATGCATTTTGAATTTATTTTTGTGTATGGTGTTAGGGAGTGTTCTAATTTCATTCTTTTACATGTAGCTGTCCAGTTTTCCCAGCACCACTTATTGAAGAGGCTATCTTTTCTCCATTGTATATCCTTTCCTCCTTTGTCATAGGTTAGTTGACCATAGATGCGTGGGTTTATCTCTGGGCTTTCTATCTTGTTCCATTGATCTATGTTTCTGTTTTTGTGCCAGTACCATATTGTCTTGATTACTGTAGCTTTGTAGTATAGTCTGAAGTCAGGGAGTCTGATTCTTTCAGCTCCGTTTTTTTCCCTCAAGACTGCTTTCATTATTTGGGGTCTTTTTTTGTCTTCATACAAATTTTAAGATTTTTTGTCCTAGTTCCATAAAAAATGCCATTGGTAGTTTGATAGGGATTGCATTGAATCTGTAGATTGCTTTGGGTAGTATAGTCATTTTCACAATATTGATTCTTCCAATCCAAGAACATGGTATATCTCTCCATCTGTTGGTATCATCTTTAATTTTTTTCATCAGTGTCTTATAGTTTTCTGTATACAGGTCTTTTGTCTCCCTAAGTAGGTTTATTCCTAGATATTTTATTCATTTTTTTGAAATGGTAAATGAGATTGCTTCCTTAATTTCTCTTTCATATTTTTCATCATTAGTGTATAGGAATGCAAGAGATTCCTGTGCATTAATTTTGTATCCTGCAACTTTACCAAATTAATTGATTAACTGTAGTAGTTTTCTAGTGGCATCTTTAGGATTCTCTATGTATAGTATCATGTCATCTGCAAACAGTGGCAGTTTTACTTCTTCTTTTCCAATTTGTATTCCTTTTATTTCTTTTTCTTCTCTGATTGCCATGGCTAGGACTTCCAAAACTATGTTGAATAATAGTGGTGAGAGCTTGTCTTGTTCCTGATCTTAGAGGAAATGCTTTCAGTTTTTCACCACCGAGAATGATGTTTGCTGTGGGTTTGTCATATATGGCCTTTATTATGTTGAGGTAAGTTCCCTCTATGACCACTTTCTGGAGAGTTTTTATCATAAATAGGTATTGAATTTTGTCAAAAGCTTTTTCCCCATCTATTGACATGATCATATGGTTTTTATTCTTCAGTTTGTTAATATGGTATATCACATTGATTGATTTGCATATATTGAAGAATCCTTACATCCCTGGGATAAATCCCACTTGATCATGGTGTATGATTCATTTAATGTTATTGGATTCTGTTTGCTAGTATTTTGTTGAGGATTTTTGCAACTATATTCATCAGTGATATTGGTCTGGAATTTTATTTTTTTGTAGTATCTTTGTCTGGATTTGGTATCAGGGTGATAGTGGCCTCATAGAATGAGTTTGGGGATGTTCCTTCCTTTGCAATTATTTGGAAGAGTTTGAGAAGGATGTATGTTAGCTCTTCACTAAATGTTTGATAGAATTCACCTGTGAAGCCATCTTGTCCTGGACTTTTGTTGGTTGGAAGATTTTTAATCACAGTTTCAATTTCATTACTTGTGATTGGTCTGTCCATATTTTCTATTTCTTCCTGGTTCAGTCTTGGAAGGTTATACGTTTCTAAGAATTTGTCCATTTCTTCCAGGTTGTCCATTTCATTGTCATAGAGTTGCTTGTAGTAGTCTCTTAGGATGCTTTGTATTTCTGCTGTGTCTGTTGTAACTTCTCCTTGTTCATTTCTAATTTTATTGATTTGAGTCCTCTCCCTCTTTTTCTTGATGAGTCTGGCTAATGGTTTATCAATTTTGTTTATCTTCTCAAAGAACCAGCTTTTAGTTTTATTGATCTTTGCTATTGTTTTCTTTGTTTCTATTTCATTTATTTCTGTTCTGATCTTTATGATTTATTTCCTTCTGCTAACTTTGGGTTTTGTTTGCTCTTCTTTCTCTAGTTCCTTTAGGTGTAAGGTTAAATTGTTTATTTTAGATTTTTCTTGTTTCTTGAGGTAGGCTTGTATAGCTATAAACTTCCCTCTTAGAACTGTTTTTGCTGCATCTCATAGGTTTTGGATCATTGTGTATTCATTGTCATTTGCCTCTAGGTATTTTTTGATTTCCTCTTTGATTTCTTCAGTGATCTCTTGGTTATTTAGTATCGTATTGCTTAGCCTCCATGTGTTTGTGTTTTTTTACGTATTTTCCCCCTGTAATTCATTTCTAATCTCATAGCATTGTGGTCAGAAAAGATGCTTGATATCATTTCAATTTTCTTAAATTTACTGAGGCTTGATTTGCGACACAAGATGTGATCTATCCTGGAGAATGTTCCATGTGCACTTGAGAAGAAAGTGTAATCTGCTGTTTTTGGATGGAAAGTCCTATAAATATCAATTAAATCTATCTGGTCTATTGTGTCACTTAAAGCTTCTGTTTCCTTATTTATTTTCATTTTGGATGATCTGTCCATTGGTGTAAGTGCGGTGTTAAAGTCCTCCACTATTATTGTGTTACTGTTGATTTCCTTTTTTATAGCTATTAGAAGTTGTCTTATGTATTGAGGTCCTCCTATGTTGGGTGCATATATATTTATAATTGTTATATTTTCTTCTTCAATTGATCCCCTGATCATTATGTAGTGTCCTTCCTTGTCTCTTGTTACATTCTTTATTTTAAAGTCTATTTTATCTGATATGAGTATTGCTACTCCAGCTTTCTTTTGATTTCCATTTGCATGGAATACCTTTTTCCATCCCCTCACTTTCAGTCTGAAGGTGTCCTTAGGTCTGAAGTGGGTCTCTTGTAGACAGTATATATATGGGTCTTGTTTTTGTATCCATTCAGCAAGCTTGTGTCTTTTGGTTGGAGCATTTAATCCATTCACGTTTAAGGTAATTATCAATATATATGTTCCTATTAACATTTTCTTAATTGTTTTGGGTTTGTGTAGGTCCTTTTCTTCTCTTGTGTTTCCCACTTAAAGAAGTTCCTATAGCATTTGTTGTAGAGCTGGTTTGGTGGTGCTGAATTCTCTTAGCTTTTGCTTGCCTGTAAAGCTTTTGATTTCTCCATTGAATCTGAATGAGATCCTTGTGGGGTAGAGTGATCTTGGTTGTAGGTTCTTCCCTTTCATCACTTTAGGTATATCTTGCCACTCCTTTCTGGCTTGTAGAGTTTCTGCTGAGAAATCAGCTGTTAACCTTATGGGAGTTCCCTTGTATGTTATTTGTCATTTTTCCCTTGCTGCTTTTAATAATTTTTCCTTGTCTTTAATTTTTGCCAATTTTACTACTATATGACTCAGCGTGTTTCTCCTTGGGGACTTGGGTGGCTATTTCCTTTCTCATGTTAAGGAAGTTTTCAACTATAATCTCTTCAAATATTTTCTCTGGTCCTTTCTCTCTCTCTTCTCCTTCTGGGACCCCTATAATTCTAATGTTGTTGTGTTTGATGTTGTCCCAATGGTCCCTTAGTCTGTCTTCATTTCTTTTCATTCTTTTTTCTTTATTTTGTTCTGCAGCAGTGAATTCTGCCATTCTGTCTTCCAGGTCACTTATCCATTCTTCTTTCTCAGTTATTCTGCTATTGATTCCTTCTAGTGTAGTTTTCATTTCAGTTATTGTATTGTTCATCTTTGTTTGTTTGTTCTTTAATTCTTCTAGGTCTTTGTTAAACATTTCTTACATCTTCTTGATGTTTGCCTCCTATCATTTTCTAAGGTCCTGGATCATCTCCACTATCATTATTCTGAATTCTTTTTCTGGAAGGTTGCATATCTCCACTCCATTTAGTTGTTTTTCTGGGGTTTTATCTTGTTCCTTCATCTGGTACATAGCCCTCTGCCTTTTCATCTTGTCTATCTTTCTGTGAATGTGGTTTTTGTTCCACAGGCTGCAGGATTGTAGTTCTTGTTTCTGCTGTCTGCCCTCTGGTGGATGAGGCTAACTAAGAGTCTTATGCAACTTTTGTGATGGGAGGGACTGGTGATGGGTAGAGCTGACTGTTGCTCTGGTAGGTGGAGCTCAGTAAAACTTTAATCTGCTTGACTGCATATGGGTGGGGCTGGGTTCCCTCCCTATTGGTTGTTTGGCCTGAGGCAACCCAACACTGGAGCCTACCTGGGCTCTTTGGTCAGGCTAATGTCGGATGCTGGGAGGACTCACGCCAAGGAATACTTCCCAGAACTTCTGCTGCCAGTGTCCTTGTCCCCACAGTGAGCCACAGCAAACCCCCCTCTGCAGGAGACCCTCCAACACTAGCAGGTAGGTCTGGTTCAGTATCCCTTGGAGTCAGTGCTCCTTCGCCTGGGTCCCGATGCACACACTACTTTGTGTGTGCCCTCCAAGAGTGGAGTCTCTGTTTACCCTTGTTCTGTCAAAGTCCTGCAATCAAATCCCAGTAGCCTCCAAAGTCTGATTCTCTAGGAATTCCTCCTCCCATTGCCAGACGCCAAGGTTGGGAAGCCTGACGTGAGGCTCAGAACCTTCACTCCAGTGGGTGGACTTCTGTGGTATAAGTGTTCTCCAGTTTGTGAGTCACCCACGCAGCAGTTATGGGATTTGATTTTACTGTGATTGCACCCCTCCTACCATCTCATTGTGGCTTTTCCTTTGTCTTTGAGGTATCTTTTTTGATGAGTTCCAGTGTCTTCCTGTCAATGACTGTCCAGGAGCTAGTTGTGATTCTGGTGTTCTTGCAAGAGAGAGTGAGAGCACGTCCTTCTACTCTGCCATCTTCATTCCAAAAACCATAATAAGGTTTTTTTTTTTTTTTTTTTTTTTTAAGGCTCCGGATGCGCAGGCTCAGCGGCCATGACTCACGGGTGCAGCCACTCCGCGGCATGTGGGATCCTCCCGGACCGGGACATGAACCCGTGTCCCCTGCATCGGCAGGCGGACTCTCAACCACTGCGCCACCAGGGAAGCCCCCAATAAGGTATTTTTTAATTAAGATATGTACTTTTTTTAGACTTAATGCTATGGCACATTTACTAAACTATGATATATTGTATACAGTATAATGTGTACATAACTTTTATACACACTGAGAAACACGATCCAACCATATGTTGCAAGAAGGTGAATTAACTTAGTTCTGAGGAATAGTAATTGCATGGACTTAACCCCTCATTAGCCTTTCATTTCTTGAAAGAGGAAAATAAAAGAAAGACTTACTAGTTATAGTAGAATGTTAATAAGAGATTATAAACAGTAAACCATTACATGTCATCATTTACTATCATCTTTTGTAGTGGTAGGAAAAAAATAACATGAAGATGGGCAAGAGATAGAGAAAAGGTAAAGACTATATATCTAAATTGCTATACTTCATACAATCCAGACTCTCTCAATGTTTTAACTTAGAGGTTGCAGTTGGAGATAACATAAAAGTAGTTCTTACTACACTGAATCTAACTAGATGTTTGGGAAGATGGCAGACTACATGTGGGGTGACCAAGAATTTTCTAGTTGATTTGGTACTACTCATTTAAGAATGTGAACATTTGTACTATTTGGTTCTTGATTACCAAAGAAGGAATGGTCTCAGAAGATTTATGGTCCCAGGAAATACTTTTCACAACCGAGTAATGACAGTGGGATGTAAGCATGATTTCTGTAGGTTATCTCTTGTAATCTCCACAACTCAGAGAAATAGATATTATTAATCTAACAGCATAACCAATGAAACTGAAGTCTAAGGCATTGAAACAACTCAAAGTCAAATAGCTGGCAAGTGACAGAACTGCTCTTAGTCCTACGATGTTAGATGAAACCTTCCAATTTTTGCTTATTTTTTCTCTCCTCATAATCATGTCTAGATACCAGTTAGATAACAAAAGATAAAAGCAAAGTGAGAAGATGTCATATCAAACATTTCATTTTACTGTACTTATTATAAGATTTTCTTTGTTTTGAGGTTCCTATGCTTATATATAGATTTATCTTCCAGGTCTCTTTGACTTCAAAATAAATGCACTATTTTAACTCCTTGGAAAGGAGTCTGAGCTTTACTCAAGCTAGAAAATATACTATTATCTCTTGTATTTGAAGCCAGAGACAGATTATTATAAAGTAGTTTAGAAACATGAATAAGAACCCTAAACAATCCTCTATATGTAAGTATGTATATCCCATGAATTTGTTTACTTTCACAGTTTTTATAAATTGTAGTTTTGGCACTAAAATGTCTTCATATTCTCCAATTCCTTCATTCAAAAACTATTATAGTAACTACAATAAATGAAGCAGAGATCTGGCTGCTGGGAACACAGCACTGAATAAAACAGAAAAATCTATGCCTTTATGGAAGTTACATTCTAGTAGGGCAAAAAGATGGTAACAAAATTAATAAGTAAAATATATTATATGGTACACAGTAATAAGTACAGGGAGAGTAATAAACTATGGGGGATTGACAGTGTTATATTTTGATTATAAAATTATAATAAATGTGCTTATAGCCAAGTAATCTTTGTTTACTGGTTGCTATTTTTAAAATTATCTATTAGAATATCGTGCTACCTACCTTTCATTTGTCCTTTCAGAATACTTTGAGCCCCCTTCTTTCCTACCTGAAAGGCACTGACTGCATTAGGTCCCATAAAACTTCCTTTGCATTTAGGTTCCAGGTGATATTCAGCCAATGGGAAGTGTCTACAGGAGATCAGAGTCTGAGGGAAGAGTGAGGTTGGGGTATTTATTTCCCCTGATAGTTTGTTGTGGGTTGGCTGTGCTTCTCTGCTGAAGGTCACAGCTTCTGTCAACTGTCTCTCTCCATGCAGCCACCCCCTTGGGGTTCTGGTAAGCACCCCTTCCCTTGTAGCCTCAGGCTAAGGAGAGATAGAGGGCTTCTTTTCTCTTGCAGAAAACCCGTTACTGAATTTGCTTCTTTTATCCCAGCCACATCTTTGTAAATATTCTTTTAACTATACTAAAGTTTCCCCATATTATCCACTTATAATAGGTCATCTGTTTTCTACCAGAGCTCTGGATAATGCAAATTTCTAGCACACTGTTTATTTAACAGATGGAATCAAGTCTGCCATCCTAGTGGAAGAGCAAAGAGGAGGTCAAGAAAAGATGTAATGAGAGGTGGGGAAGGCTTTTTTTCTTGAATTGAACCAAGAACTCTGCTGATGTAATGTAATTTGCGAACATGTTTTTAAATCAATGAGGCTTTATTTTCTCTATAAATTATTATGTAATGTCTCTCTGAATTTTTGATGATGAGAATCATAAGGAGATAAACTTTCATGTCAAGTTATTAGAGTACCTAGATTACATATGAGGGAGATAAAAATAACTACAAACTAAAGCAAAAACAATTTTTAAGAGTATAGGGTTTTAAAAGAAAATTATTCTGAAATAGTCTAAATTTTATGATTAGTGTTTTATAATAAATATTTATATTAATTGATCCATAAACACTAATGTAACTATCAAATATTTATATTAATTGATATATTAAGTTATGCCCTTATTGTGTTACCTGCTGATTATGTACAAGGAAAGTATATACATCAATATGTCTTAAATATCTTATACTCTATACAACTATTGCCATTTATAAAAGTTAATCTAATAGTTTAGAGAAAGTACTCAATATATTTCTCTATGTGGTGGGATTTTTAAATATTATTTGAAAATTTACATCTCTTTTATAGTCAGAGGCCCCATATTTCATTAATTAAATTTTTTGGAATAATTTCTAAACAATTTAGTTATACTGTTATTTCCAGTGACAAGAATTGTAATTGTAGTTCTCCTTATAATTTTTAATTACTTTATTAGCATTTTTGTGACAATTATAAAAATAATTCTATTGAAACCTACACAACATTAATTTGACATATGTGATTTACATTCCTCTGTTAAAGATCCTGACTTCATTATATATTTGTGATAGAACACTGTAACGTGTATTTACCTGTACATTTAATTCTATTTTAACAAAATATTTTTAGCGGGTAGGGAGAGAAATGTGGATAGTAAGTGAGTGATGTTGAAAAGAGTTAATTTGAAACATCCCTATGAGGCACAGAAGACCATGAAACCCACTTAAAACATTTCTGAAAAGCTTTAGAAAATAAGTAGCAGGGAGAAAAACTGTAAGTGGGAAATATTGCAGGGTTGAGCCATGGGCCATGTAGGTAATAGAGAAAGGTTTGGAGGTGAATGAGAAAGGTTGAAAAAAATATTGTGTTGACCTTAAAGCTAAAAGCTTCAAGTCCAAACCATGACAGAGCCTAGAAGTTGTATTTGAAAACTCTTCCCTTCTTCCTCTTCTCCTCCTCCTCTTTCTTCTTCTTCTCCTTTGTCTTCTTCTCCTTCTTCTCCTTCTCCTTCTCCTTCTTCTCCTTCTCCTCCTCCTCCTCCTCCTTCTTCTTCTCCTTCTTCTTCTCCTTCTTCTTCTTCTTCTTCTTCTTCTTCTTCTTCTTCTTCTTCTTCTTCTTCTTCTTCTTCTTCTTCTTCTTCTTCTTCTTCTTCTTCTTCTTCTTCTTCTTCTTCTTCAATTCATGGATGGAAGGAGTCTGGCACACTCTGTCTGATAACAGCAACAGGATAAAGACTTGGGCTAACATATTATTGGCTAATGTTTCATCTGTATTTCCCTCTTAATTAATAAAAGAGCTTCCTGTTTCATGTATGTAGAACTGAATATAATATTGAGAATGTCAGATATAATATTAAGAATTGTGAGGATTTATAAATATTCCTTAGTATCTTTACCAAGGATACCATTGAAAGCATAACAATGACTTCCTCTATCATGAACTTTTAAAATGTTAGTCTCAATGATATTGCTACTTATCATTTTAATGCAGAAGTAGGAATTATTTAAAAGCATTTTCAGGTGGACTTGCCACTTTTGTTTTTAATTCATTCATTCAACATTTTTAACCAGTGACGCATGTTGGCAGTGAGGATTGCAGATAAGGATTCTAACTTCAAAGTCCTCATAATCTATGAGTAGAAACAATGGAGAAAAATAGCTAGCACAATGCAGTGTGGTGAGTCTTATATAATGGTTCACACATAGAATGTTATGGAAGTATAAGAAGGGGTTCAGAGGAAGAAGACCTAAGAGGTAGTTGCAAAGGTCAAAAAATGGAAACTTAATTTTAGTATAATGAGTTGATGGTAACTAATCAGGCAGGAGAAGGAGACACTAAAGTCAAGACCTTATATAAAACTCTGTATTTCTAAATTTGAATTGACAATCAATATGATTATTTGATGTATTTTCTCTTGAAAATAATGTTTCTATCTCAAATCAATATAAAGTCCTAAAAGCAATTACCAAACCAGTAGCATAAGCACCTCAGGTTCTAGACTGTGGTCTTTAAATATCATTTTCCCCTAAAGAACTAGGGATATTTAGGGAAGTGGCTGATTCCTGATATAGGGTAATAGATGTTCAAGATGAGACTAAATCATCTTCTTGCACTGAAAGTGAGGAAACTATCAAAAATTTCTGAAGTCATATCAAAAGGATGGAAGCTCCCAGAGCTCTAAAAAGGCCATTATCTGTATGGGTTCCCCTTTACTGTCTGCAGTCCTGTGTATTGACAGTTGTAACTGTTGACTATGGGATATGAAATTGCAGTGGGAAAGATTAGCTACTTAATTTTCAAGACCCAGTGCAAACTTAAAATATGGAATACTGTTTGAAACATTAGAAAAAAAAAAAACTGTTGTTAGAGGTACCAAAAGATAAAACCTTTTTCTTTCTTCTGAAGAAAAAACAGGTTGACATCAACTTGAAGTGTCTGACTCTGGCCAAAAGATAGAAAAATTTCAGCATAAAAATAAAAATAATTGCAGTTGATTGAAAGACAGAAAAATATTAAAATCTCTATCATAATTTGATATTAAAAATAACCCTAATTGGTTATTCTTGGATATTGCTAGGAGACTAATTTGTTATTCTGAAAACTAGTGAATAAAAGGAGAGAGTGAAACATTTATTCTGTCTCTTATAAAATGGTACCTGAAAGTAATCAATTATTGACAATGGAAAATATTTAATAAAAGAATGCTGGCTAATAAATGATAAAAAATAATAGAATGTCATCATTTTATAATCCCTAATAAAATAATGGATTTAGATCATCAGTGGCTGAAAAAATTCTTAGGTAAAAAAGCTGATGGGAAACTTTAAACCTAAACATTCTAATCAATCTTAACATAATATAAAAAAGCACTTTGAATATGATTCAATAGGAAGTACTCAATACCATCTATGAAATATTCTGCAAATAAATAGGTAATTAAATTAAAAAATAGCCTCTAGATCTAAGAGTCATTGAAAGAAATTACAGAGGTCAGAAAAGCGTTTACATCTCAAGGATGCAATTAGCAAAATCTAGAATGTGATAAACTTTGCAGGACAATTGAACAGTTTCCTGTTACTCCATATTTGCTAGGAGTAGAATTTGACAATTATTTAATGACTTTTGGACTTTGGAAATAAATTACTCATATAGAAGGAAAGGAATTAAGGAAGTAAGATTTAGCATGCTTCTTAACACTCCGTGTTTACTAGTAGCTTTTATATATTTTGTAATTAAAATATATTTGTAATTTTCTGTTAAAAGCTTTCTTCTTATCTAGATTATAAACTCCACAAGGGTTGGACCACGTCATCTTGTTAACTGATCTATTTCCAACAGTAATTAGAGTCCATATGACATGAAGGTGCTTTATTAAATTTTGTCAACTAACACAACCAAAACAAAGCAAAACAAACAAACAAAACTGGATCTGAAAGAATGACCACATAGAGAGAAATTCTATTTGTCTAACAGGGCCTAGGAAATTGATCTCCTAGACAAGCTGGAGGAGCCCTTTGTTAGCACCAAAAATTTTATTTTCCATTTCTATTATATGTATTCACTTACAGCCTTAGGAAGATGGTCATTTAGCTTAGGCCATACTCTCAAATATAAAACAATATGAGCAAAGCTTGAAGAAACCTCTTCTACTGTAATATTGATAGAACAGAAGACCTACATCCACATATATATTTTATAGTTTATTTTCAGCTACCTTCTCTCCACACTGCCAATCAGAGTTTCTCTCTATTCATACTTGGTTCTTTACTAATACCAGAATTTGCCTCATTTAAAAAAAAATATTGTTGATGTATTAATTATTCCCCTGCCTAGCTTTTTCCAGTTTGGTGTATTATTATGTTAAGCTCAAAAGTTAATTCACACGCTACCCGTGCTGTGGTGCTGGTCTTACCAAACCACATCAGTATGAACTAATGTCTCTATTCTCCATAAAATTTTGTTCATACCTCAATGATAGCACTGTTCCCATTCGCATCATCATAATTTATTTACATATTAGCTATAATGAGAGCTATATGCATTATTCTTACCTTATACACAGGGCAACAGTAGGAACTAAATAGATAGTTGATCATAAATGAAGGGATAGAAGTTACTAAATCTAACTTCTTAATAGCAGTGTTATAGATATAATTGGTCTTGATATAACCAGGGTATTCGATAATATCTAAAAATTTGGAGGGAGGATTAAAAAATATAAGCTAGATCTTTTTTAAACTAAAAATGGACATTTTTAAAACGTGCAAAAGAAAAACATGTGGATTTATGTCGATAATAAAGATGTGTTATATCTAAGCAAAACTTTCTCTCATGTTTGAGGGTCTCAGTATGGTTACAAAAAAATTTCAGAACTTTTGAAAATCTTTTCATTTTCACTCTGGTGGGCATTATGTGATTTAGAGAGGATAATAAATTGTGTTTGCTAGAACATTGCATCAGTCTGGATCCAATTAAGAGGGAGAGAAACCACACAGTAATTTGAACAAGGAAAGTTTTATATAGAAAATTATTAAACTATAACAAGAGATTGGAGTAAGGAGGGATTGGCTAGTGGGAATGAACAAGAACTCTAAAGAATGTAGCAATACCAGATATAGTATGTAATATACTAGGAGATTATATATGTATTAGTTTGCTAGGGATACCATAACAAGATATAACAGACTGGGCAGCTTAAACGACAAAAACTAATTTTCTCACAGTTTGGGAAGCTGGAAGCCCAAGATCAAGGTGTCAGCAGATTTGGCTTCTCCTGAGACCTCTCCCTTTGGCTTGTAGATTGTTGTCTTCTCTCTGTAACTTCACATGGTCCTTCCTCTGTGTGTGTGCATCCCTGGTGTCTTTGCATGGCCAGATTTCCTCTTTCTATAAGAACATCAGTTGGATTGTATTGGGGTCCACCTTAAGGGCCTCATTTTAACTTATTCCCAAATACAGTCACATTCTGCTGTACTGTGCATTAGGACTTCAACATCTGAATTTTGGGGAGACAAAATTCAGCTCAGAATAATACAATCATATATTATACTATGCTATGCTATATTATACTAATATATACTAGCCACCTCATCTAAGGTTGAGACAGAACACTCAAGTAGTACCACTCTCTCCCCAAGGCTGAAATTCAGATATTGGTGGAGAAGGCCTGACTGTAGCTCCCTAGAGAGCAGAGTTATCCTGCTGATGGAATTTACCAGAGGTTGTCCTTTGGAATCACTAGAAATCAGCTTTCTAGGTTGCAGAAGAAAGCTGTGAATACGGAGGTGTTTCCCCAGGGCTTGGTGGGGGAGGTGACTGGTTTCTGAATGCTTCTGGCAGCCAGACCCTTCAGGAGTGTGGTACTGGAGAAACTGGGACTGCAGGGACCAGCCAACTGGGTACAGGAAGTAAAACCTTTTCCTCCCTAGACCCTCTAGTGGCAAAGCTTTAGTGTCAGCTGGCAAAGGAAGAATATTTAAAGGGCCACACCCATTTTCTCAGATTAGTCATGAAGTATAAACTCAGTGCTAATATCATTCAAATGAGTTCAAGATGAGCAGTCAGGGTGGTGATAAGTGAATTGGTGTATTTCATTGGGAAACAGGACAGAGAAGAAAGGAAGGAGGTATTTACCAGGCAGATAATTTAAAAATTTTACTTATTCCCATACCCTTTGAAATAAAATGGTTCATTCCTCATTCTAATTACTGGAGAAAAATCTTTTTGCCAGAAATTAATCTGTTATCTCTCTTATCTATCCATCTACCTCTATCTCTATCCATTCACCCATCATCTACAATGAATATTCACTGTATATATACACACACACCTATATATGTATGTGTGTGTATATAAACAGTGAAAGTATAATGAGGACTAATATTAAGAATTGGTTTGTAAGAAATGAAGTTTTTTTATTTGTTGACTACTTGGCAAAGGAAAAAGTTATGTGAAGAAAAGGAGAAATTTATGGAAGAAATTTTTCTTTGTTACTAAAATAATTTTATAACAAAAGCATTTTATTATTATTTCTTAATTTCCTTTTATTAAAATAATGTTTTATTTCAGGCTTATTTGTTTATATATGTATAATATATAAACTTCAGAACACCCTTAACTGCATACTTCTTAAATTATAATCTATGTATCTCTTAGGTTCAGGGTATACATCTTAAAGATCTGGACTTTTCTGTATTTTTTTTCTTTCATTTTGTTGTTTCATTTATATTATAATGCATAGTTAAAAATATAAACACTTTCTGGATCAATTAGATGGTATTTTAATAGCAGATGCTCTCATATTGAACACTCAAATAAAAAGTAAGTCACTGAAATTAATCTCTTTGGCAATAATTAGTTTTACTCCAATAGCCAATGGTTAAGTGAAAAGAAACTATAGTAAAGTTAGGGTTAAATGATGATGAGTGAAAAAAGAAAAATTGTCATGATGTGCAAGTGAACAAAGTTTTTAAAAATAGTTTCAATATAGAATAGGAATATGTGATGGCTAATTTTATATGTCAACTTGACTAGGCCACTGAGTGCCCAGACATTTCATCAAATATTTTTCTGGTTGCATCTGTGAGGGTGTTTCTGGATGAGATTAACTTCTGAATTGGTAGACTGGCAAAAGCAGATTGCCCTCCCCATTGTGGGTGGGCCTCATCCAATCAATTGAAGGCCTGAATAAGATGAAAAGTTCAAGAGGAAACCCCTCCTGCCTGTTTCAAATGGGACATTGGTCTTTTTCTTGCTTTTGGACTCAAACTGAAACCTAGGCTCTTCTTGGAACTCATGCCTTCCAGTTTTTGGACTTGAAGTTACACTATCAGCTATTCTGCTTCTCAGACCTTCAGTCTCAGACTGGAACTACACCATCAGCTTTACTGGATCTCCAGTTTGCTGACTGCAGATCTTGGGACTTCCTAGCCTCTGTACTTGCATGAGCTGATTCCTTGTAATAAATTTATATATATATATATATCTCCTATTGGTTCTGTTTTTCTGGAAAACCTTGACTAATACAGATTTGTACCATAATTATACTGTTTATAGATATCTAGCTTCAGCTGAGCAACATCATTTACAATGTTTGTTTATATGTGTATGGCACTGATTTTACAGTTTTGTTTGAATTCAATAAAATACAAAGGTATTTTAAATTTACAGTTGTGTAAGACCTAAATGCATAAGAAATCTACAACTTCTCATTGCTATTTTATCTTAAAAAAAAAATTAAATTGCCCTTAACACAAATATCATATCCTTCTGTTACTTTTGTATTTGAGGGGCAAATGCTTTAATGACTATCAGCCTTATTCTATCTCTTCAGTAAAGAATAGTATTCATATTATATCAATAGTCATTTATATTTAATTAGTTGTTATACATGTTGACATATTTGAAGATGTATTAGGGAATACATATTTTGAGAGAATATACGACCAATATATCCTATGCTAAGAATATAACTGTTATAAGAGCTTAACATACTTCATCTCATTTAATATTAACTTCAACCTATAAATGAGGATGTACTTTATTCATTTTATATTCATTTTATAGGGGAAGATAATGAGATGTATGGGGAGTGGAGAGATATCTAATTGTCTTAGTTTGTAGGGATCAGAGGAAGAAGTCATTTCTAAGCTGAAGCTACAATTTAAGGTAGCAATTTTCCATGAGAAAGAATACGTAAAGGTTAATGTAGACAGAAGGGCTAGCATGAAAAAGACAAGGGACAGGAAAAAATATATCATATTGGTAAACTGCAATTATTTTGGCACAGATAAAATGTTTTTTATTTATTATCAGAACTTAGAGAGATTGAAGTTTTTGAAAACTTAAGATCATTTCTGAAAAGATAAGACATTCATCCTGTCTCTTCTACCACACCAGATACTTGCTGAAAAAACAAAATATGATAATTAAGTGAAATATATTGGTTTTGAGGGCCAGTGGTGACAATAGTGCTTAAGAACCCAGCCAAGAAAAATTTGCTTTCAAATTCTGTCTATAAACTTAAGTGACTCTGAAGAGATGTCTTACCCTTTCTAATCTTTATTGTTCGCCTTTATAAAATGGAGCTGAATTCATACATTTATTTTGAGCATCAAATAAAATAACAATTAAAAATTATAGTATCAGAGACAGATGAAAGTATGAGGTGTCTTGAAAAGATCAACAATGAAATTGTGGTAAAAGATACACTAAACCAATAAAAATAAAGAAATCAAGTGCACTAATAATAGTTCATATCTTAGTATACTTATTTTTAAATGATAAAGAGCAAAATCATAGGCAAATGTATGAGTGAAAAAAAAGTTAGACGCCAATCACAAAATTTTGAATTACAATATATAAAGTAGATACCTGTGTTAAAATAAGTAAAATGTAAAAAAATATATTAAATATATTAACAGATTATATTAACTATTTATGTTTAGGTACCTAGGCCTCTAATCTTCCTAAGGTTAGAGACTGGGAGTCATTCAAAACAGGTTGCAAAAGTGGGTTATGTTTGGGTTCTTTTGTTTGTTTGTTTAATGCTCATGACCTTATTTCAATTTCTGTGTACAGCTTTGACATTTTTTAATAGCTTAGAGTAGAGGTTTATCAACAATGGTTTAGATACAATGGTTATCATGAGTCGAGAGAAGAGAAAGGAACTGAATTGTAATAAGTGCATTGGGACTTACCCACAAGCCACAATCTAAATTAGATATGAGGCAGACCAAACAAAGAGTGAAACTAATGACAGTCTTTTGAGCAGGTGAAAATCGTCCATTAATTATGTCATGGCAGAAAAGGAAAAGAAAAGCTTGAGAATCACTGGTTAGAGTAGAGGACTAAGAAAATTGTTAACAATTTTAGACAATTTCATTGACAATAAATGCACTTCTCATCCCTTCTGATAAGGATCATATCTAGGCATCTACGCCAGTTTTTTTTATAGCTGAATAACAAACCATGCCAAAATACAGCAGTTCAGAAAATGGTGACTTTATTATATTTCATGATATTATAAATCAAGAATCAGGCATGCACCAACAAGGAGGTTCTTCTATTCTCTGTGACATCATAAATATTACTAAGTTGAATACAATAGATGAATGGGCTTGTCTGGAGGGTTCCAGATGGCTTCACTCATATGTCTTGTGCCTTGGCAGCAATACCTGGAAAAACAGACTCCACTGGGTTATGAAGAGCATCTATGTATGGCCTCTCCAACATGGCAGCCTTGGGGAATCAGTCTTCCTACTTGGAAGTTCAGGAGTCCCAGAAGTAGTGTTCCAAGTCTGAGAATGTCACTTCCATCACATTCCATTGTTCCAGCATGCCATTAAAGTCAGCCTGGGTTCAAGGGAAAGGGAATTGATGCTATCTCTCAATGAAAGGGGTAACAGCCTATAGCCATCTCAAATCTACTACATCTACTACTCTCAATATTGGCTTTATGTATGTTAACATATGTGATTTCGTTGTCATATCTTTGAAAGTGACATAAAATAAAAGGGTTTGAGAATGAAGAGGCTGTTAAATGTGTACCACCTAATATGCACCTGAAAGTACTTTGATTCCACAGTATTGGAAGTAGAGTTCAAAGAAATTAAATAATACAGTGTTTGTGCTTGCTTTTCATATTGTCCAGTGAGATGTGTATGATATTATATATATAATAAAACATATTTAATATAATATATATTTTATATATAATAAAATCATATGATATATAGTAATCAATGCAAGTATCATGCAATTTTCTCAGCCAGTGAAACAAGTATGTCTTATATTGTATGCTTGTTAACATGTTTTTGAGGGTAAAGAGAAGAAAACTTATCAATATAAGTAAAACTTCTAAATAGCATTACATTTATAACTGTATATTTTAAATTAGGTTGTCATACCCTGAGGCTTAACATCATGAACTACAATTCAAATAAAGCAAGCAAGGAGTAAAAGGAGTATGTGAGCACACAAGAGCTTAAGGATGGACTTTGCAAGTTATTTTTCTTCTTAGCACTCATTTAGTATGTTTCATTTAAAATACTGTTTTATATTGGCAGCTCTGAGAAGCTTTGTCAGAAAAGACATTAATTTTAAAATAACCTTTTTTTTGAATGAAAACATTATATCTAAATATAAAAATATTTTGATATTAAACATTACATATATATTCTTTGAATTTATAAACAAGTATAGAAGAAAATAAAAAATAATTTGTAATCCTACCACTTAGAGACTCAGAGATAGGTATGTATCATTCCACAAAAGAGCTGAATTTTGAATGACTTCTTGATCACTAAATTTTTTCTATGATCTATAAAATATCCATTTAAAAATATATGAATTATTCATTTTGACAAATTTCCTTATAACATTACAATATAAAATACAAAACCCTCAGACCTGAGGAGGAGAGAATTGAAACTAATTTTCACTGCGTCCTAGTAGTAGAAAAGTAATTTCCCCACACTGTAGAGGTTTTTCAATGCAAAGTGACCTTAAGAGCTAACATTTCTGAACTGTCTCCATGTCTCCTTTAATCCTTCCCAGGGGGGATTGGTGGATTTGGAGGGAGAATTTGAGCATGCATATACAACTCCCTTCCTCTTTTTATCTCTTGGGAGCACAGTACTTCTTGGGAGAAACTGTTTTCTATTTGTCCATGTTACAACTCATATATGCCACACCAACCCTGTGATTAGAGGGGGACCTGCAGTATTGGAAGGGAGGTATATTAGTTCAATTCAGAGTTTTAGGGCACTTGGAAAGCAGCGTCTACATAATGGATAGGGCTTTTGCTTGGATCGGGTTCATGGCTTTGGCTTTGGACAAGGGACATTCTTTTATAGGCATGGCATTTTGATTTTGGTAGCATACAGGCTTCTTTTGAGATGGTTTAAGCATTAGGCCTTATATTATTTGGGGTACAGAGAGGGCTATGACTCAGGTTTTTGTATAGATGATTTACTATTCTATAGAAGAAAGGCTGCACTTAGCAGACCTTAATTAAAGTTTTCAGGGCTTCAAAATAGTCCTGACCTTAAGATTGTACACAAGAGACCCAACTAGGGGCTGAACTTAAGCAAGGATTTGAAAGGGTTTCAGCTATGTTGCTAGTCTCCTAGGTTGTAGGAAAGGTTCAGGTCTTGGTTCCCAACAAATGTTGGTACCAAGGGCCTTAGAAAAAGCAAAGATCACACAATGAGCTTGGTTTAATGATTCAGACTATAGGTGGGAGCTGCAACCTGGCATTGAACTACATAGACAATGGCCTCAGCATCCATGAGTGGGCACCATGAGGAACTTCTCGGGCACTGGAAGGCCACAGAGCCCTTAGGAAGCACGGAATGTAATCCAATGATTCAATTACAGGGAAATAATTTTTCCAATTTTAGGTCTTTTATTTGTTGTATTTAAACTCCAATAAAGTTTTACGTGGATTCCATAGCACTAATGAGGTTTTAGTTTAGTATTTTTAGTGCAACGGCTCAGTCGTCAATGCTAAATTGAATCCTCCAAAATCTATATTAATTCAGAATTGAGAGAAGAGCCATGGAGAGGCTAAGCTTGACCTGTTAAAGCTCTTGAATGGATTCAAGTGTCTCCCCAGCAAGCATCCTCAAGTTGGTTCTCAGTTGATTAATTACATGTAAGAGGAAAATTTTCCTGGGAGGTAGTTGCTAAGTCAAAGTGATTCCAATGAATGAGGCAGTGAGAACAGAATGTGGATCCTCTGACACTAAAGTCTAAGCTTAAACTTGTACAATGTTACTGCTTCATCCATATCCCAACATGCTCAAAGAGGTCATCTTAGTTCATCTTTGGGAGTCCTAATTCTGCAACTTTCAAGCATTTAGCTGTGAGTCTTTAACAGAATAAACATATATGAGTTAAAGAATTTGTATACAGTGGTTTTCATAAGTTTTATTCTAAAATACACTTTCATTTTTTAAGTACCATTTTTTAAGTACATTTTTTAAGTACTTCATTTTTTAAGTAGCTTTTTTCTTTCAAGTGAATTTTAATGGGATATCTAATATATAATCATATATATGTGATATATTATAAAGATAGAACTTCTTTGACAATTATATAAATTATAAGATTCACAGTCACGTTGACTCACTCTTCTTCCCCCGCCCTCTGACCCCACACACATACTCACCAACACCATCACTTTTCCATTCAGGTTTGATTGTGTGGGTCAGGAGAAGAGGTGTGGCGAAGGAGGGGAAAGTAGCAGTCTGAGCTCATGAGTAACTTATTACTAAGCTTTATTAGGAGGGAGGATGAATCAAGCAACCTGTAAGTTACTCTCATTGAGGGTGGTGTTATGTCCCAGAATCATGAAAATTTTGCTTCTCCCACACATTCTTACTTCGTCTAGAAGATCAAATAGTAGTCTAATTTATTGAAATCCTTTTGGTGGCAAATTATCAAAATCTAGTTCACAATGACTTAAATTATAAAGAGGAACTTATTAGGTCATGTAACTGAAATCCCAGAAGTAAACTGAGCTTCAAATGTGGCTTCAGTCAGTGGCCCTTGCAGGGTACCAGAAGCCCAATTTCTCTCTGTCTCTATATTCTGCCTTTGTAGGATTTTCTTCATGAATCCATTTAGTAGCTCCCCCTGCAGTTGTTAACTCTCCCTATATGGTTTGAAAATGTCTGAGGCCTTTTCAGTCTTCACATCTATACACTCCAATTCAAATGAAGTGGGTCTTCGTGGTAGCTTCTAGGACATCCCAAAATATAGAGTGATTTTCTCAAACCAAGAAACCACAGCATACATTACCTCTTCTACCATTGGATCTAATTAGTTTTTCTGCACATTCTTGTAGCCAGGAGTGTGATTGCTGGAATTCAATCCCTTTCAAATAATATAATAGAAAATGAGAAGAGGGAGTTACCCCGAAGCAAATGCAGTCACTATCACAGGAATAAATGGGAAGTAGTTACTAGGAAACAGACATGTTCATAATGGTCCACCACTTTGACCATCCAACATCCATACATACTTTTTTCTTCCATATGCAAAAGTGTTCTTGCCTGTCTAAAATGCATTCACATCCTCCCCAAAGGAATACAATATAAAACATCTATTTTCTGAATTCAGCTACAAGTAAAGGGTCTCTAGAAGACTGTGCATTCCTTTCAGTCATATAGAGATATAGTCCTTTATTTAACATCTGATGGAAAAAATGACAAGTTAAATTACCTTCTTTCAATACACAAGGGTGGAGACTGGGCATCATACCTACAATAAAAGCTCCCATTTCAAAACAGGAAGAACCAGAGACCTAGTTCATACAGGTATTATTAATATCTGCTTCCTAGTAGTGGAGAAAATTTCTTTGCCCACCTATTTGCGTTTCCTGAGTTTTGTCCTCTTGGAAGATCTTTCTTTTTGCTTTCCATCCAAGGTAGGCAGTGGGGTTAGAGATTCTGTTCAAGCTGTCTTATATTTGTCTTACTTAATTGGTTTTCAAAGGGAAGGTTCCACACATGGCAGAATGCCTCCTAAAAGTGTTTGGGTTGTTTTGATTATCTCAGTCATTGAAGTTCCTACCAGAATTTAGTGGGATACTTCCACTGCAAGTTAATGAATGTCTTTGGGTTTCATTTAATGGAATTTGAACTAAATATTTTTAAATAAGTACCGACACAAAATTAGAAGACATATTTACATTTTATTAGTAAATTTATTTTGGAACTATTTCACATTATTGCCATTTCATATAGTCTTTTTAGTCAATAGACTTTCTTGTATAGAAAAAAATTAAACTAGTTGGAGAGGAAAGCTAGACCAACACAGATACAGTTAAATGGCTCAAATAGAAATGATCAGAAGAAGTTGTTTTAATTATTAATTTCATTACTGCTCAAAGGGATCAGATGAAGAAGAGAGAAGTCAGCAAGAAGGTATCAATGTGGTTTCTATATGCTGTAAATGGCTATTGTAAGCTTTACTGGAATGGAATAGCCAAAGGGCATTTTAAGAACAGAATTTGTTACTGAAGTTGTTTCTGAAGTTGTTTACAATTATAATGTAAA
The DNA here is from genome assembly GCF_039906515.1 of Pseudorca crassidens. Lineage (NCBI taxonomy): Eukaryota > Metazoa > Chordata > Mammalia > Artiodactyla > Delphinidae > Pseudorca > Pseudorca crassidens. The sequence continues at coordinate 64,796,662 of NC_090312.1, read as the reverse complement.
CTCCTCTTCTTTGTTCCCTCATGCTCCTGGATACTCTTAATGGTTCTTGTTTTATTGGGGAATGAAGAGTAGAGAGTGGATTTCACAATGACAAACATATATACAAGGATTCCTGCGGTGGTGTTTATAGATGATATGAGAGAATTCTAGTCCACTTTTTCCCATTAAAGAATTCTCAGAAAACCTGCATGAAGCCGTTTATGTCCAGGGGACTTAGATTGGAATTTCCAGACAAACTTCATATGTATTCCGTGAATTCCAATCAGTCTATCCATATTAAAGAATAAATCTTAGAGTACAAGAATTAAGCTTTTACATTTTTCTTGGAACAAGAGCTAACTTACATTTAAATATAGGTTACACCTTTGTTAATATATAACTTCCTTAGTTGGTAATTCATCCAATATTAAACAAGTTCTTCTAAGACATGATCAATATTAATATTCAAACAATAATTCTGAAAGAAAAGAAACTTCACTACAAACTTCATTTGTTTTTATTATTTATCATAACCATTCCTTATCCATAACCATTCGACATTTTACTGTTGCCTAAACCCAAGAAATCCAAGAAATCTAAAACAAGCACACTAACTAATCACTCATCTCCCTTGTAAATAGTAGGTTTGCCTTACTCTGTTTTTCACAAACAAAACAAAAGGGGAGAGGTTCTGAAACCTTGTATTCCTCTTCAACTCATCTATATACACATTTAGTCATTAAATGTCACTGTATTATCCAACTCCTACCTTCATGACTACAATGGTTGGGTGCACTAGAAATATTTTCCCCAGTCTTTGACTTTTCAAATGGAATATTTATTTTACTCCCTACCTCTACCACATTCCTCTCTCCATACACATGCAATACACACACACGCACGCACATACACACACACACAGTGTCACTTACTACTAAAGTCTTACTTATTTTCAAATTTAACTTATCTTACTTATATTTCAAATTTTACTTATCCTTGTAGTCTCCCTTTAATGTTATCCTCATGTAAATTTCCTGTATGTCATGAATTAATAAGAAATGGAAATCATGTCTTACATTTCCCTAAGGGTCACTCAAGGCTCAAAAGATTCTCTTATTTTTACTGACTCTTCTACTTGTGCCCAACATTCTTTATTGTACAGTTAGTTGGGTGAAACACAGGTGTTATGTGTAATGTTAAATAATAAAAATACAATGTATTTAAAGGTACCTGAATTTAATCTATAATTTGAAAACTTTGTTAAGAAAATAGTTATTAAACTTTGGATCAGATATTCAAAGCATAGCAAATACAAAAATGTAATGAACTTTTAAAATTAAAGTTGTTTTTCAGACATTGAAACTATGCTTATGTCAGTTTTCTATCCTTTGAATTAATTTTTTTATAACAGGACTATGCAATTTTCAACACCATAATATGGCTATTGACTGCCTTTAATATAAGAGTTTCCTGTTAGAATAGAGAGAAGGGGAGCAGAATTAAACAGCTCCATGACATCTATACCAAGAAATAGAGAAGAAAATAATCAATTTTAAGCCAGAACTGAAAGCCTTGTTATAAATTCTCAGAATGAACAAGATGTACTTTCAAATAAGGTGACTACTACTTCAATGTCCTGACATTCTCTGAGTCATGATTTATTACTTTAAGGCTTTTTGTGAAATTTCTGAGCTGATTTCACAGAAGTAGACTTTTTATCTTTTCATTTTGTGACCTTGCAGATCTCTTATAAAAAGGATGTAATTCATAAGCCAAAAATAGAAGAAATTGATAATGAAAATGGGGATGTCTTCACCTACACATGCAAGTCCATAAATTTAAGAAATTTTTCTTGTGTCACATCTGCTACTGTCAATTTAAATAACCCATTTATTTGTATTAACTAGGTTTATATGGCCATAAGTTACTATGATGAAAGTTGGAATAAACTAGTTCACTAAGTACGGTTTTAATCTTTTAAAACATATATAAGAAACTGTTTTTAGAAAAATAATGTCTTCTTGTACATATTTTGCCTGCAAGTATTAAGCCTAATACTTTTTAAATATCATGGAGATGTCCATGCTTGGTATAGCTATAATTTTCTTTACGTTGTTTATGTTCTCAAACTGTGTGACTAAAAAATGCATTACATAAAGGGAGATCCTAAAATGGTTACCTCCCTAGGGATTTTACCTCTGGTATGGATAAAACTGACATTTGATTTTCCTTTCAGTTTTTTGAACTAGAGTCATTGCTTTGAGACATGTATTTGGAGAATATCAAATGTTGGCAGAAACATGTCTAAAGTACAGGGTGGGATTGCCACTGCTACCCTATTAACTTAATCTGACTGGGACCCCATATATATTCAGTCATCCTATAAACCACTTTACTAGCATTAGGATCAAACAAGTAGAGATGTTATTTTCTGTCTTTGTTCACACAATTCTTCTGGGTGATTTTTAAGAAATTTTTCCAAAAGAGGGCATATCAAAAAGTTTTGGGAGGCACCAAAAAATTAAAATCACAATTTGTTACAAGTGACTAACACTTCAGGTGTCTCTAGGTTAATTAGGAGCAGTGGACAATTTCATCACCTAGGATTCATTTAACGATATCTGAAGACGATTTTGGTTGTCGCAACTGGGGAATTTCTACTGGCATTTAGTGGGCAGAAGCCAGGGGTTCTGCTAAACATTCACAAGGCACTAGACTACCCCCACAACAAGGAATTATCCTGCCCAAATGTCAGTCTTGTGAGGTGGAAAAACCCTGATCTAGAGAAATACCTTTCATTCAGAGGGAAATTATCTACCTTCTAGGAGAAGGTAGGCCAATTTTTACATCCGTGTTCACATTCTCAGTACAATTAAAAAATATTCTTATCATTTGTTGATAAGAGTCCTACACATATGAACTTGGTGACAAATGAGTGACAACCACAATTACAGATTCTTTTCATATCTTAGGAGTTGTGTATCAGTGTGGAGGCTTTCAGCTGCAAGTAACAGAATTCCTCATTCAAACTGGATTCAGCAATAGAGAAGTTTGGTATTCTACATAACAGGAAGTCTAGTAGTAGTATGGATCCAGAGTTAGTTTATTTAGTCGCACCAAAGACTAACAGTTTTTTTCCTTTCTCTGTGGTCTGTCATCCACAATGTTAAAGGGGCTAGTTTCCCTCCAATCATGAAATACATGATTTTTCTCTTGACTCATCCAACTTAGGTCACTTGTCCATGCCTAGACCAAAGATATTTGCTGAAGGAATGTCATGAGTAGGTTGGCAAAGATTAGGAAGGAAACACACCTGGAGCTTGTGTGAAGGGGACAGACTTCCATTGCAAAATTGTGATGTTGGTATGATGAAGTAAGATGGGAATGAATCATCAATTAATTTAACAACAATAGTTAGATATGGCAGAGAGTAGGAAGATAGGATACCTAATAGATGTCTTAAACTTGAAATTTCTATAAATAAGTCTAAATTCCACCCCAACCCAGTCCACTACTTCATTAGAAACCCCACAAGTCACTCCAATCAATATTTCCCATTTTAGTACACACCAACACACATTTCCTTTTCCAGAAAACTAGGAGTAACCTTTGATATTTCAGTAGCCCCAACATTGCACAGCAATTTCTAGGAATACTATTAAATAGATTTACTATTCATCTTCCCATACCTGCCTCTCTCCAAATCTACTAATTTTGTCCTCTTTTAAGCCACCTGATCTCTTGATGAACTGCAATTCCAGATAGAGAGAACTCCTGGCAAAAGGACTCTGAACTTAGACTGAGCCTGATATACCTGAGGGATGGAATGAAAGGCAGCACTCCTGAAAATAATGAATTTACCACTACAGATCTTAACACAAAGTGGCTCCCTTTTTGTCACTCTAATCTCAGGGGAAACATTACCCCCTCTTAGAAACTTCTCTGAAAATTCAACCTAAAATAACCCTTGCTCCAGAAGATTTCTGTCTCTTAGTTGTCTTATTTCTCAGAGCCTTGTTACTCTCTAAAATTGTCTTTCTTGTTTTACTTGTAAATTGTTCTCTGTCTCACAGGAATAGAAGACACATGAGAGTCTAGATCTTCCGTATTGTGCACACTACTGAATTGACTATCTAGAATAGTGCCAGGATCTGGCAAGTACTCAAATATCTATGGGTTGCATGAATGAATACCAATGACTATTCTGGAATTATTTAGGGGAAATGGTTACCTTTTTAAAACATTTCTGTCACTTCTGTTCCATGTGTCCATCCATTCAGATATACATGAATATTTGGGGAAAGGAAAAGACAGAAGTAATAAAGTACTTATTGTGATTTGTTTTTCAACCCTATGATCTTTAAGTCCTACTCCTCAAAGATTATTTAAAGCTTAAAGATTATTCTCTCACCAGAAACAGTGTTTTCATGACACATCAAGAAAGAAAACTTAAGAGCCGTGGATATGGGTATGCCCGGACCTGATCCATGGCCTGGGTGTAGCTCACAGGTGGAGTGCACCTGAGGGGATGGAAGGACAACCCAAATGTGTGTTCTTGACTGACAGATTTAGGAAAACACACAGATTGATCCGAATAGTCAGATCTAAATAGGACAATCAAAGTAGCAAAACTCAAATCTGAAGTTTCTACGAGCCAAATGACTAAAAAGGGATAGTAGTTTCAGAAGAAACTGAAGACTCGGTAGAGATGCAGGAAAAAAAGTGGATATTACAGAGAGTCTGTATCTCTACCCAAATGAGTTTGAAATGAATTTAATAGGTTGCATGTAGAGAAATGATGACTTTCAATTGATTTAGTCCCCCTATCTCTCTGAATGAGCAATTTTCTATCAATGGGTAATTTACTCAATGGGACCAAAGAGTCCTTTTGTGTGGGTTGCAATAGTTATGAGCCAAAATGAGTCTGTTTTTAGGATTACAAGCTATAAATATCTTATAATTCTGAAGTTGTAAAAGGATGTTTTCTCACCATATGTGGAAAATGTTCTGAAGAATAAAATCATTGCATAGGAAATCAATATTATAAATTAAAGCAAATATCTCTGAAGATGAGAGTGATTGAGAGAGATGCCTGATGGACCAAAAGCTAAGTCTATAGTCAAACATTGTACTTTACAACCACATATCTGTCCTCACTTTTTGTTGTTGTTAAATTAAGTTTAGTTACAAATTGTCACCTCTTATGAGTTTTTATTGTTTAGTATATAACAATATTGCAGCATTAGAATTCTAGTTTGGCGGAGCAGTGGTAAAATATTTCAGTGCTTTCTATATAGTTTATTGTTATTGTCATAATGTTCAGACTGAGAAAAATAGAATTATTGTGTTCTTTTACTAAAAATATGTTTTCTAAAATGGATTTAAGAAGCTTTCATTTATCTTCTCATTCCTGTGAAAATATTTAGGGGGCAATTTATTTATAATCATAGCACTCATTAAGTTATCAAAATATTTTTTTCTTCTTTTATCTGAATGTTTATTTTTAGTTTACTGATATTAATACCTTCATTGGTTCAATAAAACATTTATCTTATAGATCTATATTTTCTCAGAATATATATAATTGCTGATGCCTTTCTAGTTATTTTTAAAGGACATGTCAAGCAAAGGATCAGGTGTTCTGGGACACTGTAATTGTCTGTTCAGATTTCACTTGAAAGTTTTATCGAAGTCAAGTTCTTAGAAATCTCTTTCATAAGGTAAAGATCAAATTGATTTTTCTATATATTTTCAGATGCCATCATTCAATTGCAGTCCATTCATGACTGTTTGTTGTCTGCTTTTGTGTGGTTTTTATGGTGCTGACTCACCTGTTCTGCTGTCTAGAGGAGAAGAACAGATGAAAAAATGTTCATTCACCTAAAGGTCACTATCATGGTACATTTTTTCTGTTCTTGAACAAATATCTTAATGCAAAAAATTATTTTTCATTGAACAGGAAACTGTCTTGATCTCACTTTCATTTGTGACACATAGGCTGGAAAAGTATAGTTAAGAGCCAGACAGTTTCAGAAGTGCTTACTTTGGTCCATGTCTCATTGATACTCAGATACAGGCTAAATGAGCCCCAAACAAGTCTGGTTCTGTAACTTTGAAGTGGTTTGATTATGTCAACATTGAATAAGATATTACACACACTTACTCAGCTAAATTTTTATTTTCTTCATAATGAAGTTTTCAGTACATGTTCCATCAGCTGATAACTTGTTGATATGTGCTGTTTGCAAACAACATTTCAGTCTGATAATACGTTAACATTTTTAAAGTAAAAATTATGAACATTATAATTACCAGGAAACTTGGTTCCAGACATTCTAATGGAAATAGTCTACTATATTGTTACATTGTTGACATTTCCTTTTAGTGACCATTCTAAAATCTTCAAAGATTTTAGCAAGCTGTAGACAGGCTTCTTTTTATTCTAACTCAGAGGTTGGCATATTATGATCCATAAATGCAGCCTATTGCGTGTCTTGGAAATAAAATTTATTGGAATGGATTCATGCCCATTTATCTATGAAAGTTAAGTAAATACAATGGTGGAACTGAGTAACTGTGAAAGAGACTCTATGACCAATGAAGCCCCAAATATTTACTCTTTGTCCCTTGATGTTATTCTTTAAGAAAACCTGAAGCATTTTTTTTTCTTTTTTTTTTTTCGCGGTACGCGAGCCTCTCACTGTTGTGGCCTCTCCCGTTGCGGAGCACAGGCTCCGGACGCGCAGGCTCAGTGGCCACGGCTCACGGGCCCAGCCGCTCCGCGGCATGTGGGATGTTCCCAAACCGGGGCACGAACCTGTGTCCCCTGCATCGGCAGGTGGACTCTCAACCACTGCGCCACCAGGGAAGCCCCTGAAGCATTTTTTTTAAACATCTGTATTGGAGTATAATTGCTTTACAATGGTGTGTTAGTTTCTGCTTTATAACAAAGTGAATCAGCTGTACATATACATATATCCCTATATCTCCTCCCTCTAAGTTACACTCCAGTTCTTTCATATAACTTGTTTCTCATAATTAATTTTAGATGAAATTTAACCTTATTATTTTTTCTCTTCCAAAATATGTTATCAAATTCTACTTTATTTGCCTGCATATCACTGCTTTACCCAGAATCAACTCCAAAATAGTTAAAATAAGATAGTCATATGCATTGGGAATTTTACTTGAAACTCTAACCTATGGTACAGAGTTTGAAACTCATTATAAGATTTATGTTTTTCTTTTCATAGAAGAAGGAAGCTGAATTATATATGTATTAAACAAATAGAATAATGATTTTTTTATTTGATAAATAAAATTGAGACATAATTCACAAATAAACATAATTATTCATGTTGGTTTATGTTGATATATTAATGCAGTCTCTAAAAAAACATACTATTATCAAGATACTATTATTTATTTGTTCTGTACAGAGTTATTTTATGCTAGAATTGTCAAAATGGAGGTCTATGGCAATTAGGTGATAAACAGGGGTTTAGTCTATATACAGCTTCCAAGAAGCAGAACCACTCTGTGGTTATTTCCTCAATTCTTAAGCAGTAAATGGAATAGACATTCTCAGCCATAGGCAGAATGCCCACATTGACTTCCCATGCCTTAAGGTCTATTATTCTGTAAAGAACTAAGTAGAAGTATAGTACTACTATAGCAATATTGCTGACCTGGAGGAATTGTAGAAATGAGGAGGGGGGGGAATGATTTTAACTACTATTCCCAATTACTTGCCATGATTAACCTGTAAAGAAAGTAGGTGTATCTTGGAGGATACTTGTGGATGTCTGCAAACTTAATTAGGAAGTGATTCAATTGCCACTGAAGTTCCAGAAATGATATATTTAATGGAGTAGGACAATACAACTTTAGCGACTGATGTACAGTTATTGATCTGACAGTTGCTTCTTTTCCTCTATACCTATTTAAAAATATTGCTGGAAGCAATTTGCTTTTACCTAACAGAGTCAACAGTATATTTTTATGGTATTGACTCAGGATTGTTTCTTCTCTCCTTCTCTCTGCCATAAATCGGTCTGAAGAAATCTTAACTGCTTTGACATCCCACAGTGTCACACTATTTCAATATATTGATTATATCATGATGATTAGATCTTTTTTTTTTTTTTTTTTGCTGTACACAGGCCTCTCACTTTTTTTGCGGTACGCAGGCCTTTCACTGTTGTGGCCTCTCCCGTTGCAGAGCACAGGCTCCGGACGCGCAGGCTCAGCGGCCATGACTCACAGACCTAGCTGCTCCGTGGCATGTGGGATCTTCCTGGACCGGGGCATGAACCCGTGTCCCCTGCATCACAGGAGGACTCTCAACCACTGTGCCACCAGGTAAGCCCTGATTAGATCTTTTGAATAGGAAGTGGCAAGTAGCTTGGATGCCTTAGCAAGACACTTCTTTGCCTGAAGGTAAGACATAAATTCTATGAATGTTCAGAAGACTGGTACCTCACCAAAGTTTTGAGGAGCTTATTTGTCTAGAGCATATTTACAACAAAGTAAATTAAAAAAAATATTTACATTACATCCTCTACTATTAAGTCCCAGGCCCAATACTTGAAGAGCCTCAGAATATTGAGGAGAACATATGTCATTGTTGAGGTGTTGCTATGACCCATTCACCGAGTAGTCCATAAAACTGCCAGAGCAATGGATCTAGGTCATCCTCCAAGCTGCTCTACCAGAAGCCTTGAGACCTTGAAGACCCAGTAATATTCCTTGTGTCTGTGGCAAGCAAAGATGTTTTATACAGCATCTGGAATGCCACAATTAGACAATAATGTTATCTACCCCTAGGGATTTGGAGCAAAGTCAGGCACTCATTTACAGAAAACTAAATCAATTCTTTATTTGTTAACTGGTCTTGGTACAGACTGAACATCTGACACTAGGCTGTCAAGTGATAATACATTCTGAGTTCCCATTATGGATCAGGTATTATCACTTTAATATTATATTATACTTTATATTATATATAAGCACACACATCTTTCAGGACTTTATTTACTATTTCTGAATGACAGTTTGCTCCTGCACATATGTGTGTATGTGTGTGTGTGTGCACATACATGCATAAGACATCTATCTGGCACAGTTCTGAAAGGCAAAAGTAATTTGCTTGAGCAGGTGCCCCATATACCTGCAATATTTATTCCTCTTGCAACACTTCCTCTCCCTCAATCCATACTTATATTCTCATGAGGAGTTCCCCATGACCAAATAAAGGAGAAGGAAAAAATTCAGGACTGATTTACAGATAGTTCTGTAAAATATGTTGGTGTCATTGGAAGGAAACTATTGTAGTATTATATTCCCAATATGGTATGTTCTGAAAGACATCAATGAAGGAATACCTTCGCTGTAGGAATAAGTTAATTAAGTACATTTACTTGTTTACTTGGTAGCCTTAGAAATTACTAGAAGTATTAATCTTCACTGATTTGTGAGTAGTGATTAATAGTTGATCTGATTTTTGGGAACTTAGAACAAAATTTAAAAATAATGGTGGCAAGGAGATTGGAGCAGAGATGTGAGTGGACCACTAAATAGGCAGAGAGTGTGAAGACATTTATATCTGTGTGGAATTTCATTAAAGGGAATTTACTAAAAATTAGGCTGTTAATAATCATATGAACAAGGTGATATATGGATGTCAGTCAGCTTTCTCTTCCCCAGACATCCTTATTTTCTCAAAGGGCTCATGAACAAAATGTCCATGACATAGAAATGAAGAACATACATGGTCTCAACAAAATGATTTTCCCCTGAACAAGATTAATCTACTTACTACTACTGTGGAGAGCCTACCTGCCAATGGCAGAGACCAATGCTGAGCCCTAAATATGACATGATACTATGGAGAGACCAGCTAGCCATGTGCTGGACTGTTGATTACATCTGACCCCTTCCATTACAGCATGAGAGGCAATCAATTCTCCCTTGAGAGAATTACACATGTACTGGATATGTTTTCCTTCTTTGCTCACAATGCTTCTGGCATCATTACCATCCATGGTATTACTGCTTTATTCACCATCGCATGAATAACAATTCTTCAGACCAATTAACCAATTTCATTGGAAACAAAAGTTGTAGTTTGCTTATGCCCATGGAAATCACTGGTCTTAATTTCCATGAACCCCATCACCTACGTACTTACCTAATAAGATTTGATTGGTATCAGTTGTAAGGCAACACCCTGAAAGGATGGAATTCTATTTATAGGTTACAGTCTATGATCTGAATCATTGACCTACATATGGTGATATTTTCCCCATAGTAGGAATACATAGGTCAAGGTGGCAGACATGGCAGTAACTCTTCTCTCTGCTACATCTGTGAACAACAAATAACATTTTGTCTGTATTTCCCAAACTCTGCGTGTTTGAAGGTCCTAATTCCCAAGAGAGAAATGCTTCCACCAGAGTATGTAGCAATTGTTCCGCAGAGTATGAAGTTGAGACTGTCACTCAGCTGTTGTGGACTTCTCATGCCACTGAACCAACAGGTAAAATAAAGGGTTAATGTACTAGGTGGGTTGATTGATTCTAACTGCCAAGTATAAATTCGTGTTTTGCTATACAATCCTAGTGGTGGTAAAAACACAAGAGACCCCCCGGGGCTCCTTTTTGTATTCTCATATCTAATAATGATTCATAGTAGAAGTAAGTAGATTAACCTTGTTCAGGGAAAACTCAATAGTGAGATAAAAACACAAACAATAAAAGAAGGATGACAGACATTTCAGTCACTCCAGAAATGAAGGTTTGGATCATCTCAACAGGTAAAAACCCCAATGATTAGAGATGCTGGCTGAGGACGGAGGGAATGTGGAATGGAAAATAAAAGAAGGAAGTTAGAAATATCAACTACAACTATATGACCAGTTATAGAATGAGGCATGAAGAAACTATTTTGTTAGATATATATTTTATATAATTATATGTTATTTTTTTGGTTATTTCATGAGTATAGGCTTGGCTTATTTATGTTAGAGAAGTATTAGGCAAAATTATGACCAAATTAGAAAACTAATTAATATCAGAAATAACAAGAGGGCTTCCCTGGTGGCGCAGTGCTTGAGAATCTGCCTGCTAATGCAGGGGACACGGGTCCGAGCCCTGGTCTGGGAGGATCCCACATGTCGCGGAGCAACTAGGACCGTGAGCCACAACTACTGAGCCTGCGCATCTAGAGCCTGTGCTCCGCAACAAGAGAGGCCGCCATAGTGAGAGGCCCTCGCACCGCGATGAAGAGTGGCCCTCGCTTGCCGCAACTGGAGAAAGCCCTCGCACAGAAACAGAGACCCAACATAGCAAAAATAAATGAATGAATTAATAAACTCCTACCCCCAACATCTTCTAAAAAAAAAAAAGAAATAACAAGAGAGTATATTCATATCTACAAAAGAAAAATAGTTACCTCTTGATAGGTAATAGCATAAAGTTGCTGTTATTTTCCCTATTTGCTAATAATATTCACTAGGAGGCTTCAGCGCTGAGGAGGAGAATGTTTTTAGCATAGTTAATATACACAAGCCTTACAATTTTTGATGGTTTCAATATCATCACTGCTAAAATTTGCCTTAAAAAGGATATTTAGGGGCTTCCCTGGTGGCGCAGTGGTTGAGAGTCTGCCTGCCGATGCAGGGGACATGGGTTCGTGCCCTGCCCCCGTCCGGGAAGATCCCACATGCGGCGGAGCGGCAGGGCCCGTGAGCCATGGCCGCTGAGCCTGCACGTCTGGAGCCTGTGCTCCACAACAGGAAAGGCCACAACAGTGAGAGGCCCACATACTGCAAAAGTCTATATTTTTATGTCCTGAATTTTTATACAGAGAAAATATATTAATAGTTATATTCATTTTGAATTATTATTATGAGCTGTCATATTGAATTTTACTAAAACTTTGCTACAAATTACAAGGAAGAATATGACTTCCAGCTTTAATAGTTTTTACTTTGTAGAACACACCTTAATGATAAACTTTTAGAAATAGCTTATTTACTATGTCTCCAACAGAGTTTAATATGAAAATTAACATATTTATAAAGATTCAAAATAAATCTTGTGATTTGAAATTATGTAGTTCCATTGTGCACTTGAAGTGTCAGTTGCACAACTTTCTAAAGCTTTGATTTTCAAAGTATGGTAGGCAGACCAGTAGCCTTGACATCACCTGGGAGCTTGTGAGAAATGAACGACCTCATGGCCCATCTTAGACTTACTGAATCAGTCAGCATTTTAACAAGCTCACCAGGCATTTTTGCTGTCTGTTACTGCATAAGAACCACCCCAAAATTGGTTGGAATAATAATGTATTGAAAGCAGAGGCTCAAACAGCTATTTGCACACTGATGTTTAGCATTATCTACAATACCTAAATGGTGAAAAAAAAAACAAACCAAATATCATCAAAGGATAAATAAAATGTGTCAAATAGAAAAATAGAATTTTATTCAGCTTCTAAAAGGAATGATATTCTCATATATAATCAACAACATGGATTAACCTTGAAGACATTATAAGTGAAGTAAGCCAAAAACAACAAAAAAAAATTTTGCATCATTCCACATATTTGAGGTACCTAGAATTCATAGATAAAGAAAGTAAGATAGTGACTACCAGTGCCTCCGGAGACGGAAGGGAGAGTTATTGTTTAATGGGCACAGAGTTTCAGTTTGGGATGATGAAAATCTGGAAATGGATGGTGGTGATAACTATACACGATGTAAATGTACTTAGTGTCACAGAACTGTACAGTAAAAATGGTTAAAATGGTAAATTTTAGGATATGTATATCTTACTACAGTAAAAAAAGCTACTGAATTCATTCTTAAACTTGCAATATATATTATTATTTTATATTTATGAAGGAAACAAGAGATTCTAGCATCAAAATGAAAAGGCCAAAATGAAAAATTATTCATTAGATTCAGCACTTAAAGAATCCTTTTTAAGTTGGGAAAAAAACCAAAATATTGTAGAATCATAAAAATTATCAAAGTTCATTAATTTCAGCATATTTCTTGTGTTTTGTTCCTGCTGAAAAAGCATGAATGAGTAATATTATTGTGGAATGAAGCCTTCTTGTATTCTGCTGCCAAAGAAAATCCAAAATAAATAGTATGGACTAGGAGAGATGATATCAATGTACAAAACTTTCTGAAACTGGAAGAAAAGTCAGACAACTGTGGTATTAATTTGGTGGGCATGAGGCTGTCAGGATCAGGAGTTTCTAAATATAACCTTCTATCTGTAGTCCTTCTGTGATACAATCCCTTCCTTTTTTGGATAAGCTTATAATTGAAAGGCAACAGGTTATACCCCAAATGACATGATTAACTATACATTTACTTATAAAAGCAATAATGAAATTTCTAACATTATCCTCTTGTTATAAAACTGTTAAACTGCTTTCAATATTAGATGACAAAATTGGTCTTAAGTAGAGTGTCATGTTGGAAGTAATAAGCATATTAAAAGGTTCTTGGGCAATTAGTATTTGAGTTGTTTGATAATATTTGAAGCAATAATTACCTCTTTGATTTCCTAGACTCAAATTCCATAATGAGTTTTCCTTATTTACACTTTAATTTTAATTCCCACTTTTCTGTTGGGTTTGTTTCACAGTGAAAGAGTGCCATCGTTTATCTAGCATCGACTTTGCCCAGGCACTGTGCTAGGCACTTATGTTATGTTCTTTAGTTATATAGATAGTTATTGGATAATAATTATTATAGATAGTAATTGGAAAATCTGGATTTCAGTCTTTATTATCTGACCACTCATAAAACCCATATTCTTTCTGTTATACTATGCTGCCTTTTATGAAATGCTTAATATATTTCAATCATTGTCATAAATACACTTTCAGCAAGTGCTCAACAAAACTTTTCAAAGCCTAGTAAAGGATGTGATTTCTGCTTTTAACATAAAACATTCTAATTATGTAGTTACTGCTTCTGCTCATGTTTATTTTTTACCCATCCTCTCACTGCAGATGTGAGAAATTTTATTGAAAATCATAATAATAAGCACCATTAAGATAATTTGGAAGAAGACATCTAAATATTGTAACTCAAGGTATGAGGATTATTGAGTACTTTAAAACCTTAAATAGCTTAAGGTAAAAATGTCAAAGATCCACAGATCATATGGAATAGGTATTTTATAAAAGCTTCATAAATGTTATCTAAAGTATCCATTTCTTTGTGTTTTTTTTTTTTCCTTCTTGGAAATTATTCTTTTCTGTGATTTCGTAGACTAGGTTTCATGCATGTTAAAGTATGCATACTTGATTAGTTTATTTTTTTCTTTTATTTACTGCTATGTGGGAACAAAATTACTAGAACAGTTTTAATTTTTATATAGTATATCTAGTTGTTTATGAGGAAAATACAGAAAAGTAAAGCCTTAGAATGGTGTTAAACTTTTTAATCCAGTTGTTTGAAATCATCTTGCTAAGGCCCTGATAAGCTGCCATTTTCATACTTGCTTAGAACAAACACATTTCTAGGGCATCCTGAACTCCCAAGGTCCATCACATAGAGGACAATAGCACAGTCTGGGAAAATGAGCTTTGTTTTGATAAATGAACATATCTACAGGGACATATGCAGATAAGCAGGTGTACTTGAAAATTGTCGCACTTGAGAATCTGCTATTTATTGACATTTCCTTCTTGTTTTTCCTGTATTTAAAGGTTTTGTTAGATATGATATAACATCATTATGACCCCACTGATTTTAAATTTATGTCATTTTGGATGAAGATGGTGTTGGCCTTTTCTTCCATCATCTTTCCTTCCTTTCCTTTTCTTTCTTTTCTTTCTTGTTAGTTTTTCCCTCTCTTTACTTTTCTTCCTCTCTTTCTTCATTCTTTCCTTTCCTAACTTTTTCATAGAGTGCATATTGTTTCCTAAATGTTTCAAATCCTTTTATAATTATAATTACCAAGAGATAATTTACATGCCAATTAATATTCTAACAAAACACTTTTTATCTACATTTTACAAATTAAATTTAAATGTAACAAATATGTGGCTTGCCAAGATTAAATTATTTTTAACCTAAAAATATGAAAACAAATATTCTTAAACATCCTATTATTTAGTTCTTTTAATAATAAAAATTATCGTAAATTGCTTTTCTCTATCACAATTGAGATTTTCCTGGATTCTAAACTACTGTACTTTTAACTCTTCAGTCATAACTATAATTGTAACTTCTGTTAATATAACTTTTATCAGAATTTCTAATGCTGAAACATTCTTGCATTACATTTTATTATTCAGCAAACATTTTCAAGCATTCAAATAAGGTCATACCAATGTTGTCTTAATTTTCTCTAACTAGAGCCACATGAAGAACAGTAGTGGTAATTTGGCTCAGATTTTGAACTTTAATTTTCATTCCATCTGATAACCTTTTTTTTGTTTTGAAGAAAACACCACAGAACTTTCTTACTCAAGCTCCCTCCATACTGTTGTCCTTACTTTGTCATTCAACCATCAGAAAGTTGCAAGAGTCCTCCAGGGATGTGATATAGGGCTTTTGTTAGGCTTCTACTCAGTGTTCTGGTTGAGGAACACTGGCTACTTTTTGCTTTAAAGAAAGTTGAAGGTAGATTTTTTTGAAGTTGATTAATTGATGTAACTGTAAATCAATATTAGACTAATTGTTTCTTTCATCTATCAGTGTCTTGAAAGCGGCTTGTCTCTTTGAGTTCATTGAATTTGTTTCCTGTCCATACAGTGGTCTTTTACTTTATGCCAAGTACTGTTTTAAGTACTAAGTAATCACACCACGTGTGAGATCGTTAAATGCAGTACATTCTCAGATGAAGAAACTCAGGATTATGCAGCTATTGTACTAATCCAAGGTCTCACAGCAAGTAAGAGCTAGAGATGCTATCTGAATCCAAGTCTAACTCTAAAGCCTGTTACCCACCTTCAGTTATATACTTTAATAATTATTTATGAAAAGAAAATTTAGTTTTAATATATTCAATTAAATTAACTCTCTACTTTTTTGTAATATTGTATTAATAGATACCTATATAGATGTACATACATGCACATGTACATACATACACACCTATATGTATAAAGTTTTCTGAAATGTTGAGTAACAAAAGAAAAAAACTCAGGTCATTTTACTTAAAGTGCAGACTGTTGCTTGCTGCTAGCAATGATTATTGTAGAATATTAAATCATAATTCATTCAACTTGAATTATCCCTATAATGATAGAGTTGCTGAAGGAAAGTCCATTGCATTTCCTAGAGCCCACAAGAAAATATTCACATGACTGACTCAGTTGTAATCAAGCAGCAATTTATCCATTAAATCCTTTTACATGGTCAGGATCTTGTAATTGCATCTTTTCTCCTGCAAGATATTTTTATCGAGACTATACATGTACTTCTAGAAGTTATACAGGAAGATTCCGGAAAATTCAATCAATGGTATATTAGCATTGTGACTATGACTGAAGCAATTATTCAGTTGACTGTGGAATGATTTGTTCTTCATATATTTAATTGTAACAGCAATGATAAAAGCTAATATTTGTGGAGGGCTTTCTATGTTCCAGGCACTTTCTCAGAGCTTTTTCTTGGAAGAGCTCAAGTAAAAAAATTGATTAGCTCAACCTTCTTGGTAAGTATTCTTATCTTCTGTTTTACAGAGAAGTTAGTGAGTAAACCAAAGTCTCACAGATGGAAAGAAGAGAAATTTTCTATACACATGGATAGATAAAACCAAAATGAATCTATTCCTAGCAGTTTAAAAAAACACTATTTTCATGATACTATTTCAGTTTCATTTATTTCATTCATCCCTTTAATAAATAAAATATTATTGCTAGATGCTAGAAAACTAGGTACTAAGGACACATAAACAAAATGGAAAGAAAATTGCTGCTCTCATGAACTTAATATTCTGAGAATAGAAATAGACACTATAAAAATAAGTATATAGTATGTCAGGTGGTGATAAATGCTATGAAGAAACCAGTGTTGAGTAAAAATATAAGAAAATACAATTGAAGGTTGTCTTTCATGTAAGAAGGTCAGGAAAGGAAGTGAGGGAGGTGCTCTGTAACAAGGTGAGTGGAGCCAAGAACTGAAGGAGGTGAGAGGCCATGGAGAGGTCTAGAGAATAAATAATACACACAGGAGAGCAGAGGTCATCCAGTCCTGAAGTGGGATCATAGTTTACATATTTGAAGAGTAGCAAGGAGGCCTGCAAAGGAAGAGGAGTTGGTAAGAGACTACCTAAGTCAGGATTGAGTCAGTGGCCATCTGTGTGGATGCATAGGCCATCAAATCAGTAGGTCATTAAGACTGAATTTTACTCTGAATGGCATGTAAGGCCCAGGATCACTTTGATCAGATGAATGTTTTACTTGACTTTTGTTTTAACTAAATTACTCTGTTTTGTGGAGAATGTAGTGTAGAGGAGCAGCGGTGTAAACAGGTATAAGTTAGGTTATTTCACTAGTCCAGGCAAGCAATAACAATGGGCTTGGCCCAAGGTGATATTAGAGGAGGTAGGTAGAAATTTACAGGTGTAAACTTCCCTCTTAACATTGATTTTGCTGCATTCCAGAAGTTTTAGTATATTGTGTTTCTGTTTTCATTTGTCTCAAGATTTTTAAAATTTCTGTTTTGATTTCATCTTGAACCCATTTGTTGTTTGAGAATATGTTGTGTAATTTCCATTTATTGTTTTTTTTTAAATATAAATTTATTTATTTTTGGCTGCATTTGGACGTCATTGCTTTGTGCAGGTTTTCTCTAGTTGCAGCGAGTAGGGGCTACTCTTCATTGTGGTGTGTGGGCTTCTCGTTGCAGTGGCTTCTCTTGTTGCAGAGCACTGGCTCTAGCCATGCAGGCTTCAGTAGTTGTGTCACGCAGGCTCAGTAGTTGTGGTATGTGGGCTCTAGAGCACAGGCTTAGTAGTTGTGGCGCACAGGCTTAGTTGCTCCACAGCATGTGGGATCTTCCCAGACCAGGGCTCAAACCCATAGGCGGGCAGATTGTTAACCACTGCACCACCAGGGAAGCCCAACTTCCATTTATTGTTAATTTTCCAGTTTTCCTCCTGTTATTGATTTCTAGTTTTACACTATTGTTGTCAGAAAAAAAAAATACTTGCTATGATTTCAATCGTTCTAGATTTGTTAAGACTTTAATGGCTTAATATATGATTTATTCTACAGAATGCACCACATGTGCTTGAGAAGAATGTATATTCTGCTACTATTGGGTATAATGTTCTGTTTAAGTCTGTTAGGACAATTTGCTTTAAAGTGCGGTTCAAGTCCAATGCTTCCTTGTTGATTGTCTCTGGATATTCTATCCATTGTTGAAAGTAAGGTATTGAAGTTTCCTACTATTACTGTATAGTTGTCTACTTCTCACTTCAGATTTTAGTATTTGCATAGTACATTTAGGTGCTCCAGTATTGAGTGCGTATATATTTATGATTGTTATATTTTCTTGATAAATTGACCCCTTTATAATTATATAATGACCTTCTTTGTCACCCTTATGGTTTTTGACTTAAAATCTATTTTGTGTGTTATAAATGTAGCCACCTCTGCTCTCTTTTGTTTTCCCTTTGCATGGAATATGTTTCCTTCCCTTCACTTACTGTTTATATGTGTCCTTAAAGCTGAAGTGATTCTCTTGTATGTAGCATATAGTTGGGTTTTATTTTTACATCCATTCCATCACTTTATGTCTTGACTGGAGAATTTAATATATTTACAATTAAGGTAATTATTGATAGATTAAGACTTGCTATTGCCATTTTTTAAATTGTTGTCTGGTTGTATTATGTTCCCTTTCTTCCTCTTTTGCTGCCTTTCTTTGTGATTTGATGATTTTCTCTAGTGATACGTTTTGTTTCCTTTCTTTTTACCTTTTTTGTGTTTATTATAAGTTTTGCTTTGTGGTTACCATGAGGCTTACATAAAACAGCTTATGGCTATAATAATCTACTTTAAGCTGGTAGCAACTTAACTTCAATTACATTAAAAAACTCTACTCTTTTACTACCTGTCTCACATTTTATGTCACAATTTACATTTTTTCATATTGTTATATTATAAACAAAGTATTGTAACTATAGTTATTTTTAATATGCTTACCTTTTAACCTTTATACTAGAGTTAAAAGTGATTTATGCAACAACTTAACATTACTAAAGTGTTCTGAATTTGACTATATACTTACCTTTACCAGTGAATTTTATACTTTAGTATGTTCTCATGTTACTAATTAGCATACTTTCATTTCATCTTGGGGAACTCCCTTTAGTATTTCCTGTAAGGCAGGTCTAGTGGAGTTGAACCCCCTCAACTTTAATTTGGAAAGTCTTCATCTCTCCTTCATATCTGAAGGACAGCTTTGTTAGGTAAAGCACTCTTTGTTGGTATTTTTTTCTTTCAGCACTTTGAATGTATCATCATACTCTCTCTTGGCTTCCAAGGTCTTTGCTGAGAATTCTACTGACAGTCTTATGGGTATTCCCTCTTGTGTGAAAAGGTGCCTTTTTCTTGCAACTTTCAAAGTTATCTCTTTTCCTTGATTTTCAACAGTTTAATTGTAATGTATTTCAATGAAGTCCTCTGGATTAAAGCTGTTTGGAGACTTTTGGGCTTTATGTACCTGGTCGTCAATATTCAGTGAGTTTAAATGAGAAAGTATAGACAATAAGTACACAGCACATTGTTTAAAGACTGTATCAAGGTATATTTTCCATATCATAAAATAGACAATAATTTTGAGTTTTGTTGTAAATGGAAACACCGAATTGGAGAGGTAACTGGAATAGAATATGAAAGGAAGAGAAGTTTTAAAAATTAATTTATGTTTACTATAAGCTATTTCAGTATGTATATATGATGACGGGAATGATCCAAGTCATGTATACAGAAACAAACAAATAAAAGTGCCAGTCTGGTATGAGCTAGAGAGGGTAGTATCCAGGCAGAAGTTGAGAGGTTAACCTTACCTAGAAGGAAGGACAATACATCCCTTAAAACAGGAAAAAAAAAGCATATGTATGTAGAGATACAGGTAAGCTGATAGATTTGATGGTGGAGCTTCTGTAAAATCTCTAATGATTGGTCGCATTTTCTCAGTGAAGTCAGAGGAAAGATCATTAACTAAGAGTATGTATGTCTGTGTGTGGATGGGGAAGGGTATCTGGAAATTTTACTAGAATGGAAAAGATATGAAATAGACCCTGGGAGATTGAACTGACTAATAAAATGATTATTGGGCAGCACTAAGGTCCCATCTGAAGTTAAAAGTCAAAAATTTAAAATAAGGTTAATCATCAAAGTTGGACATTCTCTTTAATCATAATTGGAGGTACAGATATAGGTTCAGAGTAGGACATGAATTGGGTTTAACCAGGTGTTAATCCAGGTATGGCTTTGCCCAGGGAGTACTCCAGAGTGGGGAAGGATCACTGAAACTGAGAATGTCTCTTAAGGAATGATTATCATGAAGTACAATGGAATATAAGCTGAGTAAGAGAGGATGGATATCCTGAAGCAGAGAAGGAACAATGAAAAATTAAAGCTTAGCGGTCAATAGCTTAGAAGTACTGATGAGGTAAAATCATTTTAAACAGGTGTTTTATATATGGTAAAAGGTTACTTGTTGGCTTTTAGTTCAACCTTAGAAAATATGCCTTCCAGTTACCTAGAGAATTTCTTTTTTCTAATGTATGTAAATCAAATTGATTTCAGTGATTGCTCTTAAATACTGATTTTTGCCTGCAGCATAAATCCTATTTCTATGTGATTTTTTAGTGAATAGGGATACTTAGGTTGTATGTGAGGACCCAGTAATTTTTAAAATTAGGTAACATGGAACTTATTGTAATTATTTGCAATAGTGTGGAGTAGTATATTCAAAATTTATGCGGCAGAAACTTTTAGCTTGAATGAATTAAAGCTTTTGGTTTTGAAAACCTGTCTGTTTCTTAATATAATCAGATATGTGAGTCTCTATAAACTTTCTTTGCTTTCAAAGGCAAACATAACTAATAATTTCTCTAAAGGTCTCGAATCATTCCAACATCTGTTCTTGGTTTACTATAAAAACCATGTCTCTGATCTCATGTGTTGAACTACTGTATGTTTGCCACTGTCTATTTCCTGTGAAAAAATACATTGAACAATAATAGCTTTTGTTCCTAACGCTCCAACCACTAAAACAGCTGAACAAATAATATCCATGCTTTCATTTGGAATAATTTATTCCATGTACATGTTTATGCAGAGTCATTTGGCTTATTGGATGTTTCATCATTTAAAAATCAAATCTCAGAATTTTAGACTACTGAAAACTCTTGTCTAATAGTTTCCTCATGCTTATAGTAATTCTCTTAACAGCATTTCCTTCCTAATTCATCATCTTATTTTGTGTATAGTTTGGTTTTTATGAGTAGAAGTGGTTAAAAATCCCCTTTATTAACAAAGTTAGTGAAAATTTCCATTCAAGGCCACACATTTTGCAAATAACATTAAAAGATTAAATAATTTTGCATTTTAACCTTAAAAAGAACTCTATTTGCTCTTTTGTTACCTAAAGAAAGAATAACTATAGATTTGTAATGATATAAATTTTAATACATTTGTCTTAGCTCAACACACTCCAGATGACTTAATGATAGGCTGAGCAACACAGAGCAAGCCTAACTTCCATTCCACTAAGTATCTTATTACAGAAACATTACTAGCCCAGACATGGAATAAGTCATGCACTGATTAAATAAGACAAATAAAAACACCATTTAAAAGGAAGGAAAATAAGTTACTTAAAAATCAGTCTTAAATCATTGGCAGTGGCAACAGTTTGGAATTTCTTTTTTTAAGCATACAAAACTCTTCTATTTTTAAACATTTAGGAATTATAGTTTTGAATTTGGTCACCACCACATCCCATTGAAAACCAAAAACTGCAGTCATTCAACTATCCAGTTGACCCACTGTCTAATAACAGACTATCTAGAAAGCTCAGGGCATCTGTTTTCAATTTAAATTCGGACCTTACAACCTATGATAAAGTGATATGAGTAAAGTGATAAACCTGTGAGTAAATTGTCAACTTTAAGGTTTGAATTTGTATACCAGCACTTGAGAGGTTAACACTTCATCACAATTCAGCTACTTTAAGGAATAAACTGTTTCTTGGTAGTAGTATATCTTCATTCAGGAAATAATGAAATTATGGCTGCATGAGTTTGCTAGCATTGCTGTAACAAAGTGTCACAAACTGAGTGGTTCAGAACAACACAAATTTATTATCTCACAGTACCGGGGACCAAAAGTCTAAAAGTCAAGGTGTTGACTGGGCCATCCTCCGTCTGGAGGCAGTAGGGAAGAATCTGTTCTAGGCCTCTCTCCTAACTTCTGGTAGTTATCTGGATTGTGACAACATAATTTCAATTTTCACATGACGTTCTCCTTTTGTGCCTATCTCTCACTGTATCCAAAAGTTCCCCTTTTTATAATAACACCAGTCATATTAGATTAGGGCTCACCTTAATGACCTCATTTTAACTTAATTACCTCTGTAAAGACTCTCCAAGAAAAGTCACATAATGAGGTGCTAGGATTTAGGACTCCAACATATCTTTTTCGGGGGACATAATTTAATGCATAAAAATGGCTTTTTATTTTGGCAGCTAGTTTTATCATAGGTGTGACCTATATACACTTTACAACTCAAATGTTTTCTCAACAATGTTACACTCAAAACTTTATATGCTATATATTTATGATTAGTAATTTAATACTCTAATCATTGTTACTTAAAATCATATACAAAAGTATTACAATTATAATATGTCTTTGAGAAATAATTTAGTATCTATTTCACAAATCTAGATCAGCTTACCTTTGGAGCTCTCACTGGATATCTCACTCTTCCTTCATCCTTGAGATATAGACAGAATGTTTCCTTCAACTTACCATGAATCTCTGTTTGCGCCCACTATTCTTCCTTAGTGGTGAGCATGGCTCCAGTTATTTCTGGCAGCATGACATCAAAACTCTTATAACTCCATACAGGCAATTTCTGACGGCTTCTCTATTAGTGCACAGTTAGTTTAATTTTCTTTATGACTTGTCAAAAGACTACATAAGAATCTCAAATATTCAACGTAGATTCATAATGTCACTGTGTCTCCTTCCCACTAGTTTTGCTACAATCAGAAGTTGATTTTATAGATGCATTACTACCTCATTGCAAGATAATCATTTACAACAAAGAGGACTAATTTATAGATTGTATTCAATTAATTTTAAAATGTTTACTTGTTACCAATTTCTTTGAAATCCATCTAACTGTTAATTTCATTCAGGCACAGCTTCCTGCTAATCAATGGTTTCCTTTTTATGTTCCTTTTCAAGAACAAATCTTTGGAGAAAAAAACTGAAAAGAACTAAGTAGGATTTCAGACCTCAAGTCTGCAGTATGATAGTTTCTATATTTATAGAGTTGGGTAGTTGCAAGAACCCCTAAGACATTCTGACTTTGTGTCAAAGTCTGACATTGTGTGAAAGCTCCTCATATTATAAACACAAATGGAATATGCTGCATGTTACATTTTCTGAACCACACTAAAGACTAAACTAATGGTAACTACAACTTATGTTGTACAAATTGTGTTGGGTTTGTTTACGTGCTTTATACTTACTTTGTTTGTTTGTTTTTTTTGCGGTACACGGGCCTCTCTCTGTTGTGGCCTCTCCCGTTGCGGAGGCTCCAGACGCGCAGGCAGGCTCAGCGGCCATGGCTCACGGGTCCAGCCGCTCCGCGGCATGTGGGATCTTCCCGGACGGGGGTATGAACCCGCGCCCCCTGCATCGATAGGCGGACTCTCAACCACTGCGCCACCAAGGAAGCCCTGTACTTACTTTTAATTCTTATCAACTAACAGGTAGAAATTTGAATCCTAATTTTACAGATGAAGAGACATGGACCTGATGTCATTAAATATTTGTTGAAGGAATACATAGGTAAGAAATGGGGAGAACAGATTTTGAAGCCAGATCTGCTCACTCTGACCAGTTCACATGCTGCCTTGAAAGTAGAACATTCCAACAGTTGGACCTGCTTAGTAGTATAAAATTCTGCCTCAGGATGTAGTAATTCCTATGTTCCAGATTCACTAGAAACACAAAACAAAACAAAATAGAATAAACCAAAAAATATATATAATAAGGACTCTTGTGGTCTTCTGTTGGAGATATCATGATGCTGTACAACGCAAGAGAATGAAATTTTAAAATTTTTGCTAATGCACTTGGATATTTACTTTTCTTTTTCATCCTATTTATTTCTATTTTATTCTGGTCTAGCCTATCTAATTTTTTAAAAATTCTGGTCACAATTCATTAAATGTGTTTCAAAAATCACTAATGGGTGAAAAGTTTGAAAATCATGCAATTAAGTGATATTTCCCTCTGAGAACCTTTGCTTTTTGTGACACACACATGGATACACATACACACATTTTTTTGTACTTTTGGACTGGGAACACTGATGCTCACCTGGTAATCCATTAGCCAGTGTTGCATGTTTGCTATTGTGTCTCCTTATTTCTGCATCTTAATTCAAAATGGTCTGGGATGATGAGGTTAGATCTGTTTCCCTGGTATGCAAGCTCCCTTTCATGGGCATGGGAGATTCCAAGGTCTAGCTAGAGTCTTCAGAAGCATATGATGGGGGAACTGAATTCAGTTTCTCTAATTTCCTGTCTTATACATAGTTAATTCATTCATTCATTAAATATTCATTGAACACTTAGTACATGCAAGGTGCTGTGTTAGGCACTGAAATTTCATCAGAAAATTAATGCAGACATGAACTCTTCTCTCACTGAGATTATAATCTAGGTTTATAATCTTTCACACATAATCACACAAAGATATAGAATTGCAACTTTTTGTGACATACTTCAAAGAGATTCTCTTGCTTAGAAAATCCCTCTTCCTATTGCTTTACCCCCTTTCCCCCTCCTTCCCCAGTAAATATAGGGAATAAAACAATGTTTAGTAGGTAAATCTAGAAATGTCACCAAAAGTAGCTCTCTGAAAAAAATGTGCCCTACCCCCTGCCTCAGCCCTGTCACATACAAATAGCATATTATACTGTCATTGGGGGAGGAGGGTGAAGAAGGAAAGAAAGAAGGAAAGGTAACTGCCTGTCTCAATTCCTGACAATTGATTTCCAAATGCAGATTTGGAATACAGTTCATTTGAATTTGAAGGTTTCCTGCAAAGCAGTTTTGCAAAGCATAATAACAGCGACCAAATTTTCAGCAAATTTGATTTATTTCATACATTGATTTTGTCATAAAAAGCCAGACATCTGCAGCTTTACTTTTCCTGAGGCAGGTAGAGTGATGTAGATTCACAGGACAAAACAGATTTGCTACTTTTTTTCTTTTCTTTGAACTGATTATTCCCTATTAAAATAGATTCTCCTCTGAGTTTCAGTCAGCCTTCCAGTCAGGGATGGTTTTCCTGAACAGTATTGGCAGGAAGTTCTGACTCTGATTTGGATTTTGAGATTTAGTGTCAGGTTGAGTTAAGGAGTTGATTAAATTATTTCATTTCATTTCTAAGGTACCATTTTTAAATGTCAAATCATTGTTAGATGCTAAACCTTTCATTGTATTTTAAAAGTGTATTTCAGCTTACTTTTAAAGAAAAAAATACTCCCCAAAATATTGGATCAATAGAGCCTAAATGATGGACATTTATGCAGTTACATTCAGTTGTCTAAAAAATGAAACCTACATTATAGCTGTTGTTTGAAATCTTCCAACCTTCATATGTGGTTACTAGTATCCTTCTCAGTGAGTGCCATACATAGCCCTCTAGTGATTCTGATTTCCACTGGTAAATTCTCAGAAAGAATCCTTATAATGAACAATGCATTTAGTCTTAGAGGCATAGATATTTCTTTTAAGTTAAAAATTAGACAAACAATCACATTTAATAAATTACTCTCTATACAACACCTAGCCTAAACTTACATATAATTTAATGTAAACTTTATGTTATGTTAATGTATTTCTAATTGGGCAATAGTTTGGTTACATGGTTTCTTTTTTTTCATCAAATGTCTTTCAAATGATAGATGACAAAATAGAAGACTGAGTAAGGGCTAAAGTAATATATTTGATTAAACATTTGCATAAGAATAATATAGAAGCACCAACTGCAAACAGATGAAGCATTATATTGGACTGTCCATAACAAGAATATATAATATTAAACTATGTATCAGTTCTTCTTCGCTTAGTGTTAATCTTATATGAACATAATATAGGGTAAGGTTTTAGAGCTAAAAGCTTAGGCTTTGGGGATAACCAGACTCTGTTTTCTCACATTAGTTACATGTCCTTGGGCACATTATTCAACTTCTCTAAGCCCAGATTTCTCCACTTACAAAATCTAGATAATATGGCAAGAATTGAAAATGGCACTAAATTAAATAATTTATTTAGGGTGCCTTGTAGTAATCAACAAATAGTAGTTCTTTTCCACGCTTCCCTAGATCATTCACAATTCACTTCTCAATTTAATCCAAATATAGAGGGCCTGGAAAAGCATTTTCAGTAGTACTAATTATCACTGCCCATCCTTCAAGTTCTATGAGTTGTGAAAATAGAATTGTTTTCCAATTTTTATTTTTGCTAGTACTTGTACCCAGAGAGCTCTAAATATCTAATAGGTGTCTTATTCTTGAAGCCACCTCCATCTCCCCAGTGCCCAGTGCTACCCAGCACCCTCCAGGAATTTTGCTTGAGCATTGCTTGAGCTTGCATTTCAGCAAGTTCTTATAACATTTTTCTGACTGCCCTGCTTCCTTTGGCTTTAGCTTGCTCTCCAAATCTTGTTAGGTATTTTTCTGTCATCAATTCTCTTCGTAAGTCTAGCTCAGTGGACCTATTTTATATCAAGTAATGTTTAAACACTAGTAGAGTGATTGTGTTATAAGAGTCATTAATCTTACCATTTGATATTAATAAATGCCTCTAGGGTATTAGTTTTTGTTTGGTAGGGTTTTTTTCCTTGAAAGAGTTAGCACCAACCTGGATTTGGGTATCTGTAGAGTCTAGCTTGAGTATCCAGTGGTGGTGAAGAAAGAAAATTGGACACTAAAGATGTTGGTTCATTGGATGCACTGTTTATTGAAAATCCTTTAAAAATCTAAGTGACATTCCCGGTAGGTCAAACACTTAATTAGCAAAGAGAATTGATTGATATTACTTTTGTAAAGTGATAGTTTGGCACAGAGAATAAGAAATCATTGACCCTCATCATATTTTCAATATCTAAGTTACTTGCTTGTCATCCTGATTTTCTTCATCCAACAGGGCCTCATTCATATTTCCTGCTGAGATTGCAAAATTTGTTTACTGTATTTACTCTCTTACTATTTAAAAAATGTCAAATTGTGGAAGGTTTTATTATATGTTCTTTTCAACAATTATGCTAGAGATCACAATAACCTCCATGTACATAATTACATTGTTTAAGGCAAAGTAAACTATTTTACAATTATAGACATAGAAGACACAGTAAATGTTTTAAATTGCAGAAATATTCATGAACCAAAATCCAGTAATCTAATTTCTGAAATTTTTATTTTAGGGAAACACTAAAAATTAATAAATATTTCACTCAAAATTTATTGCAGCATTATTTTTACTGATGACAAGTTGAAACCAATCAAGATGATGCATGCATATAAAATTGGAGAAAATAATAGAAAAATTTTAAAAGTCTGATTTTTCTGTGTGGTTATATTTTCTTTTTCGTTCTCTATTATATTTGATATTATCCAATTTTTTTTTAAGGTAAAGCTTGTGTGTGTGTGTGTTTGTGTATGTGTGTGTGCTAGAGAGAGAGAGGCTCCTACATCAATTTTTCTGGAAATCAATACTTACTTCCAACACAAATTCAACAGTGCCATCATTTATATATATGATAACTAAAATTTAGTTCTAAAAATAAGCCCTGATATTTAAATGTTTATCTTTGTTAAGTTTTATTTTAAAATACCAGACATCTCTGAAAATAGTGAAGGTTAGAACTGACCAAAATGATTAAGTAAGTTTAAATTTGTCCTCAAGATAGAATTCAGCAAATATACCCTCAAAGTAATGGAATACACTTGACTCTCCTCAGGACTGATTACGTCTTCATCATGTACCTACACAATGTAAACATTATGGAGACTGTAATGATATAAAATGTCCAAGCATTCCACAACAATAACAAAGCAACTGATACATTACTTTTCTATAAAATCTTAAATTGTCATAACAATATTAATACCTATGAAATTTGAATAGAAAGGTAAAATTTACTAAAACTGCAGTTGTCTCATTTTACCAGCAGATCATTACTATCTACTACTACTACTATTACTATAGTAAAGTAATAACTTTCGTTAAAAAATGCATTTTATTTTCCTTGGCTGTTGTTTGAAATAAGCCTTACTGAAATTCTGTGCAATTATATTCCTTGCCACACTGAGGCATATACATTTTTGAGGCAGTTAACAAAATTGAGAAATTGAACCCAAGGTTTTGCATATTCGCTACTTAATGGGAAAATTTTGTCATTTTTGAATTCAGTTGGATATAAGCAAATCCAACTCCTTATTTGTACCCCTGAGACTCTTACAAAATAAATATCATTACAGTAAAATTAAAAGAAAAAAACACAATCTTGTGCTCACTGGACATTTGCTGTTTATGAATATTACTTTAAATGAGTGGGCCATTATCTGCAACATTAATTATTTCAATGCTGAGATTTTCTTCATGAATTATATGTTTGTAATAGAATATCACTGACAGAGCATCAATCTTTCTTTTTTTCCTTTTTTACAAATGAAAACCATAATCTGTACAGAGACCAGATTCTACCCAAAGCGCAAAATCCCGCTTTACATTCAGAACATATAATTGAAATGAGATGGTATATGGATTAGTATTAACAATGGATAGCAGAAGTCCATAAGTTAGCAATAATTATGTTTCCTTTGGATGATTTTAAGGCATGGTTTGATAATGCAAAGTTAGAAAAGAAAATCTCATTCAACTAACTATAAGCTCTTTTGTAAACTCAGAGAGCCCAAATTTTGAAAATTGCCCTAGAATGCCCTATTTTTCTTACCAGTGTAATGGATAAATCAGTATATTACCTAAATCATTGAGAACTTGGTATTTGCTGATTGCTTTATATATATATATATCACCTAACCTTCCCAATAATAATATGCATGGTGACTATAACCTCAGCTGACATATAAGGAGCTGAAGCTTTGAGGCAATACATAACATATTCAAGATCACTCTGTTAATAAATGATAGCACCAGTCAGATTGGATTCCAGTTATATCTGACTCCAGAACCAATGCTTTGTGTGATAATGTTGTTGTACAGCAGAACAATATATATCTAGGAGTCTAAACATGCAAAATAGCTCAACAATAGATTAATTCAGAAGCTGAGTTTTAAATGACTAATCAATATTTTAAGAAACATACCATTGTAATGTACAAATAATAAATAGTGTATCATGAAGGCATGACACACGTGATGCAGATCAAGGAGATGGTGGTGTTGAACAAGTACAAACTACAAGATGGAGAAGACAAGGGTTGCACTGCAAATGGCAGATTAAAATACATTTACTGATTGTTATTTTGAGTTGTGAAAAATCTCAAATATAATAGAAGGAATTAATAGCATGAAGGATATTTACTACTGAGCAGAAGACACTGTGGATTTGCAGACTGAGGGGACAATTTGCAAAGGAACAATATCACAAGGCACTCAAATAACTCCAATGGACAATTTCAGGAGAGCTTTGACATCTTTATCTTCCTCATAATAAGTCACTTTAATATACTCCTATCTGGTGGTCAAAAAGATTCTCAGACATTAAAAATGACTCACTTTTTTATGATTATAAAACCTTTTCTGACATTTTTAAGGAGATGAGAATGAGTTGCAAACTGATTTTCTGTGACAGAATCTACAAGTAAAGTGCGCTGATTAAATTTGAATAATATATAAGTTTTAAAAACTTATATTTTCCTATTTCCTATTTTGATTGATATAATATGCTTTCTGAAGTCATCAAATATTTTATAAAATATTTAGAGACTTTTAAATATTTTATACATTATATATTTACATTAAATATATATTTCATATTTAGTTTAAATCAAATGTGTTTAGTTTTTTACCATACCTAATGGTCCAGTATGCTAAAATGCCTTTTCCTTTTTGATATTACAGTATTCAAACATAAATATTATTAATCCAGAACAGGTCAGTGCCTAGCCAATCCAGAGACATGGTCTACAGTGCATCTTTCTGCCATCAGTCAGTGATGGTTATTCGTAAAAAAGAGTTCTGTTTTCTAGCCTTTTTTTGCCTACCTGAGACAAAGTGTGCAGCAGAGGGCTGCACATAAACCAGGCTAAATCAGAAGTGTTTGATTCATTTAGTTTCCCTACTGATCAGCTTTACACTTAAGTGACTAGGTAAGAAGACCACATCCATTCAAAGAAGGCTGTCTCTTGGTGATGGTGGTAGTCAATCTAACATTGGAAGACAATAAGCAGGAGATGGAAATAAGTTTTGTTTTTTTTAGGGTGGAGATTACAGGTAACATATTTTTTTCTTTTCATAATGTTTTCTTTCATATTAGTATTACATTGTTTTTGTAATTAAGATTCAATGTACTCTGCATCCCTGCCATCACACTGCCAGATCCCTTGCAAGCTCCCAGCATCTGTTTTATTCTGAATCCATTGTTAACCTTGAAACTCAAGATCTCTGCAAGCAGGGCTCTTTTATGCCAAAGACCATTCACTCTACATTGCTCATATTTGAAAAGCACCAATAAGATTTGACTGACCAAGAATATCTCTTCCAGCTCTTTCAATTTCTAAGGCTGATTCAAATAGTATTTCCTGGGAGAATTACACATCAATCAACACATATTTAGTACACATTCTAAGCAAGACCTATGTAAATATTGTAACTCGTTAACAGTATCACAGTCTATAAATTAGGCAGCTATTGCAAGATAAGGGCAAGGCCAGGAGGTAATGGGGCATAGGACATTAATCAGAAATATAAGCCCTACATGAGAATAGGACAGGCCAAGTTGTTCAGGATGGAGTGGAGTTCTGAGTAATGTGGATAACTGTTGGACAACTGTGGAGGAAAACAAAGAAAAGTTTGCCTGTGATACTAGGTTGACAATAATAACAGCTGCATTACATGGAGTTTCGGCTATAAGCTGAATCTGCTTCTGCCAGGCACATTATTTTATAAACATTATTTGTAATTTTCACAAGTAAGGATACATATCTTCATTTTATAGATAAGGACACTAAGATGTAGAGACTGTAAGTGTTACTTAAAGCCACACAGCTAATAAATGGTTCAGCCAG
Organism: Pseudorca crassidens; assembly: GCF_039906515.1. Classification (NCBI taxonomy): domain Eukaryota; kingdom Metazoa; phylum Chordata; class Mammalia; order Artiodactyla; family Delphinidae; genus Pseudorca; species Pseudorca crassidens. Next base: position 64,765,131 of record NC_090312.1, on the reverse strand, counting down.
GATCTGTCTGAGTGCCCCCACTTGCTGGTACTTATTATTCATTTGTTCATTACCATAAGTTGAAATTTTCATGGAGATTTTCTTCGTAGGTGATTTTTTTTTTTTTATTCCTTTAGGTAATGTTTAGGTCATGCATCTATCTACAGGCCCTAGTGCTTCCAACCCTGGAAAATCAGTTAAGCTCTGAAGTCATAATTCCTATGATAAAGCATTTCATTGCTCATCACTTACCCCTGCCTCATTATTTTTCCATTATATCCAAGAGGGAAATTCAACTAACAAATATGATCCAAATTACTGAAACCCCATGCCCTGAATATATGCATTTACTCTTTTATTGTGAAGTTGAGATAATTCATTTTCTAATTCCATCCTTTCCATGTTCCATTTCACACATCCATGTGTTCCTTATGATATTTTTAAAGTATAAGGAGAATAAAAAGAATGAAACATTGGAGGGAAAAAAAGTAACCTGCTATTCCTCCTTAGTGTGTATTGTCCTTTTTTCTTTCCTTTCTCTTGTCTCATATGAATGGCTTTATTGGGAAAATCTCAACACAGACTTTCCCTTCTTTCTTTCATTTTATCATGTTTCTTTCTCCAAAATCCCATATAATTTAAATACTACCTAACTTTCTCACTTAGCTTTCCAGAAGTTTACAAGCCCGAAGGCCCAAGAAGAAGTCTCATGTGAGATCATGAAAAAATATTTACATGTGAAAATATATGTGATTTACAAATCATTAATAGATATGACTTTAGTAGTAAGAATTCTTACTAATACAGATATCTGGGGAACACAGGACCTCTAGTTGCTGCATAGCTATTTCCCAATGGATTTTATGTAGAATAGGAATTCCTCCTTGCCCTGTCAGGTCATATCATCTACACAGACTACTTGGCAGTGAATGATATGTGAGCTTGGCTGTGTTAATGGGAGAAAAACATTCCTGGTTCTCATTCAAGATCATAGAGTTATGCCATTAAAAAATACTATCTTCCCTCTCTGTAATACCAAAAAGCAGAGTATGGTCACATTTTAAGAAAACTATTCAAAAAATTAAGAAACTCTCACTTTCATAGCATTTAAAACTGAATGATTATTCAAAATACCACACTTTTCAGTATTTTGTAAATAAGGACACTCACCAAGTAAAATCTATTCGGCAAATTTTTCTTAGGAGGTAAATATAATCCCTTCATGATTATTAAAACCATGGCATTGTTAATGTTTTTGATAGCACAGACCTAAATGAACACATAGATGAATCCATTATTTTAAATGGCAGTATTGTCAATTTTTAAGCAATTAACAATAGTTCATTTAAAAAGGGTGCCTTTAGGAACAATATTTTTAAACATCTCCCTTTTCTTTTTTCTTTCTTTTGAAAAAGAGACGCACTTTGATAAGCTGTTTAAACATATTATGCATTATTAAAACTTAACATTATATGCTTGACAGATAGCATATAGTTTTCTCTAGGGCTTTATTGCAGTCTGTGAAACTCATTAGTTGTGGTTTCATTGCCAGTGGCAAAACACAGAATGTTCTATAAATTAAAACATTTGGCTATGGCTATGGGAAATTCTCCATGATAAACAGGGGATGGGGATGGGAGTGGGAATCAAACCTCACTGTTTTCATCCAAAAAAGAAAAAAATTCAGTGTGTGCTGAATTTGTGCTCCAAGTTTGTTTATCTCAGAGATTGAACATTCTAAACAATGTGGGAATTGCAGTAATTTTAGAACCAGTGTAGATAAATTTACAAGTTAAATCACAATGTTTACGAAAGAATATATAGAGCAGTATACCTTACTTGTACCAGATGCTGGTAATCCGGACAGTGGGCTATCAATTAAAGTGGACAGTAACTTGGCCATTCTTCATGTTGACTCCATTTTGCCAGATTCTTTTTTTTTAGGTTAATGTTTTTTAACAGCATGCTATTTCCTGTCATCATCAACTTTTACTATCTCTTCAGTTTCCATTCTATATTTAATTCAATTATTTTATTGGAATTGACAAATATATATTCCACCATTAACCCATATAGATCCAGCCAACCATGTGTCCTGAAGTAAATACGTTTCTGCCCATAATAGTATAGGTGGTTGATTTCATACTCATTTGTATGACATTAATATAAAATTCAACTTAGGTACACATTTCTATGACTTTAAACATATATAGATACCATCAATGTAACTCACACCTTTACATAGGATAAAATGATCAAGATTATGTAAGTGCGAACGAATTACTACCAACACGTAAATAACGGGGACACTTTCAAATGAATTACTGATACTTAATTAGTTAAACTTGTCAAATAATTACAGAATAATCAAAGCTCTCATCAGCAACTGTGATACACTGATGAAATGTGATTTAATAGAACATGTATAAATTTGCACTTGGTTGAAACATCTGCAAACTGTTTTAGCGCATTGGGCTAGAGGCATTTCTGCAATCACTGTGACTGTATTCCTCGCTCCTCCACAACCAGCAACCTTCTCCTTTTTGTTTATCCCCTTCCTCTTTCCTGCCTTTTCTCTTCTTTTTGCTTCTTTACTATCCCCCACCTCGTCTTTATTACAGTTTTAAATATTGTATGTATAATCCATGTTACTCTACCATTAAACTGTGCGAGTCTAGAGCACTTACCTATTTGAATGTATTTTTGGTAAGCCTAGAAATGTATATGCACCTAATTTGTTTACCAAATTCTATATTAAACTCACATAGTGTATATTTTTGATAAAATAGTTGACAATGGATTGCCTTCAATTACATTATTCGTTTTTCAGATTGTAAAAAATTCAGTGTTTGCTGGTTTCCTTACTTACTATAGAGTTAGTCCTAATGCAGTTCACATCCTCTGTGATCTCTTTCCAAACTAAAGCCATAAATATGCCTTCCTTGGCCTGAATTCACCTGCCAGAAACTATTTTAAAATCATAGTGTCTTCTATGTTGGAAAATATATACACCTACATATTCACTCCAACCAATCTTAAGCTTTTCTCTAGATATAGGAGGGGTGAAAACTAAAACAAAAGAAATTTGGGGAATTCAGTAATTTGGTTTTGTTCATACATTGAGCTGCATTGTTTGAAATTGCGGGGGTAGGTATGATAAAAATTTTCAGTTTATGTCATGCTTGCTGTTTATAAAGAGATTAAAAATATATTTACCTCACTAGGCTGGAAAAATGAAGGCAGAAAATATGTCTACTTATTTTTTACTCGTGTATTGCTAAATAATATTATTTGCATAAAGCTTTTATAACACACATCAATTGTACAAAAGGATCATCAATTATAAAAATAATTTTATTTTATCAGAAGTATTGTGGTGCTTTGGGGGGAATCAGTAGATTCCTAATAAATTTGTAAGAGTAAAAATATTGGAATAAATAAAGGAAAAATGAGGAGCAAAGTATAAGAGCGTGGAAGAAACACCATGTGAAGAGACAGTAGTTTCTATTACTCTCAATTGGTATTTTGATTGCACATTAAATTTTTTGTTTGTAGATGATATTAAAGTTCATTAGTTCTAGCTTCCTAATGTTACAGATTAGACAACTAAACCTCACAGAGATTAAATATTTTCTTCCTTTTAACTAGCTGTCTATGACCTATTTAACTAGTTTTTAAGCTAGTTGTGAGGGTCATGCCCAGAAGGATTTCATACAAACCACCTCAGTGGGCTTTCTACTGAAAGTTGCTATCAGTCAGAGTGTATACAGAAGGACTATAGTAAAGTGGAATAAACAATGAATTTAAACTGAAGACCTTAGACTAATACTACCTTAGTCGTATACTAGCAAGTAACTCAGTTCTGCTAAACTTCAGTTTCTACATCTATAAAATTAGAATTGCTCTATCTATCCCGGAGTGTTAGAGCAGATACAGTCATCAAATTATATCCTTCTAACCTCTCTACAGTGGCCTGTGGGGTCATATGTGATCTAGCTGCTATCCAATTTTCCAGTTTCATATTATACTACCTGAATTCAGCTTAACTGGCTCCCTTTATATTGCTTGCACATATCCAATTATTTTCTATCTAAGCACCTATAAACTTACATTTTTTCTCTGCTTGAATCTTGTTTTATTCTTGGTTCATAGCTGACTTCACGTCTGTGGTTAACTTCCTAACTTTGTGCTTAAATTTTATCTCCTCAGAGGACCCTTCCTTTTCCACACTGCATGTGGCCATTCTTCATCTTTCAACAAATATTGAGTGCCTGCTATGGACTGAATGTTTGTATCTCCTGAAAAATTCATTTGTAGAAGTCTTTAAGAGGTAATTAGGTCATAAGGATGGAACTCTCATGATGGGATTAGTGGCTTTATTTTTAAAAAATGAAGAAAAAGAAAGAGAAGAGAGCTAGTTCTCTCTCTCTCAGCCACCTGAGCATATAGTGAGAAGGTGGCTGTATACAAACCTGATAGCAGGTCCTCATCAGAGCCCAGGATGTGCTGGCATCTTGGTTTCGAAACTTTCCAGCCTCCAGGACTGTGAGAGATAAATATTTGTTGTATTTTGTTATAGCAACTCAAGCTGACTAATACAGTGCCCATGAACCTAGTCCTGGCCAGTTACTCTATATCACATCACTAAGCTATTTTTCCATAGTACTTAAGATAATTTTTATTTATTTATTTATTTATTTATCCTGGCAATCTGCAAGGTTTTAACCTTCAAGGATTTTTTGGTCTTATTCATAGAAATGTACACAGAGCTAAGCCTCATGTCTGGCATATTATAAATGCTCAAGATATATATTGAATGAATAAATGATTTCACAAATACTTTTTGAGAAGCCTTTGTGTCAGTCATTGATAATTGCTAGGCACACATTTCTTGTCATCAAGATTGAAAGGAAACAAATATGTAAGAATTTATTCATTCAACAAATACTTTTTAAACGCCAAACAAGTGTGTATGATAGATGGCAGGAATACAGTTGTGAATAAACTTAACTCCAGGCACACAGAACTGACATAAAGGAGAAAATAATTAAAAGTTATGCAAATATACACTTAAAAATGGATAAGATGATAAATTGTATTTGATAAGTTTGAACCACATTTAAAAATAAAATAATAAAAATGTTATAAGGTTAAATAATTCTATTTGAGATATGTTCCATGAAGGAAAAACACAGGGGTCTATGAAAATGCATAACGGGAGGATTTGATCTGCTGTTGGGAAGAGGAAAGGTCAAGGAGAGTCTATTGAAGAGTAACTGTTAAATTGAGAACTAAAGAATACACAGTGATTGTCTAACTGAAAAGACACATGAGTCCTAGGCACATGTCATAACTTAAGTTGTTGAAATAAGGGCTGAGCAAAGGCTAAAGTAGCAGTAGCAGAGACTGGAAGGTGAAGAGCAGCCTGAGAGGAGTATGAAGGTGTCATTGGTGATGGGGTCCTATAGTGCTGCCATGGAGGAAACCCTAGTTCTCTCTGGAACTATGCAAAGGCAGTGAATTCAATTTTGTGGGCAGGACAATTTTCTGAAGGAAGACTTATGGTGAAACAGAGTAAGCAGAGTTCAGCAGCATGAGTATGATGGTAGATGCAGAGATGGGGGAGAACTGTGAGGCTCTTTGAGCTTGTGCAAAGCTAGAGATACTTCTATTTTTAATAATGGACCCCTTTGGAGAGTCTAATGTGTACACCCTGCTTCTCTCTTTCATCATATGTTGGTGCATCCAGTCCTAATAGTTTCCCTTCTTTCCCATTCTAATAACAGAATTATTCCAACAAGTAGAAGAGGAGGTTGTTTTGTTTCTCTTTAATTTTTTAAATCTTTTTTCTCTGAGAAAGAACTCTGTACATTGGTAACATATTTTTAAATGTCAAGGCATTACTACAAAGACTTTCTTAAAGGCACTAAGACGCTAGAGAATTTATCTCAAACCATCCCTGCCAGGCTTTCCTTATTATTTGTAGAAAAACAAAAATGCCTTTTGTGAGAAAAAGCTTTGAAGGATGAATAAGAGATACATTGGAGGAAAGAGTAGGAAAGGAATTATTTGGCAGAGGAAATCAGAGGAGCAAGTAGTGGGCTTGTTTAGAAAATTACTAGTAGATATTTTCTTTTTATACTTGAATGAAAATTGCAAGGGAAGGCATGATGGACATGAAATCATCAAACATGAGTATGTCTATTAGCTTTCTAGAGCTGCTGAACAAGGTACCACAACCTGGGTGCCTTAAACAACAGAAATTTATTGTCTCACAATTTTGGAGGCTAGAAGTCCAAAATCAAGATATTGGCAGGGTTGGTTTCTTCTGAGGGCTATGAGAGAAAGATATGTTCCAGGCCTCTGTCCTTGACTTGCAGAGGGTTTTTCGTTTTGTCTCTTTATATCATCTTCTCTCTGTCTGAACATCGGTGTCCAAATTTTCCATTTTTATAAAGATGCCAGTCATACTGAATTAGGGCCCACCTTAATGATCTCATTTTACCTTGATTACTTCTGTAAAGACACTAGCTCCAAATAAGATTATCCTCTGAGGTACTGGGTGTTAGTACTTAATCACACAAATTTAAGGGGAACACAATTCAACCCATAATAGTATGTCAAATTGTTTTAGTAAACTGTAAAGTATTGAAAATAAGCATTCACAATATTACATATTTCATTGGATTGTGGCAAGGACCAAAAGGGATTATATATGAATACATGATTTCTAGAAAAAAATGTATATTTGGACACTCATATGGGCAATTCTTTCAGTGATACAGAATGGAACTGTTAAGAAGATGTTTTTATGAGCCATTGATTGATTGGCTCCAAAGGAGCCTTTGGAGTTCACACCTACATTTCAAACAAAAAGGATGAATAAACAATATAATAAAAAGAGATAGAAAAAGGAAGATTCACATGTGAGTACTATGTATAAGAGGAGTTGGGGTGAAAAATAAGGGACACTATTATCAGAGGTAAAAAATGGAAGCATGTCTATTGTGGACATTATTATATTAGATTTTAGTATGTACTAAAATGATTTGTACTTTGTTGTATCATCCCACGTATTGACTGAGCCAAATAATGCTTAAAATCACATTCTTTTTGTTATGGTTGAATTTTGGAGTGTAGGTGAAGGTACAAAATAGCTGAAAAGTATTATAAGGATGTTCAATTGTCATAAGGTAAAAAGTGATGGCCCTAACTATGGACCATGGAGTTATGGTTAGAAACCAAACTATTTTCTCATTTCTCTTGAAATCATTCTCTTACAACGGTACATCAACTAAGAATTATCATTGACACCTTTTGTGTTACCAATTTTTTGATAGATTATGCTACATTTCAGTATACTGTAAAATCATGGTCAAATTGTTTTGTTAATTAAAACTCTATGCTTTGGGTTTTCATTTTGAAGACATTGCTGCCACCTCAATTCATTGAGTTTAGTCTTTGCCTAAAATTTCTTTCAGCCCTACATCCCTTTCTTCTACTTTCTTAACTCCCTAATACAGACCACTGTCAACTTAAACTATTGCTCTTGTTTTTCAGCTTCGACTCTGCCGGTGTTCTCTTCAAAAACAATTCATCTCATTATTATTTTCTTATTATGAGAAACTATATTAATTTTGTAGCATGTTTATATAAGTAATTCACATTGCTTTTAAAATGTATGGCAGGGCTCTTAATAAAAATTGACAGACACTTCCTAGAGAAAAAATAAATTTTAAACATTCATCTTTCAACAAATACATGTCCATTCCCTAGAGAAAATAGCTTTTAATTGTTAATATTTTAATTCATCTAAGTTAAGATTTTATAGAACTATTTTTAAATGTAACAACTTTATATTTTAATCAGTTGGCACCCTGATAGGTTAAATGAAGATTTAATTTATTTTTCCAATTCCCCTTTCTTGTCTTACTCCTTCCAATATAGTTTTAGCACTTTTTTCATCTCTCAGTTGGGAAATATTGTAATTTAAATAATATATATAAATAGTCATTTTATATTTCTTCAACCACAAACTTTATTTTTCGATTCTCAACTTTGGAGTGTGAAGGTAATACTATCTATATCCCTCATTGCTAAAGCAATGAAATGTAGCCATATTTGCATTTACTTTTATATTTTCAATATTTGTTTTGCACTAAAATTACTTTTATGCTCAGTCTGTAGGTTCTTTAAATAGATGGAAATAAACAAATATGTTTGAATATTATGACTATTTAATATTTCAAAGCCAAGAATTTTCATTCATTTCCTTTAACATCTTTGCTTTTTCATTTACCTGGGATTCTAATTGCCTTCTATTTTTGGATTCTCATTTCTGGAATATTTTTGGGATCTTTCCTTTATCATTCTCTATTCTATGAGAAGTACGAATTGCAAATTTGAGTTGGATTGCCTTAACACTAGTAACAAGGAGAACAGTTAGGAGGCTGCTGCCTTGTAAAAGCTGAAATATAAAGGGAGCTTAAATGACAAAGGTGGCAGTAGGATCAGTTCAAATCCATCATTATTATGAGTAAAACAGCTGGAAGCACATGCTCTCCATATAGTATGTCAGTGGCATCATTTTGCATAGAAAGTATTGCACAATATTGTTATATTTTCTATCACACAAGTCCCAAGATTAGAGATCATAAAGCCACTCTAGGTCATAGAGATTTCAGAATTAATAAATGTGGTAAACACATACACACTACTTTAAGAGCTATGTGTAGAGGTATATCACACTTTTATTGTATTTTTAATAGCTGCAGTAAATTTTTATTAGTTTTTTTAAAATTAAGTCATAGGGATAAAAAAAATCTGCGAGTTATAATGAAGTAGTTTTAATAATATGTATCCTTAATAGACAATAATTAATTGCGATGTGTATGTGTTGGAGGGTGTTTAGTGATCAGTATTTGTAAAGGATGACCTTGCCGTGGTTTGTGAGGCCTCCAAAGCAATTACTGTAGAAACCGAGATGGAAAACAATGGCATAAAGCAGATAGAACTGCTTGACTTAGTCCAAATCACAGACATTGCTCAGCAGCATTAGATGACAGTTAACTTTTAATGAGGGATGACAAGAGGTAATTAAATCTTGACACACAATTATGAAAGAAAATATCAGGTAACAATCTTGCTATGCAATATAAAAGAAGAAAAGACATTTTCTGAAAACTTGCCTGATGCTCTGTCATCTGAAACTATGCTTTATGAGTGCAGGGTGAAGGTCAAAGAGGTATCTCAACTCCATCAATCCTTTGGACAGTTACAAACGACCTTTCGCTTTCCATAAGACATTCAATATTCTGAATTGGAGGGATACATTTTTCTGTGTTTAGAAAATGGCAAAATTGAAACCTTTCCTATTGCAGGAGGCTCACTTTTGTTGACTCTCTTGGACAGCCTGTTCATTCCCCAAAGCTTGTTCAAGCTATGATCTCATTTGCATTAACTACCTAATCTAGAGAAAAACGTCAATTTGATATTGTGCGACTGAAAGTTTTCTACTTGCTGAATAACTTTTGCTCAAGCTTTAAAAACCCAACATTGGCCTATTAGAGTATGATAATTCTTCCTTTAAAATACTTGAGCGATTTTTAACTTCAGAGAAATAATCCAAGAGTTTTGCATTTACATTAGAAAGCTAATAAGGGGAATGGAAGCAAGATTTTAATTCTTGAACTTTTCCCCTCTCTGATAGTCTTAAAAAATAGTTATTTTTTAGTAACATTTTAAATACCAAAAAAAGTTCCAATTCAGAAATAAGACTCTTCTTGCTCTAATGAATTCAGATTTTTATAGTACTCAATTTTTCTTATTTTTTCCATATAAAATGTCACAGTAATCAAGCTGTCATCAACTTATGTAATATATAACAGTACAGCTACTGGCTAAAATTACATGTATAGGTACCTTAAGATAACACAAGACTTATACTATACTTATGAATAAGTGCTTTGTGACATGTAGTTACAAAGTTATAAGCATTAAAAATGCATGTGACACAAGTTCAAAGAGTAAGGTATTTTATTTTTTACTTATTTACTTCATTATTCCTTTAATATAGAAGAATTGGGCCTCTCCTACAAGTTAGAGACTGTTCTAGGCAATGAGCATACAGCCAGTGTACAAGACAGACAGTATCCCAGTCCTTGTGGAGGTTCCATTGTGAAGAGATGAAGAAGTATGTAAGCAAATACATAAAAAAAATCATTCCAAATACTGTGAAATCCACTGGAAAAAAACAAAGTAATGGATAGACAAATGGAAACTGGAGCATAGTGCTTTTTACACTGTGTGGTCAGGAAAACTTTGAATAAAGTGTATATTCTTGCCTGCCAGGCTATTAAAATTGTTATAAAAATATATGTAATTTAATGAGTAACTGACTGAGGTTTTGGTCACTGATTGCTTTCTTCCCAAAGCCATTTCTCCAGCTGAACCATTCATACTGATTTTTACCTATATTCATTATTTATTCTTCTAAAAGGGAAAAGTAGTTTTTTTTCTTTTTTTTTTTTTTTTCTTTTTTTGCGGTTCACGGGCCTCTCACTGTTGTGGCCTCTCCCGTTGCGGAGCACAGGCTCCGGACGCGTAGGCTCAGCGGCCACGGCTCACGAGCCTAGCCGCTCCACGGCATGTGGGATCTTCCCGGACCGGGGCACGAACCCGTGTGCCTTGCATCGGTAGGCAAACTCTCAAACACCGCACCACCAGGGAAGCCCAGAAAGGTAGTTTTTGATCATTGACTAATTTTACAGAAGATTACAGAAATGCTTACTTCCTTAAATTGTTGTATTTTCTGCAATACAGCTGTAACAAAATTAATATTTTTTGTGAGATAATTTTCTAAGTTTAATTATGGAAGAAGTTAATATAACAGCTGGTTGCTTTCATTTTCTAAATGTTGTCTTTATGCTTTTTGTAAATTATAGAATTTGGAAAATAATTATAAAATTATTCAAAATTCCATCATATAGTGTACAAAAGAGTATGCATTGTTCTAAAAGGGTCTTTTTTTGACAATTACATGATAGTTATGTCATCTACTCTTGGATTTCTATATAATTTTAAAAGTTTACTTCTGAGAGGCAGAGAATAATTTTTGTTGGCCAATAAACAGATACAGACAACTAAAGATAACCCAAAAAGAATTAACAAAATAAAAATAAATCTAGATAAATTATTTATGATGGTTGATATTCTTAAAAAAATTAAAAATAGTTTTGAAATTTAATTCAAGGGAATTAACTTTACTCTCTAAGTTGTGATTAGTTCCACTCAGAGTCTAGTTGGTTTCATGTTAGTTGACGCAGATTTTGTAGAAATATGGATGCAGTCCTGTTACTTGTCTCACCTGAGAGCAAACATTTAAGTTTTCAGTGGCAAATCTATCACGAGTTAAGAAAAATAATCAACTTCAGATTTAAAACTTAGTTGTAGCAAGGTCTATTTTCAGCAGGAAAAAAGGTACCTCATCTTTTTTTACTTCAGAATTCCACTTATAAAATTGACTTCTAACTTACAAATAATTCTTTTATTTTTATAAAATGAGATACAAAATATTTTATTCCCAACTCAGACTCATGTGAATCAGATCTTTGCTAGTATCTGATTTTTCTAATTGGTTCAAGGATAAAAATCATAGGGTGCAAGCAAAACAGGAAGTGGTCTGGGATCTCCAGTGCCTCTCCCCATGTTCTACCTGCTGTGTTAGAATGTACTCCAACCAGGATAACCTGTGAGATCTTTAATAATATATACAGGCACATCATTAACACAGAAGGAGTGATTTTGGTCATGAAATATCTTCATCTTATACTTAGTTACATAGATTACATAACATTCTGCAGGGAACCCTAAGGATTCATGCCAGGTGAATTTGCAGATTCCAGATTTGGTTACCATCAGCAATCCTAGCCAGGTTGGTAGGTCCTGTATATTCATAGATAAGGATTCTCCTGTTAGCAAATACCAAATTTTCTTTCACCAAGAGGTCTATCATTTGTCTGTTTAGAAGATTTGACTGTGTCAAATTCTTTCTATCCCTGGTACATCAGCCCTCTTCACCCAGAAGAAAATGTAAAACACAGCTTCCATTTAACCATTTACTTCTCATGAGCAAATGCAATGAGAAGATGAAAGATACTTTGCTTACCCTGCTACACTCCTGCTCATCAAGAAGAAACCCTCACTCCATCTGCAAATAACAAGGATAATAGCCAATGGATTATTGCAATGAAATCGTTGATACAAATCATAGAAAGTACAGTTTCATTACTGCTTCTCTATACACAATTTGAAAGTAATGAAAAATAAAATAAAGAAAATAATTTCATCCAGGTTTTATTCTGTAGTTGAATAAAACCTGAGAGAGAGTGCGTATTGGTTAGGGATCCAACTCTGCAGTCACAGTGCCTGGATTAAAATCTGGAAATTTATTCAATCTCTGATTGCCTTCATTCCCTCAACTAAGAATTAAATAATATATGTAAGGCCTTTAAAAGCAGATATTCTCAGAAACAATACCAGCTAAACCAACTTTCAGTCATCCAAGTTGTGATTGTGCTGTAAGACTTGCATTATTGCTTTTCTATTTTAATAGACAATTACAAAGATGCAATTATACTCAGTTAACTTATTCTCACATTATTTGCATGCTATTGTTATGTTTCTTAAATTTGTTTTTTATGTTACTATTGTGCTAAAGTATAGTTCTCATTAACTGTAATGGGTTAATGAATCTAATGTCATTAATCGAAACATAATGATAAAATGTTAATATAAACATCTAACTTAAAATAATGTTGCAAGCTTAAATAAGAACAGACTTCAGTAAAACTGTGGATTGTGGATTTCTGTTATGACTTTACAATGAGCATAGGCTATAATTATTTTCCACAAGTAGCTTAAAAAGAAACAAAGCACAAATTAACAAATACAAAATTAGTATCAAAATACTAGTATCTTGTCAAACTAATAAGCTGTTTACACCAATGTCCAGCGTGTTTTTGTTTTAGAGTGTTAATGAGTTGCATCTTCATTTTCAAAGTATAGTTTCTAGTAATATGATGGAGACACCCCATAATACTTCCAAAATGCTTTCCTATATTAAATGAATGTTGTCCAAAAAGGTAAAGAAAAGACCAAAACTACAGCAACATTTTTCAAAGTTGCATTTTCTGTAACAAAAGAAGAATGATACAGTATTTCTGAGAACTTCATAAAGCTAGTGCAAAGTAAATGACAAACATGGCCAGTGAAGAAGATCTATTTGGTTATCTGCAAAATCCCTTTACCAAGTAGCACTGTGGTACAGGGTGTAATACCAAAGGCATATATACCAGGAGAGAACAGCATGGAGTGGTTGCAGATATTTCTCTTTACAGGTGGATGACTCCACCAAGGAAAAGAGTATGAACTTCTCTTAGCAGTTTGCCATAATATCTGGAGAAAAATAATATGTGACAGAATGATATTTTTTCTTTTATAACTGGAAAGTCATGTTCAAAGAAGGATTTGCTTTTTTAAAAAAATTTGGTAGAGGTATGGATAATTATTAATACTTTTATTTTTGGAGTCATGCTGACTGAGAAATGTACTTTTAATCAGTTCTAACGGAGCAGCAATCACTGAAAAAGGGTCTGCTCTAAATGAAATTTCCAAGTGCTCCTCCAAACAATATTCGGAAGGTGTCAACAGGGCTTTTTACCATGATTTTAATATTAAAAAAATAGTAAAATTAGTGTATTAGAAATGGACTAAGTTCCAGTCACAGCTAACTAGAGAACATTTTTCTGCTTCCAGAGAGTTCAAGATTTTACTTTTCCATTCTGAAACATACATCTTGTGAAAAATCTTTGCGCTGGTTTGTAAAATGGATGAAACAAACATTTCCTTGTGACATTAATACTGTTAGAAAGTTCTATTTCCATGATAGTACATCCAAGTGACATAACTCAGTAATAAATGCATCATCTTAAAATGCCTTAATTTATCAACCTAGGGTCAAAAATTTTATTATGTTTTTAATGTTGACAATTACTTTTTAGCATTTTAAAGAGATAAGCAAATAACTTGATCAATGACAACGTAACTCTTCCAAAAATACTATTTTTCTATTTCTGGAGTAAAAAAATAAACATACACACACACACATACACATACACACACACACATATATGTATATATTAGTTATCAATTGCTAATAACAAATTACTACACACCTAGCCCTTTAAAACTTCACTTACTTATCTCAGTTTTCACAGATCAAGAGTTCAGGCAAAGCTTAACTGGATTCTCTGCTTAGAATCTCAGAAAGCTGCAAAGTGCCAGCCAGGCTGTGTTCTTATTTGGAGGCTTGACCTGGGAAAAATCTGATTTAAACTTACTCAGGTTGTTGCCGGGATTTATTTTCTGGTGGCTGAATGATTGAAGTCCTGGTTTTCTTGCCAGCTGTCAGCCAGGGACTGCTCTCGCTTCCTAGAGACCATCTTCAGGTCCTTGGCTTGTGGTCCCCTCCATAAGCCATCTCACAACATAGGAGCTCACTTCTTCAAGGCTAGCAGGACAATCTCTCTTTTGATTAACTTAAAGTCAACTGTTAGTGACCTTTATTATGTATGAAAAATCCCTTCACTTTGCTGTATAATATAACCCATTCATAAGAGTTAAACTTTGTCACTTTTTCGATATTCTATTAGTTTGAAACAAGTCACAGCCCAGATTCAATGGGAAGAGATTGCACAAGATGTAGAGATGAGGGCATGGTAATCATCTTAGAATTCTACCTATCAATATATTACTGGATGTATTAAAAATTGCACCCTTTAATATTTCAAAGTCATGAATTCAGTATACATTGTTCCCAGTTGGATATTACTCCATAATTTCTGAATAAGTTTTCCTCTTCAATATCTTTAACTCTCTGAAAGACTTAAACATGGTTTATTGCTGTTAACTATTATTGTGACTTAAAATTGTGAATTGGGATTCTCTAACTCTAATAACAGAGTATATAGCTACAGCTAAAAAATTTAGAATAATTTAGTCCCAGAAACTGTCAAATATCTGAGCTTAGGTAGCTTTATAAACATCAAAAATTTAGAAAGGCTAGAAATAGAAAGTAATACAAATATTTGCAGGGAGAACTATGAGAATAAACAATTATGAAGACATAAGTGGCTGTTTTTCCAATTACATTTTCTCTATAAATGAATAAAGTGTGTTTATGCTCTTATCTTTTTTAAAAAATACGTTGTTAATTTTTTCTTATTTAATTGTAATGAATCTATACATATGGAGTAGTAGTTTATCTTTTATTTTCTACTTTTTATTTTGATTTACTTTTAAATTCAATTTTTATTAGGTCAAATATAGAGATATACATACATAATATGTATTATAGTAACAGATAATATTAACAGAAAATATTAATGAAATAAAAGTGATGATCCTGATACAGTTCTCACATATCAGCTTTAATAAATGGAAAGAGAAGGTAAGAAACCAGTAGAGATAAAATATACTTTTCAATAACAGCTGATAGGAGAATTAGCTGTTTGGAAAATAAAATAAAAATCAAGGGACTTTTCCATCGTACTCCATAAAACAAATTTATTTTAAGGGAAAAGAGTTAAATATATATAAAGCACTAAAAAAAATAGGAAAAAATAAGATCATTTATCTGAAAGAAGTCTTTCTAAGCATATAAATAATGAAAATAAGCAAATGAATGATCAAAAAATTTGGGCAAAAAAATTTAAAGCTTTTTGAGTTAAAAAATGTTATACACAGAATTAAAATAACAGTGGAGAGAATTAAAAAAAAGAGCTAATTTCCTTAATAGGTCTAGATTTCTTGCAATTCAATAAGGAAAATTCTAACAATACTGGTAAACAATAATAAAGATCACAAACAGCCTTTTGTTTTTCCATTAATTTAAATTGTCATAATATTTTAATTATTTTTTCATGCAAGTCATATGTATTACTATTTCTTCCTAATATTTATATATCATTTTGTCCATTTATTTAATTGCACCAGCTGACATAAAAATACTAAATAAATGGAGCTGATAGGAGAAATATTAAATAGTAGGTCTTCATTATACTTTTTTATTTTTTCAATGTCCTTCAGATAATTTAAGTTTTCAACTGTTTCTGGTCTATTTGAGTAATATATAAACTCTTCCACTTTCTGTTATTTTCATATTTATTAGCACTGTGTTATACAAATAATTTTCTTTTAATTCATTTAATATCCTCTGTAAGTGATGTTCTTTCTCAATTGGTATTTTTTTAGGTTTTTTTTTTAATGTACCAACAAACAAATTTTGTTCTTATAGTAGTACTATATATTTCCTGAAGTTTTCCTAAGAACCCAATATTAAAATGCATTTATCAAAGCTATTGTTTCTGATTTTTAATTATAACGTTCTGCCTTTTTCCTCTCATTTTATTTAGCTATTTTCTAATTTCTTGAGTTGAATGTTATATTTATTTTCAGTGTTTAAAGGCTAAGTATAACACAGATCCAGATGACATTTTTTTTTAAGAATTTATACTTTTCTAACAGTTTTAGATTCACAGAAAAATTGAGAGGAAGGTACAGAGACTTCCCATATACCTCCTGCCCCATATAAATAGCCTCCCCCATTATCAGCATTCCTCACCAGAGTAGTACATTTGTTGCAAATGATGAACCTACCTTGACACTTTATAATCACCCAGAGTCAACAGTTTACATTAGAGTTCAGTCTTGGTGTTATAAATTCAATGGGTTTGGACAAATGTATAATGATATGCATTCATCATTATAGTATCATACAGAGTATTTTTACTGTACTAAAAATCCTCTGTGCTCTGCTTATTCATCACTCTTTTCCTCTTACCCAACCCCTGACAGCCTCTGATATTCTCTTACTGTCTCTATAGTTTTTCCTTTTTAAAACTGTCATATAGTTGGAATCATATGGTATGTAGCCTTTTCAGAATGACTTATTTCACTTAGTAATATGCATTTAAGGTTCCTCTATGTCTTTTCAGGGCTTGATAATACATTTCTTTTTAGCACTGGATAATATTCCATTGTCTGAATGTACCACAGTTTATTTAACCATTTACCTGCTGAAGTGCATCTTGGTTGCTTCCAAGTTTTGGCAATTATTAATAAAACTGCAATAAATATCTTTGTGCAGGATTCAGGATTGCTGGATTATATGGTAAGAGTATGTTTAGTTTTGCAAGAAAACTCTTCCAAAACAGCTGTACCATTGCATTCCCACCAGCAATGAATGAAAGTTCCTGTTGAATGAATGCATTCCCACCAGCAATGAATGAAAGTTCCTGAGCTCTACATGCTCACCAACATTTAATGTTGTCAGTGTTCCAGATTTTGGACAGATGTGGAGAATCTTTTCAGATGGTAATTTGCCATCTGTATATCTTTGGTGAGGTGTCTGAAAATTATAAATTCTTTAAAACACCTTCACAGACACCTCTAATAAGATTTTTTTCCTTATTGTTGAGTTGTAAGAGTTCTTTATATATTTTGGGTAACAGTTTTTTTGTTTGTTTGTTTTGTTTTTAAATCAGAGAAGTCTTTTGTAAATATTTTCTCATCATTCATGGCATCTCTTCTCATTCTCTTGAGATGTCTTTCACAGAAAATAAGGTTTTCATTTTAATGAAGTCCAGCTTATCTATTATTTCTTTCATGGATCATGCATTTGATGTTGTATCAAAAAAGACAACTTTCTCAAGGATATCTAGACTTTGCCCTATGTTATTTTCTAGGAGTTTTTTAGTTTTGCATTTGACGTTTAGGTTTTTCACCTACTTTGAGTTAAGTTTTTGGGAAGTGTGTAAGGCGTGAGTCAAAAGTCATTATTAGCATGTGGATGTCCGGTTATTCAAGCAACATTTGTTGAAGAGACTATATTTGCTCCATTGTATTGCCTTTGCTCCTTTGTCAAAGACCAGTTTTCTGTATTTATAGGGGTTTATTTCTGGGCTCTCTCTTCTGATTCATTGATGTGTTTGCCTTTTCTTTCACCAGCACCACACTGTCTAGATTACTGTAGCTTTATTGTGAGTCTTAAAGTTGGGTCAGTCCACCATCTTTGTTTTTCTCTTTCAATAAGCTATTTGCTATTCTGGCTCTTTTGCCTGTCCATATAAACTTTAGAATCAATTTGTTGATGTCTACAAAGATTGAGATTGCATTTAACCTATAGATCAAGTTGGGAAGAACTGACATCTTGACAATATCAATACCTTCCAATATAAGAACATGGACTATACCTCATTTATTTAGTTCTTCTTTGATTTTTTCACCATATTTTTAAAGGTTTCGTCATATAGATCATGTTTATATTTTGTTAGATTCACATCTAAGTATTTCATTTTGGGGGGTACTAATGTAAAATATATTGTGTTTTAAATTTCACATTCCACTTTTTCATTTCTCATTTATAGGAAAATGTTTGACTTTTATATATTAACCTTGTATTTTCCAATTCTTCCATAGTCACTTCTTAGTTCCAGAAGAATTTTTTTTGTAAATTCTTTCAGATTTTCTGCATAAACTATCATGTCATCTGTGACCAAAAAAAATTATTTTTCCTTCTCAGTCTAAACATTTTTTTCTCTTCTTGTCTTGTCTTATTGCATTAACTAGTACTTCTAGTACAATATCAAAATGAACTGGTGAAGGAGGAGAATTCTTGCCTTTGGCATGAATATTATAAGCACTTAATTGATTATCTAGTCATTCATATTATTGTGGCCTGTGTCCAAGAATGTGCTGGAGTCTAACGACAAATTGTTGTTTTACTAGTCTATTCAGATCAGAATTTCATTATGATAATATTGTCTTGTGCACATTACAAATTGATTGCATTTTATAATTCTCTCTCCTTGGTTGAAATTGTAAAGCATTCCAGTTCTTCAATTGAAACTCAAGTTATATTTTAATAATACTTAGGAAAAACCCTAGGTCTTATTGAAAATAAATTTGTAAATTAGTTCTTGAGATAATTACTACTACAGGGTTCAGTCAGTTATTTTACACAGACTTCTATTATTGTGGTGGCATCCATCTTCAATAATGCCTATTATATTATTGACTCATGAGAACATTTCACATTTTCTAAAATGTGCTATAGGTAATAAAAACTCAGGATTCTTAGAGGAGGGAGAAGTTTCATTAGTCAAATAAATTTGGAAAATGTTATTCTATATCTCCCTCTTGGAAATTTACAGTGCACATTAACCTTTTGAAGCTCAGGGAAATACTGCTAGGAGTAAACAAAATTTAACTTTTTTACTCATTTTTTTTTCCAAGTAGAAGAGACCATGTCTCAGTGATATCCAACAGATATATTTTTTATCTTACCCACATAATTATTTTTATCCAGATAACTTAAAATGGCAAATGGCACAATATTTTTTCTAAAGTTATAACCTAATTTTGTTTTGAATATGGATCACTTTATTTTACAAGTCTCAATGTTTCCTCGTTCTCAGTATTGCACCCCATGGATTCTTCTGCCTTACAATTAAGAAAGTGCTTAACAGACACAAATGTGATCATGTCACTCTCATTCTGAAGAATGTCAAAAAATGTCAACCATTTTGAATACGATTATGTCGAAAATTGTTAGCATGACATATGTGAACTTTAATGAACCTATGTAATTTTCATCTCTACAAACTTTATTCTTCATCTCTTTCCCATACAGTGGGTATTAAAATGGTCAGCTTTCTTCTTTATTCCCTCTTTTCCCTTCCTGAGTAGTCAAATACATTTCTAGGGATATGGGATCTATCTTTCTTCCCTCTTCTTTGTGCCTTTGTACATATTTTCCTGAATTCCTTTAAATGTTGATATATTACAAATGTTGACCTATTACAAGCTTCTGGGCCAGAACTTCTTAAATAATTTACTTATATTCAGAGTACAAATGAGATACTGTTCAAAGTAATTATTTTTTTAAAAAAAATATCTCAGCCACTCACTGATATAAAGTCTCTGGATGTGTTTAGTTTATATTCAGGATGGTATTTAATATCCATGGTAGTCTAACTTAAAATTCCATTACTTCATTCTCTATGAAATGTATGGAGTTGTTGATAGACATAAAGCTAGACTCAATAATAATAATAAAGTATACCTAGCATTTTTGCACTCATTTGCAGAGGACAATTATGTGTATGTACAGAATATTTGCAATACATAGGAAACAATGAATTTATTGTCTAATATATAATTGTAAACATAAAGTTGTTTATTTTAGTAGCACCCTTTCTTCATACTCTAATTCATGTATCATTGAAAAGAATCATGTCTTACAAGGAAGTAAATGTAAATTCTGGGGGAAATAAAAATTATTTTGCAAAGTAATCTCCAGCTAAACCTAATGTTACCAAAAAATTTGTGCTCCCTTATTTTCTACATATTCTCCTTTGTATACTCAATGCCTGAGATAATACCTATTGCATAGTAGACAGTAAATAGATATGCATTGAATTAATAAATAAATGAATAATGAGTAATTCAAGTTTTGAAAAACACAGTGTCTTAAGGTGACCTGTTCTTTCGAGGCTTTTTTTTCTTCATATCCTCAAAGACAAAGTTTTTAGTGATACTCAACATATTTTTCTCTAAGTCTTCACTGATTTATTGATAGTTTCTGTTGATTGTAGTACCTATATCTGAACTGCTGCATTCAAATAAACTTGACCTATTTATTATGAAGAAGCTTTATATTACAAGTTGTCAACTGAATCTTTACAAAGACAATGGATGTCATGCTCCTTGTTTCAAATTCCTTTTAGAATGAATAATAATATCAGATTTGGTTAGACTAAGAGCCATCATTAGTGAATAAGTGGGCGTTTTTTCTATGCATTGCTGTGGATTTTGTATATGTCAGACAATGTGCTACGTATTGTGTGTTCTTTAAATTCATACAACAACCATAAGAAGAAGAAAATATCTCTTCATGACTGTGGAAACTGAAGCTTGGAGTTGTTAAATAAATAGTATAAAGGTATCAACTAAGGGGTAGCAGACTTAGAATTTGAAACCAGAAAATCTCCCTCTAGAAGCTGTGTCTTAAAGTAGATACTACAATATATTTCCTCCCTCAGGGAAAGTCCTTCATATTTTTTCTCAAAGTAAATATGGTATCTGGCATGGTATCTAGCACAGAGTAGGTGCTCAAATAATTTGTTGGAAAAAAATGCTTAATCTAAGGTAAAGTCTGCTATAACTAAGCAAATA
Source organism: Pseudorca crassidens (assembly GCF_039906515.1). Classification (NCBI taxonomy): domain Eukaryota; kingdom Metazoa; phylum Chordata; class Mammalia; order Artiodactyla; family Delphinidae; genus Pseudorca; species Pseudorca crassidens. The sequence continues at coordinate 64,743,858 of NC_090312.1, read as the reverse complement.
CTAGGAATACAAACCCATTTTTTATAATAGGAAGGATGTCAAAATTCTGTACTAAAATGACTTCAGATTTATATAATTGGCAGAAAAATGGAATGAACTTATTATCATGAAACTTTTTTAATCCAATGCCACCTAGATGGATGTGTAAGATATTCAAGTTTAAATATTTGAACAGTATTTTAAAAGTATATACTGCAATTATATGGGAAAGTAATACAGAGCTTTCACCCCACAAATTGTTTTCAAAGTTCTTTTTAATATTTAAATATTTACCACTGCATAATTTACATAATCTATTCAGAATTTACAGGATTCAAATTCTACATATCCTCTCCTAAATTTGTACCAATCATTGACACCATTTAAAGAAAACAAGAGTCTTACAGGTAATCTAAACCTTTTAAGGCTCATTTCTACTTACTTTATTTAACAAATTCAAATTCATATTTATACCATAACAATCTTAAATTATACATTTTTCCATCCAAAAATTGTGCCTGCTTTTCCATAAAGTCTTCATTTTTATATTCTATCGATACCTGTACTAGCACTTTTTCACAAATATGTGAAGCTCTCACAGTCTTTATTTCACCCCCTTTCCACAGGTCCATTTCAAATTCAGTTAGTACAATTAAATGTTTTATTTATAATGTTTTTACTCCTTATGTAAAATATGCCTATAAATATTTTGAACTAACAGAGGGAATTCACTCACTCTTCCCATAATTCCTTCCAGGAGCTGGAATACCAATCTTCTTTAGTCATCATAACCCCTTTAAGTATATTTCATAAACTTAATTTTTTCAATCTATAAATATTTATATATTTATAAAATAAATCCATCCCTTTTGAGATCTGCAAAGCTGCTTCAGATCTGTACATGTTTCAAATATTTGTCCTGGTAACACTATATATTCTTTCAGATCACACAATTATTTTGTATGAGGGGCTGAAGACACTCAGCTTTTAAATAAAAAGGAACAGATTAGACTTTGCTATTGAAGGTATAAATAACAACCAGTCCATAAAAGTCACAATCAACAACTAGGAAATACAATTAATCTTGGAAGGCATTCATAAAAATAATTATTTAAAATGAAATTTAAAGCAAGCAACAACTATCCTCCACTTCCTTCTTTATAACATTCTTTTACTTGATTTAAATTTTTCTTTCTTTGTTCTGATATTTCCTATGCTTATTTTTTAAAGTTATGAGAAATATGTTTTATCTTAGGTCAATAGTTCTAACAGAAAATAGCCCAAGAGGTAAAAAAAAAAAAAATTACACATATCTCTACACAATTATTTCTGGAAACAAAGTATTTAAATCATGTTAAAAAACATAGGCACAAATGAAAATGAATAAAATACGGATACATATTTCAACATGCATGAACCTAATAAACATTATGCTGAGTGAAAGAAGCTAGTCATGAAAGAACACATATTATATGATTCCATTCATGTGAAATATCCAGAAAAGGCAAATGTACAGAGACTAAATAGATTATTATTTGCTCAGTACTGAGTGTAGGAATGAGATGTGGCTGCAAATGAGCACAAAGTTTCCTTTTAGGATGATGAGTATGTTCCAAAATTAGATTGTGGTATAGTTGTACAATTGTATAAGTATACTAAAATTCAATGAACAGTACATTTGAAATAGATCAATTTTATGATATGTAAATTATATCTCAGTAAAAGGCATATCATCTTCCATCCCAGAAAGTCGTATATGAAGAAAGGCATTAGCACCTCAGCGACTGTGGAAAAAACTGTTGATCTAGAAGTAGAATGCAAAAAAACCCTAGTATTTGAATGTAATTTTCTCTAACTTAAGCTTTCTCCTTGATTCATGCTTGATCATATTCTCAGCTGGAAATGGTGACATTGAAATTATAGGTGAACACCTTGAAGCTATCGAGTAGAGATTGAATCTCAAAGGTTTTAAGGTGAAACTCAATATTTAATATGAAAAGTTAACTACCTGATGTTCTTAAAGGGTAAAAAAAGCTATTTTTAAATTATCACACTTTTTCCCTTTTTTATTGGTGAAATAAAAACTTTTAAAACTTTCATTGTCCTTAGCATCAATATTATATTTGTATTTTCTTATCTGTTGTCTGCAGAGAGCTCAGAATATAAGGAAATATAGATGTGTTGATACTGCGTGATACTGTATAAGGATTGCATTCCACTACTTAGTTTGTGAAAACTCATATCCTGGTTTGCCCTGGCAGGTAAGTTAATATAAACTTAGGGAATTGATGAAAAGATGATGGAGTGGACTAGTGGCTAATGCGGCAGATAGTGTTGTGGAGGTAGCTGAAACAGTGTTTTTGAAATACCTTTAATTTCTCAAACCAGGTGTCCAATGGATATAAGGTACTGGATCTGATTGTACAGTAATTTAACTCTATAGTGAGAAAATTGTTCACCAAAATGGGGTGAATTATCTCTTCCCGAAATATGAAGGTTCCAGTGCACTAATGTACTGGAAGTGATTATTTACCAAACGTCATTCTGATCCTTTGAAGTTAATCCAATTCACATGGTTAAAATGTGCATATCTAGTGACTATTTACATTGGCTAATACCATCTTTTCATGTTTAAATTTATATTTAAAATATTTGTGTCAGTGGATTTGTGTAGCTGCTGTTTTACAACCACTGGACACATGCATAGTAAAAAAAAATGAAAAATGTTAATAATTAGGTAGGTTTTATTCTCTTTATACTTTTGAAATGAAGTTTTGCACCAGACTTTAAAAGTTAACAATTGCTACATTGGCAGAAATTAAAGAAATTAAAAAGCATAAAAAATGAAAAAAGATCTTCCATAGAAAATATCTGGTTACTTGTTTCTCTATAAAATTTGCTAGCTGGGAGTGTCAATTGTGTTAATGGAGAGAGCAATTTGAAGCTGTAATCAGGATTAAGCCTCCATAAGACTCTTCATTTTTCTTTTCCATTTGATGACAATTTTCTGTAATTAATATCAGTCCTTTTTTACATCAACCAACTGCCTTGATATTACAAATAGAACATTGTGCTGTGGCTTTAGGTAAGGAGTAAATTAAGAACAGATGAATTCTTAATAACAGTCTTCTCTCACAAAATGTTCAAGATTATAAAACAATATGAGGAAATAATCACTGAAAATGTGAAAATATACAGGGATAAATTTACCTTAAAAATGGTGATTTTTCTGAAATTCTATTAATTTAAGTTCATCTGGGCCTTTGTATTTACATGGGCATGCCAAAGGATCTAGAAAATGCATTGCAATATATAAGGATCAGGTTCATGTACATTTATAGATGAATATACATCTACTTTAATACTAGAAATAAGATTAAAAATGGACATGGTCAATCAATTGAATTTTAAACTTTTAAATGAGGTTATTAGTCATGAACATTTAAAATTAACTCTAGTTTGTACAAGTACAATAAACTCATAAGAAATTTCTAGTTTTTTGTTTTTGTTTTTGTGGGAAACAAAAGAATGAAAACTTATACATTAAATTATTGCCAATGGTTATGTCCCATCAGACTACAGGGAAAAAAAAATCATGTTCATGCATATGGATTTCTTTTCCTTTCACTCATTATTAGCTTATTCTTTATTTCTGTATGATACACATATTTCTCTGCTGTTTCTAAAGTAAATAAATATATTCAAAATAAAACTGCTGTAATCATTATTTGGAGAACTTAGAGGCACAAAACAGTAGAAATATGAGTTTTAAATTAGACAATTCTTTTTTTTTTGCTTTTATCTAAAAACGAATAGTTAATGATTCTAAATCAGATAGTTATGCTTTGAATGGCTCTAAATGGTTCTTCATTCTGGGAAATGTAAGTCTAGCCTTTAGTGCATAAATGGAATTAAAGTTATTAACAAATCAACTTTAACTAAAATAAAAGAGAATGATGCAAAGTGATCAAATTGTAGTGATACAAATATGAAAAATAACATTTAATTCTTATTAACAGCCAGAATATGAATATCCTGTCTCTCAGTTTTCTTTCAGTTAAATGGGGATATTAACCTTGACCACTGACCCAGTCAATATCATACACATTAACAAAAAAGTTAAAAATTAGGGTAATAACACTGCAATTCAAACAAGTACCTCCTGGAACCACAGAATGGAGTAATGAAATACATAATGGAGTGGTGTTCTCCTGGAAAATTCAATTTTTCCTATTGTGGCAAAATAAAGATATCTCTTTTAAAAAAGAAAAAAAATCACTCAAAAATAAAAGCCTTCCTTTAAAAACAAAATCTCTCCCCTCTATACAGACAGTAACTTCCCCACTTAAAATTTAATAATCCTTAAAATATGGCTTTTTATTATGTTCATTAAATAAGAATGATCAACATAAGGACAAAGATATGACTGGGTTATTTCATAATAGTTCCCAAATAAATTTTACATTGCATGGTAACAAATCTTTAGAAAATTAACATTCACATAAGCACAGTAAATCTTTTATTAACTGAAGTTATACGACGGTTTCGGAAGTGACAATGATGATTCTTTAACTAAAACTGTTTTTTTTTTTTAATTGTTTAATGCTGTCATCTGGTCTTGAGCAAAACTTGCAGAGGCTATATTTAAAATTTTTGTTTTACCAACATTATGAAAACCCTGCCAAGCTTTTTGTTTAAAGTATAAAGTGATTGTAAGTTTCGGGTTTTGAGAATTCCTGAGTGGCCACGAAAGGAAAAAAATTCTGAACTTTTCAAGCTTATAAAAAGTTGAAAGTTATGCGGTACTTATATTTAGAGTAGACTCAGTTGAACAGTTTCAGGTTACTGCATGAGCTTAGTAGAAAAACAAAATATTGCTACTGCAGAAATAAGTTACTCTGTCACTAGGAACTGCCAGAAGAATCTATTTACATTTGAAAGAATATCAAAGAAACGAAACTCAGAGTTGAAGCAAAAACTGGCCCCCAAAAAAATACGTTGCTTCATGAAAAAGGTGAGAGGAAATAATTTAACCACCCATGTTTTAATTTTTTTTATAAATACATACATAAAATAAAATATTTGTATAAAGTTTATAAAAGTTTTTTCAGTTCAAATAAAGTCTATTTTAGGTGGAGAAAACCATAGTGTGGAATGAGCTAAATATTGGAACTGAATCCCAACACACTTTTTTCAATTTAAGTGGTATTTAGTAAGCTTTTTAAAACATCATGTATACTCTTATTATATGCAAAGCTTTGTTGAATAAATGTTAAATCTACTGTATAAATCAAGCATGAATAAAATAGTTGTACATTCAGTTATACATTACCCTTTAAAAATAATTTCAAAGACCAACATTTAAAATTTAAGCTTTACTTTTAAAGTTCTGATATAGAGTCAGAAATCATAAAGGTCACATGTCCAACTTATTAACTTTTCAGTTTCTTTTAAACTCAAAGTGCATTTCCAGTGACCGCAAGCTTTATTACTGAGTAAATACTGTTTCAATTTTGTGTACTGATATACTCATGTCTTGTGAAAGAAATATTTACATTTTTATGTTTATGTACTTATGGAGGAAGATTTCTGAGTTAGGGGGAAACATTTCAAAGGAAATTGGAGTTGATAAAGGTAATTGATCTATCATTCACATGCACACATGCATGTTTTGTCTTATTCTCTTTAAAGATAACATTTTGATATTTGCATTCTATTTTGTAATCTTATTCACAATCGTTCAAAGAGTATTTCCATATTTAACTGGTTTTATTATTCATAATTAGTCCTTTTATATGATGGATTTTCCATTCATTAGTTCTTTACCTTTTTAACTATCTCAATTGAGTAAATGTATTAGTTTGCCAGGATTGTTGTCACAAAGTACCACAGACTGGGTGTCTTAAACAACAGTAATGTATTGTCTTACATTTCTGGAGGCTAGGAATTTGAGATCAAGATATTGGCAGGGTTGGTTCCTTCTAAGAACTATGAAGGATCTGTTTTATGTCTCTATCCCACCTGGCAGTCTGATGTTCCTGGGGTCCTGCTGTATTACTCCAATCTCTGCCCTCATCTTCACATGATGTTCTCCCCGTGTGTGTGTGTGTGTGTGTGTGTGTGTGTGTATCCAAACGTCCCCTTTTTATTGTTTTTTTTTTTTTTTTTTGGCGGGCATCTCACTGTTGCGGCCTCTCTTGTTGCGGAGCACAGGCTCCAGACGCGCAGGCTCAGTGGCCATGGCTCACAGGCCCAGCCGCTCCGCGGCATGTGGGATCTTCCCAGACCGGGGCACGAACCCATGTCCCCTGCATCGGCAGGTGGACTCTCAACCACTGCGCCACCAGGGAAGCCCTAAACTTCCCCTTTTTATAAAGACACCATTCATATTGGATTAGGAGCCTACACCACCCAGTATGACCTCATCTTAACTAACTACATTGGTAACAATCCCATTTTCCTAAACATTCTGAGGCACTGTGGTTTAGGACTTCAACATATGAATTTTCAGGGTGACACAAATCATATTCACATAACAGTAAGTATATTTTTAATTAAAAAACTTGGTGGAGTAATGTGAGTAACATGTTTTCTAGTCCTTTCCTAGATGAGAATGTTTATTTTAGTTTCCTTCATATACAAACAACAATTTTACTGGTTATAAAATTTTTGAATCATCCTTTGGACAAAACAACTTGGAGAATATACCCCATAATCATCTGGTTTTGAAGCCAGACTGATTGTGTCTTCTTTGTGGACATTTCTTCTTCTTGCCCATCTATCTGAAGGCATTTTTTTTTCTTTATCATAGATATAATTTGTAAATAATTTACCTGCCACATAGTAAACCAATTTAATTTACAAAATCTGATAGTATTATTTAAGATATGGGTTTTGCCATTGAAATAGACAGTCATAGTTCACAAGAGATTAACTCTTATGAAAGATTATATCTCATTTAATTCTCTTTCTTGTAACAGATCCTCTATGCTCAAGGCTTTCCTCCATAAAGTCATCAGGGGTCCAGGCTTGGTCTACCTTGATGCTAGTAACCCTCAATACCTAGCTTTCGTCTTCTGGTTTGAAATGCTTATTCCAGGTGCTGCCATTTTATCCCCATTCCAGCTACAGAAGGAAGAAATATAAAGACATGGTTATTTGTGTTAAGGGTACTAGCTAGAAATTGTACATGTAACTTTTGCTCCTATGCTATGGAACAGAATTAGACACATGACCACACTCAGCTGCAGGTAATCTGGAGAAATGTAGTCTTTCCATGGGTAGCCAAGTACTCAACTAAAAATTCTATTAATATAGAAGAAAAAATATATTAGGGGACATATAGTAAACACTGCTATAGTCTACACTTTTCTTCTCTTTAATATCCATTTGTAACCTCCTTCTCATGCATCTGAATGTACTTGCCTTTTTTTCAGGGAATCAACCTCAATGCCCCATCCAGTTACTGTATCCTACTCAAAGTCTAGGATCTCTGGAAAATGTGCAGTCCTACTGGTTAGGTCTGAATTTGGCTTATCATGGCCCAGCATCCTCTAAACTAAAAGACAAATTATCTGTCTTCCTCTTGTCACCCACTCCATAGCCAACACTCATATCCAATATGTATATATAATAAGAACATATCAACAACAAATCTTACAAGAGCTGTAGCAAAGAGATGCCAGCTACTCCAGGCCACCCAGGGAGGCTGCCCCATTGCAAGTGTAGTTTCTTCGGGGGGTAGGCAGTGGGTCAGTGAAAAAAGGTGATGGTTTCCATGCTAAGGAAGGAGATGTGCATGTTGGTCTTGTTGTCTACCCCATGATCAGAGCTTCAAGGAGTCATCAAAGGTGATCTCTTCAGACACCTGATCAGGCTCTACCTGCCCCATGCAGATTCTGGCTGACTCTATCATCGCCCCCTCTGCATAGGAGTGAGTGGAATCATTCTCAGTGTGAGGGTTTCTGGAGAGAAGCTCCTCAACCACATCTGGATAGTCTTCCAGACTGATGTATCATTCCCTGTCTGAGTCATACACACAGAACAAAACTCTTAGCTTCTTTTCAGTGCACCTGCACCTGATCCTCCTCCATGGGTTGGAAGTAAGACATGGTAATCAGGAAGCTCTAGAATTAATCTCCTGGACCAGGCCACTGAGCCCCTTGCACATATTAATATTGTCAAAGAAGGCAGATGGCTATTTGGATTGTATTTGGTTGAGTTCCAGGCCTGGGACTTTGTTGAAGTTCTCCTTAGGAATGGTGGGCTGATCTCCACTCAGCTTCTTAAACCTCCACTAGAACTGCTGGATCTAGTCTGCTGAGAAGCCTGTCTTGTCCATAAGTTCCCACACATCCTCAGATTGGAGGAGGGAAGTGCCTATGGTACTCCTGGCAGGGGCTGTGGGAAATGGCTTACTCACAGGGCTGGGACTGGCATTGGCTCTGCAGCATCTGGTTAGGCCTTGGGTCCAACATGGGTGAGGGTGTCAGGGATGGGTCTGAGCCACAGGTCAAGCAGCTTGGGAAAAGAAAAAAATATATATTCATCTAAATAGGAAAGAAAGAAGTAAAACTGTCACTATTTGCAGATAACATAATATTATGCATTGAAAACCCTGAAGATTCCACCAAAACTCTATTAGAACTAATAAACAAATTGAGTAAAGTTGTAAGATACAAAATCAACATAAAAAAGCTGTTGTGTTTCTACACAATAACAAGACAATCAGAAAGATAAATTAATAAAACAATCTCATTTACAACTCTACCAAGAAAAAAAAGAAACTAGGTATATATTTATTGGAGGAAGTGATAGACCTGCACAATGAAAACTATAAGACATTGATGAAAGAAACTGGAGAATTATTATTGTTAAAATAACCATACTACTCAATGCACAGACTCTAAAAGCCAAAGCAATCTTGAGAAAGAACAAAGCTAGAGGCATCACACTTCCTGATTTCAAACTATATTACAAAGCTATAGTAATCAAAACAGTGTGGTATTAGCATAAAAACAGACACATAGATTAACGGAAAACAAGAGGAGCCTAGAAATAAATCCACTCATATATGGTTAAATAATTTATAGCAATGGGGCCAAGAACATGCAATGGTGAAAAAAAGTCTCTTCAATAAAAGGTGTTGGGAAAACTGGACAGCCACACACAAAAGAATAAAACATAACCCCTATTTTACATTATATATACAAATTACCTGAAAATGGATTAAAGACTTGAACATAAGACCTGAAACCATAAACCTTCTAGAAGAAAACATAGGTGGTAAGTTCCTTGACATTAGTCTTGGTAATGATTTTTTTTTTAAATTAACACCAAAAACAAAGGAAACAAAATCAAAAACAAACAAGTGAATAAGCAAGTGGGACTATGTAAAACGGGAAAGCTTCTGCACAACAAAGGAAACCATCAAAAAGAAAAACAACCTACCGAATAGGAGAAAATATTTACAAATCATCTATCTGATAAGAGATTAATATTCAAAATACATAAAGAACTCATACAACTTAATATTGAAAGAAAAACAAAACACCAAAAAACAATCTGATTAAAAAATGGGCAGAGGATCTGAATAAACATTTTTACAAATAAGACATATAGATATATGGCTAATAGGTACATGAAAATGTGCTCAGTATCACTAATTAACAGGGAAATACAAATCAAAGCCACATTGAGATACACCTCACCCCTGTTAGGATGACTATTATCAAAAAGGCAAGAAATAACAAGTGTTGGCAAGAATGTGGAGAAAAGGAAACTGTTGTGCACTGCTGGAGAAAACGTAAATTGGTTCAGTCACTATGGAAAACAGTATGGAGGTTCTTAAAAATTTAAAAATAAAAGTATCTTATAATCCAACAATTCCACTTCTGGTACTTATCTGAAGGAAACAAAAACATTAATTCAAAAAGATGCATGCACCCCGGTATTCATAGCAGGGTTATTCACAATGGCCAAGACATGGAAGCAGCCTAGGTGTCCATCAATGGATGAATAAAGAAATATATATGTGTGTGTGTGTGTGTATACATATGTGTGTGTGTGTGTGTGTGTGTGTGTGTATGTGTATAATTCAGTAATAAAAAAGAGAAGGAAATCTTGCCATTTGTGACAATGTGGATGAACGTTGAGGGCATTATATTAAGTAATTTTAGTCAGAGAAAGACAAATACCATATGACCTCACTTACAAATGAAATCTGAAAAAAACATACCAAAATAAAAAATAAAACTGAACTCACAGATATAGAGAACATATTGGTGGTTGCCTGAGGTAGAGGGTGGAGAGTAAGCAAAATGGTTGAAGGTGGTCAAAAGGTACAAACTTCCAGTTATAAAATCAATAAGTCCTGTGGATATAATGTACAGCATAGTGACAATAGCTAATAATACTGTACTGTATATTTGAAAGTTCCTAAGAGAGTTGTTCTCATCACAAGAAAAAATTCTGTAACTATGTAGTGATGGATTTCAACTAGATTTATTGTAATGATCATTTCACAATATGTGCGAATATCAAATTATTACTTGTACACTTGAAACTAATAAAATATTATACATCAATTATATCTCAATACAAAATTTGGGGGGTTGTGTAATGGGGCAACAAACAACCCCCCAAATTTCAGTAGCTTATCACAACACAAATTTATTTCTCTGTCATGGAGAGCCCGATTGAGATGTTCCTCGCCTAAAGCTTTCCTTCAAGCAGAGACGGAGACTTGGAGATTTGGGCTCATTTAATTTTGAGGGGCTGCCATCTTAAACAGATGGTCCTTGAGGTCACTATAGATCAAAAACAAACAAACAAAGAAACAAACCAAATGCCGAAAACAAACAAATAAAAACGTTCCCATGCAGAGTACTGAAGAACGGGAACACATAACAGTCTCTTTTTCAGATTATGTTAAGTCATTATTTCTGCTAAGTATTTCAGAGATCAAAGCCATAAATTATTTGAAAGCAGAGATATATGATAGCTATTCAATATAGGTAAATTCACCATTTTCCCTTGAAATATTAACATGAAAGATGCAACACTAAACCAGTCTCAATGATGCCCCATTTGTCAGGTTAGCTACATTCAGTTGACAGTTGTCAGCTGATAAACTAAATCAGGATCCCAAATTTTTTGACACAACACAGATTTTATGAAGGTAAAAGTTAAAGAAGCAGGTTATAACCACAAATATTGATCAGAAAGTTACTTGATAATTTATGTAATAATATATTTTACATAACTATAAGAAATAGAAGCAGGTTACAAATGAAGTAGAAAAATAGTCCTATATTGAAACTTTGGAATAATTCATGCTTAAAAGGAAAATCTAAAAAACACTATTTTGGAATTAGATTTTTATAAATTTTTATTTATATATACTGTTCTCCCTAAGAATTGAGACCTCCATACCTTTGTGTTAATAAGTCATTTTGCTTCCACTATCCTTTTAATATTTTAATATTTTATGGCAGCATGGTTAGGCCCCATCTCCTCAGAGAAGCAAAATAGTGTAGAATCTTAGAGCACTGGTTCTCCAACTAGACCATCTCTTTCATATCTAGGCTCTACAATATCTTATCTTTGCAAATTTAGACATGTTATTTAGTCTCCCCTTGGATTGGGATGAAGTAACTACACAGCCCCAAACAATCCATTAACAATTATTCTCAGACCAGATAATTGGTACTGAACGACTCTTAGATGGACGAATTAGGCATGTTTCTTAGCTGTCTGTGCGTGAAAGGACTGATAATCTTTTAACAGCTTCAAGCAAACCCACAGCCATCAGAGTCCAGAGGCTGACTTCGGGGGACACGGATTTGGGAAATCCCAGGAGGAAATTTCTGGGAATTTTCTAGTGGAGAAGGAGGGAGGTCTCAGACTCTAGTTCCTCTCTCTTGCCCTCTTCCCTCTTGGGCTCAGTAGAAGCACTGGAGACCTTCTGCCAACTTCCTGAGCTCTGCCTGGAAATGGTCACCCAGGACTGGTTGGGGACAAGGGATAAACAGTGGTCACCAGCCACACGTAGGAGCCAGGGCCCGAAAGACAGGCAAGCTCTGGCCACGGGGGCCACTTCTTACCCTCCCAGCTCGCAAGGGGGTCACTCTTTCCTCTAATCTGTCAGTGCAGTACCTGTGCTCCTGTAGGTGGAAAGGTGAGTCCTCCACACATTCCTGGCTGGGGTCCTCCAGCCTGCTTTTTCTCTGCTGCTCCACCACACTCTGCACCTTTTCTTATTTTGGTGAATCCCCCTTCCTCGAATTAAAGTCTCTTCTTGCCCCTTTGGGGCTACATGAAAAAAAAACTAAAAAGAAAATTACTCAAATTTCACAAATTATTACCTACACTTTAAAAAACTACACTTGTTTCCCTTAGGATTGTAGACACTTACATAAGAGTAGTAAATGTACTTTTTTTAACTCAAGCAATATTCAACTATCTGTTCAACTCCTAATCTTTGTGTATCAGGTGACATGTATTTTTTTTTATCTAAGACCATCTGTTGACAAAAGTTATTTTAATTAATTTGTTAACTTTAGAATGACATTTATTTTCAAATAATCTTGATATATTTTTTATGTCCTATACATTTTTTAAAAGTTTAAGACCATAATTTGATACTGAGGTAAAATGATGCATATAAGTTGCAGGGGTTTTTTGTACATTTTCTCTTACAGAAAAAACACATGTTGACAGAAAACTTCATTCATTTACTTATGAATTTGTATTGATCTTTTGTGTTTTATATATAATAGGTAACATTTATTGAGGGCTTGCTATTTGTTATAAATGTTTTCAGCACTTTAATGGGCTACCTCATTTTATTTTATGACAATTTTATCTGGTAAAATATTATTCCCCTTTACTTGGGAAGTGAGGCCCAAGGTCATATAGTTATAAAACAGACCACACTCCCTCAGATGTTTCAGCCATGAATTATCTATGCTTACTGTAAGTCAGGAAAACCTAGGTAACTATTTCCTGCCCCATAGTACAGAAGAAAGTGGCAGAGGTTTAGAGTGTGGCATTGTAGTGCCTTACAGTTTAATTTTCTAACACAACTCTAAGTTTCTCCAAAGAGTTGTCCAGCTGCATAAAATTCCCACTTGAACTTTCCTCAGGGAAGCTAATATGAGTGCTCTGTCTACATGGCTGTTTGTGTATGGCCCTGAGCTTTCTTGTACATCAGACTTTTAGGAACAGCTGAAAAAATCAGGAGACAACTGGGATCCTTTGATAGGTGCTGATGATGAGAGAACCACTGCTAGAAGAGGCCATTACTCTTCGCAGAAGCCCTACTGGGAACTGCAGAAGGCCTCTAGGAGTGAATACCAACAAGACTTAAGACCAGAAATAACTGCCACGTATGTAAGTGGGATGTACTATGGCTCTGATAATGTAAGGAGCAGACTTTATTTCTTCAGTCTCTTCTGTTTCCAAACTGTAGGAATGGATCTGATATTAGATGCTGAGAACTTAGCTTTAATAAACGTAGTCTTTTAATGTGTTCTCATTTAAATACTTTTTCACCCCATGATGGTGTATGCTGGGAGAGGGAACATGCTGGATGAATAGAAAAATGGGAGTGGCAAATCAGCAAACTGGAAAATCTGTTTTTGTTTTTTTTTAATTGTCTTACCTCAAAGTGAGGCCAGTCCTACTACTATATCTCCTCTTTCAAAATTAATATATGATACTGATCCTCACAGTATTATAATATATCAAGTGCAATTTATGAAAAGATGATAGAATGTCTTCTTTAGACTATTCATGTCATTTTATTTATTTATTTCATATGACATTCTTCATGTTTCACCTTATTAGATAAACTTTAATCTAGTAGGTAATGAAAAACATTACCTACCATGGAAATTTGATCTGATATGTTGGGAAGAACATTGAATATTGATTGGGAGATTAGTCATAGTAATTTGAATCTTAAAGTAGTGTAAAATATTTTTACATTATATTCATTTATTCATAAACTATACATTTATTGAGCACTTACTCTGTACCAGGCATTTTGGTAGATGATAACCAAAAGAAGAAATGTTTCTGCCCTCAAAGAGCTTGCAGTTTATTAGAAAAAGCATGTTTAAACAGTTTCAGAATAATAAAGTTAATACTAAAATAGAAATACTGTATGTACTAGACAGGTACCTAAATGAGAGAACACTCAATTCTTCCCTGGAGAGGAAAGGCTCAGAAAAATAATACAGGGATGATGCAATACAACATATGATTTAAAATGCCAACTTTAAAAATTAGTTTATTTGTGTGGGTTTGTCCTTTAAAATATGAGAGATGTAAAGAAAATAGATCTATAAACCAAATATGATTAAAAATATCCAAAGTTCTTCTTGTGAGAGTATCTAAATCATGGTACTGAATTTAATTAAATAAGAAAATATGTTCAATTTGAAGGGCTAATCTGTGCAACTTCATAAGGTTTAAAAATTTTTAGGCATGATGGAAAGCTGTTTCATAATGGAGGAAAGTGGGAAAAAACTTTATTGATGTTATTCCATTGACTTTTGATTTTCCATCAATTTTGTTAATGTATTAGCATTTAGTCCTATTTTTGCTCCTTTAATTTTTTTTCTTTTAGTTGTTTAAAAATGTTTTTCTATTTGATTTATTTACAGAATTTTGAGTATGTTAAACTTAAATACTATTTTCTGTATTTATCCTGTTTTAATTTTATAGAGATTCTTGACTATGTAGGCTAACATCACAAACAGTTTTTGCAAGTTCTTAACCATTATTTCTTGCCATAAAATTTCTGTTCTTCTTGTTTCTCTTTTCCTTCTAGGATTCCATTTACATGTATGTTTAACATTTTCACTGGTTCCCTTATTTATTTATTTTTATCCCATTTTCCATTGTTTTGCCTCTCTGTGCTTCAGTCAACAATTTTCTTAGTATTTTCCAGTGCATTATTTTCTAGTTAACTAATCTTTTCTCCAGCTGTGTCTAATATGTTTTGAAACTCATGTATGGAATTGAGTGTGATGCTCCTTTCAGCTTCTAAAAATGTGTTGAAATCTCTTTGCCCACTGATAATATAGATCTTGTCCTCTTTATGTATGTTTTACTTAAATAAAATTTTATTAAAGTTTAAGTTCTATGATGACTCTTTTCCTTATGAAAAAGTATCCATTCATCACTGAAATAAATAGTAGTATGTATCTAAGGCTTTAGAATTATATTTTCATAGGTGACTTGGGGAACTGTGTTCAATAATATAGATAGCATCTCTGCATTCATTTGCATTTCTAAACTTTCCATTGTCTTTATTTCAATAGTCAGAAGTTTCATTTAACATCAAAAGTTACATTGGAAATTGCTGAATAAATTTTAAAATCCTTTGTATTCTGTTTTATATTGTTGATACCTAATAGGGAAAATATTCTTAATAAATTTTAGTGTTATCTGGTAGTATAATGTAGGGAAGTACTACTTTATGTATGAAATTAGGAAGCCTAATAATGTATATAAACAACACTCAATACTCAATAGGTTTTAAATAATAACTTGAATAGATATGTCCCATTTACTTTTAAGATTTCTTTCTTTACATTTTGATATATATGCATTGCATATATGCATAGCCAATACATATATAATGGATAGATAGATAGATAGATAGATAGATAGTTGGATATAGATATACAGATATAGATATATAGAGAGATATAATGTTGATGGATAATGGGACCCCCGGAAAAAACTTTTTACTTTCTATTCTCTTAGTAAAGAGAATTTGCTATCATTGACTTATGCACTATTGTTCTGATTCAACAAAACTCTTTCCCACAATTTTATCCTATGAATTTATTTCAACTGGTCTCCAATTTGAAGAGTACATTTGAAATAACAGGGTAAAAATAAAATAAAATTTATTAATTAAAACAAAATGTATAACTTTGCATTCCAATTCCCATTCTAATTCCATATAGTGATAGTAAAATAAAACCTAATTAAGATTGAAATCACATTCTCCCTCTCCATTTACCACATTTGGGTAAAAATTGTGTGGATTAGTCTGTTGTATTTACTCTACATTGCTCCAAAACTCCAAGAAATTCTCTCTGGAAGGTGATTCAGAACTGAACATGCTTCTAATTAAAAAAAAAAAAAAAATCTAAGAAGTTTTTTTTTGTGTGTGCCTTACTAATTTTTAGGTGCTATAGAAAAATATGTCACTTCTCTTCCCACCACAAAGAACTTACAGTATAATTATGGAAATAAGACTAAGAATGACAACAAAGTCAGGTAACTAATTCCAATAGAATTAGGTTCTAATCATTTTCATTGTGTTTTAATTGTACTTCGATACCGGAAGAGAAAAAGAGTAATACCAAGTGATATATTACAAATATTAAATAAGTCTGTGAAGAGGTTATGGAATTTAAACTTAGATCTTGCATTTCAAAAAACAGTGAAAATGATACTCTTCAGCAGGGCACAGTTGGGGATATTGTGCTTCTCAAAGCTTTACCTGTCCTACAAACAAAGCATGTGAGACATGAATTGGCTGAGATCATTTTCAAAGTGGGAAAAGTCATGGATCTAGTGACCATAAAACCCAGCTCAGAAACTACCTTTTCAGAGAGTCCAGTCAGTTTGAAAACCACTCTCATAACCAAAAATCAGGAAGAACTAGGTATCTCTTCAACACAGTGAAGGGGGATTGGAAGACAGAGCCAAAGGAAAAGAGTTATAAGTTTGCTTTATGGAAAAATTTTTCTAAATTTCATCACAAACTGTCCAATTTATCTTCTGGTATTTATGAGATAGCTAAAAATAAATGAAGTAAAGTTCTTGCTAAAATTTTTCATAAAAAAAGACGGTGAAGAATTTTATAACCTCTGACTGTGTAGGAATGATATAAACCATAAAAGTAAGACTGGAAGGGGACAGAAACTGGAAGATACAATAATTAGTCCAGTTTTCTCATATTTTATAATAAGTAATCATTTTATGATCAAGTATTATATCAAAGTGTTAAAAGTATTAATACAAGAATGACTATATATTTAAAGATACTAAGTAGACTTATTAAATAATTCAATATAGTTGAAATCATGTAGTAGGTGTTACAAGCACTTACTCATATCTTGCTCACATCTCCTTCTTGGTACCAGCAGGAGTACTGTCTCCTTCTTAAGATTTAGTTTATGGCAAGAAGGATATCAACAGAAATGACTGCTGTCACTTCTGGGCTGACACATTGAATTCCTGCTTCAGACTCCTCCATGTTCCCCTCCCCTGCAGAGTGGACCAGAAGCATTATGTTGAGAAGTAAGTGCCACAAGATTGAAGCAGCCTGAGATTCTGAGCTGCCACATGGAGAATAGCTGCTTTGGAGAGATGCCCAGACTGTAAGGTACTTTTTGCAAGACATAAACTTTGTTGTCAAAATGTCACTGAAATGTTGTGTTCTTTTTACTGCAGTATAACCTAGTCTTTTCTGATTGACACAAAATAAGCAGTGGTTGGGACATAGTAGAAGAGGAAGTTCAATAGAGCTTGTTTAAAGATTTAGATAACTAAGAATATGGCTAAAAGTAATACCTATAAAGAAAACCTCTAGAAAATGTATAAACATTCCAAATTATCAGGAAAAAACCCCACAAACATGCATAAAAGAAAACACTGTTTACATAGTGAAATATTTTAAAAAGCAGTGGGAGAAAATAATGACATAATTAACCAAACATATATATCATTTAAATAAATGTAAATAGGCTTAACTCAAACGTTTAAAGTAAAAATTTTTATTAGAACAAAACCTAGTAATATATTGTATACAAAAATATACACATTGCAAAATAACCCAGAAAAGCCAAATATGGAAAAGGTGGATCTAGCCAGCCAAGGTAAATGTAAATAAACAAAAATCCAAAAGTGGGATTAGCAATATTGAATCAGAAAAGAAAAAACTTCAGGGCAAGACATAATTAAATGAAGAAAAATTTAAAAATAATAAAATTTACAACAAAGATCAAAGAAAATATTCATTCATCAAATAAAACAGTAAGAGCCAAATCATCAGGAAATCCAGAGAAAAAGACAGAAACACATTTGTAACAGGAAACTAATTCTTTTCCATTTTACGTTAAATTAAATTTAAAACAAAAATAAACATGTAAACAGTATAAATAATATTATTAATATATACTTATAATTTTTAAGTTCTGTATATTGATATAGAAAATATTCTTTTAAAAATGCTATTAACTTTGAAATTTGGTCATGTATAATGTCATGAAGCATTTCAATCAACTTTGGAAAGTCAAATTTTTATGTACTATACCCTCTGATTTAATTTAAGAGAGCACAAAGTTATATGGGAAAATATAAAAAGTATAATGTCCGAAGCTTAAAAATTATATGTATATGTGTGTGTGTGTGTAAACATATATTTAACAACTTTATTAAGTTGTATTTTAAATAGCACAAAACTAATGCATTTCAAGTGTACAATTCAATGATTTTTTTTAACTTTATTGGCAGCTTTAATAATCACCATAAATAATCCTTAGAGTATTTTCACATCTCCCAAAAGGATTCCTCATGCCCATTTACAGTTCAGCCTGGTTCCCACACAGATTCCCACTTCTAGTCCCCAGCACCCACTAATCTACTTTCTATCTCTATAAAATTGCCTTCAGGACTGGACCTTCAAGATGGTGCAGGAGTAAGACATGGAGATCACCTTCCTCCCCACAAATACATCAGAAATACATCTATGCATGGAGCAACTCCTACAGAACACCTACTGAACTCTGGCAGAAGACCTCAGACTTCCCAAAAGGCAAGAAACTCCCCATGTACCTGGGTAGGGCAAAAGAATAAAGGAAAAACAGAGACAAAAGAATAGGGACGGGCCCTCACCTTGGGGAGGGAGCTGTGATGGAGGAAAATTTCCACACACTGGGAAGCCCCTTCACCGGCAGAGACAGGGGTGGAGGTTGCGGGGGGTGGGGGAGGAAGCATCGGAGCCACGGAGGAGAACACAGCAATAGGGGTACAGAGGGCAAAGTGGAGAGATTCCTGCACAGAGGATCAGTGCCAACGAGCGCTCACCAGCCAGAGAGCCTTATCTGCTCACCCACCGGGTCGGGTTGGGGCTGGGAGCTGAGGCTCAGGCTTCGGAGGAGGTCAGGTCCCAGGGAGAGGACTGGGGTTGGCTGCATGAATACAGCCTGAAAGGGACTAGTACACCACCGCTAGCTGGGAGGGAGTCCAGGAAAAACTCTGGAACTGCCGAAGAGGCAAGAGACCATTGTTTCAGGGTGCGCGAGGAGAGGGGATTCAGAGCATTGCCTAAAAGAGCTCCAGAGACGGGTGTCCACGGACACCAGAGACAGAGACGGGCATGAAATGCTAAGACTGCTGCTGCAGCCACCAAGAAGCTTGTGTGCAAGCACAGGTCACTATCCACACCTCCCCTCCCAGAAGACTGTGCAGCCCGCCACTGCCAGGGTCCTGTGATCCAGGGACAACTTCCCAGAACACACAGCACACCACATGTTGTTGCAACGTTATGCCGGCCTCTGCCGCCACAGGCTTGGCCCACATTCCACATCCCTCTCTCCCCCCACCCCCCGGCCTGAGTGAGGCAGAACCCCCGTACACGCAAAGGCGGGGCAAAATCCAAAGTTGAAACCCAGGAGCTGTGTGAACAAAGAAGAGAAAGGGAAATCTCCCCCAGCAGTCTCAGGAGCGGTGGATTAAATCCTTACAATCAACTTGATGTAGCTTGCATCTGCTGAATACGTGAATAAACAAGGAATCATACCAAAATTGAGACGGTGGACTTTGGGAGCAACTGTAGACCTGGGGTTTGCTTTCTGCATCTAATTGGTTTCCGTTTTTATGTTTATCTTAGTTTAATATGTAGAGTTTATTATTATTGGTAGATTTGTTTATTGATTTGGTTGCTCTCTTCTTTTTTTAAAAAAATTGTATATATATAAATATATACTTTATTCCTTTTTCTCTTTTTGTGAGTGTGTATGTGTATGTTTCTTTGTGTGATTTTGTCTGTATAGCTTTGCTTTTACCATTTGTCCTAGCATTCTGTCTGTCCATTTCTTTTTTTAATTACATTGAATTTTTTTATTTTTAATAATTTATTTTTTATTTTAATATCTTTAATTTTCTTTTCTTTCTTTCTTCTTTCTTTCTTTCTTTCTTTCTTTCTTTCTTTCTTTCTTTCTTTCTTTCTTTCTCTCTTTCTTTCCTTTTCTCTCACTTTTCTTCTGAGCTGTGTACTGAGAGAGTCTTGGTGCTCAGCCAGGTGTCAGGCTTGTGTCTCTGAGGTGGGAGAACCAAGTTCAGTCCATTGGTCCACTGGAGACCTCATGGCTCCACGTAATATCAAACAGCAAAAGTTTTTCCAGAGATCTCCATCTCAACACAAAGACCCAGCTCCACTCAATGACCAGCAAGCTCCAGTGGTGGATACCCTATGCCAAACAATTAGCAAGGCAGGAATAAAACCCCACCCATAAGCAGAGAGGCTGCCTAAAATCATAATAAGGACATAGGCATCCCAAAACACACCATCGGATGCAGTCCTGCCCATCAGAAAGACAAGATCCAGCCTCATCCACCAGAACACAGGCACCATTCCCCTCCACAAGGAAGCCTACATAACCCACTGAAACAACCTTACCCAAAGACAACAAAAACAACCTTACCCAAAGACAACAAAAACAATGGGAACTACGAACCTGCAGCCTGTGAAAAGGAGACCCCAAATACAGTAAGTTAAGCAAAATGAGAAGACAAAGAAACACACAACAGTTGAAGGAGCAAGGTAAAAACCCACCAGAACAAAAATATGAAGAGGAAATAGACAGTCTACCTGAAAAAGAATTCAGAATAATGATAGTAAAGATGATCCAAAATCTTGGAAATAGATTGGAGAAAATACAAGAAATGTTTAACAAGGACCTAGAAGAACTGAAGAGCAAACAAACAGTGATGAACAACACAAGAAATGGAATTAAAAATTCTCTACAAGGAATCAATAGCAGAATAACTGAGGCAGAAGAACAGATAAGAAACCTGGAAGATAAAATAGTGGAAATAACTACTGCAGAGCAGAATAAAGAAAAAACAATGAAAAGAATTGAAAAGAGTCTCAGAGACCTCTGGGACAACATTAAATGCACCAACATTTGAATTATAGTGGTCCCAGAAGAAGAAGAGATAAAGAAAGGGACTGAGAAAATATTTGAAGAGATTATAGTTGAAAACTTCCCTAATATGGGAAAGGAAATAGTCAAGTCCAGGAAGCACAGAGAGTCCCATAAAGGATAAATCCAAGGAAAAACACTCCAAGACACATATTAATCAAACTATCAACAGTTAAATACCAAGAAAAAATATTAAAAGCAGCTAGGACAAAAAAAAAAATAACAAATAACATACAAGGGAATCCCCATAAGGTTAAGAGCTGATCTTTCAGCACAAACTCTGCAAGCCGGAAGGGAGTGGCAGGACATATTTAAAGTGATGAAAGGGAAAAACCTATAACAAATATTACTCTACCCAGCAAGGATCTCATTCAGATTTGATGGAGAAATTAAAACCTTTACAGACAAGCAAAAGCTAAGAGAATTCAGCACCATCAAACCAGCTTTACAACAAATGCTAAAGGAACTTCTCTAGGAAGGAAGCACAAAAGAAGGAAAAGGCCTACAATAACAAATGCAAAACAATTAAGAAAATGGTAATAAGAACCTACATACTGATAACTACCTTAAATGTAAATGGATTAAATGCTCCAACCAAAAGACATAGACTGGCTGAATGGATACAAAAAGAAGACCTGTACATATGCTGTATACAAGTGACCCACTTCAGACCTAGGGACACAAACAGACTGAAAGTGAGGGGATGGAAAAAGATATTCCATGAAAATGGAAATGAAAACAAAGCTGGAGTAGAAATTCTCATATCCAACAAAATAGAGTTTAAAATAAAGAGTATTATAAGAGCCACTACATAATGATCAAGGGGTCAATCCAAGAAAAATATATAGCAACTGTAAATATATACACACCCAACATAGCAGCACCTCAATATATAAGGCAAAATGTAACAGCCATATAAGGGGAAATCAACAGTAACAGAATCATAGTAAGGGACTTTAACACCCCACTTTCACCAAAGGATAGATCATCCAAAATGAAAATAAATTAGGAAACACAAGCTTTAAATGACACATTAAACAAGATGGACTTAACTGATATTTATAGGACATTCCACCCAAAAACAACAGAATACACTTTCTTCTGAAGTGCTCATGGAACATTCTCCAGGATAGATCATATCTTGGGTCACAAATCAAGACTTGATAAATTTAAGAAAATTGAAATTGTATCAAGTATCATTTCTGACCACAGCACTATGAGACTAGATATCAATTACAGGAAAAAACCTGTAAAAAATACAAACACATGGAGACCAAAAAATACACTACTAAATAACCAAGAGATCACTGAAGAAATCAAAGAGAAATCAAAAAATACCTAGAAACAAATGACAATGAAAACACGATGACCCAAAACCTATGGGACGGAGCAAAAGCAGTTTTAAGAGGGAAGTTTATAGCAATACAATCCTACCTCAAGAAACAAGAAACATCTCAAATAAATAATCTAACCTTACACCTAAAGCAGTTAGAGAAAGAAGAACAAAAAATCCCCAAATTTAGCAGAAGGAAAGAAATCATAAAGATCAGATAAGAAATAAATGAAAAAGAAATGAAGGAAAGGATAGCAAAGATCAATAAAACTAAAAGTCTGGTTCTTTGAGAAGATAAACAAAATTGATAAACCATTAGTCAGACTTATCAGGAAAAAAGGGATAAGACTCAAATCAATAGAATTAGAAATGAAAAAGATGTAACAAGTGACAATGCAGAAATACAAAAGATCATGAGAGGTTACTACAAGCAACTATATGCCAATAAAATGTACAACCTGGAAGAAATGGACAAATTCTTAGAAAAGCACAACCTACTGAGACTGAACCAGGAAGAAATAGAAAATAGAAACAGGCCAATCACAAGAATTGAAATTCAGACTGTGATTAAAAATCTTCCAACAGGGGCTTCCTTGGTGGCGCAGTGGTTGAGAGTCTGCCTGCCAATGCAGGGGACATAGGTTCATGCCCCAGTCTGGGAAGGTCTCACATGTCGCGGAGCGGCTGGGTCCGTGAGCCATGATTGCTGAGCCTGTGTGTCCCGAGCCTGTGCTCCACAATGGGAGAGGCCACAACAGTGAGAGGCCCGCGTACAGCAAAAAAAAAAAAAAAATCTTCCAACAAACAAAAGCCCAGGACCAGATGCCTTCACAGGCAAATTCTATCAAACATTTAGAGAAGAGCTTACATCTATCCTTCTCAAACTCTTCCAAAATATAGCAGAGGGAGGAACAATCCCAAACTCATTCTACGAGGCCACCATCACCCTGATACCACAACCAGACAAAGATGTCACAAAGAAAGAAAACTGCAGGCCAACAACACAGATGAACATAGATGCAAAAATCCTCAACAAAATACTCGCTAACAGAATCCAGTAGCACATTAAAAGGATCATACACCATGATCAAGTGAGGTTTAGCACAGGAATACAAGGATTCTTCAATATATGCAAATCAGTCAATGTGATACACCATATTAACAAATTGAAGGAGGAAAACTATATGATCATCTCAATAGATGCAGAAAAACTATTGACAAAATTCAACACTGATTTATGATAGAAAAGCCTCCAGAAAGTAAGAATGAAGGGAACTTACCTGAACATAATAAAGGCCATATATGAGAAACCCACAGCCAACATCGTTCTCAATGGTGAAAAACTAAAACCATTTCCTCTAAGATCAGGAAGAAGAAAATGTTGTCCACTCCCACCACTATTATTCCACATAGTTTTAGAAGTTTTAACCACAGCAATCAGAGAAGAAAAAGAAACTAAAGGAAGCCAAATTGGAAAAGAAGAAGTAAAGCTGTCACTGTTTTCAGATGGCATGATACTATACATAGAGAATCCTAAAGAAGCTACCAGAAAACTAGTAGAGCTAATCAATGAATTTGGTAAAGTAGCAGGATACAAAATTAATGCACAGAAATCTCTTGCCTTCTTATATACTAGTGATGGAAGATCTGAAAGAGAAATTA
This sequence comes from Pseudorca crassidens, assembly GCF_039906515.1. Lineage (NCBI taxonomy): Eukaryota > Metazoa > Chordata > Mammalia > Artiodactyla > Delphinidae > Pseudorca > Pseudorca crassidens. The sequence continues at coordinate 64,719,648 of NC_090312.1, read as the reverse complement.
AGGAAACACTCCCATTTACCACTGCAGCAAAAAAAATAAAGTATCTAAGAATAAACCTACTTAAGGAGACAAAAGACCTGTATGCAGAAAACTATAAGACACTGATGAAAGAAATTAAAGATGATACAAACAGATGGAGAGACAGATATACCATGTTCTTGGATTGGAAGAATCAACATTGTGAAGATAACTATACTACCCAAAGCAATCTACAGATTCAATGAAACCCCTATCAAACTACCAATGGCATTTTTCACAGAATTAGAAAAAAAATTTTCACAATTTGTATGGAAACACAAAAGACCCTAAATAGCCAAAGCAATCTTGAGAAAGAAAAACTGAGCAGGAGGAATCAAGCTCCCAGAATTCAGACTATACTACAAAGCTATGGTATTAAAACAGGACGGTACTGGCACAAAAACCAAAATATACATCAATGAAATAGGATAGAAAGACCAGAGATAAACCCACACACATATGGTCACCTTGTTTTTGATAAGGCAGCAAAAATATACAGTGGAGAAAAGACAGCTGCCTCAATAAGTGGTGCTGGGAAAACTGGACATCTATATGTGAAAGAATGAAATTAGAGCATTCCTTAACACCATACACCAAAATAAACTCAAAATGAATTAAAGGTCTAAATGTAAGCCAGATACTATAAAACTCTTAGAGGAAAACATAGACAGAACACTCTATGACATAAATCACAGCAAGATCCTTTTTGACCCACCTCCTAGAGAAATTGAAATAAAAATAAACAAATGGGAGCTAAAGAAACTTAAAAGCTTTTGCACAGCAAAGGAAACCATAAACAAGATGAAAAGACAGCCCTCAGATGGGAGAAAATATTTGCAAATGAAGCAAAGGACTAATCTCCAAAATTTACAAGCAGCTCATGCAGCTCAACATCAAAAAAACAAACAACCAAAAATGGGCAGAAGACCTAAATAGACATTTCTCCAAAGAAGATATACAGATTGCCAACAAACACATGAAAGGATGCTCAATATCACTAATCATTAGAGAAATACAAATCAAAACTACAATGAGATATCACCTCTCACTGGTCAGAATGGCCATCTTTAAAATCTACAAACAATAAATGCTGGAGAGGGTATGGAGGAAAGGGAACCCTCTTGCACTGTTGGTGAGAATGTAAATTGATACAGCCCCTATGGAGAACTGTATGGAGCTTCCTTAAAAAACTAAAAATAAAACACCATACAACCCAGCAATCCCACTACTGGGCATATATCCTGAGAAAACCATAATTCAAAAAGAGTCATGTACCACAATGTTCACTGCAGCTCTATTTACAATAGCCAGGACATGGAAGCAACCTAAGTGTCAATCAACAGATGAATGGATAAAGAAGATGTGGCATATATATATATATATATATATATATATATATATATATATATATATACACATACACACACACACACACACACACACACACACACACACACATACACACAATGGAATATTACTCGGCCATAAAAAGAAATGAAATTGAGTTATTTGTAGTGAGGTGGATGGACCTAGATTCTGTCATACAGAGTAAAGTAAGTCAGAAAGAGAAAAACAAATACCGTATGCTAACCTATATATATGTGTAATCTGAAAAAAAAATTGGTTCTGAAGAACCTAGGGGCAGGACAGGAATAAAGACTCAGATGTAGAGAATGGACTTGAGGACCCAGGGAGTGGGAATGGTAAGCTGGGACGAAGTGAGAGAGTGGCCTAGACGTATATACACTACCAAATGTAAAATAGCTAGTGGGCAGTGGCCACATAGCACAGGGAGATCAGCTGGATGCTTTGTGACCACCCAGAGAGGTGGATTAGGGAGGGTGGGAGGGAAGAGATATGGGGATATATGTGTATGTATCACTGATTCACTTTGTTATACAGCAGAATCTAACATAACCATTGTAAGGCAATTATACTCTAATAAAGAAGTTAAAAAATAAATTGCCCTAGTTGGAAATTTTATGTACCTGTAACCATATGACATGTTGTCTCTTGTGTCTAGCTTCTTAAACTTAGAATAATGTTTTCTGAAGTTAATCCAGGACATAGCCTGGCCAGGAATTCCTTCCTTTTTATTGTTGAGTAGTATTCTATTGTATGGATATACAACACTTTGTCTATTCACTTATCAATTGATGGACATTTAGATTGTTTCCACTTTTTGGCTATTGTGAATAATGCTGCTATGGACATTCATGTGCAAGTCTTTCTGTGGACTTGCATTTTCATATAACCTGGGTATAGACCTACAAGTGTTGGGTCCTATGGTATTTTATGTGTAATTTTTTGAGAAACTTCTAAACTCTTTTCCAAAATAGCTATACCATCTCACATCCTCCCAGAATTGTATTATATTTTTCCACATTGTCACCACTGTTTGTTATTGTTAGTCTTATTATTTTTATTTATTTATTTATTTATATTTTTGTGGTACGCAGGCCTCTCACTGTTGTGGCCTCTCCCGTTGTGGAGCACAGGCTCCAGACGCGCAGGCTCAGTGGCCATGGCTCACGGACCCAGCTGCTCTGGGGCATGTGGGATCTTCCCAGACCGGGGCACGAACCCGCGTCCCCTGCATTGGCAGGCGGACTCTCAACCACTGCACCACCAGGGAAGCCCTGTTAGTCTTATTTTTGATAGCTGATCTAGTGGATATGAAATTGTATCTTGTAGTTTTAATTTATATTTCTCTAATGATGAACTTGTTATGTACTTATTAGCTCTGATGTGTATTTTTTTTTCAAGGCCACCAAGGTATTAGCTTAATCCTGATACTATCTACCAGGAGATAGCATCAGATAGCACAGGTTAAGGGTTCAGTACTACAAGATTGGTCCTCCCCCCCCCCCCCCACACACACTTCTGAGGCCAAACACAAGTCCAGGTTGCTACCTGTGTTTCTGACCAAACAGCTATAAGTAGGAGGGTCACACCACCACCTGCTTGGGTTCTATTAATCTACTAGAGTGGACCACAGAATTTAGAGAAACATTTTATATCCATTTATTTTATAAAAGGATATAACTTAGGAACTGGTAGTTGAAAGAGATGCATAAGGCAAGGTATGGTGAAAGGATGCCATGCTTCTATGCTTTCTGGGTGCACCGCTTTCCCCATATCTCCATGTATTCACTGGAAGCTCTCAAAACCCCATCCTTTTTGGTTTTTATGATGACTTCATTACCTAGGTATGGTTGATTAAATCATCGGCCATTGGTGATTGAACTCAATTTCCAGACGTTTTCCCTTCCCTAGAGGTGAGGGTGTGGTGGGATGGGATTGAAAGTCCAACCCACTAATTGCAAAGTGGGTTCCCCTGGCAACCAGACTCCATCCTCAAGTTACCTAGGGGCTTTCCAAAAGTCACCTCAGTAACATTAATAGACCTAATAAACAAGTGAACTATTTTGGAGGAAAATTAAGATAATATAAAATATAAATAATTTTCTAAACCAAACAGGGATAATTGATATCACACAAATACATGACATACACACTGATAATAGAAATAATCACAGATATAGGGGATGTTACCTAAATCAAGAGAGACTAATTTTCTCCATTCTATGTAAGCACATTTACAAACTTGAATGATATATACATATATATATATACATAATTTTTTAGGAAAATGTAAACTGCCACTACCAATCACAGAACAGATAGATAATTTGAACAGATTAATACCACCTAAGAAACAGATTTGTCAAAGAGCTATGCTCAAAAAGTGGACTGTTTCCTAGAGCAGTTTGTTAAGAAAGAGTTAATTCCAAAGCTATATAAAATCCTTTGAAGCACAGAAAAAAGAAGAGAGCTTCTAACTTTTTTTTTATGAAATCGGCAAAATATTGACACCAGTGATAAAAGATGTAGTCCAAAAGATATAGTCCATCAGCTACATAGTCCCCTGCCCCTCCAAAAAAATGAAGAAAAATAAAGAGAACTCCAAACTAATCTCACCCATGACACCAGTTTACAAAACATTAAATAAAACCTACCAAACATTACCCAGAATCATACTAATCAAGACTAAGTGAGTCTTATTCCATGTATGCACCTATTCTGCTATTTCCCTGAACCTGACTGCTCTAGTACCAACATATATGGCGTTATAGCATTTGAATAACATTTGGGGACATTTGACATTTTTTTCACTGGTGGTCCTAGTGCCTAACTCCCAGGTGGTAACTCCTAGGTGACTTGAATCATTGTTAGTCTTTAGTAAATGACTTCATGGTTAATGGCTTATTCTCCGATTTTTCTTTCAAGTCTCAAGAAGTGCTATATTTTCCTTTGCATTCTATCCTGCATTTCATCTCAGCTTTGTTTTGTGTTTGTGTGAAGGGACAGAGGTTTCCCTGGACCAGAATTAATTCTTAGGTCTTTCAGTTCTACACTATTTACTTTTGTATGCAATTTGTTTAACTAATTAGATATATAGTGGTAGTTTAGCATTAAATGCAATGTATACATTGGTAGTTTTGCATTCAAGATAAACTCAAATGAAACACCAATGTAATATTTAAATGTAACATTTTTCAAATTTTAAGAATGAACAAACCAAAAAAACTGATTCAGTTAGTGGTCAAATTGAGAAGAAGATATACTAAAACTAATACATCTAGAGTAGAGATCGAACAACTTTCTCTCATCTCTCTCCTTTTCCCTCTCTTATCTTAATCTGTCTATTACGTTTATCCATCTCTCTTTCTATAGGGCTATTATCTAACCATTTCCTTGAAATTCCTTAAAATTCTACTCTCACATAAGACTTAAAAAGACTTTTAGTATAAGCTGTACATTCGGATTCCTTTCTGAGGGCAATAGACAGCATCTGATTATCGTACTAATGGAGGTAAATGTCTGTCCTGATTAGGAGAAAAATACCATGGCCTTGTATCAATGCATATCATGGTATAATAAGAAAAGAGTATAATGCAGGGCTTTTATCTGCATTTTCTGTTCTTATTGAAAGAAGGAATGAGACTAGAATAGGTGCTGTAGAAGAACACTAAAAATAAGGTGGTTCGCTCTGGGCTTTGCCTGGACTAGCATAAAAGACGCCTGGATAAGGTGGGAGCCAAGCTGCTACGAAAGCACCTCATTAAAGGTAGGCTGCCTAGAGAGAGCAGAAGGAACACTGCGGCTTGAGAGCAGTGCAGTAGCAAGTCCAGACTTACAGGAATTCATATACCTGAAGTCCGGAGCAGTCAAACCAGCTTGAGGCCATCTATCACCATAGCAGTTAGTGGCTGCAGGGGCTGTTTGAACCCTAGATTCCTGGAGAGAGTACAATACCAGAGTGACTACAACACAGAGCTTCTGACCCTGAGATCCAGTAAGTAAATGTTCATAAAGCAAGGATCAAGAGGTTTGGTTCTCCCTGGGCACTTAGCTCTGAGGGTGAACAGGCATTCATTAGAGAGATAAGGCTCAAGTTTGAGAGATAGGTCTTAAGTATTAGCAAGAGCATATCTGAGACTTCCTAAAGAAAAACAGCAGGCCACCCACCAGAGTGGAGAGGGCTCAGAGAAGGCACAGCTGTGGCTGTCATAGAAGGATTGGACTAAGGAAAAAAATTATTATAAATGCTAGTGTCTCCAAGAAAAGCAAAATTTACTTGGTGAGATAGTGTTAAATACTTATTCTTCCTATTCCAAAATATACAAAGTAGTTTGTTTTTGACTGATTTGAGTAATATTTTGTTTCTAGTATCTCTAAAGAATAAGTATGCAAATTTTAAAGTTTATGTTTTAAAAACTTAAAAAGAAAGCTTGAGAGCTAGAAAGGATTGTAGAGGTAATATATTCCATCACATACCCACAAAATCCACTTCCAAATGAGAAATGTGACACTCAGGGAAATTCTCTAACTTGCCTAGAGTCATGAGTGGTAATGAAAGAATTAATACTCACACTGCTGATTCCTAACACAAACTTAGTTTAATATAGAATATCGCTAATAAAGAGTAAATTTGCTAAATAAAATTTCTACTTTATCCATTTTTCAGAACATCAACAACAACAGCAACAAACGGTTGGCTACTTGCAGGAACACAAGTTTTTTAAAGAATAAAAGAAAAAAATGCTAATGGATATAACTCATAAGTACTGACACATTCTATATGAATGCATAAAAATATATACAATGCCACTATATATACATTGCATATATAGGGAGCTATCTATCTATCTATCTATCTATCTATCTATCTATCTATATCTATTTACCTATCCATCCGGATATATATGGATAGCTAGATATATATGGGTATATATAGTTGTATATGTAAACAAATATATGTAGAGATATATGCATACATACAAGTATTCCTTGAAGATGTAATTTCAAGTTGTAATTCTTATCAACTGAAGAACAGAATAAGCTGCCTCAAAATGTGCCGTGTTGGCATGTGGATTGTTTTGAGCTAAAGGCAATCAAGACACAGCAGATTCAAGAAAAGAAAGCTTTTTGACCTTCGCCTTAACTGCCTAAAATAATTTTTAAATAAAGGGCCTGGTCCAGCAAGAAACTATCACCAGAGATAGCTATAAAGAGTATGGGCTACGTGTAATAAGCTGGCAGAGCTTGACAGGGCCTGTTCAGAGTCCTCTCTGTGTCAAATTGTCTCTGTTAGGCATGGAAAACACTTGTTTACCAAACATTTGCTCTTCCCATCTTGCTGTGAATTGTCTTCCTTCCCTTTGAGGACCTAGACCCCTATCCACTTCTCCTTAGCTCAGGATGACATATAAGCCTCAATTGCCTGAATGTCTGAGAGCCTCTCATGTCTATGGGTGGTTCCTGTATACATGAACTTAAGTTTATTTTTCTCCTGTTAATCTACCTTACATCAATTTAATTACTAAATGAATCAAAAATACCTACAAGGGTAGAGAAAAATTTTCCTTCCTGATGCAACTTAAAAACGTGAGCATAATACAACAAGCAAACATAGGAAGACTCTGAATGATGGAAAAAAAAAATATGGGCTGACTAAGGACCATGGGATTTGAGGAATGAAAAGACAGTGAGCTCCGTGTGTGTTAGCTTTGCCTTCTATATAGCCAGGTTGAGGCACAGGGGACTGCAATCTGAAACTATCAAAAGATATAGACAAAAAGACCCAAGAGAAGCCTGTTCTACCTAGCCAAAGAAGAAGGAAAAGGATAAGGATAGCCTAATAGAGTAGTAAACTTATTGACAATGCCCACTGTACTCCACCTAAATACCAGTGGAAAAACTCCCCCGCCCCGCCCCCCCATTCTTTGTGTCAGGGGAGCTGAGCACAGAGCCAAAGTTCCACACATCTCTCCCCTACTGCCAATAGACAGCAACAGATAGTGCTCTGATTATCTCACCAGATTGTTCTTGTTTGGGCTAAGCAAAGAGCTGAACTTTCACCTTACCAGGCAGTAACAAGGTGGAATAAAGCAGTGTGAGTTGGTGTTATTCAGGACGTTGCACCCACATCTCCCCCAGTATCAATGAAGCCCAGTGGAGTGATGAACCTCCATCCTCACTGTTCTCCACCCTGTTGTCAGCAGTGAGGCAGTACAAGACAGTGCGAGGCAGTACTAACTGGCATTCTGCTTTTGCTGATAGGGTAGTATATTTGTGGATTAACAGGGAGCTGAGTTCTATCCCTATCCACCAGCAACAAGGTAGTACAATGCCATGATCTGCTTTTTCAGGGATAGTGTCAGTAGAGCCCAGTGGGTATCTGAACCTGTACCTCCACACAGACCTATGTGCTACAACTAAACAGGGTGAATCTCCACTAAAACAGATTAAATTGAATCCAGAATCTCACAACATATCCTAGAAGTCCAAAATGCAATCCAAAATCACACATCATTCCAAGAACCAGAACAATCACTACTTGAATGACAAAAGACAATCAGTAGATGCCAACACTGATATAATTCAGCTATTGGAATTATTTGGCAAGGATTTGAAAGCAGTAATCATAAACTTGCTTCATGAGCAATTATGAGCTCTTTTAATAAGTGAAAAAATAGAAAATATCAGCAAAAATGGAATATATTTTAAAATACAAAGAGGAAATATAGAATGTAAAAATGTAAATATGAAAAATGAAATAAAATCTCACTGCACCAGCTCAATAGTAGATTGGAAACAACGGAGGAAAGAATCATGAACTTGATAGACAATAGAAATTACCTAATCTGAACAGTAAAGAAAAAATAGTTAACAGAGCTTCAATGGCCTGTAGATCAATATCAAAAAAAAATCTAGTATTCTTATTATCAGAATCCCAAAATGAGAAGAAAATAGAGCATGGGGTTGAAAAACTATTCAAAGAAATTATGGCTGAAAGTTTTCCAAATTTGGTTAAATGCATAAGCCAGCAGATTCAAGATGTTGAGTAAAACCCAAACAAAATAAACCCAAAGATGTCCGTGTTAAGATGTATCATGATCAAACTACTGAAAACTAAAGACAAAGAAAAAATCTTACATACAGCTAAAGAGAAATGATACATTGCCTATACAGGAACATTGGTTTGAATGATAGTAGATTTCTGATCTGAAAGTATGGATTCAGAAGGAAGTGTAATTCATTTTTCAAGTACTGAAAGAAAAGAACTGTCAACCCTGAATTCTATAACCAGCAAAAATATTCTTCAGGAATAAATACACTCTCAGATGAAGGAAAATTAAGAGAATTTGTCATCAGCTTACCTATCTTTAAAGAATGTTTAAACTACCTTTAAAGGAAGTTCTCCAAATAAAAAGGAAAATAATAATTGTAAACTTTCATCTGTATGTCATAGTTGAATCACATAGGTTTATCAATCTAACACTATTCCAGTGGTAGTTCTTTCAGTGGGAGTTAGTGTGTTTGTTTATGTAAGTATGTATGTATTTAGTTTGTTCACATATTAGACATCAGGCATAAGATTACAAGCCTTTGCCAAGCACTAGCTAGGTACAGAGAACACAGTCCATGTTAGAATTGTCCATGCATGCAGAGAACATAAAATTTCGTGGGAGGAAATGACATTGCACACATAATGAGACAATTTTTTAAACTTACAATTATTTAAAATCCTGTGAAAATGTGTAAGATTGAGGAGGGTGTATGTCAAAGGAGCCTTACCTCCTCTAGTGGATTGGGTAGGGAGGGCTTTCTGAGAAGGTGCAATTTAAGATGATACTAAAAAAATGAGGGTGATAACAGGGTTAAAGGTGGTGGGGGCCAAGGAAGTGTGCAGAAAGAACATTCAGAGTAAAGGGACAACATGGCCTGGGGCCTGATGTGGAAAGGAAGGAGTTTGGGGCATTCTGAGAACTAAAAGAAAACCAGCACAACTGAAATTTTACTGTGTAATGGGGAAATTACACTTTTGAGATAGATGGGGCCTGAAAGCCATGTAGACCATTTTGAACTTTATATAGTGATAGCAGTTATCATCAGTTTCCTCTGTTTGTGACAGGGGCAGCTACTGGCAAAAATTATTCCTAGTGACTTCTACTTTCTTTATCAATTTATTGCCCATTTTCTGGAGAAAATTTCAATTGATCATTACTTTTTCAGCACCTTATCTACAGAACATCTTCCAGCAGGATTCTAATCTTCTTAAGTTAAATGAAATTAATAAAATTACACTTAGAATAGTGCCTGACACATAACTTCAAGAAAATGCATTAATTTAAGGTAGTACTTACAGTTTACGCAAAACTTTTTCAAAGTCCACCTAAGACGTCCTGGGAAGCAAGCCTGAGTAACATCACTTACTGGTTATGCTTTTATGAGCTCTGTGCCCACAGATACCCCCTATCCTGAGAGAAAGAGCAGGCATTTATTTGCTTTCCTACCTCAAACTGTTATGTATGCTAGTCTTCTCAAGTGTTGCAATGGAAATTCCTCTAGTAGTAGGTCAATTTATTTGATATGCCTAAAATTTATTTTTATGTACATCCCCTGACCCTACTTTTCCTTCCTTATCAGTAAGACACTCATGAATACCTATGTAAACTGGGCCTTGTGAAGACCTCTGAGTACATCACATAATTCTACATGCCAGAGGGGCAAACTTAATAGAAACAATCAATAAAGTCCATGAACCAATCTGTGAGACAATAAAATGTTTATTTTGCTTGTTTATGGATAATGTTTATTTATCCCACAGCTCCTCATAGAGAAAGTAAAGCAGGCAGATCACTCAAAGGTTATCTACTGGCCACAGTTAAGAAGCAGCAGCTAGTTGCTGGCACCTACTTCCTTCATGGATATTCTGCACTTTTGGTATCTTAATCTCATTCTCATTGAACTAGATTCTTTTCCTTCCAGGACCCCATCACTGCTGTACTCACAAACGCACATAGAATCTCTTTCTCTCTCTTCTAGCCACTATAGTGGCCTCATGTTGTTATGTCTGACTTGACAACCAAATTCTGACCTGATGGTTTTATTAGTCTATATCTTAACTTCTGACCCCTAGATTAGATCATGTGTGGTTAACATTAGATCATGTGGGGTTAAACCTCCAACTCTCAGAAAGAGAACACCAGAGTCTTCCATTTGAAAATAAGTAAAAAATAATGATGGCACATTACTCTGTCAAAGGTAATTTTTTATTGAATTATGATTTATTTCTTAATAATCTAACAAAGCAGATTGTTTTAAAAAATTCCATAGACTTCCCTTAATAGACTTATTTTATAATATAAAAAAATATATTAAGGAGACAAACACATGATTGCTGAGGAAATCCTTCAAAACATATTGGTAAAGAACATAAGGAGAAAGTCACTTTTCAAAAACAATGAGATTAAAAAGTAGAGTAACTTTTATACATTGTGGCTCTATACTACTTTTTAAAAATATTTATTTATTTATTTTTGGCTGCTTTGCGTCTTAGTTGCGGCACACAGGATCTTTTGTTGCAACATGTGGGCTCTTCATTGCAGTGTGTGGGTTTCTCTCTAGTTGTGGTGTGCGTGGGCTCAGTAGTTGTGGTTCGTGGGCTCTTTAGTTGTGGCGTACGGGCTGCAGAGCTCGTAGGTTCTGTAGTTGCAGCACGCGGGCTTAGTTGCCCTGCAGTATGTGGGATTTTTTTTTTTTGCGGTACGCGGGCCTCTCACTGTTGTGGCTTCTCCCGTTGCAGAGCACAGGCTCCGGAAGCGCAGGCTCAGCAGCCATGGCTCACGCTCCCAGCCGCTCCGCGGCATGTGGGATCTTCCCGGACCGGGGCACGAACCCGTGTCCCCCGCATCGGCAGGCGGACTCTCAACCACTGCGCCACCAGGGAAGCCCAGTATGTGGGATCTTAATTCTCCAACGGGGGATCGAACCCGTGTCCCCTGCATTGGAAGGCGAATTCTTAACCACTGGACCACCAGGGAAGTCCCTCTATAATAATTTTTAAACTTTCTTAAATTTAAATACACTTTTAACGTAAAAAATAATCACTCAGTATAATAATATTAATAGACTTTTTACTAAGTGCCTACGATGTTAGAAATGTACAGATGTATTATTATTATATTTTTATCTTAACAGAATCTCTAAGAGATAGGTATTACATCTTCATTTTAAGGTGACCAAATTGGGACTCAAGGAGGCTTAATGGTTTAATTAAGTTTACATGCTAATAAGTAGTGAAGTTTTGATGGAAATTGAAATCTGCTTGGAAACCCTCTTCTGGATTCCAGTTCAACATGATGATATATTAACTGTTGGCATATGTAATATTTTGACTACTTTATATTATAATAAAAAAAAACACTGACACAGAAATTCCAGTGAGAATTAGTCCTGCTCTAGCTGACAGTCACATACCTGCATATAAATAACAAATATTGGGGTTTTTTTGGAAAACGTACAAAGAATACCACTTTTGAATCTTTAAACAAGCCTGGCTATGAGATTTTTTTACTTTGCTTTTCAAAGACTTGTATGTTCTTTGTGATAAATATGATCAACTATCTTGATTCTTCCTCAGAACTAGACATTTATTTTCACAAAATTCACTGTATGCTTATGAGAGAATATTATAGACTACAACTGTTAACTGCCGTTACTCTCCTAAGCTACTCATTTTTCAAATTTTGGAAACTAATAGTCATTTATTGCCACATTTTTATTACAAAAAATTCCAAATTAGTGAATTTATCAGTTTTTATAATATGGTCTCTTTAGGGATATTGTCCTCCCAAAGTAAGAACTGGGTGTGTATTTAACATGTCACACTTTCATATTTACTGTTGCTGCTGAAGACTTCAGTTCAATCCAGCAGGTCTTCGTGAGCAACTCCTATGTGTCAGTGCAGAGCAAGAGCTGCTGAATGAAAAACTAATAACATAATCCCTGCCCTCAATAAAATAATGGCCTAATTCTAGTATATTGTATAGAGTAGCAATTACAGAATTTCATTTTTTAATCCCAATCTAAAATGATCAGTTAAGCTCCTAATAATGAGACTGGCCAAAATTCTAATTTTCTGATTTTATTACACATTAAACAGCAGTAGGTTCCAGTTAGGGCCCTTTGTAAAATGAGATTTAGAGGAAACACTAACTTTGCTCTATACTTACGACAACACTGGGTACTCACTGCCTACAGTCTAATATTTCTTGATTCTAACTTATAATCTTTGGTGTCTTCTAGTATTCTACCTTACAATCTTTTTACTAACTGCCTATAGACTAGTTTCCCTGATTCTACTCTATGAAACACAGGGTTGACTGAATTCAGGGTAGTATCCCCAATTCTTCAGGACTCTTCGAATTATTCTCTGTTATTAGGCACGTTTCCGTCTTTACTTATCTTCTGACCAACATCCCAACCACAATATGGTCAAACTAAATATTAATAGCTAACAGTGTTATCTGGCTTTTGAAAATAATTGCATTTCTGGTTTCAAGGAAATCCTCCACTATGCAAAATTGCCGTCTCTCGATGCAAGTGGGAAAAATCCAGCCCCATTAAAAAACAAGGAAGATGGGCTTCCCTGGTGGCGCAGTGGTTGAGAGTCCGCCTGCTGATGCAGGGGACACAGGTTCGTGCCCCGGTCCAGGAAGATCCCACATGCCGTGGAGCGGCTGGGCCCGTGAGCCATGGCCGCTGAGCCTGCGCGTAGCCTGTGCTCTGCAACGGGAGAGGCCACGACAGTGAGAGGCCTGCGTACCGCAAAAAAAAAAAAAAAAAAAAAACAAGGAAGAGAGAGATTTATTTTCTATTGCTAAGTGGGAATTGTAGTTATCACACAAAATAAGTGTATGGTAAAGAGTTCAAATTATGTCAAAATTTTAGAAATGACTTCGTTTAGATACGTGGTTTGCACTGATTTGAGGTTTACATTGAGTACAATGTTATCATTCTCAATGTTATATTATGATTATTGCAATAGAAACACGTTTTTATTTAAAAATCAGTTTATTAACCCATTAATTGGTATCATGAAACCCAATCTCTCGGGAAAAATAATAGAATAGTATAGTAGAAAGACGAAAGAATTTGAAGTTTAGTTTCTTTCTAAAATGGAGTGATGGTACTTTACAAACTTACAATAAGGACAAAACAAGAAAACTCATATAAAATGCTTTTATAAAATGCAATAAAAGTTTTAATTTAGATAAGTATCTGGTAATTAATTGTAAAAATAAGACATCATATTGACTAAGCATATTGGAACAATTCTTAGGAGAGAACCACCTCAATTATATAAAACAAATGTATAGAAGTCCTGCTTTTAGACTTCTTGTAAAAATATAAGAGCTGCTTGACTCCCTAAGATGTCAAAACAGTATAGGTGAAACTACCCCAAGGCTGAGATAATTGGTTTCACTTTTATATTCCCCAGTTTCTACATTTGCATTAGCTGTACTAACAGAAAGACATGTTTGTTTATTTTTTTCTAAGTAGGTCTATAATAATGTTTAGAGAATATAATGAACGGAATATATCTGGTATCATGCACATTAATTTCTCATTTTAACCATGGTTTTTAAATGCAATGCAAACATCTATGAAAGTTTAAGAATGTGAGTAGATCACAGAGGAAGAAAAAGCTGAAACAGCTAATATACTTGCCCAATATGGGGGGGGGGGAGAAAGCTGCTTGTCATTTGAAAGCTAGAAAAGACCTTGCAGTCACTGCATTTGGATGTAATAGCTACCCAACAGAAACACAAAGTGGAACTTGCTCAGCTAGAACAGCAGATAACACAGCTTGAAAGCGACTTTACAGCTGCCAGGAAACTTTGTAGTTAGAAAGATCAGCTACACCCTTGAGATTCTGAGACATGGGGGAAACAGATATCTGTTTAAAAATTGCATTGCTATTGATAAGGAGACAGAACTGGAAACACTGCTTTGTACATTTTTTCTGAATTATTGAGAAATATCTATTTTACCATAAATTTTGTGAATCCATCTTTCTCTCGTTTGTCTCTAAATTCAATATATACCTCAAGTGTTGGTAATAGAAATGCCATCTAGCTTCATTTAGATAGATATTAAAACTAAATAAAAAAGCAGTATTTATTAACTTACCCCTGTAGATGGCTTGAAGATAAATCTGCCAAAACTGTAAGTGTAAATCCTTCCCTATTCACTTTGTATTTCAGAGGCAAAGCAAACGACACATTTTTCCTAGTGGGGAAAATGACACATGTCTGACAGGTGAAATTAACACCATCTATCCAATTCAATTGACTAAGCTCTTATTGTATAGAGAGCTAAATATAGGACTCTGGGCTAGAAGCTGGCAACACACAGGTAGATAATAGGACAAAGTCCTGATCTACCTGGAGCTCATTTCTTGATGGGGGTTCATTAAGTGTACCACTGTAATACACAGTCTCCTACTATGTTCACTAAAAAATATATTCACTTTACAATGTATGCAATTTTTATTATTCTTAAGAATAGTTTTCCTTTTTCAAAATTTAGGGTGAAAATCAATTATCTGAAATCTAATTAACAAATAGGTAGTCTCTACATCCCAGAATTTTCCAATTTCTAAATCTTTAAACATATATACATAAAAGATGAATAATGAATTCTATTTCCTAGTACTTTTAAAGCTAACATTATTTTATAAATTTGTGTGTGTGTGCGTGTGTGTGTGTGTGTCTGTGTGTGGTACGCGGGCCTCTCACTGTTGTGGCCTCTCCCGTTGCGAAGCACAGGCTCCGGAAGCGCAGGCTCAGCGGCCATGGCTCACGGGCCCAGCCGCTCTGCAGGACGTGGGATCTTCCCGGACCGGGGCACGAACACGTGTCCCCTGCATCCGCAGGCGGACTCTCAACCACTGCGCCACCAGGGAAGCCCTATAACTTTTATAACGTAGGGGTTTGTTTTGTTTTGTTTTGTTTTGTTTTTTGTTTTTTTGACTCTGGATATTTGTACAGCCTGCTCAGAATAAGGGCATGGAAAAATTGGTCATTGAGAGTTCTAGGACTTTTAAATTTTCCATAGAAAACAAACAAAACAATATAACTCTTACGTTTGTAAGAACTTTTGAAGTGCTTCATTATGTTGAATTGTTTAAAGACTATTAGCAATAGTAATACCAAATCATTCTTGGGTTGGGCTTACAATTTAACAATTGGTTAGGGAAAAGCCATTTAGAATCAAATGGACCTAAATCCATACCTTTTATTAATAATGACAGAAGTAATGGAACATTGAAATACATATTCATAAGAAGATATCACATGCCATTTACTAAGTTTTGTACACCTGAGAAAATATGTTAATATAGATAATTGTTGTGCTAAAATTATAGCCAAACATGTCTGCAGGTTTTAACTGTCTAATCTAATTCTACATTCTCAATGAATAATGTTTAACATTTGAACCAAAAACAGTTTGGCACGAATAATTAAAGGCTTAAGTTAAATACATAGACAGTCATTTAAATTTAGATCTGCAATAACATTTACTATTATTCTCCAAGGCTTTGACTGCTTGACAGAAACAAAGTACTCTGGGATTAATTTCAAGAAATGGTGCCAACTCTGCCGCAATTTGCTGTAATTAAGACATGAAAGAACACTAAATATTCAGATTAAAGAAGCATGATGGAGCATGATAGAGTGTCAAGGTGTGGCAGGGAGCCAATAAAAAAAAACAGCCAGGAATACCATATTGATGGATATGAAAACAGCACCGGTAAAGTTTGGTGAATTTTCTTTTAAGGAAGCACATTAGTTTATCATTTTAACCTTCGATTATTTTTTATTTCTTTCCTCACTCAAATTTAAAGCTGAGACCTGGTGCTGTTAGAAAGGCAATACAATTGAAAAAGAAAGTGACAAACATTGTGTTCTTCTAAAGCTAATTAGTTCAAGTGTTGTGGAGAAGTCATTAGGAGGGTATCATAATTATCTTTATGGTGAAGGGATTTCCCTGTGTGTCACATTAGTGTAGTTTGCTTTAGAGCTGAATGAAAGAGCCATATAGGTGTTAACTCTAAGAGATTAAATACACTTTTTGTATTCATTAAATTCTTCTTTACAGTTTAAAGAGAAAGTATTCATTTTGATCTAACAAGTCTCCTTTTTAATTCCCTAAGAATCATGGGATATAGTATTCTTTAGTCTTGGAAACTTTATGTATTGATTAACACTTCATTTAGGCTAATGGTGGGTGAATCTTCCAACTGACTTTTTTTTTTTTTTTTAATGAAAGTCCCTTTAAGGTTTTGATCCTAGAAAAGATGTGAATACTTGACCCAGTTGCTAATGAGGAGTTGTATAATCTCCAGTATCCTATAGCTCAAAATAGCAGGATGCAATATAAAAAGTCCATCATAAAAGGCGCTATTGGAATGCTTTTTGTCTTCACAGGCAATACGCAAAAAAATAGGACTTTCTAAGAAAGTCAGAAGCTGGTCTCCTGCAGGCACAGGAAGCCATCAAAGTCAAAGTGGATAAGGGGGAGGCGCCTAGACAGTGCGGTCAGGAGACTGAAAGAAAATCCCAGGATCTACAGGGAGGGAAGCTTTGCGAAGAGCAATCTTCCTAGTCGTCAGAGCAGGTCTCCAGCAGCCACGTGGGGACCTGCCGAATCTGCATAGAGCAGGGCTTTGTGAGAGAAACCAGTGTACCCGAAACTGTGAGCTTCACCAGTACGGAAATCTGTTCAGCCTGACAAAAGAGAATTTCATGTTCCATGTATATGATTAGAGGCTCAAAATAGAAAATGTGGATCTTTTCAGGCTTTGAGGAGGCTGCTAAGAGTCAACATCTTCCAAAGAACCATAAAAACAAAACTGAGTTGTTTACACACACAGAGATCTTTGCAGAAACTGTGTAATGTCTTTTGGATACAGACTTTCTTCTATCTTAGCTTTTTCCCTGATTTTGCAAATCTTCATTTGGGAAAAAAGAAGCTTGAAATAAAGGGCATATTTTATAGTGCTCTTAAACAGTTCAAATTGATATTCTGCCTAGAATCTTAACATTCTAGTAAAAAAAAATGTAGTTGGAGAGATATCAAAGTATTTCACAGACGCTAGTATTTACATAACTTAGATAAGATAGAAATAATATAATTTATTATTTCATAGCATAAATAAGTAATCAATTGTGCTTATAATCTGTGATGCATAATATTCACACAACATTGAACCTCTATAGTTAGAAGTCTATATGTTTGCTAAGTTTTTTTTTCACGTAAATAAATAGTATGAAGCTATGAGCATTATTATCTTTATTACATGTGAGCTATTGTTTGACTAAAGTTTGTGGTGTAATACTTTTATGAAATAATATCTGAATGAAGTCACTGGGTACATAATAGACAGCCATCGTCAACCCCTTAATTTTTCCTTCCACTATTCACAACGTTGCCAGATACGTGTTTCTGGATAAAACCCCCTAGAGGTCTCCTGCAAATTCTTTTTCAATACAACCAGATCATTGCAGATAATTGTATTACACAGTGTATCGATCCAAAATCGTTGTGCACCGGAAACATCTGAAAAAACATGATTATAGCTTTCTGTTTATTGTTCGTACATCATATAAGCAGGCTTTTGTGTGAATCACCTGTAAAAAAGGCAAGGTGGAAACATCAGAGAAATTACCTCTTTACAAGAATCTATTGATCACTTTAAATCAAAGAAGTATGTTTGACATAAGATTACCTGCCAGTTTGAACATTAGGTACACTATGTTATAGCCTGGGGCAGTTGTAAGTCTGACAAAGGGATTGTAAATAAAGCATGCAGCTGCGAGCGCCTCTGGCTTGGGATCAACTCCGGCTCAAGTCCAAGGCATAGGTAAACTTAAAATAATTTACCCCTTTTTAACCAGCATATAATGAATTAGAGTAGACTCTTAGGAGAACTGTGGGACATAAATCTCTTAGTCAGTTTGAAGTGGCAAAACTTCGTAGAAAATTCACATCATACATAGTTGATAAAAGGTCTTTTTTGTATATGTGCCACAAGTTTACTCAAGTAGTCTTGAAGTCAGTCTATTGGTACAGGTAGGTTCTTCAAACAAGAAACTTCCTGAAACATACCTATATCCATAATCGTTTGTATATAGTCTGATTGCTCAAAGTCCTTTTAACTTAATGACCGTTAACCTCTCAATTTCACTGTCTGAAAATTCTCCTTATTTAAAAAGTTTTGGCGTAAGGTTTTTTTTTTTTCATAAGAAATATGTATACTGTGGAAGGTGAAAAGGCATATAAAATGAAACATTGCACTTTACTTATGCAACTACATTAACAATGCTAAAAACATATCACTATGAAAATATTGATTGTTTTTACTTGATTACATTTTCTTATTGGTCAAGAGCAGGGAAAGCTAAAGTGCCTTTATATATTTTTAACCTTGAAGGGTTTTTTAAAAAAGTTTGAAATTGAACTTGTTGTAATCTTTATTGGATTTTTCCCCATACTTGAACATGTGTTGAAATTATTAAACATTTTACTCATTTGTTCAGAGAGATTTCAATGTATTTGAAATTTAATAAAGATGAGCTCTAGATGATGCATTCTTCCTTGTTAAATATTTAGCTGTTTGCGTTAGCTCTGTGGTTTCCTGAGACACAAATTTAAACTGTTAATATATAGCAGGTTTAAGCTATAAAAATAGTAGATGCTGTAATTTCTTCTGGGGCAAAACTGGTCATTTTGAATACTTGCAAGTAAACAAAGCAAACATGTATGCACATATTTATTAAAATATAAGCACTCAGTTGCTCAAAATCTATAAATAAGAAACTGAGAATCAGATATTCTTAGATCTAATTTATAAGGGAGACATCATTCAACTTCAAAGATGACTGATAAATGCAGAATATTTATATAGAGTTTCTTCTTTATGAGGTTGGCTGTAAAAGATACCTCTGATGTAAGACTGTAATACCTTGGTTTCCAACTTTATTGAAGCTTAATATAAACACCATTTTTTAGACATAAAATGAGAATCATTAAAAAGGAAGATGCTTTTCTTGAAAAAATATGACCTTCTCCATTTCTATTTATATTGATCTGGAGATACTAAAAGTATTTCTTTTTTTTTTCTTCATTTGAACTGCAAGATTGAAATTACTAATTTTCATAAAATATCATGATCTTTAATGCAATGAATTATATATCCAGTTATATTTAAGAATACCTCTAAAAAGACACTATTTAGCAATGTATATAAATATATACCCAAACATGTGATTAAAAATAAAATTTAAAAACCTGAAAACATTTAAAATTGATAATATGTTTTTGAAGAAATTTGAAAAGAAAAAAACAGATAAATACTTTATAAACGGGAAATACGCGAATAAAATATACAGATATATATCTCTAGGAATACGGTCAACAAAGAACAAAGGAAAAATGTCTTTGTCTTTAAATCACTTATTTTTTGAGAGCTTGAAGCATACTGCCTAAGTCTGCTTTGGTCTAATGAAAGACTGCCATCTATTGGATGACCTTGAAAAAGTGTTTAAATTTCATAAGTATTATACATGAAAATAAATCAGTGGAGAGCCATCATTTTGGCATAATTTATAACGTATCAGTCTTTGTCTATATGAACATATATACATATACCCGAGGCCTATGCTAAAGAAAGAACAAGAAAAGTATACATTAATGTTCTTCTTTTATAATACACTTATGTAGCAGCAGAAGTCTCAAAAATAAGCTCAGGGAATTGTTGTCTGATTAAAACATCTAATTTTTGAATTCAAATGTTTTATAAACTCGAGATTACTGACACGCATCTTGTATCTCTTCATACATACGTTTGTTTACTTGTGTTTTAAATAAAGGAATATGAACATTTGAATGCATGAGCTTGTATTTGGACAAGAAGGATCTGTTTAAATCTTCCTCAAAGTTGCATTGCATAAAATTTAAACCAAAAACAAAAGAAAAAAAAACACATTAGCTTAGTTTTTTAAAAGGCAATGTTCTTGTTTTATCTTTCAGCCCAAGAACTTGCCAGTCAAGATGAAAAACTTCTTCTAATGGAATCCAGCTTGAAAGCTACTCAAGAGCAGCTAACTGAGCAAATAGCAGAAACAGTTCGCCAAGAACAGAACAGTAGAAAACCCAAGGCAGAGCTGAAGACAGTGACAGAAGGGATTATTGCTTCTGAAGAAGAAAAAAATGATTACAAGTGAGTTGTTTTTTAGTATTTCAAAAAGTTTTACTTTACAAACTGAAATCAAGTCAGTCCTTTTGACTTTAGCTGCTAAATATTTAATTCTCTCTGTCTTGCAAAAGGTTATGTGTAAATATACTAGCTTGTTCAATAAATTGTTCGTTCCAAAATAGATAAACTTTAAATTTCCAAAATCTCTTAAATGAAACGGCACATATTGAAAACGGTAACTGTCCTATTCCAGATTCTGAGTAATGACGTGGCAGTCAACTTTCTTGTTAACTATCAAGAAATGTTCAAGGTAGGATTCAAGGCAAAGAATACACTGTGTTTCTGTAGCACCTATCTGCCAATGGCATTCTCATCTTTCTCCTTTTGGAGTCCAAAGGTTACATATGGCTCTTGTTGCCTTTCTTTTTGTTAAAGTAGCAGCTCTAAGCAAGACAGTATTAAATTGAGAGACATTTAGAGTAGAAAATGTTTGGTCAGACCATTGAGGCATGTAAGGAACTATGATGAAAAGTAATAAAGATCTATGTTGTTTTGAAACATTCATGAAAATTGTTCTTAGTGAAACACCTAGTATTTAATTTCTGTTTTTATCATTTAAATCTTTATGTAATTCTTATATCTCTGCAATGTTCTCAGATTTTGTCATCTACTATTCAAATAAACGTTAGTTTCTTTTTTTGAGTGTTCTGGTAATTAAGTATTCTATCTTCTCTGCCTTTTGCTTCATTTTCTTAATCTGTTTTTAAAAATAATTGTGAAAGTAACATAGCCCAGATGAATCTCTCTCTGTCCCTCTCTCTGTCTCTATTTGTCAAGAATTACACTTTACTCACTGAACTTTGGTTAAATTGAGTAATTGCAGTTAGATAAAGCATACACATCTAATGTTTTTTATTCCCTCGTCACTCATACCTTTGAACACAGTCCTGAGGCCAAAATTAAAAATGTGCATTTGATATTAACCGATCTTTGGAAGTCAAAGTCTAAACTTATACTACTTACTGCTTATCTTGATATATCTATCAAGAGGATTTCAAAATCTTACATATGATAAACATTAAAATTCTTTTTTGATTTATAGTTTATAAAGCATATTAAAACGTAAAAGTAAAATTTTTGAAATTTATTCATGAGCAATTTATTTCTGTTTTAATCCAATGATTTAATATGACAAAACCCTAAAAATAATTATAAAATCTAGGATGACATTTTATGTGTTTCTAAATAAAATTAAACACTATGATAAATGCTGTTTGCCATTAATGTAACTTTAGTCAGATGCCAGAACACAGACAACAAAAAAGCCACATTTAACAAATATTAAAGGGTAGAAATTGGTACCAAGGATTAAAAGCATATTGGGCAAAGTTTCTTTGGGAATGGCTACAGTAATGTACTATTGTTATAAATATTATGGTCTTTTAAAAAGCAAACTTATATTAGGGCAATAATATGCTTAAGATATATTTAGAGAATATGAAATATATAACAATGGTTGTGAACACATATAAAACTAATGACAGTTTTTGATGTTCTTATTGTTATTAAAATAATGCCAACATTTTTTCTACAGTTAAACATTACTATAAAGGCACGTTATTCTGACCCACAAAAAATGTCATTTTTGATCTGAAAACTGGCATGCAAAGATCTGCTTTCAATCTTGAATTTTATAAGTAAATACACCAGACACTGATTCATTCAGTTAAATTACAATAAAAATCAAACTTAAGTTCTATATGCTTGATCTATATTTATCTATTTTATTTTACAACACAGCCTGATCATGAAATTAAGTATGATATTTCACCCTTAATGTGAAACTGCTGTCAAGGTATACAAATATCATCTCAGAGAGTATTTATAATTGTAACAGTATTTTTTTGAAGTCTATTTGAAATGGTTTTTAGCAATTAAATATTTTAAAAGTCATAAATCAGAAATATTATTGACATAAGAAGATGTTAAATTTTAAAGATACTGATAAATATCATAATCAAAGCAGTAATGGTTTCTTAGGAGAAACAGGTTTATCTTTCTTTTCAAATATAGCCTCAACATACATTGTCATAGGATGTGCCAACATGCTAGATACACGTGTCTATATATTTTCTATGATATGTGAAAAAATATACTATTGTTTAAATGTCAAATAAAAATCAAAGCCTTTTTGGCCTAGCAAACAAAAAATTCTGTTTATTTATTTTGATTTTTTTCCCACTCAATCGACAGGTGGCATGAATTGATCAAATTTACCAATTGATCTGGTTTGGGGCAGTGCCAGACACCATAGTGCTCTCCAGTCAGAAGAAAGAAAGGCCATGTTAGGTGTCATAAGTCATAAGGCATGCAAGCATTATAGTTAGTTCCCTTAACCAGTTATCCCTTTATTTGGAAAAGTCTTTGGATTTTGACTAGAAGATTCAGGAACAAAATGTATGGAGCATAAATTTAAGGTCTTGAGTAGTTTCTAGAATTTGCAATCACAGTAGAATATTCCTGCAAAGAGCAGAGAATCTCACTAGAAAAAAGAATCTGAAACTTTTATTAAGATGAAGAGAAACTCATTTCTGAAATTATGATTTTATTTTACAAAAATAGAAAAAATGGAACACCTCAAACATGATTTTAAAATGCATTGGAATAAGTCATGAAAACAATAACTTGAATGTATATTCTAAGGGATCTGCTACAATTTGAAATATTTGTCAATCAGGGTCCCGTACATTTCTCTCTCTAATAGTGATAATGTATCCAAGTGACTTTTTGATAAGTATTTAACTCAAAATTATTTTTCATTCATTTATTTTGGGATAATCATTCAGAATTAACCAGTTTCCTATATCACCAAAATCTATTACTAGGTTAAGTCATTTCTTAACTAAATATGAAACAGTTAAAAAAGAAGCATACAAAAAAATTGGCAATCAAAAGGAAGATTTTTTAACATTAAAAGGTGACCTGTAAGTTACTGGTTCCATAAAGCTGAAGTTTTAAAAAACACCTAGGATTTAGATTTTATTTTTCCCCTCCTCTTTTTGAACTAAATGAAGAGAACACACACCTTATACTCAGTACAAGCCTGTTACACTTGAAAGATTTGTTCTGAATGTCCAGTGGGAACCTGGAAATCGTAATAATTTGTAGTATCGATTGAGTGGAGCTATGCAGCTGGGGCCTCCAGTGAATAGACAGGAATAGACATTTTATTGATTAACTTTTACAGTCATATTTTCAAGACTCCACTGTAACATAATTTTCACTTCCCAGCTTTGTGTCGCTGCATCATGAAACTTGGATTCTTCTCTCTTAACATTTACCCACTTGAGGAAAAAAGTATGAAAGTATGGATATGTCTTGCCAAGGTTGTGATCTACAGATTTGCAAAACTTTCTGGAAAATGATTTCTCTCAAGTGTTATTCTACCACAAACAGTAGAAAGGAACAAAACTGGTTGTAACAGTTTATGGAAATATCATTATGGCAACTATTTGGTAATTAAACTTCTTATTTATCTTCCTCATTCTCTTTGTGCTTAGGAATCTTAATTTTCCTACCCTAACTTCATACATGTAACTCTTAAGATGAATTATCTTGTGAGGGCTTTGTTTTTATTCACTTATAATTTACATCTTATTTAATGTGAGCAGCAGAAGATATTGTAATAATAGGCTATAATTTAGTCTGAAATGAAAGCTGTTAAATATTAAATCATTTTGGCCAATAATTTCAAAGTCTGAAAATGTGAATATATACCTATTGGATATATTTGATATTTCTCTAGTCCTGTGAAAGTTTTTTAAATTATTTAAGCAAAACATGTATTTGCACAGGTGAAAATATTGCACATTTTCTGTATATAATCATATGTTTATTTACCTCGAGTTCTTTACTGCTTGCATTTTTGGTCGCTGGAAAAAATTGCAGATTTTATACTGTCATTTACATATGTAGAAAGTATTTCACTGTAATTTTATGTAAGAGTTGATGACAGAGATATTTAGACATTAGATTGGCTTTGGAAATGAGATTAAAAAAAGATGACATCAATTCCTTTTTTTTAACTCCCATCTGCATTTCTTTTATTTATGACTTTGAAAAATCTAATGTTAGAATAAATTGATCCAAAGATAAAATTCAGGAGCTTCATGTGACTACACCCAGAGGCACGAAATATAATTAAATTAGACCAAAAATTTAGCACAAGTTTTAATAGTTATGCAATATAGTTCATATTCTTTAATGTTTATGTCTTACATAGTTAATTTTAGGAATCTTATCTATATTCAAAATCATTAATAATTAATATGGAATTTATAAAATTCATAGATTGAGTTAAGAAGTATTCAAAGCATTTTAAGGTTTTAATTTACTTCTCTTTTAATCCAAAAAAATGAGTAAAGCATCCCATCTTAGTAGTGAGAATGTGAAACTGAAAAATTTTTCTCGTTACACTGAATATTATTTTTTTTGATATTCAACAATCTTATAACTTGTTTCCCATTGACTTTCAAAGGTACAAATATTGAGAATTTCCTTTGATTTTTCTTCCAGGGAGTGTTAATATTTTCTGTGAAAAGTCTTATAAACACTTTTATGTGCAAAATATGCATACAGACAGTGCTTGTTGAAGTTCCACAGTTATCACAATTAATATAGCACATTAATGTATTTCAAGATTTTTCAGTTATTCACATATATATGTAATTACATTTTTTCTTCTAATGGAATAGATATTTTATTTATAATGCAAAGGTATTTGAATAAAATATCTAGGAATTAATTCTTTCCTGCTTCACATTAAAAGAATGAATAAAATAATGTATAAAGAATACAGGTTATTTTTATAATGTGTGTGGGTCTTGGAAGATGCTTAACCTCTGTAATCAAGTACAGGTTTTAAAATTATTTACCAAAATGAGTTCAATTAAGACGGATCTAGTAATAAACATAAAATACAAAAAGTCTGAATTGAGATTGATTTCAGCATAATCCTGTAGAGGAATCCCCACTTATTGATCAATTTTAAAGCCCATGCATAGCACTTAGAAAGATAAAGTAAGCAAGGTCAGATAATCAAAGCATTTAAATAGTAAAAACAACAACTGCCACTGTAGACTGCTAAAATAAATCCATAATACAAATTGCTTTAGCAAAAAGTGGATGAGCAGCTGATCTTCCTATTGAACTCTGATAGTGTTCAGTGACCACACTGGGAAAAGGATTGGGAGAAATGCCTTAAAGATCAATATTGAGTGAGATGTAGCAGGGATTCATTTTGAACATGAAAGCATTACAGGTGTGAGAGTATAGACATCTTCAGATGTCATCAAGTGGAGATAGTTTAATACAGTTAAAAAATGCCATCTATGCCCGATATTGCCAAACCACACTCACAGAAAAGCTCTCTTAACAGTTTCAAGAAATTGAATGGGGTTTAAAACAGCTCTCGACTTAAAAGTATAGTAAGTTGGCTTTATATGAAAATAGTGGTACAACTACTTACCAAAGACAATTAATATTTCTCTATAAATATAGTCTACATAAACTAATACATATTTGGGATATCAAATAATTATGTGATAGTGGTTTCCAGTCTTGTACAGAGGTATATAAATTAATCATAGAATAGGGGATGGAAGAAATATTTTTGGAATTTTGTGGAAATGGAGTACTCTTGTTGTGAGTTCCTGTTTGAAACTTGTTGCAAATTGAGGAGTCTTATTTTTCATGAGTATTTGAATTCTATTGGCAAATTGTATTCTTGACTCTCGTGAACAACAGGAGTTTCCAGTATATAGATCTATTATCAGCAGAATTAGGTTTAACACACTTAACTACTTTTCTTATAAGATTTGAGTTTAACTTCTACTTAATGAGACATCTTCATGGCTATAATGAAGTTTCATGGGAAACTGAATATGCATTAGCATAAGTACATGCAATTTTATTGCATTTTGAAATAAAGTGGTTCTTCAGTCAAAATGGACAAAAATGCCATTGAATTACTCCTTACCTTTTCTCAGGTTCCCATAGGTGTCATCCTTACGTCATTATCTGTTTTCATAGCTTCTAAATTCATCTCATGCTCGTTACATGAATAGTATTATGTCTTGATAGGGTAAGGACACCAATACGATTTTCCACAGAGGTATTTCTGGTGGAATATAATCACAGTCTCCTAATAATCTGAATATAGTAATTAGAGCCTTATAATATTATTTATTGAGAGATTTTACTTCATTTGCAAAAATATTTCAATATTGAACCTCTCAGTTAAATGATATAAAACATTGAATTAATTTATTTTCTTCTGGAATAGAGAAGAAAGAATTTAAGTGATGACTGGTTACATGTAAGACAGAATTTCCATATCAAAATGATTAACATATACACATTACTGTATATAAAATAGATAATCAACAAGGACCTACTGCATAACACAGGGAACTCTACTCAATATTCTGTAATAACCTACATGGGAAAGGAATCTGAAAAAGAAAGGACATATATGTATGTGTCACTGAATCACTTTGTTGTACACCTGAAACTAATACAACATTGTAAATCAACTATATTCCGATATAAAATAAAAATTAAATTTAAAATAATTTAAAAAACTAAAAAAATCTACAATGAGCAAGAAGTACAAATAAATGCTATGATCATATGTGGAAAACAAACAAACAAAAAAATGAAATATAAAAATCAGGCTGAGGCTTAAAAGTTGAATAACTTAGGCTTAGTTTTTTTCCATTCCTTTCTTACCATAATGAATAACTATTTACAACTATTGTAGTCTCCATGTTTGCTGTATGAGTTGCTGATAGCAGCAATTTTAATGGTAAAATTGTGGAACAATATTCATAGTTGTCAGAAAAAGGTCATTCTATTTGCATTCATTAGAAAAACGGAGGACTGCAGTGTGTGTTTCCTTTGGGATGTTGCAGCTATTGATTTATATACAGCTGTAGGAAAAATTAATTAGGATTATATTTCACTTATTACTGCAGCCTGTGTGATAAGAAAGAAAACCATTTTTGGTTAGAAAGTTGAACAGAAAAACCTAACTGGAATCATTGTTTCTTAAATCACAACTACTTTATCATATAATTTTTCTCTTATAATGTGGTTAAAGGCTTAGTATATTTATGGAAATTTAATTAGCACTTTGAAAAATGAGTGTTTTAGTATATATCCTATAATAATAATGATAATTCAAATTAAGTCAAAGAGACATTTTTCCCTTGTTAATTGAACCTTTACTTTCTCTAAGCAAAATCCATGTGTATTTGTCTACTGTGAGTCTGCAGGTATTGGGAAGCTGTTGTCAAAAGAAGATTTAAATAAAAAACCAAACAGGGACCAAGATCAGGTGAATTCTCAAGGTGAAAAAACAGATTCCAGGAATAAGAGTTTCTGAAGCATAACAACATGAGAGAGAAGTCCTCTTCAGTTTTACATTTTCAATCTAAAATATGCTTATAATTAGGTTCTTCTGTGAATTTAATACTTCAAATAAACTAGAATATGTTACATTGATAACGTCCTGTTAGTTTGATAATATCAGATTGCCAATAGGTTTAAAAATATATTTGTCTCCTTTCTATGAATACTATGAATACTCCAAGTGGAAAAATATTGAATTCAGCTCTCCACATCATTTATATGTGACACATGTTTGAGATTAATCAAAGTGTAGTCACTTCTAATTAACAGCAGAGAATAATTTCGAAAAGGGCAGAACCAGATGACAAAAGATAGTTTGTGTGTGTTCAAGACATACTTTATGAATGAAAACACATGCTTATTATGACATTTCTAACTTGAAATTTTTATTAAGTCAGCTATCATCTTTTAGACATGTCGCATTTTAAGAGAAACCCACTGCCTGGCCTCTGGTGGACACTTAGGCATAGACTCAGCATTTAGGGGAAAGCCAAATCAAAGAGAGGTAATTTGATGCCCCTATAAAATCTAAAACTAAAGTACAGTATCAAAATCCATTCGTATTATTGGAAGTTCTAGGTTTTACTAAAGGAGCAGAGGCCTACAGCAAACCTGAGTACAAATACAGGCTTCTTCTCTACATTTTATAGATTAAATATTGTCTAAAATTAATGGCTAGGACTGAAAATATATTACCTCCCTCTCCAAAACTTTTAATATAATTTTTCTTAGCTATTACCATAAGAATCTATTCCTTAATGTACCTAGTAAAATGTAAACTGAGTAAACATTTTGTGCTTTGCTTCTTCCCTTTAAATATTTGGGGCCCCTTTAAGAAAAAGCAGTTTTTATCTTGAGTAATATGGCACTTTGCCTTTCCAGGGTGATAAGCAATATTTTCCACCATGGCACATTTTGTATCCTGTTGCAAAAATTATATGAGGTAATTATACTGAGATTCATTGCAAGTCCTTGGCTTTTGTAGTGAATCTAACATTTCCAGTTTGTTTTCAGGGTAATGCTGTGTTAGATTAATAATGAAGTAGCGAACCAAGAATTTTATAAAATCACAGAGGTCTAGGGCAAAAATTTTGAACTACTTTCTTAACTAAAACAAAATTACCAGAACTGTATTTCTTAGGAAAATTTATCGATCAAGCTATATGTTGGTCCACAATTTATTGAAAAGCTAATGTTTTAAAGGCATTGTTTCTTTAGGTTGTGAGGGACACAAAAAATAGCTAAGGTAGGGTTCTTTACCATGAAGTGCTCATAAGCTAATTGGGAGAAAATTCATGAAAACAGACATTCACAAAACTAGGTAATGTGTGATTTGTCTATTAAATTGAAAGGAAAAATATCATAGTATTGAAATAACTACCTCAGAACGGGTAATTAAAGGGGCACTAACTGGTAACTATCTTTTCAAAATGTGTAAGTATTTGACGGGGTGCTTTACATGGGCAAAACGACTGAGAAGCAAAAACACAATGAGAAAGCATATTTTTGGTCTAGAAAATTGTAAATGATTTATTTTGCAGAGAACATTTGGATGTGCAGAAAGGCAAGTGGAAAGCACATTGTGGGTACTCCCTATGCCAGTTTGGGGAATTTACAATTTTCTTAGGAGTAATGGGGAGTTTATGAAGAGTTATGAATAGTCAAGGGCATATGATCACACTAATGTCTGAATCTCTCACCCACTTCTCTTAACATTTCACCTGGCTAATTCTTACTCATCCTTAAACACTGGTGTGTTAGGCCACCTCCTGCCTGTGGCTGCCTCCTAACTCGTTCCAGACGGAATTATGTTACATACTCCATGCCTCCATGGCACCCAATGCCTATGCTACTATAGTGAGCATCTCACCTTATTTTACCCTTTGTTGTAATAGTAAAGGCCCATTTTCCCCACTGGATAGCTCTGTGTTCATTACTATCATCCTGGACTACTGTAGGCACTGCCACCTTTTAACAAATTTTGGTTAAATTAGTAGTGGATGGAAGAATGGACTTAGCTATGTGCCTGGTGCAATATATCATCCATCACCTAATGAAACATGCCGAATAGCTGGACTGACTTCTACATATGTTGAAAATATCAAAGGACAACTTGATTTTTATCAAAGTGTTGTACCAATCTTTAACCCCTGGATTATGTGGGGTCAGACAAACTATTCAAGGCTGAGAGAAATGGGTTTGGAAAATGGAAGCTTTATTGGCGTAGATGGGTGTTGAAGGAGATGCTAGTTTGCAAAAAAAATAATAAGTAAGTGTGTAGTAAGCAAGAGGTACCCACATTATTGCTTTAAATATTTGGTGACACTATGATCTGTATATATGTGATGGTATTAATAAGTGGGGGATTTGGGTGATTATGTCATGGGGGTAGAGCCTACATAAATAGAATTTGTGCCGTTATAAAAGAGGCCTGAGAAAACCCCCTTACCCCTTCTATCCTGTGAGGACACAGAAAAAAGTCAGTCGTGTATGAAGCAAGAAGCAGGCTTTCACTAGACATGAAATCTGCCAGTGCCTTCTTCTTTGATTTCCTAGCTTCTAGAACTCTGAGAAATAAATTTCTGCCCTTTATAAACCACCAAGTGGTTGGTGTTTTGTTACAGTAGCCTGAACACACTAAGACAGTTGGGGAGAAAGAAAGAAAAGAGAAAGTAAAGTAACTGATTAAAAGGAGTGAGGAAGGACTAAGTCCTCATGCAATATAGACTTGAACGTGACAATAGACAAAAGATAAGGAGAAAGTGGACAAGGAGGATATAAGATTGAAAGTGGGTCACTGATAAGGCAAGGAATCAGAAGATACAGCAGACGTTTATGAAGTGTAAAGATAGACACTTACAGGGGTGTCCTTTACATCTGAGAAAAGATATGGGTGGATGATGTGTACAAATGTCAGGAAAATTCAAGAACATGTCAGGAAAATTAGAATAGTTTTTGAAATAAAATCATCTGACAGAATGAGTATAGCAGGGGTTTAGAGGACTGTGAACAGGACTGTCAAGAAGGAATAAAATCATTGACCATTGAGTGGAAAATGTGAAGACAGCATATACTAATGTGTGCGTAAGGAAAATTAGACTCACAAGATACTGAGAGTGTAAGGGGCAAGGATTACTGGGTTAAAGTGAATTTGAAAGTACAAGTTAGTTCATTCACCAACTGTTTCCCTTAGGTCCTGCTTTGCACCTGACACTGATCCTAAGTATAAACAGTGAACAAAGCCACTAAATTCCTGCCCTCAAAGAGGTTATATTCTAGTGGGGAGTCAGATAAAAAAAAAGAAACCAAAATGTTTGACAAAATTATACAGTATAAATTGTATCTTTCATAGATTTTGTAATTTTCTCTTTTTTTGGTCTTTCTTTTTTAAAAAACTTTTACTGAAATATACTTGTGTTAGTTTCAGGTGTACAACAAAGTGATTCAGATATATATATATATATATATATATATATATATATATATATATATATACTTTTTTAGATTATTTTCCATTATAGGTTATTACACAGTATTGAGTATAGTTTCCTGTGCTATACAGTAAGTCCTTGTTGCATAATTTTCTTATATTAAAAAAAGCTTTTGTTATTATGGATGCAAAAGTACTTGAATGGCATAGCTTCCTCCAGTTCTGGGAATATTTTTTTCCCCAGGAATCCAGTCCTTTGGGTTTTATGATTTACCTTCCTTCTGAAGACTAGAAAATGGAACATTTTAATGCTTATTTATAATAAAAGCCATGAAAACTTTATGACAATGACTGACAAAGTATTACAGTACATACCCAAATCACATTTATTTAGAGACATCTTGTATTTTTTTTCTCTTCTTTTAATTTTGATGCAATTCTAAAATCTGTCTCAGTTTTTTCTTCTTTTGGCTCTTCTCTTTACTGTCGATCTCATGGCTTCACCTACAGAGATGAATCCAAAGTGTTAGAGCTCTGGGCTATCACACAGAAGTATCAAGGATCCCCTCATTCCCATGTTTTTTCTGATCCTGGTAAAGTTAATTTAATTTTCATGTTAAAATTATTCTATTATTTATCATTGTTGGCACTGAATCTCTCTACTTTCCTTGAGGCCTGAGCCATCTTCCTCATAGTCTGTTCATAAAAGACTTAACCAAAGGTAGATTCAAACTAGTGGTGACTGCTCTGTATCTGGATTATTCTTGATTTGAATTAAGACAACAGATAAGCCAAGCCTAACTAGACATCTCAAGGGAGCTCAGAAGAATCCACTCAGAAACCAATTAATTTAATATTTTAAATAAAAATTGTCAACAAATAAAACAGTGATAAATATAGACCTTAGAAAGGGTTTGGATTTTCCTATCAGAGTCAACAGAAAATGTTTCTATGACATCATGCCTAACCTACCCATCTAATTGAAGCCATACTTTAAGTTGCTAATATACCTATTGCTGACAGGAAGAAATGTGTTTTTGTTTGTTTTTTCTGTGTTTGCTTCTTTTCGCCCTCTCTCTAGAGACTGATATATACTTTTTTATGACTCTAGAAACTTTCCTAATTGCATTCGATAACTCTCTTAATTGAAGACTATCTGATTCCCTCCCAAGCCAAGTGGGAAGTCTCATAACCCTGTAACTCTTAAAATATATTTTTTAAAAATTTTTATTGGAGTATAGTAACATTACAATATTGTGTTAGTGTCTACTGTACAGCAAAGTGAATCAGCTGTACATATACATATATCTCCTCTTTTTTAGATTACATTCCCATTTAAGTTACCAAAAAGCACTGAGTAGACTTCCCTGAGCTATACAGTAGGTTCTCATTAGTTATCTATTTTATACATAGTATAAATAGTGTATATATGTCAATCCCAATCTCCCAGTTCATCCCACCATGCCCCATTCCCACTTGGTATCCATACGTTTGTTCTCTATGCCTGTGTCTGCATTTCTGCTTTGTAAATAAGATCATCTATACCAATTTTTTTTCAGATTCCACATATATGCATTAATATACAATATATTTTTTTCTCTTTCTGACTCACTTCACTCTGTATGACAGTCTCTAGGTCCATCCAGGTCTCTACAAATGACCCAATTTCGTTCCTCTTTATGGCTGAGTAATATTCCACTGTATATATGTACCACATCTTCTTTATCCATTCATCTGTTGATGGACATTTAGGTTGCTTCCATGTCCTGGCTACTGTAAATAGTACTGCAATGAACACTGGAGTGCATGTGTTTTTTGAGTTATAGTTTTCTCTGGGTATATGCCCAGTAGTGGGATTGCTGGTTCATATGGTAGTTCTATTTTTAGTTTTTTAAAGAACCTCCATACTTTTCTCCATAATGGCTGTATCAAGTTACATTCCCACCAACAACATTTCAAATGTAAGTGAAGGTCAAATTTATATGTAACTGAAGACCTTCATCCAGAGCATCAGAAATGACTTCTTTCTACAAAATCGAGGATGGAATCTACAAGAATGAGTGAGCAAAATGTCCACTGTTACTGCCATGTAAACTTGAAAAGGTGAAATGTAATGAGGACAAATTCTTGTGGTGTCCAACAGCAAATCTTAGTGTGGAAAGAAGAAATACAACAACTCTTGGATAATCAAGTACCCACAATTATTAGGTGAAGCTATATTTAATCTAAGTCTGAACTAAGGTAAAATTATTCAAAACGTTAAGAGAGAATTGAAAACAGCATGGTAATTACAGAGAATACTTGACATTTATTTCATTGAGTATGTGCTGTGTACTGATTGTTTGACTTTCATTGTTTCATTTAGTCCTAACATCAACTGATTAAAATTAATATTATTGCTATCATTTTCAGATAAGGAAACTGAGGACTGTAGAGATTAAAGAATTTGCCGGTATATCCACACGTGTTATTTAATGTCCTGTGAAATTAAACCTAGCATTCACATTTTCAACCATTAAATAAGCTATATAAGTTTAAGAATACAAGTATGACGGACACTGCAGAAATTCAAAGGATCATAAGAGACTACTACAAGAAACTATATGCCAATAAAATGGACAACCTGGAAAAAATGGACAAATTCTTAGAAATGCACAACCTTCGAAGACTGAACCAGGAAGAAATAGAAAATATGAACAGACCAATCACAAGCACTGAAATTGAAACTCTGATTTAAAATCTTTCAACAAAGAAAATCCCAGGACCAGTTGGCTACACAGGTGAATTCTATCAAACATTTAGAGAAGAGCTAACACCTATCCTTCTCAAACTCTTCCAAAATATAGCAGAGGGAGGAATACTCCCAAACTCATTCTACGAGGTCACCATCACCCTGATACCAAAACCAGACAAAGATGTCACAAAAAAAACTACAGACCAATATCACTGATAGACATAGATGCAAAAATCCTCAACAAAATACTAGCAAACAGAATCCAACAGCACATTAAAAGGATCATACACCATGATCAAGTGGGGTTTCTCACAGGAATGTAAGGATTCTTCTACATATGGAAATCAATCAATGTGATACACCATATTAACAAATTGAAGGAGAAAAAACATATGATCATCTCAATAGATGCAGAGAAAACTTTTGACAAAATTCAACACCCATATATGATAGAAACCCTCCAGAAAGTAGGCATAGAGAGAACTTTTCTCAACATAATAAAGACCATATATGACAAACCCACAGCCAGCATCACCCTCAGTGGTGAAAAACTGAAACCATTTCCACTAAGATCAGGAACAAGACAAGGTTGCCCACTCTCACGACTCTTATTCAACATTGTTTGGTAGTTTTAGTCACAGCAATCAGAGAAGAAAAAGAAATAAAAGGAATGCATATCGGAAAAGAAGAAGTAAAGCTGCCACTGCTTGCAGATGACATGATACTATACATAGAGAATCCTAAAGATGCTACCAGAAAACTACTAGAGCTAATCAATGAATTTGGTAAAGTAGCAGGATACAAAATTAATGCACAGAAATCTCTGGCATTCCTATACTCTAATGATGAAATATCTGAAAGTGAAATTAAGAAAACACTGCCATTTACCACTGCAACAAAAAAGAATAAAATACCTAGGAATAAACCTACCTAAGGAGATAAAAGACCTGTATGCAGAAAATTGTAAGACACTGATGAAATAAATTAAAGATGACACAAATAGATGGAGAGATATACCAGGTTCTTGCATTGGAAGAATCAACATTGTGAAAATGACTCTACTACCCAAAGCAATGTATAGATTCAATGCAATCCCTATCAAACTACCACCGGCAATTTTCACAGAAATATTACAAAAAATTTCACAATTTCTATGGAAACACAAAAGACCCCAAATAGCCAAAGCAACCTTGAGAAAGAAAAACAGAGCTGGAGGAATCAGGCTCCTGGACTTCAGACTATACTACATAGCTACAGTAATCAAGACAGTATGGTACTGGCACAAAAACAGAAATATAGATCAATGGAACAGGATAGAAAGCCCAGAGATAAACCCATGCACATATGGTCACCTTATCTTTGATAAAGGAGGCAAGAGTACACAATTCAGAAAAGACAGCCTCTTTAATAAGTTGTGCTGGGAAAACTGGACAGCTACATGTAAAAGAATGAAATTAGAACACTCCCTAACACCATGCACAAAAATAAACTCAAAATGGATCAAAGACCTAAATGTAAGGCCAGACACTATAAAACTCTTAGAGGAAAACATAGGCAGAACACTCTATGACATAAATCACAGCAAGATCCTTTTTGACCCACCTCCTAAAGAAGTGGAAATGAAAACAAAAATAAACAAATGGGACCTAATGAAACTTCAAAGCTTTTGCACAGCATAGGAAAACATAAACAAGACCAAAATACAACCCTCAGAATGGGAGAAAATATTTGCAAATGAAGCAACTGACAAAGGATTAATCTCCAAAATTTACAAGGAGTTCATGCAGCTCAATATCAAAGAAACAAAGAACACAATCCAAAAATGGGCAGAAGTCCTAAATAGACATTTCTCCAAAGAAGATATACAAATTGCCACAAACACATGAAAGAATGCTCAATCATTAATCTTTAGGAAATTCAAATCAAAACTATAATACAATATCATCTCACACCAGTTAGAATGGCCATCATTAAAAAATCTACAAACAATAAATCCTGGAGAGGGTGTGGAGAAAAGGGAACCCTCATACACTCTTGGTGGGAATGTGAATTGATACAGCCACTATGGATAACAGTATGGGGGTTCCTTAAAAAACTAAAATAGAACTACTATATGACCCCAGTAATCCCACTACTGGGCATATACCCTGAGTAAACCATAATTCAAAAAGAGTCATGTACCACAATGTTCATTGCAGCTCTATTTACAATAGCCAGGACATGGAAGCAACCTAAGTGTCCATTGACAGATGAATGGATAAAGAAGATGTGGCACATATATACAGTGGAATATTACTCAGCCATAAAAAGGAACAAAATTGAGATATTTGTAGTGAGGTGGATGGACCTAGAGTCTGTCATACAGAGTGAAGGAAGACAGAAAGAGAAAGACAAATACTGTATGCTAACACATATATATATATATGGAATCTAAAAAAAAAAAGAAATGGTCTTGAAGAAACTAGAGGCAAGACAGGAATAAATACGCAGACCTCCTAGAAAATGGACTTGAGGACATGGGGAGGTGGAAAAGTAAGGTGGGACAAAGTGAGAGAGTGGTAGTGTATATATGGATATATATACACTACCAAATGTAAAATAGATAGCTAGTGGGAAGCAGTCGCATAGCACAAGGAAATCAGCTCAGCACTTTGTGATCAGCCAGATGAGTGGGATGGAGGGAGACGCAAGAGAGAAGAGATCTGGGGATATATGTATATGTATAACTGATTTACTGTGTTATAAAGCAGAAACTAACACACCATTGTAAAACAATTATACTGCAATAAAAAAGTTAAAAAAGAAAAAGAATACAAATATGCAATGAAGAAAAATGTAGTTGATAGTTGGAGAAGATGTAGAGTACCTATTTACATAGCAGTTTATGGAGTCAGAGAGTTCATTTTTGCCTCTGTGGATTATACCAATAAGCAGACAATATTGCTACAATTATAAATGTGATGAGAAATAAACAGTGGAAAAACTATAAAAATAAACTTTAAACATAAATAGAAAATTATCTTATGTATATTAAAATATTCTAGAAATATAATATTCTAGACAAAAGCCTTAACAACAGATTAACCAGTCTTGGACAATGACTCAGAATATGATACATTTTGAGATGTTTTGAAACATAGTGATGGAGTAGTTCAACTTGCTTGAGATATTTCAAACAATAACTATTATTACAGGCACACACCACATACAACCACAATAATGTAATTTGAGTCACTATCTTAATGTTATTGTAGAAACTCAGGAATATGAATTTTACCTTGACAGTGGAAATGGAGTTCTATATATACTTAGTAGACACTTAACAGAGCTAAGACTCTATGATACTTCAAGAAAAATTCTGAGTATTCACCTTCCAAAGTATCTCTAATTTTCTTAAGTGGTGAAATTATGTTCACAAATATATTTTCAAACTGTAAAATATATATTAATGCATTTGTTTGTTAAATCCAAAAAGAATTTGGGAAAACTTGAAATTAAAACACTCTTCTTTTTTTTTTTTTCAATAGAAATAAATGACAACACAACAAAAAATACAAGGCAACAGTACAATGATTATAGGAGGTATCTAGCTATGAAAATCTGTGCATTTGTGCCTATGACATGAACAAAGTAATACTTGGCTTAAAATCTAGTATATCTGATGCTGGAATTTTACTTGAGAGAAGATATTCAGAGCAAACCTGGAATACTGAGATGGAAAGGACTCTAAGAAAAAAAGGGAGACTCACCCTGTCCCACCATGCTGGCCATAGCTGCCACTTTTGAGGTTGCAGTGGGAATGCAACCTGTTTGGGGAAAGTTTAGTAACTCCACTGGCAAAAAGAGACTAGAGACAAATTTTAAAAGTCCAGAATAATGGTGTCAAATCATCAACTTTCATTATTTTAGAGAAAACAAGTAGGCAGGGCTTTATTTTCTTGAAGTCCAGATAGAGCTCTGCTACCTTTATGACCTGACAAGGCTGGGTTTTCTTGCTTGTGTAAAAACCTTTTCAGGAAAATTCAAGTTATGCACTTGAATAAATATACACTGCTTTGCTTAGATTTATTTTCCTCCTAACAAATTAATCAGGCTTTCTGGTCTAATGTTTTATTATAAACAACATTTTTTTTTTTGAGAAACAAAAAGGAGTTTGTGAAATGCCCCTGTTGGAATGAATGGATTAGTCACTATTTAGGACCCTCCCCTGCTCTCTGACCTTCAGGATGCATCACGCTGAATGAGCACGTAAACTAGCTTCTATGACAAAGAGAAGACACTTTGGGAGAGCACTATTTTCTATGGACCAGCTTTTATTATTTTCCCTGATGAATCTGTAAGTCTAAATCTACTTTTTAAAAAAAAAATTTTTTGGCGTATAGCATTTAGAATGCTGTGTTAGTTTCAGGTGTACAGCAAAGTGAATCACTTATACATATACATACAGTCACTTTTTTTAGATTCCTTTCCGCTATGGATCATTACAGAGTACTGAGTAGAGTTCCCTTTACCTCTGCTTTTAAATTCAGTTGTGTACCTAGACAAGCAAAGGTGCCACAGTGCCATGCCCATAGTTAAAGAGAACCTAAACTAGCATTTAAGAAATATACAGTCACAAAAAGAAGAAAGAACAAGGTTAAAAAAATGAAAGAAAGATGCCAACTTGAATCTGTAGTGCATTTTAGCCTTATCTATACACTGGAATTTTAATTTATATTATCTTAGTAGAAAATTAATACATATATCAAGTATTGAGATTTGTAGGACATTCCATCTACTTTTTTAATTATGAAGAAATAAAAATAGAGAAAGTCTGTGAACTACCCCCAGTCTAGTGGTGGATCTGAGACTAGAACACTGATTTTCTGACAAACATCAATAATCTTCTAATTAGGAGTTCCATTAAATGAAATCCGAGCTTTATAACAATGTCTTTACCAAAGGACTGTATTGTCTGTATTTCCGGTTCATGTGGTTTAGTTTGAGTCTGAGAGTTGAGGTTCAGTAGATAAGCAGTAAAAATGTGAAGTGCAAAACAATTCTTACCCTTTGGTGAATATTTCAAATATGATATTCTGTGCTTGAGGTTAAAGTAAATTTTTGCTCATGCAAGACATAAGTTCCACTAGGTAAAATGTAGTGTATTATTTTCCTTCTTATAATTAATAAGTGGCCTTGAGGTATCAAAATCACTGAGTAGTATGATAAAGCACTTGTTAATGGAGATACATTTATCCAAAGAAATATTTGTTTTTTTTTCTTAAATGAAACCTCTTCAGCTAAACTGTATCACACAGTCCTTCTCCACTCCCACCGCCCAACCTACCCCACCCCATCAGCTTTAAAATAATAGATTATATAAATTACACAGTAATGCTCAAAGCTGAGCTTGACTGGGCTCAAGAGAAATGTTGCTTTACACTAGAGAAGCTTTTAGAGGTCTAGGCTCAAATGTTCTTAGGTGGATTTGGCTGCTACAGATAAAGGAGCAGAGCCCTCGACTGCTCATAGAGAAAGAAGACAAAAGATGAACACTTACAGTCTTTTCAGTAGTAATACAGGGGTGATTCTTCTAG
This sequence comes from Pseudorca crassidens, assembly GCF_039906515.1. NCBI lineage: Eukaryota > Metazoa > Chordata > Mammalia > Artiodactyla > Delphinidae > Pseudorca > Pseudorca crassidens. The sequence continues at coordinate 64,679,806 of NC_090312.1, read as the reverse complement.
GATTTATACTGGATATAATTGTAAACAACATGTATGGTTAAATCCACACAAAATTCAGTTTGGTTTATAAAAAATATTTCAAATTAATATATTGAAAGAATTACTTGTATTTCTTTAAAAACAATAGAGACCTCGAATAATAGGGCAGCATCTCATAATGGACAGTGGAGTCAGATACACCTGAGCTTGAATCCTTTTAAGATATCACCCCTTTGAACCAATTACTTTACTTCTAAGACTCAGTATTTTCATCTGTAATATGGAGATAATAATATCTTCTTCATAGGGAGGTTATGAGAAAACAGACAATTTTGTAGAGGGCATGCACTCTGCCTGACACAGTCGTGATTCTCAATTATTGGTAGACATTATCAAACTAGAAATAAAGGTTCTTATTCATCAGGTACAAGATGTTACAAGTTTTCTAATAACAAAACTCCACCATTAACCTTTGCATTGGGCCATGAGGGATACAAGATTAAACAGATTAATGTGTTTAGAGGATATTACCCTTATTTATGTGTTAATAATGGATATAAAGTAGTCTCTGGCAACCCCCAAGTGAAGATTTTTTGGATGATTTTTCAACCGCACATGGGTTATTGACTGCTATCAGCTCAAGAAAACAAAGGCTTTTCCCCAAAGCCTAGCAGCAGCAGCATGTTTGCAATACTATTAATCTATTTAGAGAAAAGAAAAATCTGTTTCTCTTAGAATTGTCTAGAAGTATTCCCTTTAAACTTGCAATCTATTCAAATTTAGTATTTTACTAACTATGATAGATATAGTTTTAACATAACCCTTTTAAGAAGAAAGAGATTGATTAATTTGCTGCTGACAAGAGTTCACATTCTTTTTGTTTTTCTCAGAGGATGTATCTGCTTCCTATTCTGAACATGGTTCTACTTTTACAATCTAATTGTGCTACCCTACACTGCTCTATTATTTTCTGAGTCTGAGCCTACATTTTAGGCCAATCATAGAAGATTCCAGGAAGAGAAGACTTGGACATTGAAGGCTGCACAGATACATAGTACTGTGTGTGTGTGTGTGTGTGTGTGTGTGTGTGTGTGTGTGTGTGTGTAACCAGTATAGCTGCTTCATATTTTGTAAGCATGCAGTTCTGTGCTTTAGGCTTGTCCTCACAATTTCTTGAGATAGGTCAGAATTATTGTCTCCATATGATGTGTGATATTTGTCATCTAATAATAAGTGGCTGAATGATTTAAGCATTTTCTTTGGCTTCAAACTTACTTTGCTTCTTTCATTGGGTATTGGGATATATAGTTAGAATATTTTCCAGATGTATAGACAGATATTTTGAAGAATTCAGGTTTCAAATTCAGGCTCTATTAAGTTTAACTACTAAAATATCACTGTGAGTAGTAATTGAATGTGTCCATGAAACACTATAATTAATGAGATGCAAGTTGAAGCAAATATTACATATGTAGAAGCTAAATACAAAGTAAGATCTCCTTTTCTCCAGGTTAACTTCATCGATTAAAGTTTTGTTGCAAAGTCATCTCATTCCCTAGAAAATGGTGGTACCAAATTTAATAATATTCCATCATATTTTGGAGTTGGAAAGTTTTGAGAGATTGAACTTTCGGAAGCATCTGTATATTTGAGCTTGTTATACAGGGCTGAAGTATTGATCTTCTGTTTTTTTCTCTCTAGACATCAAATCTTTAATTAGGAACTTACCTGATTACTTCTTCTGCTTAGCATAGAAAAACCTTACTGCAAAGTTTAGTATGAGAGACAAATCCTACCTCATAACAGAACCATCAACCTAAATATTACAGAAGGCAAAATTGTTCAAACTCATGTTGTCAAGTTCTCTCTTCTGAATATTGATCTAATCTATTATACTTCTAGAATCATTGGTAATATACTAAACATGCAAACACTGAACATTTATTCAAATAAGTACCTAACATGTCCTATAAGAATGTTATTGGAAACTTCCATACATCAGAAATATAATCTCAATGTCATCATTTTACAAGTGAACAGAAGCATTCAGAGAGGTGGTTTTAACTTTGTTAAGGTCACATAGCTGATAAGCTGAAGGTTAGAATTTCAAATCTAGGACTTCTAACTTCAAGACCAAATTTATTCAGTTATACTATATTTGACTCTTAAAATACTATAAGATTTAATAGAATTTTGGAAAAATTGTGTTTTATTCATTAGTCTTGGTCTTCCCTCTGCCCTGTGGGTAAAACCAATGATCCATTTATTTAGTAAGCTCGTCCAAGGGTAGGGACCAGGTCTTCTCTCCCTCTGTATATTCTCAGCAACTAGTACAGTGTTCTTCTGCATGAGTAGGCATCCAATAAGTGTTGACTGAGACAAAGATCATACTTTAAACCAAATATATGCCAAACTCAGATTGTTGTACCCACAGAACATGTCTAATTTTCCCAGAAATAGAAATTCTTATTCAATCTATTACAAGATTTTCTCTTTCTGTTTTATTTTAGTGTGTTAGGTTTATTGCTTTCTTTTTAACTATCACACCAGGAAATTCTTTGACAGAATATATTGGACTTCCCCTAAGAGAAACTGACACTAGCCATGAAAATTTTCCTATGATCACATTACAATATTGTTCTTTCTTTCTTTACAGTTCGAGATTAAATTAAGAAAGTATTAATAAAGCTACAGTAAAGTTTGTAGCAGCATGATGAATAATCAAGAATGTTTATTCTTTGTACTATACTATTCTATATAATGTGGTATCCTTTGTACTGAAGTCTACAAAATTAGAAAGTTAAAACTCACAATAACTTTTACAGAGAAAAATCGAAGCACTACAGTTGACAAGGTAATCTTTACTTTTACAAAATATACTCATGATATAAATCCTCTACAATATTACTTTAGATTAATAGTAATAAATCCCTAAGAAGCTTTTAATACAGGTTAGTCTAACATTTACTTGAAAATATCATAGCTTCTGATAATTAGAAAAGAATTCAGTTCATGCATGAACTGCTAGGTGCAAATGAATTCCATTTTGTTTGAGCAGCAGTGGAAAATCTTACTGGTGGTATGTGGAGATTGTATTTTTTTTCTATAAATTCAGAGAAATGATATATATTCTTAAAAGTAGCTCATTCACAATATTTTCTTCTCATAGGTGTTACCCATATACTGTTGTATCTGTTTATCTGAAAATATATATGTACACACACATATATATGCATATGCAGAGTTGATGACATCCATCAAAGAAACCATAACACCTTATTCAAATAAAGACTAGAAATATATACACTGGCAACAGGTAGGCTCTTTAAAATAGTATCTCCATGGTTATGTAGTGTCTTTTGTTTATATTTCCTTATATGAACTGTGCACTCTATTTTTAAGAAACCAGTCAGAGTAGTACCATTCACTTAGAACCACAAATATTTCTGAATCTGTTACTTTCCTCATAGGTCGCTTTTCATTCATACTATGATTTTGTTCCATAATTTTCAAATATATATATTCATATTTATGTGATATATCCAAATAAAATTATTATGTAAATGTAATTTATTCATTCATTCATTTTGCTTACCCAACAAATATGTATTGTCACTTGCAATGTGCCAGGTACCTCTTAAAACCCTAGAGAGTTATGACAGGAAACCAAACAGACAAAACAATTCCTTTCCTGATGGAACTTAGATCAAACTGAAGAGACAGCACAAAATAAAATGATCAATTTCCACTTCTGATGAGTTTTGCAAGGGAAACATACATTTGCAATAAGAGAGTATGTAAAAATAGTTTAAACATGAAGCATAGAGTCTCTTTAAATTAAAAAAAAATTCAATAATGGTTTGGTTTGCAAGCCAAGAAATGTTGTGTAACTTCCGGTGGTATTTTGTGCACTGCTAGAGCACACATTTTGTTTTTGTGTGGGGATTGTTTGGGGTTTACTGTCTCACATCTTTGACAAATTTTTAGATATTAAAAAAACAACCACATAATATCACAGCTTAGAAATTATAAATATGACTTTTCAATCCTTCCTTTTTTGTTCTGTAGAAAAAGAAATGTGAAACTTTTGATTCATACCTATTTTCTTATAGGCTGATCAAATTCATACAAAAAAATAAAAATAATCATGTAAATATTTAAATTTATGAATTCTACCATAACTCAAATTAGAAAAACTTCAGAGTTCTGAATTTTAAATTATTGTCAAAGTCATTAATTAAATGTAAACATACTCTGTGGAAGTTCCACTGGAGAATATTTCCATGCTCCCATATTTTATACAGGTGGAATTTAATGGGAGATTTGTGGTGTATTTATGATCAGTATGTAAACAAGAAAAAACAAATTGTGAAAAATAATGCTGCTTATTGAATGTTAAAACGTGTTAATAACTTTTAAATTTCATAATAATTATCATTGACCAACTGCAACACACCAGGCCCTATGATGAGACTTCACATAATAGGGTTAACAGCTATTTGCCATTATTTCCTCTTATAATATTTGTCTATAAATCATACCTCACAGAATAATTCTATATGAATTTAACTGTGCATTTTAAATATCCATCTCCTGCTCTGACAGTAAATTCTGTGAATGCAAAATACAGATCTGTTTGTCCACTCAGTGCACAGTACTTGGAAGATAGTATACATTCAATTGCTATCTTGTGAATAAATAAGTGAGTGAATAGATAAATAAAATGAAATGTGGGCTAACAGAGTAATAATGGTTATTTCTCTTTTATCAATGAATTTCAAAATCAGGTGTCATTTATTGCATAATTCTCGTATGCCAGGTTTTGAACTTAGCTTGGAGTGATCGTGTACATGTTATTGGATGTGAACAAATTTAAAATTTTGATCTCTTCATGGTGCTTTACAAGTCATTATGAAATGTCCCTTTTTATCTCCATGTTGCCTTCCTTTAAGTTTTCTTTTTCTGAAATTACTCTAAATGTTCTGCTACCAGTGTTTGCTATTTTTTTCCCATCTTATCACTCACTCAATCTCTATCTTTATAATTAACATGTCTTTTATAAGCATTAAATCCTTGGGTTTTTATTTTATCTATTATGACAATGTTTGTCTTTTATTTGGAGTATTCAATCCATTTACCAATAATCATTAATGTGTTTGCATTTATATTAGTCATCCTACTATTTGTTTTCCGTTTTTCACATCTATTTTACCCACTTTCTTGTCTGGTTCCTTGATTTCCTTTGTATAACACAAGGTATTATAACATTTTTGCTTTTCCTCTACTAACATGTTAATTACATTCTTTTTATTATTATTTTAATGTTTATCCCAAATATTAAACCATGCATTTGTAACTCATTAAGGTTTTGAAATATTATTATTTTTACTACTTTGCCAATAATGCTCATACCTCAGAATACTTTAACTCTGCTTACTTCCTTTCTATGTTTTGCATTACTGAGATCAGGGTTTTGGGTTTTTTGTTTGTTTGTTTTGTTTCGGGTTTTTTTTTTGTTTTGTTTTCTCATATGTTTTAAACTCTAGGAGATAGTATGATTATTGTTTTGTACAGTCAATATTTATTATGTCTCACACTGCACTGTTTCTCTCGGGGATCATTGTTCTTTGGCGTAAGGGAGTTCTTTTAATATTTCTTGTAAAGAAGAGCTACTAGTGATTTCTCTTAGCTGTGATTTGTCTGAACGTGTCTTTATTTTGCCCTAATTTTTAAACTATTTTCTCCAACTGCATAATGCTATGTTGGTGGTTGTTGGATTCAGTATTTTAAATATATAATTTTTCCTCAACTTCCATTGTTTTTGGTGAGAGGTCAACTCTCAGTCTTATTATTTCTCATTTTTCTTTGGCTTTATCTCTTTCTTGTCTTTATGTTTCAGTAATTTGACTATGGTAGGCATGATGCTTTTTGTATTTATCCTGCTTATCATCTATGGGTATACATCTTTCATTTTGAAAAATCTTTGATCAACTTTTCAAAGGTTGATTTTGTCTCTTTCTGTATTTCTGAGACATCATCAACATTCAAGCTAGAAAAATTGACTGAGTCATTTATAGGTATTATGCTCTCACCTCTATTTTTCATTTTTTTCCTGCTGTTTTCAGTTTACAAATTTTTTATTGACCCATTTTCAAATCTAACAATCTTGACTTTTATTTTACCTTAGTTGCTAAACCCATATATAACCACTATCTGTATGATTTTTTAATAGGTTACATACTTCTCTAAATCTTATTCCTCATTTATGGACTAAAGTGACATAATTAGTTAATTTCTAAACATTTTATTTTATCTCTGAGATATTATTGAGCTCTATGTCATTAAGGTAAGGTTTTTTATATGTTAATTGCATATACTCACACTTCCTTGTTATTGTTTATTCACTACAAAATTGTTAAAACCATATATTGAGGCTTCAAGTTCATTTATTTGATTTTCAGTCCTAGAATCAAGTTCATTAATCTGATTTTCTATCCTAGAATTCCCTTTGATTATTTTTATAGATTCTGAATATTTGGTGAAATTATCCATTAAAAAAAATTGTTTTTGTCTCATTACCTCTATTTTTGAATATACAAATCATTATTATAAAATTCTTTTGGATAACAGCAATATTTTCATCTCTTGTTATTTCTCTTGGTCTTTGGTCATTTGGTCTAATTTCCTGTCAATGATAAGAACTTGTAAATGACTTGTAATTTTCACTGAATGGCATATATTTTATTTACAAAAAAAAAAAAAGTATCACTCCAAATAATGTTAACTTCCTCCAAAGAGGATCTATCCTTTCCTCTAGTGGCAGATAGATGTGGGCGCTATAAGTTTAATCAAATCAGGGATTATGTTGATTCTAAACTGGACCACAGTTTTGGTATGACTCCGTTTACCTTTGGTTTGCCTCATTTTTGAGGCATAGATCTCCAGGGATTTCAGATGAGAGCGTATTGTTTTCACTATAGTCCCTCTACCAGTATAACTTGAATTTTAATGACCATTTCTCAGCATTTTGAGAATGTCTGATAATCTGCTTTGCTTTTCAGAGGCTTTAGGTTAGATTTTTAATCTTCCATTCCACATAGTTTCAGAATTTGGGCAACTCTTTTGATGGAGAATCAAGCTATTAACTTGGAATTCTTCAAGTACTGCAGGTTTTGTTTTGTTTTGTTTTTTCCATTGTGAAACAGACAAAAGCTTTTGCTATTTTCTCTATCTCCACCAGCAGAAGCCTTCAACTTGGATTCTTCCTTCCTTGCCTGCAGGGAAATTCATTGATGTTTGAACCGCTAGTCAACAAACCTTTCCACAATTCAGTCCAAAAAGGAAGGATAAAGATGATATTAATTTGTGAGTTTATGAGTTGATTCCCATGTCTTTGCAATTTCAAATTTTGGAATAGTAAATACCAACATGTTTCAGAATATTATAAATCAGATCAGTGTCTCCTCAAAACACTCATTAATAAAAGATGAAACATTGATGGAAAGATGTAGCTCTTGTTAAATTGTGTAATATAATTGTATAAATATCAGAAACTTTATTAATTAAAGTTATTTCTTGGATTTTATTGTCATTGAAGAGATGAGATGGTGAGACAAATTTTCAAATATTCATGAAAACAAGTGCAAAAAATTGAAGTTGTTTTGAATAAGGCATGTTATCAGGCTTAAGATGGCATATTTTAGATGATTTGCAACGACATTGGTTTATCACTGTCGATACTTAGGAAGGAAGTACCAAAAACTTTATGGAGAAATTATCATTTACACACTTTTATTTATTAAAAATTTTAATAACTTTTTATTAAAAAATTTTAATTTATTTTAATGTAGAATTAAAAACAATCTCTAAGTATCAACAGAATAATTTCTTCATAGTGTCTTTTCTATAAATCTTTAAAATTACTGAAAATTTTCTAAAATACCTGTAAGCTACATTCTGGACATAATTTAGAAAGTCATACATTCTTTGCTGTGATTGAAGAGTGTCTGAATACGATGGAAACACAAAGTTATGGCAATACCTTTCTCTAACACAGATGGATATTAAATTAGAGAAGTATTTTACATTGTTTTCTTTTGTTTATAATTCCTATATAAGTGTAAAGTATACCAGAAATGCTTTTAAAGTACTTCAAGGTAAAAACTAATGACTTTTTCTTAATTTAAAAATATAGGTGCAATGATTAGTATACAAAGATTATTTGGGAGAAAGCTTGAGTATTATACTAAATATCTCATGCTTTTGAATGGAAAAAATGAATTTCAATTAAATCAGGAAATATTCTGAGAAAAAAAAAGATTATTCCTTCTTTTGTTAGTGCAGATTTTTGACCACATTAGAAGAATAAAATATGATATATATTATCAACCATCACAGAATAAATAGTTCAGAAAATTCCTTTTCTAAAACACAGCTATCACTCACTACTTGCCCTTATGTTAGGATGGAACTCTGCTTAAATATGTCACACAGTGACCCACGCTTAAAAATTAACCACTATCTCTATGATTTTTCAACAGGTTATGTACTTCTCTAAATCTTATGCCTCACTTATGGAATAAAATTATATAACTAGGTAATTTCTAAACATTTTATCTCTGAGATATTATGGAGCTCTACGTCATTAAGGTAAGGTTTTCATATGTTAATTGCATATACCCACTATCCCTTGTTATTTTTTATCCACTAGAAAATTGACTCAGTGTTATGAATTCAAAGACCAAATCGCATTTGGTAATGACACAGTGTGTGTGCATGCATACGAGTGCATGTGTATGCCAAAGCACAAAATCATACAAATGTACATCCTGAAAGACCAAGTGAGATAGAAGTGAATTTCATCCTTTGAAAATTTCCAATACATAATCCATATTTCCTCACTTTCACTTCAACTTTGAACAGCAACATCTAGGAAGGTTAAATAGATCTAAGTTATTAATTATTAATCTCTAACTCTGCTTTACCCTCATGGTGGTGACAACAATAATAAAGTTCATTCCATCCCCACGAGGGCTCATTCATCCCTTCATTAAAATAAGACTTATTGCTGGGCATAGTGAGAGTCACTGGGGTGCTCTCCGTACAACTGGAGGCATTTGAGTGCCCTAGAAATAACCAGGAGGAGTGTGAACCTCGTTTGGGGAGACAACAGGGAAGATTTCTCAGAGAAGATTATATAAGGTAGAGACAATTCCTAGACTCCAATAAAGACAGTTTTTGTGAAAATACACTCATAAAAAAGCAAGCCCTTCTTCTCAAAGTACCCATACTTTCATCTATCATTTCCCTTTCTTTCTTATGGGAAGATGGATCTATTCTGTTCTAAACCCAGCTGGTCCCTTGTTGCAACTTTTACTTCCCCCAAGACCTCGTACCATTAATTATCAATTCCTTGTTGAATAGTTAATTCATCTTCCACTAACTTTTTAACCTTCCAACTACAACTATTTTCAATGATGTCTGTGCACTAAAAAAACAAACAAACAAACAAACAAGCAACCTGTCTTCCAACGTCCCCTTTACTTTAGCCACTACCTCTTTTGTACTCATAGGAAAACTTCTGGAAGATGTAATCTACTCCCACTAGCTTGCTCAAGCTTCTACTGAAAGACCCTCTCTAAGATCATTAGAGATCCCTCAATACTAAATCCAACAGCTCTTTCTTTATCTAGAACCAGCTTGAATACTTAATATCTTTACAACGTTTGACTTTGAGGACCACCCCTTTTTGAAAAAGAACTTTTCCTTCAGCTTCATTTATGATATTCTCTTTTAGCTATTTATTTAAATTTATCATATAGGCTCTTCTTTCTAAATTTTTTTCTTGAAAGTTTGTGTAACCTTTTGTCTCTTTCACATTCTTCACATGTAATGATATGTGTGTTGACTTCAGAAAGTTTCAGTAAGGATAAATAAGATAATCGGTCCAAAATTATTGACACATGCCAAGAACTTTAATAAATGGGAGATATTATTATAATAATTGTGTTCATAGTTATATATTCTAGTCTAACATAGAGATGACTGCTGGATACAAGCTCTATGATCACTTTAGATCACAGCATGATCCAACACACTTTTCCATGAAAATGTTGAACAATTCTGGTGTCCAGTATGGCAGCCATTATCTACACGTGACTTTCAAAGTGCTTGCAATGTGACTATTGTGAAGGAGGAGCTGAAATTTTTAATTTTACTTGGTTTTAATTAATGTAAATTTAAATATCCACATGTGACCAGAGACCACTCTATTGGATAGCACAGCTCTAGACCTTTACTTTTAACTTAGAGGACATTCAGCTTGCAGAATTAAAACATGTCTAACAATCAGCTTCCCCTTCTATATATTATAGAACAAGCTAATATTCTGAATTCCCTATTTCAATTAATGGCATCAGCATTTGCCAAGGCAGCAATGTTCAAATGCTATGAGATGTATTAGGATTCATATTGAAGTGAAAAGAGCATGATCTTTGAATCAAACACACCTGGCTTTGAATAAGGCATCACCATTTCCTTGTCATTTGACCTTGGACAAATTAAATAACCTGCAAGAGAATCATTTTTTTTTTCATTTGTAAAATAAAAATAAATATGTGTATCACACAAGGCTATTATCAGGATTAAATGGCATAGCATATGTAAAACACCTGGCATAGAGGCTGGGCATATAAAGCGTATATATTTCATAAATATCCATTACCTCTTTTCTTGCCTCCAATTTCAAATGGATTAACAGATTCTATTGATCTCCTGCTGAAATATTTTATGAGTCTCTCCTCTTTTTCCATTCCCATTGAATATATTCTTATTAATCTTCTTCTCATCAACTTTTTACCCACTTAATCAATACCTCTTCCCCCATTCTCTTTTAGTAATATCTCATATCCAATCCATAATCTAAATTGCTACAAAATAGCCTTCCAAAATATTGGTCTGATCTTGTTAATCACTATTTATTGCTTTATAATTTTACTACATGAATATGTAATTCTCTATTGCATGGTTCTAATTTATATAAAGTAAGTGGTACCACAAGTGTATCATAGGACAAGTAAGTATCCTTCTGCAACCCTCAAACCTGCAACTTTGAAGTCCACAATTTCTAATTTTAGTTATGCATAACTCTCATTTCTTTATTTGTATATTTATGGCTCATGTAAAAAATGTGACAATTTAGTTATTTTCTTGATAAACATTTAAGGCTGCTTTGAACATTCTAGTATATTTTTCCTAATGAACACATACAAATTTTTTCTAAGATATATACCTATTATATGGAATAAAGTGAGCGAATACTAAGGGTACAGCTCATTGATTTTCACATATGTATACACCTCTGTAACCACCACCAAAATCAAGTTACAGAAGGGTTCCAATATCCCAGAAAGCCATTATTCCCTCCCGTTCCAGAAACACAGTTCTGAGTTCTATTACTCTATATTCATGCTTTGTAACTTCATGTACATCAGTGCACTCTTTCATGTCTAACCTCTTTTCCTAAATACTAGGTTTATAAGATTCATCTATATCCTGCATGTAGCTTCAGTTCTTCCTCCCCACCCATTGCTCTTGAGTATCTACTGTATGAATTATCCATGACTTATTTATCCATTGTACACCTGACGTGTATTTGAATTAGTTCCAGTTTATTATTATTAAGAATACAACTTTCATGGAATGAACACATGTGCTCATTTATGTTCAGGTTTTTCCTAAGACTGAAATTGCTAGATCACAGGGTAATACATTTTTAGCTATAGTAGATACTCTCCACATTTTTTATCAATGTGGATTACCAATATACATTCTTACCCGAAATTGCTGAGAGTTTCAGTTGCTCCACGTCCTCCACAATACTTGAAATTCTGGTTGCGATTCTCATAGGATCCTTGGGATATCACATTATGGTTGTGCTTCTATTTCACTGATAACTAATATTATAAAGTACCTATTCATGTGATTATTACCATTTGGATATCTTTCATAAAGTGTATTTTCATGACTCTTACCCATCATTTTGTTCTCTTCTTTGTCTTTTTGGTTTTGATTTGTAAGACCTATTACATAGTCTGGAATGAATCATTTGTTGAATGATGCATTGCAAATATCTCTACTAACTCTGTGGCTTGACCTTCCCCTCTTATTGTGTATTTGATGAAAATAAGTTCTAAATGTTCATGAATTACATTTTTACAATTATTTGTTTTATTGTTAGTGATGTTATATTATAACCATTTAATATTAACTCTAAGTTCATGAAAATGTTCTCCTCTGTTTTCTTCTTTAATCTTTACTATTTTAGATTTTACATTTATTTCTACAATCCATCTGAAATTAATTTTTGTGTATGGTTTGTGTAGGGTCAGGGTCCATTTTATTTCCATATGAATATTCAATTGACCCACCATCATTTATTGAAAAGAAAATCATTTCCCCCACTGAATTGTGGAGGTGACTTTGTCATAAATCAGGTTACCATGTATGTGTGGGTCTGTTTCTGGAAACTGTATTCCCTGCCATTAAAATATTTATCTTTGTACAAACAGCATACTGTATAAATTGCTGTAGTTTGAAAATAAGTTTTATGGCTAGTAAGTCTTCCAGTTTTGAATTTTCCTATTCTAGATTCTAGGTCCTTTGCATTTCCATGTACATTTTGGAATTTGTTTGTCAATATCTAGAAAAATCTACAGGATTTTCTAGTATACATTACATATTTCTTTCTAAGAATTGTCTTTGATATCTTTGGTACGACATATCTTCACTACTGTTCATTTCAAGTAATGTCTAATCTTGATAAGTTAGTCGCATGTTTTAAATTTACAAATATTTGGAAAATTTTTGTTTTTCTATTATTGATTTCTAATTTGATTTTGTTATGGTCAGATAGTCTGTACATTTTCAGCCTATTGAAATGTGAAGAGATATGTTTAATAAGACAGATTTTGATCAGTTTTGGTAAATACAGTGCATGCACTATTATGTGATGGTGCCTCTCTCCTCAGGACACAAATGATGTCTGTGTGCTTCTGTGACAGGTTGTATTTTCCAAAGATTGGCCACACAGTAACCCTCATCCTACATGTTCATTTACAATGTGACCATCAGATTTTTATCAATAAGAAGTGGGGTTTATGTCTTTTTCCCTTGAACATGGTGGACTTGCGATTTCCTTATAACCAAAAGTATGTTGTGGAAATGATACTGTATGACTTACAAAGTTAAGATAGAAAGTGCATGCACTTTTGCCCTGCTCACTGGAACACTTAGTTTTAGAGCACTAAGCCACCACCCACTAAGAAGTCTAACTACCTTGAAGTCACTATGCTGTCAGAAGTGAGACCACATAGAGAGGCCATTTCAGGTGCTCTGGTCAGCAATTCTAATCTGTCTTCCCCACCAAGGCACCAGACATATGAGTAAATGAACCTTCACATGATTCCAATCCCAAGATGTCAAGTCACCTATAGTCTTCAAGTCTTTCAAAACTGAAACTCTGATCATCATGAAACAGAGCAAAGCCTCCACCTTCCATGCCTTTCCTAAGATTCTGTCCCACCAAAGTTGTATAATAAAATAGTTATTATTTTATGTCTCTAAACTGAGAGAAAAACAGTTATTTAATACCTGGAAATGAAGGGCTGCCATAACAAAATCCTGAAACATTTGGTATTGGCTTTGAGGTTGGGCAATGAGCTGAAACTGAAAAAACAAAAACAACATCAAGATGACTAGAAGAACAGCAGATAAAAAAAGACTTTTGTTATTTGACTGTGGACGATGTAGCAACTGTTACCTGTAGCAGTATGACACATAGAAAATGTACCTAATGAACTAATGATCTATCTAAGAGGATTTACCAGCGAGACAATTGATTTTCAAACTATACCAATTTATACAGTATGATGTTTGTCATGTAAGAAATCTGACTAGTCTGTGACCACAATGCTGTGTGGAGGTCAAGAACTTGAAGATACCACATGTGCTGTTATTGGTAATCCTAGTCTTTGATCCTTCCCAGCTCAGAAAAAAAGACATAGGGTTAAATAACCCTTCAGGTGAGTTTATCCACCAGTGTTTGTATCATAATATTATGAATTTGTGGATTTAAGTTATTTGATGGCTTTCAACCTATGCAATTATTACCTTTTTTGAAGCTCATTGGTTTCTCTCTCTTCATAGCTGGATTCATTGTGAAATGATTCTGGTAGTAATTTCTTTCTTGCTCTTTGGTGTAACCAGATGTTATACTCTCATTTTGACATATCCTAAAATCAGACATTTCCCCAAGGAACTCTGTTTTTGCATGTGTGTGTATGTGAACAATGATATTTTAAGAGAACACTCTAGGTACAGAGAATGATCATTGCTACTCAGTTGCATACTGTTTCTAGATGGAGCGAATATACGTATATAAATAACAGAAATAAATTATATGTAGATATAAATAATATTAGATATAATTATATTTAGGTATAAAAAGATATTTATATTATATATATATACATAAATATGTGCGTGTGTATATAATCATCATGGATTCATACAGATACCTCCAATTCAAGACTAAAAAGATTACATAACATCCTCTATTATCAATATCTTTTCCTTCCACACTGTGAATCTTGGCTTTATAGGTAGAGAGAATAATAGCATCAGAGTATTCTATTATTAGTTATTTGTTTTACACAGGCAACAGTCTAAGACTAACAATAAAATTACTGAATTTATTATTTTCATGTGCTGTACACTTTCTCCTATTTTTTATAGGTGCACTATATCTATGTTGTCAGAGCATATAACTATTATATAAAATCTTCTCATCTTTAACCTTGATTTAATCTTAATTATACAATTAATTATATATTTAACACTCACAATTTGTATTCAATTTCATGTCTCTTTAACAATTTTGAATGTTTGAAGTTTACTCTCTAGTAGATGAATCTTCAGGAAAGACATATCAAGAATATATCTTACATTCTTGTTTGTTGATAAGCCTATTCTTTTCGTATTTGAAAATCTGTTTACTTAGAAAGTCTTTAGTTCACATTTTAATTCCTTGCGTGCCTTAAATATGTTCTTCCATTTTCTTCTGACTTAAGAAGTTGACAAAAGTATTGATGTTAACCTATTTTTTTTGTCTTATAAAACATATGCTGTTTTTCATAAATGTCAAAAGGATATTTTCTTTTTCTCTAAATTATAGTAATTTTGCTAGAATTTTGGGTGTTGGTCTTTGCAGATCACTTTTTCTTAGTTATATAATGTATTAAATCAATATGTGTTAATTTCTGTCAGAACACTTTTCATGAAATACAATTTTATTTGCTCTCTTCCCTCACTTTTATTTTCCTTTTTATTTTATTTTTTTTTTTGCAGTACGTGGGCCTCTCATTGCTGTAGCCTCTCCCGTTGCAGGGCACAGGCTCCGGACGCGCAGGCTCAGCGGCCATGGCTAACGGGCCTAGCCGCTCCGCGGCATATGGGGTCTTCTCGGATCGGGGCACGAACCCACGTCCCCTGCATCGGCAGGCAGACTCTCAACCACTGCGCCACCAGGGAAGCCCTGATTTTCCTTTTTAGAAAATCCTATTATCTGTCTTTGGATCTTCTTTGTCCATATTCAGTATTTGTCAATTTCCCTCAAATACTTTATCTTTTTCTCCATTTCTTATAAATTTTAATTTTTTCTTCTTTTTCATTGTTAATTGATTTTAAAGTGTTATCAGTTGTGTTTATTTGTTCTTGGTTTCTTTTTAGTTTAGTCTTCATTGCAGATACTATTTTTTCCCTGTAATATATAATTATTTTCTAAGTTCTGGTATCTTATTTCTGAGTTTTTCTAATTCTGAGTTATGCTATTATTTGTTTCATATAGCACTCTCTTATGCCTTTTAGCTTTTGTTCTAAGTCATGTTCTTCTGGTGTGCTTTTGTTGTCTGCTAAAAGGGACATAATTTTAGTCCTTGTTACCTTTTATTTTTTCTTCTCTTCAAAGCCATACAAAACAAATATATACTATAGTCTTTTGAAAAGAAGAAATCCATAATTTTAATGAAGTCCAGTGTATTATTATTATTTTCTTTGTTGCATTATACTTTTGGTGTTATATCTAAAAAATCTTTGCCAAAACTATGGACATAACAATGTTTCTCCTATGTTTTCATTTAGAAATTTTATAGTTTTAGGTTTTACTTTTCAGTCAATTTTATCTTTTAATCAATTTTTTTTTTTTTTTTTTTTTTTTTTTTGCGGTATGCGGGCCTCTCACTGTTGTGGCCTCTCCCGTTGCGGAGCACAGGCTCTGGACGTGCAGGCTCAGTGGCCATGGCTCACGGGCCTAGCCACTCCGCGGCATGTGGGATCTTCCCGGACCGGGGCACGAACCCGTGTCCCCTGCATCGGCAGGCGGACTCTCAACCACTGCGCCACCAGGGAAGCCCTCTTTTAATCAATTTTTGACATAGTTTATTTTTGTTTCCTAATGAAGAACCACTTGCCCTAGCAACTTGTTTTGAAAAAGATGGTCCTTTCTTCACTGAATTGCCTTTGTAGCCTTGTCAAACATTTGATAATGTGTGTGTGTTTTCATCCGTCTATTAAAATGTCTTTATGCCAATATCACAAAGTCTTGACTACTGAGGCTTTATAATAATTCATTTTTTGCGGTACACGGGACTCTCACTGTTGTGGTCTCTCCCGTTGTGGAGCACAGGCTCCGGACGCACAGGCTCAGCGGCCATGGTTCATGAGCCTAGCCGCTGTGTGGCATGTGGGACCTTCCCGGACCGGGGCATGAACCCGTGTCCCCTGCATCGGCAGGCAGACTCTCAACCACTGCGCCACAAAGGAAGCCCTATAATAATTCTTGACATAGGATATTTCTAGCTCTCTAACTTCATTCTTCTTTTTCAAAATTGTTTTAACTATCTTAACATCTTTGGAGTCCCCCTATATATTTTAGAAACAACTTGTTAATATCAACCAAGAAATTCTTTATAATTTTTTCTTGAATTGTGTTAATCTTCATTAGATTTATTTCTAAGTATCTATTTAATATTTTTGTAGCACTGTAATTAGTATTTTTTTAAATCTCAATTTTGATTGTTGCTAATATATAAAAGTACACTTGCTTTTATAAATATTGGTCTTATATACTTGATAAATTTTCTTATACATTCTGGAAGGGTTTTTTTTTTTTTTGTACATTTCATCTACATAGATGACCATATTGTCCTTAAACAGAGAGTTTTGTTTCTTCTCTTTCAAACTTTGTTGACCTTAAAAAATAAAACAGTCAGTTATTTTACCAGCAAAAATGAATTTATTCAGGAATAACAGAGGAATGGCAATTCAGAACAGGCAAGCCATAGCAAAAGTCATAGGCAAGTCCAACAAAGAATGGAGAAAAACATTAATTTATAGAGAAAAAGAAGAAGTTGGGAGGGGTTGTTTGGAACAAAATTCCATCAGAGAAAAGTGAGTGTTCAGGGTGATGACAGTTTCTCATTGACTGAGTTACTGGGGTATCGGATTCCTTGTAGGAGATGCAATGTACATCTTCTCCTATTGGGGCCTATAACTGATGATTCTTTCCTATTGATGGTTCTTCTGTTAGGGTCTATAATTGACAATTATTCCTATAATTAGACACTGGATTGTACTTCATGAGAGCTCCCAATTCTGGTATCCATCTCCATTTTAGTGAGGTTTCTCTTTGTTAATTTTCACAACTGTGAATATAATTTTTTCCCTGCTTACTGTACTCTCAAAGACCTCTAGTGCAATGTTGAAGAGAAATTGTGAGAATAGATATCTTAGCCTTCTTCCTAATCTTGAAAAGCATTCTATCTTTTACTATTAAACATGAAGTTAGCTGTATGTTTTTAAATGATTTTAAACTAGCTTGAGGAAGCTTATTTCAATTCCTACTTCACTGTTTCTAAAAGAAATGGATGTTACCTTTTGTCAAGTGGTTTTTCTATATCTATTGAGATGTTCATTAGCTTTTTACTCTTAAGCTGGTTAATACAGTGAGTTATATAAATTTATTTTTGAATGTTAAAAAAACTTGTATTCCTATAATAACCCCCCCTTTGTGTTGAAGTATTGATACAATAATTTTAAACATTTACTTTGCAAAAACTTAAGAATTTTTGCATCATTCTTCATGGAGGATAGCTGTCTGTAGTTTTCTTTATTTGTGATGTCTTTGGCTTTGGTATAAGGGTGATTCTGACCTCATAGAATAAATTAGGAAGCATTTCCTTCTCTTCAATTTTTCTGGAAGAGTTTTTGTAGAATTGGGATTATTTCATCCTTGATTTTTAGGTGTGTTTCATTAGGAAAATGGCCTGGACCTGAAGTTGCTTTTGTTGGATTGATTGTTTGACAAATGTTTTAACAAATAATTGAATTTAATAGACATAAGACTACACAAGTATCTGTCAGCAAATATTCCCTTTCATCTATGTTTTTCATTTTTTGACATAAAGTTTTTAAATGATAGTTACTTATTTTTCTTTTAATAACCACATAATCTGTATAGATGCCACTTTTTTCATTCACAATATTGGTAACTTATGTCTTCTCTCTTTTTGTTTTTATTGGTCTAGCCAGAGGTTTGTCAATGTTACTAATCTCAAAAGGCTATATTTTGGTTTTAATGATTTTTCTCTCTTATTAGGCTTTTTATTTCAGTGATATATTTTGTGATTTTATTATCACCCCACTTCTGATTACCACAGTTACATTTGCTATTCTTTTTTTAGTTTCTTAAAGTAGAAGCTGAAGTAAATGATTTAATACAGGTTTTTAGGGTATTTATTAAAATAGTGATTTAATACATGTATTTAGTGTATTTTTCCTCTGAGACACTCCAGTTTTCATTTCTAGAGGCTTGATTTAATTTTTAAATTTTTTAACACTCTACATGCCTCTACTTAATTTTTGGATCATGGGGGACATGGTAGTAACTTTTAACATCCTTGTCAGCAAAGGCTAATATCTGTGTCAGTTCAGATTCAGTTTCAATGTACTGATTTTTCTCCTCATCATAAGTTTTATTCTTCTGCTTCTTGAATTCTTTGGTACCAAATGTTGAGCTCACCTTTCTGTGATATTCTTCTGTCTTGAATCTTAGTTCCTCAAGTCTTTGCTGTCTATGTAGTTCTCAAATAACTTCACACATACCTTTATGTTTTTTAAATCTAAGTTTTCTAGTTGTTTTTACTAGATGGTTGGTACAAAAGAAGCTATCCTATCATTGCTGGTAGTGGGATTCACCAATTATTTCATTTTGATTAGAAAATAAAATAACAGTTTAGAGAAGAAAGTTATTACTAGCTGCAAACAAGTTGCTTGATAGTTAACGCTCCTTAATAAGATCAGAATTTACATAAGTTTCCCTTTTGATTTTTTGGAATGCTGGAACTCTCTCCTAGCTCTTGATTCCATAGAGACTACATAATAGATTGATTCCACAGCAAAACTTCAGTTGCAAAATCTCAACCAAAAAGTTGTCAACTCCTGGGTGGCAGAGACGTGGTCATCTTTGATTCCCACTGTAGCTAGTCCAGCTTCTTGAACTTTATTTTTGAAATAAAGTCATATTTTGAGTTTAAATTATTATTTTGGAGGTCAATATTTAAAATATTTAAAAAGTATTTAGTATGTGTTGATCACTGTGTTAAATGATTTAATTATATAATCTTGTTTACTCTGCACAGCAATATTATACTGTAGGTTTAGGGCAGGGCAAATTCAAATCTTTCACCCAAACACTGTTATACTCTCTCCCCAAAAGGCAACATATCTAGTTTTTGCTTTGTTCACTTGAAATCAAATCACAAATTACATATTTAATTTTTTTATATCCTAGGAGTTACATTAGAAAATTAAATGATTGGATTTCTGACAATTTTATTTGCCATTGTACAGAGAATGTATTTTATTTTATTTTATTTTTATTTTTTTTGAGAATGTATTTTAGAGTTAGAGGTTGCTTTTGGCCCCTACAAGGGTTCTGGCTATACTATTACACTTCCTATTCTCTTTCCAGTAGCAGTAAACAAATTGTGGCTTAGATCCTGCTATTATTCACCCATCCCTTATGCCAGGTGAAAGTTTGCTTGGCTTAGAGTGTACACGCCTTCCCTTCTGCCCTCTTCTACTGTGAACTCCTTCTCTGTGCTTAATTTCCTTGCTCTGACAGCCTAGCCTTCAGCTCTCATTGCTCACTGCTTACCTCGACCAGGAGCTCCTTTATTACCTGACAGAGTGCTTTGCCTGCCATGACTCCCTCAAAAAATTACATTGATTTATTTCCCAAAGGAGCAAATCTAGCCTTAAATTCTGTCACCACCACTCTTTCCCTGATCTGAAGGTAAGGCTAGAATTTTATAGCTCCTTCAGTGCAGACTACACACTGTAACTCAGAAGAGGCAAGAGATCTACCAAGTGAGGTCATTCACTCAGATGGAATTAGAGCTCATATCTCTTGGTTATACTTGAGTATAATAATAATAAATCATAAAATACACTGTCCACACCAGAAAAGAAGGGTAGTCTACTTACCTATGCAAATCTACAGCATTATATACAAGGAGCTTCTAAAAAGCAGAGGCCCAGGTAAACATATAAAGATATACAGTATTTCCACAATTCAAAGATGAATATTTTTCAACATATTAATATTTTTGAACCTTACTATCATTTATATATATATATATATATATATATATATATATACAATTATAGCACTTTTTTACTTATTTGTTTTTCCTGAACAAATTTTTAATTAACAATGTGTCTTAGAATTCAGGAAATTAGTGTTTATCAATTTGTCTCTATATATTTCTCTCAGTGTTTACTTCATAGACTTCAGACTCATTATCCAATTTTGCTCTTAGTATGTGATTAAATCATTTTATATTGACAGGCTTTTGTCTTAGCAAAGCACAAATAAGTTCAGGAAAATAAAAAAATCATTTTTTCCCCTCCGGCTGGAAATATCTTTATTTATAAAAGAACTTATTTATGGTAGCACCATATAATATTAATTGTGTTAATATTTTTCTACTTTAATCATAATGATAGCATTGTGATTAAAATAAACAATATATTTGATTGAAATCATTCAAATAATTTTGTATGGATTTATATTTTCTTGGGCAAAGTGCTTATGATCTTTTTATTCATTTAGACTATTGAAAGAAAGGCAAAACAGGTTTAAAATGGGTATAAATTATTCATAGTATTTTTATTCAATTTGCCTTTAAAGAAAAAAATCAAATATATTTTTCTTCAGCCTTTAAAATGGAGATTTGGACTCTTATGCTCACTGGATCAGTAACATGATGTCATGAGGAATTTGAGTTATATCACATCAGTTTTCATACAGAGGCCCTTGTTTCAAACTTTTGCCACTTTCACAGAAAGAATTCCTACATTGACTATGAAAATTATACTTAGGCTTAATTTTGCAACTATATAAACCTATCCTGTAGTGGTAGGCACTAAATTATGGGTTCTTAAGTTTGGTTTCATGTGATTTTACTTGCTTTGTTTTCAGTATTTGGTATGATATTGGCAATAGAGAATGAATTATTATGCACTGATGGTCTCTCTTCTATGTGCTAGTATTCTTCCAATGTTAAAAGAAATTTAGTTTGATAAATTGAAAATAAAAACTATATCTGTAGTTAAAGTGTTCAAGAGTTACACTTTATATTCTTTTAAAAGTAAAAATAGAAACTTCACATGCTGAAAAATTGTCATGCACCAAGAATTGTAAACTTGTAATTTCTCCGTCAAGAGAACTAGAAATTCAACATATATAAGCACTATAGTCTGAACATCTATTTCAAAATCATCCTGAAAGATGTGTTAGTAAATGCACTATATGTCTTGTATAATCTGACTTTAAATTCAAGATGGCCAGGAATTTGAGATGTTTTAAAATTAAAGTTGTAATGTTTCCACATTGTTAATTTTAAAATATCTAGTATGCCAAACCTAAACAGCATTGTTGCATGCACTGATGTAATGTTACATACTAAAACACTTTGCATAATTTTAGTTATTCTGCTAATGACTTTTTATGCACTTAAGTTAATATCCTGAACAATGATTACTCTTTAACTTTCTCATGCTAGATCATGGCAATAAAATTTGTATTTTGTTGCATAGGCAAATTTATTCAGGTGACTTTTAACTAAGAATATTAGGTACCATGACAAACACAAACAGTGGAAAAATAAAATAAAACATTGTGCATATGTATTTTGTGCATAGTATTTTACATAATACTAATACTACTGGTAATGATACTATAACATGATACTATAACATGGTCAAAATGCTATAGATAGAGTTCTGGGGCCTTTAAATTGTAGACTGTGATAAGATTATGCTCTCTTAGTGTCCATAATACTGCCTAATAAAGTGCCTAATAAAGATTCAGCATGGGGCTTCCCTGGTGGCGCAGTGGTTGAGAGTCTGCCTGCCGATGCAGGGGACACGGGTTCGTGCCCCGGTCCGGAAAGATCCCACATGCCACGGAGCGGCCAGGCCCGTGAGCCATGGCCGCTGAGCCTGAGTGTCTGGAGACCACAACAGTGAGAGACCCGTGTAAAAAAGATTCAGCATTTATTAGATGTGTTTTGGCAATACCAGTTTGTTTGCCTAGCCCAGAGGTATAGATTTTGTGATCACGCCTTCAACATATTTAGTCATTTATTTAAAACTTAATGAATACTATTGAACTATCATATGCATTATGAAACAGATACAAAAGAAGAACGGAAAAAGTGAAGTCAAACTGAACATCAGCAGAACTAGGTTTCTCTTAAAACTTTGCTCTGTAGACCACTATGCTAGTTTACCGAAGCTAGCCGGTTTTATCTGTAGAAGTGTTAACCAAACCTACACTTAGTCCAATGAAAGGATTTTTAAAAAACTGTAAATAAGTGTAATTCCCTTTACTCTTCAAGAGTTACTCCTTCTAGTCTACTCTAGTCTAGTTTAATCTATTCTTAATTCTATATTTCTGAGCATTTTATGACTGCTCCTATTTTCTTGAAACTCACAACATGTGACTTTCTTACAACTGAACAGAGTTCTCTAAATATGGACACCAGTATCCCACAAAAGGACTCCTATAATTAAAAAGTTATATAATTTTATGTCCAAACCAAGACACGGTTAATAATTATTCAGTTCACTAAGATAACAGGCATAAACAGCACTGTCCTGGGAAAATAACAGCTTATATTTATATGACCAATAATGGTTACTATGAGGTATAAGTAAAATAACTATTCCCCCACTATATCTCACCTGAAGCTCTTTGTTTATATGAAAATTGCTTGTATATAGTTGTTTCAGTTTCTAACTAATTAGCCTACCATTGTCTTTTAGCTCCCTCTGAGTTTCTCATAAAAAGACTTGGTCTTCGACATTTTATCACTATTTTCTTCCTTCTGAACTTTTAAAATCTTTCATATAATAACAATTTTTAAAATAATTGAATAAAATAGGTTGTTGTGGGTTCTTTTTCTCTCTTCTTTTAAACAGTGGCCAGACTAAAACGTATAGAGTGGGAAAAGTACCAACAAAAAAGTGAGTGTGTGGAGAGGATGTGTGTAACATAAAGGAAAAAGCACAACGCCAAAATGTTCTTTGTTGAATACACACAGTAAAATTGCTGTAGGGGCCAGTCTAGTGAAGACTTGAAGCAAAAATAATTCTCAGTTTGAGAAAGTAGAAACGTTTTTCTCTATGCCCATTTAATGACACTACTTTAGAAAGAAAAAACTACTCTGTTTTTTTCACTTTTATTTATGCTTGAGTTATAACAACACTACATATAACTTTATTAGGTTAAGTTAATGGTATCTGACACATTTTAGTGGATAATCCTTGTCCTCTGTAATGCTAACTTCATAACTGCTTGGGGTGAGAGGTACATCAGGTCAGAAGACAAGTCTTGGCTGGACTGAACCAGCTAAACTGAAATTAATGGTTTTGATCTATCAGATTTTAGAATATATTTTAATTTAATTAATTTTAGTTTAAATTGAGTTCATTTCTCAGAAAAAATTCTTAACAGCACAGTTAATTAGCTATGGTCTAAATTTGCCAGCTGATTTTAATTTGATGAGGGATTTCTACTGGGCTGTTAATTGCTATATTTGCCTTTTTAAAATCACAAATTCAAAGTCCAAGAAAAAGCTGCCAGCAAATTGCATTAATGCATTACAAAGAAAACATATGTTAACAAGAAAAAATTTTAGAACTGTGAGCATTATTTTAAAAAAATGAGAATTTAATATGTGTGATAACAGAACTGTAATTATGTTTTTCAGATATCACTGGAAGTTCAGTAGGAAAAAAATCTTTGTTTACCAAAAAAAAAAAAAAATGCATTCTACAGAATGAAAATGTTATAAAACAGTGAGCATAATGCTTTTGAGAGTGGTAAACTTAAAGGATATTTTTTTCATTTCAATTAAAAAATGCAACTACTATCAAAAATATTTTGCCTATGTAAATGTTCTGTTCGAAAGATACATGGCAGAAAGTCATTTTAAGCAGTCCATTTTCATCTTTGCTGTTTCTTAGATAGTACTCTATAAAACAAAGTAGTACATATGTTTGTCTTAATTATCATTTTAAGACTAGAACCTTCCATATATTTTTTTAGATAGAAAGCAATATGGACCATTATACTTACAATAAGTCAGAAATGCAATTCATATTTCTATGGGGCGATTATGGAAGAAGAACAACGTTTTTATTTAGAAGTTTGAGGTGAACTATGGTGAGCCAATCATTACAAGCAATATCTCAAGAAAATAAATCTTAAAATTATATAGTGATTAGATATATTTTCCTAATGAGCCTATAGTAATGGAAACTGTTGCCTAAGGCATCTAAGTTATCAACAATTTGAAAATTTGTAATTATCGTTCAAATGTATTGAGATTTCATGAATTGTTAGGTTTGGAGTTAAAGGATTTTGAGTTTAAATAGTATTATTTTACTTGCAGATACTTTCAAGACCCTTAAAATATATATTATAGTGGTTATAGTGGTCCTGAAGATGTAATCTGGAGTCGGTCAAGTCCATGAGTCACCACTAAGAAGAAAGGCCCTCAGAAGAAATGTCTATCCCGGGCCATGTACATTGGATTTTTATTAGAGAAAAATAGACTTTATTATGTTAAACACACAGATTTTGAAGTTGTTTGTTATAGCATTCAGCCTGTTGTGACTAATACACTTTCCAAATAACATTTATTCTGTGTCCTAGAGAATGAAGTGAAGTCAGTTATCAAAAAGTGGTAAAAATGACTTCTATGGAAACAGAATATCTAGTTTAAAATAGAGGAAATAGAAAGTGCAAAGGACAAGAGGAGGGAGAGAGAAAGGAAGGGAGGGACAGAGAGAGAGAGAGAGAGAGTGTTACCATACCTTGTTTAGTAACTGTAAAGTGTAGTATCTGTAGGTCCCATATTTACTCCCTTCTTACTCTCCCCTTGTTCACTGGGCTCTAACCCCATTACCCTTACCTCTGTTCCCTAAAGACACCAATCTCTTCTCTGCTCTGGCTATTTCCCCTGCTTGAAATGTCTTCCCTGGAATCTTTGGCTAATTCCTATTCACCCTGAGTGTCTCAAATTAAATGATTCTTCCAAGAAGAAACATCTCCTGAAAATCCAGTTTAAATTAGACCCTTATTGTTAACCTCTTTAGAGAACCTTGTTATTTTCCTTTAAAATAGTTATCACCATATGTAAACATGTAATAATTTGGATATTACATTTTAAAATATCAGTTTTACAAATATTAAACTGAATGAAAGTTTAAACTGAACTTTTAATAAAATTTAATTTAATTAAAATTTAATTAAAAATGAAACTGAATGAAAACTGAAAAATACTTGCAACACAATAAGTATACAATATTTAACAAATGGAGTGACTTATATGAGATGAAAATGGAAAAAACTTAAATAAAGGAGAGTTTTTGTAAGTTACATGTTTATATTTTATCTTGGTGACAGTCGGGAGCCACTGAGGGATTTTAAAACATTGAGTTATATAATCAGACTGGCCTTTCAGAATGATTACTTATTTTGGAAAGTGAATTGAGAATGAGGTAGGGTGAGATGGTGTTAGGTAAGTCTAGAGGAAATTTTTTCTATAATCTATGAGATAGCTGAACACAGTATTAATTTAAAAAGCATGAGTGGGGATCCAAAGAAAAGCATAGAACTGAAAGATGCTTTGAATATAAACTGAATGGAGAAAACGGTATCAGAAGACAGTATAATGGAGAAACACCCAAGTTTAGTCTTGGCCACTTAGAAGCTGTGTGACTTAGCTTTTCCTAAGACTCAATTTTCTCAGCCAAATAAATATGTGTTTTCTTTAGCAGTTTTCAAACTTTTATGTCAGCAATAAATAAGTAAAGAAAATGTTCTGCTATGCTGGATCTTAACTGATTGAATTAGAGAATGGGGCTCCAGAGCTCCAAAGCCCCAAAGTCCCCAAACTCTTCTCAGGTTGCCTTTCTTGTGCCTCACACTCTTCTCTGAGGAACTCTTGGGATCTCAGGAGGCAATGAAAAAACAATTGGTCTCTCCTGGACCTCTCTATTTGGGTGTTATAGATACATCCCAAATTGAACTCATAATCATATTTCATATCTGTTTTTCCACATATTGTCTCTTTCTTGCTCAGACTATGTGTTCTCTGGGAGTTAGCCTATCCATTCCCAATGCTTCCTTTTCCTTTACCAACTATTTACTAATTACTTTCAGATCTATTATCTCCCTCCTATATACTTCCTATGAGTTCTAGTTATCAGCATTAAGATGACCTACTAGCCCATCATACTTAGTAAATTAAACTCAATATATAAACCCCATCTGCACACCTTTTCTAATCCTGTATTCTCTCATTAGAATGAATTCTCTTAACTTCTACTGAGCTGCTCATGTGAACAACTTAGGGAAGTGTTAGAATCCTCTCTCTGTCTGCCTCTTTCTTTTTCTTTCTTTCTCTTTTGTTTAAATGTAAATGGTTAAGACCTCAACTTCAATCCTATTAGAAATATCTAGAGAGCAATTATAGTGATTCAGTACATCAATTAAATAATTATTGAAACAATGGAAAGAGATTAAATCAACCATACAATGGATGTATAATGAATGATGAGAAGATACTGGCAGGGGGAAGCCTTTTCCAAAGTTCATTTTAAAGACTAGGAAAGAAAAAAAAACAACAAGAAAAAAATGAATAAATAAATAAACAAACAAACAAATACATAAGTGTGGGAAAATGAAACTGGAGGTAAGAGGAAACCCAACAGAGTGTTAAACTACAAAAGCCTAGAGAAGAGAGAGCAATCAACATTGTGAAATACTGTAGACTGTAAGACAGGGAAATTTAGTAACAAAGAGAAGGTAGAAGTTCTTAGTGAAAGAAGTTGGTGGAATTCTGAGCATAGCATTCATGTTTTAGAGTGCTGAAAGGTAAACAGGGGGTAAAGGAGGATTGGTACAGACACCTATCAAGAGTCTTGGCCAAGAAAGTGAGGATAGCAAGTTATAGCATTTCTGAGCCTCACTTTTCTCATCTATTCAATTATCGTGTGTTAAATTAAAGAAGACAATTTAGATCATATAAACAAATTTTAACACTTCATGAAGCAGGCCATCTCCTTTCTGCTAAATGCAAGAAGGGGCAGAAAGCAGGAAAGTTTTATAAGATAAAGAGTAAAGAACAAGGAAGAGAAAAAATAGAAAATACCTGATTGGCTGGAGCCATATAGTTAACTTTGTTTGGGGTCTGAAGGCACTTGGTATTTGGGGATTGACCATGTGGATAAACTGTATTTCTGGTTATAAGGCACATTTACAGGAACACAAAAGTTATCTAAATTTTAGGATTGCTAATGGGGGATCCTGGCAGGAGCAACTCCCTCTTGGGTCTAGAAAGCTATTTCAACACGTGATGCATACTTTGCCTTCCTTACAGATTTTGTGGGTAAGACTGGATCTGTGGGGTGGCTCTAGAAACTTTCCAAGTCATTTCTAAATCCCTGAAGTAAGCACCCCCTTGATGTGCAGAAACATGCCTTATGAATGTCAGCACATTTTATTAAAATTATCTAATTTTGGAGACTGAGATCTCTTTGAAGATAGAAGATGTCTTATTCATTTTGTAGCTTCAGACTCTAGCACAGTATCTATTACATAGTAAGAATAAAGTCAACGTTAATTGTGTTTCCCAAACGGAAGTTTGGTATGTCACTTAAATTCTGTGAAACTAAGGGTTAACGTCTTTGTTCCCAGCCAAGATACAAGAAACAGATAAAAATAAAAGGTAGAAAAGTGGATGTCATTCAAGAATTTTATCCAGCACATCCTTCCTTTTCTCTTCCTCTCAGGGATAGGACAAGGCTGAGTAGTTCACTAAACCCACCACTGTCCTGCCATACTTCTAGCTTTCAGTTGTTAGCATTTATTTTGGATAAAGATATCTATAAGAAGACACACATGAGGTAGTTTCTCTCCTCAATCTACAAACCTGGTTTCCACACCTAATGAATAAAAAGCAGTCATAGTGGTTTTCAGTAACATTCTAAAATCTCAGAAATATGCTGTACTTGCTATATGCAGAAAGAGATTAAAAACCTCAAATCAACCTCCTTCTATATAGCAGCTGTAATATAATATGATATAGGAAGTTACCTAGATTAGAACATTTTCAAAACTCTTAAAGAGTTCCCTGGTTTCAGATGTTATAGTACTTTCCGACTTAATTAGAAATTAATTTGGGATATGTGGAATCTTTATATTTTCCTTTGCCTAACATAATATTTGAGCATTGCTCAGAAAGTTTCCTTTGTTCTATATGGCACAGAATGGCATGGCCTAGGGAGGTATTATTTTATCCATCAGAAATATCCCATTGAACCAACTGAAGCCCATGGAATCCGTAGGAGAGGGAATCAAGTTTAAGAACCTTTATGGATTTCTCAAATTAAAAGAAATATGGAACATAGGGGCCATGGTACATCAGAGTTCTTCTAAGCTCTAAATGATGATTGAAATCAAATATAATTTAGTATTACTTTGAGTCTGCACTGTCAGGGCCTGGCATTGTTCTGAGCTCACCTCCTCAAGAGGCACCACTGCCAGTATTCCATATGCTACAGTTGCCCTTCAAACCAGATGTGTGTTAACTATGTGTTATATAACTTCTTGTTCCTTTAGCCAATATGCCTAGTCAAACTTTCTTTTCTCCAAACAATCACATCCTAGGATCCAATGTATAAATCCAATATTTCATGTCTTGTGCATAACTGTTTTAAAGAATCTTATTTTATGTACCATATGTGTCAGAATGGTGTACATTGTTATGTAAGTAAAAAGAAAAGTCTACATATAAATAATGCAGTCAACTATCAGTGTCATATCAACTAAAACATCAAATAAACTTTGAAGAGTAAAGAAAAATAAAACTGAAACCAAAAACTCTTGTACAAATCTGATCTAATTCTTCACTCTAAGGAAGTCTGGGCTGTGGGTGGAAAATGGGATTTTGGGGCCACCAAATTTTCTCCAAAGTTTTCCCTTCTTCTTAGGGTACCGCAGACTTGTCACCAGATTTTTATTTTTTTTTCTTTCCTCTCTTTTAAACCAGGCATTATAACTTTGAAACCAAAAAAAAAAAAAAAGAAAAAAGAAAAAAAGGTTAAGTTGTGGATAACAGTCTTTGGGAATATTGTATTAAAAATACTATCTAAATGTTTATAAAGAAGAATAGAAAATCAGAATGATTTTCTCCAAAAGAGAAGAAAGACATTTTAAGGGATAAGATGATGGGGTATGTTTTAAAGAAAGTTTATCAGAGCTTATATGATTTACTTCTCACCAAAGTAATGACATCTCATCTATATCTTTTAAAAAATGAGCCCCAAAATATTATAAACATTTATATACAGTAACAGTTATTGGTGATGTTATGACTCAAAGCCTTTTGCCATTTCTCTACCCCCTTTCCATGACCTTGGGTGTCTTTGCTACCAACAGCCCACACTCACTACTCTTCTTTGGGGAATTTCCCTCGTTCTACTGGAGTTACTTTCTGGATGGTTGTAGAGACCCGGAAGTCAGTGCCTGCATTTATACCACTCTACACAAGCTCACTTGCCTCAAGACAGAACAACACTGAGGTA
Organism: Pseudorca crassidens; assembly: GCF_039906515.1. Taxonomy (NCBI): domain Eukaryota; kingdom Metazoa; phylum Chordata; class Mammalia; order Artiodactyla; family Delphinidae; genus Pseudorca; species Pseudorca crassidens. The sequence continues at coordinate 64,649,551 of NC_090312.1, read as the reverse complement.
TAATTTGAACTTCATAGATCTTTTGCAAGATCAGACTGAAGCTAGCCTCTGAGGGAAAGACTTGACCTAAAATCACTTCCTTGCTTGTTTCCCCTCATCCCCTTTCTTTTTGCTGTTCCTTCCAATTCCTTACTGGCTTCTCCTGGGATCACTTCTTAATTAATCACTTGCATACAAATCCTTTTCTTAGGTCCATTTCTGGGGAATCCAATCCAAGGGAGTTATTATGCAAAAATATTCCTGTACAATAATTGGTATATTTTAGAATTGTCCAATGAATGAACTCTTTGTGAGAGAAAATGCATATATTCAATGAATTCATTAAAGAGATATTTATTGAGAAGCTACTGGGTACCAAGCACTGTAGTAAGAACTTTGGACATAGGAGAGAGGAAGATCTCTCCCTGCTCTTATTCTACTGACAGACACAAGCATTAAATGCACAATATACTTAATTAAAGATGTGATTATTTCTATGAAGGGAAAGTGCAAGGATCTATGAAAGCAGACATGGGGGAGGGGTAAACTAGACTGGACTGTCATAGAAAGTATCCCCAAAGAAGTAATATAGAAACTGAAACCTGAAGATGACTAGGAGAAAACCATATGAATAGGATGGAGGCATTTCTCCAAAGGGGAGAACAGCCAATGAGAAAGTCTTGAGAGCAGGATAGAAGACCAACATGGCCCTGGTAGAGTGAGCACTGGTGAGTGATGTAGGGTAAGCCTGGGGAGGTGGGCAGGTGCCAAATCATACTTTTCCTCATAGTCATATTATGGATTTCTGTTTTATCTTAAAAGCAATTTGGGGACTTCCCTCGCAGTCCAGTGGTTAAGACCTCATCTTCCAGTGCAGGGGGCTTGGGTTTGATCCCTGGTTGTGGAGCTAAGATCTCACATGCCTCGGGGCCAAAAACCATAAAACAGAAGCAATATTGTAACAACTTCAATAGAGACTTTAAAAATGGTCCACATCAAAAAAAAAAATCTTTAAAAAAATAAATAAAATAAAAGCAACTGGAAACCCTGAAGAGTTTTAGGAAGAGAAGGGACATGATCAAAAGGTTGCTTTGTTTCAAGTGTCTAATTTAGTCTTGAAGGAAGCAGAAGCAAGAGGTCTTTTTGGGGACCCCTAGGTACAGTGTATGAGTTGACTGATGTTGGCAGAGGAGGTGGAGAGAGGAGGAGGTTGGATTCAAAAGACATTTAAACAGTAGCACTGAGTGAAGAATTAGAAATGGGACAAGAGAAGGGGGAGGTGTCAAAAATCATGGTCCCATTTCTATCATGAACACTTGGGTACAAGTTCATGTTATCTAGGAGATGTCAACCACAGGAAGAAAAGCTGTTTTGGTGGTCCTAACAGACACTCAAGGTATTGATTATATATTCCAAATATGTCCAATATATAAAACACATATTATCAGTGAGAAACACCTTTAATCTGTGTGTATGAATGAGATATACACATATATGGGTAATTTTTGAGTTTTTGATGAAATATTTAGTTTGTTTATGACTTTATTATATCTGTGTTTGTTCAGAATATAGAAATATTGTATAGTTACTGTTAGCCACGTAGAACATGTAAAATATATGAAGCCTTTCTGGAAAATATTGTAGGAAAGAAGAGGAAGAAAACGAAAGGGGTGGGGGCTTCCCTGGTGGCTCAGTGGTTGAGAGTCTGCCTGCCGATGCAGGGGACACAGGTTCGTGCCCCGGTCCGGGAAGATCCCACATGCCACAGAGTGGCTGGGCCCGTGAGCCATGGCTGCTGAGCCTGCACGTCCAGAGCCTGTGCTCCGCAACGGGAGAGGCCACAACAGTGAGAGGCCTGTGTACCGCAAAAAAAAAAAAAAAAAAAAAAGGAAATGGGGAAGACGTGCAAAGAAAAAGAAGGGAAAAACAAGAGAAATTAATGGAGAGAGAGAAGAAAGAAAAGAAAAAGGAAGGGAAGGAAAGAGGGAAGAAATGAAGAAAGGAAACATGGCTTAATTTTTTTCCCCATTAATTGTCACAGTCATATTCAACCCTGTATTTGGCCATTCACCTGTTTGTAATGAAGACAAATGTAATATACTGGATCCTGCCTAAATAATAATAATAATAAAATCTATTTTTTTCAGTTGACAGTTCAGACTTTTAATTTGTTTTTTTTTATCTTCAAAAGATAGATTGAATTGGGTTTGGTGTGATTGTAAATTTGGATTAAGGTTAGACTGACCTATTCTGTAAGCAAAATGTCTTATTACTCTTTCAAACTTTAAGATGAGATCAAAGCAATACATTCCATTAACTAGACATTTTCCACTAAAGGTAAGTCATTTCTTGTTCCTAAGAGAACATCTAAGAATAATTTAGAAAGAAAATTCTCCATGTTGCTCTGTGTGATGAGAATAATCATACACGTAGTGTAAGTACTATAGGAAATCTCTTCCATGTTTCTTGGTCCTGCATTGTGGATTTTGTATGGTGATATGTAGACCTCTCCTCATGGCGTCGTAACTGAAACATCGTTGTATGTTACAAGATTCCATTTTTGATCTCCCTTCCATAATAGTCACTGTTTAATCTTTTTTTTTTTCTCCTCTGTTGCCTCATTTTGTCTTCTCAAAGTATTACACATGCTGAATACCATTATTACTTTTGGTTATTAACTAGGAATGGATTTGGAAAAAGTAATTCTGTGCCAGCTTGATGTAGCAGAATAAGCTGTCAAACATCATAGCAGGTGACAGTGTGCTGTCTTTCTGTGGAGCTACAGCAGAGTGTGTGTTATAGCTGGAAGGTTATAGGTAATCAGACAGGATTACTGACGGCAGCTTTATTAAGTATCTGCGGAGGTCTGCTGCGGCTGTGACCAGATAATATGAGCTTCCAATATGAAAACAGGAAATTATTAATAAACTGGATTGGCTGTTCTGAATGCCCTTGCAAAAGTTTATCTAATTTTATTTTCCAGGGAGATGAATGTCAAGTATTAGATTTATTATTACTTAAGGTGTAGGTCTTTTATTCTTTGAAGTGATTCTCTTTTAATTTGTTATATTTCCCTGGATGTTTGATGATATTAACATTGTTTAAACCAGGATGTTTCCATTCACATTTTCTAGTAAGTAAATTTTGACAGTTCAGAATAGAGCAGGTTTTATGTATTCTTTCTGATGGTATATGATAAAATACAGTTTACCAGGAGACTTAGATATATAGTTTTGCATGAAGCTTTTCTACTTTTGAATAAATCATTTTTATAAGCTTGCATCAAATACAGTTTTTTAAACTTTTGTTGTGGAATTTTGTAAAAGCATAAAATTCATTTTGTTCATCTTTTTAAAGTATGCTTGCACTTATGGAAGAAGAAAATGTTGATTTATTTTTGTTTAATTGCAGCACAAAATAATAAGGTATAGCATTTGAAGAACTCCTACAACTGCTTTGATGCACCTTTATCTATTCAGAGATGTGAGAAAGGCAGCACCTTACGTTTAACACTGTGAAGTTTGACAAGCATTGAAACAAAAAAGGAAGTGTAAATTTTACTAATCAAAACATCTGTATGGTGCAGCCATTTACATCTTCCTATCAAGACATGAGAGAAATGTTAATTTTAGACGACTCTTTTTATGACCTATAATTACTGTCATTAAGAAAGCTCTGGAGACTTACAGGGAGCTTTGACTGAAATACAGTTTGACATGTTCTATAATTAATGCTGAATTAACGTGCTACATGAAGTGCCTTTGAACAAAAAAAAAAAAAAAAAAGGTTTCTTTTTCTCAAAGAGAAGTCAAAGAAATTGTATTACAGGAATGCCCGCCAGTGCAGCAGTATTTCAACATATATTTTTAAGCCTGTGAAAAGCTGACTTCTCAGGTACTTTAAAATTAGTGTTAAAAGTTTCTTTCGTTTCAGTGTGAGTAGGATACGTACACAAAAGCACAGATATTTGTTTCCAGGTTCTTTCTTTCACATTCTTGTTGAAAAGTTAATACTTAAAAGTAGTTTAGTTGCTTTTGATATTTTAAGAACATTCTGAGAACAATGAAAACAGAAAATTTGATCATAAAATGCACAATGAATGCTTCTAGCGTAATAATTCTAATGCTTTCTTTTCAAGGGCATTGCTGTAATCTTTCCCTGGAATATAAGATCCATGAGGGCAGGTGATATTGTCTTAAAATCCTTTATAACTAGAATTTGCATGATGTCTACTGGGTGCTTAATAAATATTTCGTGAATGAACTAAAAGAATAAGGAATATAATAATACTATTTCAATATTTCCAAAGATCTTTGGCTACTGTAATATTCAAAAAGTTTTTGAATTCCCTGACAAACAATGTGATATAACATCCTTTTAGCATTGGACTCTTAGTATGTAGGGTTTTGTGTGTGTGCGATATGAAAAAAGACCAATAGTTCTTCAGAAAATTATTTTAAACAAAAACTGCTCAAATGAATTAAAAAAGGAAAATCTTATTTTGGGGCAAAACACATTTTGTGTTAGTTCTAATAATTTTATATTAGCCATATTCAAAATAAGTGAAACTGTAAAACATCTTTGAAGACATTTCCAGAAAGTATCTTAAGCAATTTCAGTCCTAATAATATTTTAAATAAAAACATTTATGAAATTCCTTGCCATCAAAACAATACTAAATATTTTTCCTTATAATTTTAATTATACTGCTACTAATTTTTTTTATTTAATGTTTATTATAAACTAGAAAGCAGATGCTCTGAGGAAGATCTAAAATAACGTGTCCTCTACCAGATTCCACCTCTAAGTATAAGACCCAGAGTCAGTCTCAGGAGGGAGTTAATTAACACAACAGTAAAATACTTCTGGGTCAGATTTATTATTTTTGGTTTGAAAAATTAGGCATCTCAGATTTTTTTGTTGTTCAGAATTTTCCAGACTATCTAGGCACCTGAACTGATTCCTTCTTTAACAGGAGCAAGACTGGACTAATCTGCTGTGAATTAAAACAAAACAAAACAAACAAAACTGAAAACCAAATGAAAAAACCCAAAACGGTAGGACACATCAATAGACCCAGTAAAAGCAAGAGAGACTCTGATATATTTCAAGCTGAAAAGGTTATGATAAACTGACACAGAAATCTCTTCTTTAATTTCATGATATTCCTGTTTCTGTGTGAACAAATTTTTGTTTTTATTAAAATGGGCTTAGAAAAATGTCATAATAAATATGTGTAATCATATTGGACAGAGAACTATTATTCTCAATCTGGAAAGCACACCATCATATGAGTTTCTAAAATAATCTGGACTCAAATGAGACCCATGCATGAAAATACAAGGAAATAATTTGCAAGTATGCAAAATTAGAAAAGAAAACAAAGATTTTAAAAGTATAGGCAATCATAATTAAAGATCATGTCACTTTGCTTTTAGATATAAATTTTGCTTATTGCAGCATGCCAAAGTGGTTTAACCCTTTGAAGAAAGGTTTCCATAAAAGTTAAATTCTTCTTCTTCTTATGATTGCTATTGTAATCAGACTGTATATTGTTTGGAGCTAAAGTATATCTGATTTTTCATAAAGTGGAACATTAATTGGGACTTACAAGCTATATTTAAAATGCTCTAATTTGTTCTTTCCTCCCTCATCTTTTGTTGGAAATTAAGCTCAACAATTTTTTTTTTTCCTTTTGACCCATCCAGGTAAGAGAGGAGGAAAAACGTTATTCCAATCAGAATAACTGCAATGAACTGAAGTTAAGTACATTACATATTTTAGTTTTGTAGGCAGATTTGCTACTCCCATTTTAGGAAATAAGGAAATGAAAAAAATTAAATGGTGGATCCTCCCATTGTCTGAGCCTCTTCTTTGCATTCACAAACAACTCCTGTTTGGTTGTGAGTTTCTGGAGGAGAGGGACCATGTACTATTCCTTTCAGAATTCTAACTGCAACATTGGTGTTGATACTGCTCCATCCCAAGTTCTAGGTGAATGCTGTTGACACAGATGCTAAGTCTGGGAACTAGGGGTCCTTCATATAGGAAGTGAGGATACAGCTGGTTTTTGCAGCACTTTGATGTCTTCTCTGAAACAAGTAAATAGTATGAAGAAAGTGCAGTGGTGGAAAGAATAGAAATGCATAATGTATTCTTCAAAAGGTGAATGACATAGTGTATAGTGTGTGTGTGTGTGTGTGTGTGTGTGTGTGTGTGTGTGTGAGTGAGAGAGAGAGAGAGAGAGAGAGAGAGAGAGAGAGGGAGATTGAAGCAACAATTGGATAAATGTTATATTAAATATATGGCTTGTGGGCTGTAATCAAAATAAAAAGTTTCTCTGAAATTGCTGCTATCTCGTCAACAAAAGTCCTAAGATGATTTTACATTCCAAATTAGTCTCAATTCAGTGATTAGAATGTATCCAGTCCAATATATTAATCCACATTTTGTTTTTAGTCAAACTTGAAGCTTATTCCTCCTGTAAACCATGATCAGGTCTGTAACGGGAGGTGTTTTTCTAGAAGAAGGAGAGTATTCAGTGTCGACTCTCTGCATTCATTTCCTCTGTCTCCCATGGCAGGGCTGAAGTGGGAGGAGGCAGGAAAGGTTGGGGATAGAAATGAAGTTTTTATTTTCTAGGTGGCCTCACACTTCCTGAACCCCTGAGCCTGAAGTTGGTTAAGGTGACTTTTGCTATTGTGAGGGCATTTGTGGGAAGTCCAGAGTCCATCACCAAAGAACACATTCTGCAACCCTCTTGACTCCAACCCAGTGTCACTCCTGGCTGACTGCAGTCCCTGTGTGGCCCAGTCTCTCTTCTAAGGTAGGACACAATTATAGCGTGCAGGTCTATTAATGCCGCCATTTCTACCCTACTGCTTTCCCAAGGGTGAGTCAGGAACTGTCCTCTCTCCCTGGCACCACTAAGGTTTAGAAGGCACATAGCAGATACTTTCCAGGGACCTGTGGATGTCCTTTTATAAGGCATAAGGTAAAGGATGTGGTACCCCTCAGCCCTCTTTACTTTGGAGAGGGAAATAGCAACATTGTTCATTTCTCTCCAAAGATGTGGCTTTACAACTCTCTCTCAACTATAAGCCTTCCTTATTTCCCTGATCTGACCCATGCTCCTACAGTTGCAAAACTCATATTTGTCCCCATAGTAAATTGTGCATTTCAAATTGTTTACCTTTTTTGTTTTCTCTACAAGATCTTCTATTTTCTCATGTTACAATTTCATTGCAAGAGGTGTGAGAGAGGAAGAAAATTAAGTTGGTAAGTATTTGGAAGCCAGAATGAAATATTTGGCCGTGTTTCTAAACAGTAAAACTACTTCAACAGATAAAATCTTACTTACATGTTCAAAAAAGAAAATAAAAATTGCCTTCATTGAAGTAGAGTCGGAAAGCTTGATAGGTGGATCTCCTTCCCTCTCTCTCCAATTCCCTGCCCATGAAACCACAGCCCTCCACAGAAACCACTGGATACGAAGGGCACATATTGAAAGACCTCTCTTTCCTAGAGACCATATATGATTCAGGACAAGTAGGTTTACACTAAGGAAGACTGAAAATCATATCTGTGTTGGGGAGAGAATAAAGATTAGGAAAACAATTAGGAAACAATAAAGTGGCTGTAGAAAAGGCAGAAAGAAAGGATTTGAGAGAGATTTAAACGGGCATTAATTGTGATTTAGTTAGTTTTTAGTTAGAAGAGCAAAATAACGCAAGCTTTTCCTTTTTTTTTTTTGTTTTTTCTTCTTAAGAAGTAGAGAAATGCTTTATTTCTGTATCTCTCTAGGCCTCAAATTCAGGTCTTCTTATTCTTCTTCCCCCTTTCTCTCCATGGAGATGTTGAGTTACATTGTAATTCTGTTAACATATTGCATATTGGCCAAAAATTTAACGTAGGTTTTGGGAAGTGACACATTCATGGTGGGTTGCAGTTACTAAAGTTTGACCATGTCATCTCCTCTAACTTCAAACATGCAGCCAATCTTTTATTCCCCTCTTTAATTTTTAATGAAAAATAATTGCTAAAGAATATCATTATTTCTTCTGTAAGAATGAAGCTTGGAAGATTGCAGGGACTTTTCAAATACCAGCATCTCTTGAGCTCTGACTTTACTGTATTTCTATGTCTCATAAATCTAAATGTACCATTTTTATTAGCTATTTTTTTCTTTTTTAATAAACATATGTACATATGTAAAGTCAATATTTTGAATATGATTCAAAATTTATGTCTGTTTCATATCAACTGCATTTTTTTCTTTCTTTTTTTTTTTTTTTGACCGACTTCACCCACTTTCTCCACCTCCCAACTTCTGCCTGAGGCAACCAATCTGTTCTGTATATTAGCTTGTTTTTATTTTCCTTTCTGTCTTTCTTTTAATTTTCTTTTTTGTATAGATTCCACATACAAGAGAGCTCATATGGTGTTTGTCTTTCTCTGTCTGACTAATTTCACTGAGCATAATGCCCTCAAGATTCATCCATGTTGTCACAAATGGCAAGATTTCATTTTTTTTAATGGCTGAATACTATTCCATTATATACATACCACAATTTCTTTATCTATTCATCCACTGATGAATGCAGGCTTCCTTTCATTGATGTGCCAGATGGACCTGACTGTGTCATTAACTAATAAAATGTAAAGAAATAACATTATTGTAGATGGAGAAGAAAAGTCTTGTGTTGGCTTATTAGGCTTGAAGAGCTTACAGGATATGCCAGACGGAGATGTTCCATTGGCATTTGAAATCACTAGCTCTCTGACTTGCTTATCATAATGAAAAATGTACACACATAACTTTACAGTTTTTGATCCCTCCTCCAATAATAAATTCTGTCCTTGGGGCCATCTAATCACCAAAGATTTACATCATCCACACAATCACTGGAAAATATGATGGCTAATTAGGATTTCTGAAATTAAAGTAGTGGTGGCATTGCTTGTGGAAGGATAGTGAATAGTTCATGATTTTAATTTTAAGCACAAAGAATGACTTTCTAATAGTCATAAATGCCTTTATATCAAGGAGGTGAAAAATTCCCTGTTACTGGAAATATTTAGCCTTAGTAAGTGTGCATATTTGGCATTCATATTAGTCAAGACACTCAGATATCTGGTAAGTGATTGGCTCCCAGCCTGTAAGTTATTTTGCAGTTTTCAATATCTGTGAGTCTATGACTTAGTCCTGTTTCTGTTCAAAGCCAAAATGTCCACATACCAGAAAAGCTACTACCATTCAGCTGCTAAGTTTCCATGTGTCTGACCTTGAACGTTTTTTCACTGTCTCAACACCCCTGAACACCAATCTCCACAAAGCAAGTAAGTGGACAAATAAACCTACAAACTACAAACACACCATAAAAAACATCATTTTCTAGTGCTGTATTTTGTCATCAGATGACACTGCTATTCACCCAATGACACAAGCTAGTAGCATGAGACTTATCTCTGTCTACTTCTTCCCTCTAATTTTCTAAATTATTACATTTTCTGAATATTTTACAGTGCCCACCCCTGCCTAACACTTGTCAGTGACTTCATTTTTCAAATGAAGTTTAAGATCCTCAGCATGCCAGACAGAACACTTCATGATCCGATCTTGGTTAACATGTACAGCATCATCATTTGCCGTTTGTTTTTTTTTTCTATTATAATTTATTTTCCAGCAATAATGAACTTTTAATTCCCCAGACATATACTCATAATGCCAACATCTGTGTCTCAAATACCTTGGTTCCATTTCTGTCTGGAAAATATTCATTTTACTTTCAAAACATGATCAAGTTTTTAAAATTTTTCCCTAATGACTCTTTATCCTATTTCAATAGCTGACAAGTCCTTAAGCTGGTACAAACATAGGTAGGTATCTGTTTACCTACAAATATTATCTCTAAAGTAACATTTTAGAAATACATAGAAATATAATGTGACCCACATGTGTAATTTTAAATTTTCTAGGATTTACGTTAAGAAAAGGGGGAAAAATAAAACAGATGAACCTAGTTTTAATAACACATTTGATCATATCAATAGAGTATTATTTCAAAATAAAAATCAACATAAAATTATTAAAAAGTGTAAACAATTATTAAAAAGTATAAAGTACACACCAGATTATAAAGACTTAGTATAAAAATTAAGTCTTTAGAATCTGGTGTGTATTTTACACTTACAACACATCTCAATTTGGACTACCTAAATTAAGTGCTTAGTAGCCATATATGGCTAGTAGCCATATATTAGCCATATATGGCTAATGGCTAGTGGCTTGATTTACTGGCCAAATCCAGCCAGAGCTAAGTTATATTTTTATGTTTGAATTGTTGAAAAAAAAATAATAAGAAGAATATTTATTGACACCTGAAAATGGTATGGAATTCAAATTTCAGTGTTCCTAACAAAGATTTATTGGACCATAACCATGCTTATGTATTTACAGATCTTCTGTACCAAATTCTGTGCTAAAAAATGACAGAGTGAATTAGTTTTGAGAAACTGTATGACACCAAAATCTTAAAATATTTACCATCTGGCCCTCTCCAGAACAAGTGTGCTGGCCTCTTTTTTAGTGGTTTGCTCTGCTAGGATCATGTATTAGTTATCTTAGTTTGCACTCGACACGTAGCTGACACACAAAAGAGACTCTATCTTTTCAAAATAGTATATATTTTATACATTCAATTTAACAAGGATTTATTCAACAACTATAATCCTAAAACCCAACCTGTCTACCTAGAAATCGTACCTTAGAATTTTTCCAGCCCTGAACCCTGTGTCACCAGAATAATGATAAAGCATAGTCAAAAATAAAATTCTCAATTCATACAGATCTGGGTCCAAGCTCCAGCTCTGCCCCATCAGCAATCTTGAGTAATTTACTTACCTTCTGTAACCTGTTGTTTCAATGTCTGCAGAATGGGTCAAAATAATACTAACTCACAGGGCTGTGCAATGATTAAATGAGATGATGCATATAATAAGAGTAACATGACTGAAACCTGGTAAGTTTTCAATAAACATTAGCTATTTTTAGAACATATATCTAAAGTTTCCTAACCTAAAAATTTACTCCTTTCAATAGCTTTTAGTCTCTGCTTTTGAATGAAGTGATATTTTAATTAACATGGTTTATAAAACTATTTGTTCATTCTATTCACTTTGTTAAATATTAGCATAACTATGTAGATAAGTTATAACTATTTTGGACACCAAAACACTTTACTAGAATATTAGAATAAGTCTTTTATATAAATGGAAATGAATAATATATTTGAAGGAGGAAAGGGGATTTATCTATAAGGAACATGAAAGAACTATTACTTAGAAAGTTTTAACAATTTTAGAATGAGAAACACACATTTTAGTAATATATTATATAGCTCTACACTAGGCCCATAAAATACCTTTTAAAACACAATTTGAAAATTAATAAGTGGTGTGTAAATGTTATAAATTATTATCATGCTTAATATTATAAAATTATTCATATAACATAGTTCCATTTATTTCCCTTGTTGACATGTTAACATAGCTGAAAATAATTCTTTGGACAGTTATGTTTAATTTAGGTTTTATGACTCTTTGGAGTGAAGAGAGGAAGAGTATTGTAATTTTCTGGACGTAGAGAATCATTTGCTATGGTAAACGGGATAAATGCTTGTGCTGCCTCATGGGAGTGGAATAGAAAAGAGTAGCTGGTTCTATTCTGCTGAGACGCCAAGGTCTCCGTATTCTTTCAAAATCAGTGGCCTTAGAGGGATCGTGAATTGCTGAGGTGGAGCAATCCTTACTCTTCTTTCTCTCTCGTCTACTGCCTTTGAAATCAACTAGAGCTGCATACTTGGAAGCAGCACAAAGGGTAAGTCTGGAAATAAAAATATGGCCTAGGATTTGTGATGCTCAAGTGATTCAGACTCATTTCTCCAATAGCTGCAGTACTGAAATATGCTAGACTTATCATTGATATATTGCAGTTCACAGTGTTCTAATTCATTTTACAGAAGGAATCCTGCCCAGCCCTACTATTACTCTTTTAAATAGAACTTATGCTTTCGTTCCATTTGAAATAATTCATCATTAAGTTCAGAATATCTGATTCTATCAAATTATGCAGATACAGAAGGTGTCCAGGCCATCTTTGTGGACAAAATCACAGTGGTTAAAATCTCTTCTGTGATGTAATGTTCATTTGTGATATAAAATGCACTCAACATGACAAACCTTTTTCTTCCTTCCTTTAAGCAGTTTCTGAAATTCTAAACATTTCTTTCCTGAATAAATAAAAATGGGGATAAACAAGTCCCTTAGCTTCTGTATTCAGCATACAACAAAATGCACTTATTTTTTCTTATGTGTAAGATTGAAATTTTAACAACATTCTTCTTAACACCTTCTATTTTATGGATGCACTGCACATATTTGTATTGTGTAAGTTAGAGAGAGCCTGGCCTGTGCTTATTAATTTGTTTTATATTAATATATATATTAATTTTGTTGGTATTGATAGGCTCTTCATCATCAATTATGAGGATTTTACTTTACCATTTCACCAAAAACACCGAAATTAGAATGTATTCCATTCATTAGAAAAAATACGTATATAAGTAATCTAGAAAATAATTATCACTATGTATTTCACAGAGCAATGTTACAGATTACTACTGAAATTAATGTGTTGATGTCAGTTTTTTCCTTTTAATTTTTAACCCTACTGCCCACTTTGTTAGGTTTATTTTATGGATCACAAATAGATCTAATTCCTTGAAATATTTACTACCATGAAATGGTCACTTAACAACAATAACAAAATAATTATATTGCCCTTAGATTCTTAAGATTTAGTGATTTTCTTCTAAAATAACAATCAGATGGATTTAAATAAAGGAAGCCAACCATTGTAAGAGAAAGAAGATAAAAGTTCCACAATTTAACTTTATGTTACTTATAAACACATAATGTGTTATGTTTTTGTAAATAAGTCCAGATAAAAAATACTCTAGTTTTTTCAAAAGCTATCATCATGTAACTAATATTTTATTTAAATGTGTAATTATTAATCAGTTTCAGTTCAAAACAGGGCAATCATTTGGTTTCTTCAGACTCTAGTTACACATTGAGTAGTCTCTTATTTTAAGTCAAATTCCTATCACTAATCACAGAGGAACAAAGATGTGTCCAAATTCTGAAGGAACATGGGTGTCCCAAAGCTCAGATAATGAATTTTAGCTCTCTCAGGAGAAAAGCCTTTCCTGTATGTAATCTGGCAATATTCCAAGATTTCTTTTTAAAAGTAACTCCATATGTGTACTGAAAATAAGCTAGTGATGTTTTAAATCAACTGGAAAGAGAGGCTGTTCTTTTCAATATTTTTTTCCTGAGCATAACTTTGAAGTGCAGCATTTGGGGATTATGAAGGTTTGGGTTACCTGCTGAATGAAGGCATGGAAAATTATTTGAAAGTACCCTTTTTTTTGAAACTGTACTTTAAACTTATGAAATATCACCTGTGGTTAAGAAAAGGTATGCAATTCAAAGCATTTTTTTTTCAACCTAAAGACAAAGAGTTAATTTTAAATTGTGATTTTATTTTCCAAGTTTTCTATGGCTGCAAGATCATAATCAAAAGTTTGTGGTTCACTTATCTTAGAGGTAGGAGATGATGAGGACAAGTGAATACTATTAAATTAGAGAAAATATGGGTAAATTTATAATAAGTTAGGTACTGTGAGCAAAACTGAAGCAAACACCACAGCTTACTATGCTTTAATGATTGTCTCACAGCAGGTATTTTAAGAGATTTCATTCTCAAATAAATTCAACTCGCATCTATTTCTCAGTAATGTGCTCTGAATTTACATAAGGCATTCAAAGACTTGAAAAAAATATAGTCCATTCTTGTAATATTCTTAGCTAGAAAAAAGTTCCTGCATTGCCAAATTTGTATCATGTAAATATATATAAAGGAAAATGTATTTAACTAATAATTCTTTTTCAGAAAGAAAGGAACTGTAATAATACATGTGTTATTTACATCATGAAAGTTATCCTTTGCCTAATATATCACAGACATACTTAATATAGTTGGGTACTGTCTAACAGCATTTTGAAAATATATGGATAGTTCTATAGTTAAATATTTACTTTAGTATGCAAAAATTTTTTTCACTATATCCAAAAAAACAAGATGGCTGCATCTTCTTTGTAGCAGCAATATAAAATTATAAAAAGGTAACAAAAAGACCCAATATGATACTTATTAAATAAATGTCAACTGTGTTAAAAATCATGTTTCAAGATGTTGTAAAGATATCACTTCAGAAACTCATTTCCAAAGTATTTCAACATTTATAATTGGTAAATTATGTTTAATTTATATATTTTAAAGGTAATGTGGTATGGAGTATAACTTACGGTAAAACTAACATTTACCAGATATATTTTTCATGAAATTAAGAAATATTTACTGAATGTGCCTGGTGCTTTGCTAAGGGTTAAGGAACCAATAAAATATAATGCATATTAGCTATTGATAAGTGTTAAGGAGAAAAAAGAATATTGCAGGGAAGGGAAATATAATATTTTGGGTGTGTTGCATGGAAAAGTTGTTGAAAATTTTGATATAGAGGCTGAAAAGCACCTCTGAAGTGGCTTTTGAATAAAGACCTAAGTTTCACATGGGAGTAGACATTGTATGTGTGTGGAAGAAGAGTGTCCTAGCCCAAGGTACACACATGGGACTGTTGTTGTATTTTACAAACAGTGAACATGGCAATGTGGCTGAAGTAAGGGAGGGGAATATGTAGCAGAAGAGGTCTGAAAGGTAATAGAATCAAGACAAGTAGGCTCTTGAAGGCCATGCAAAGACTGGATTTTAATTAGAGTAGTTGGAGGATTTTGAGAGCATGAATGACATAATGTGAATTATATGTTAGCAGACCACAACAATTTTGAGAATACACTGTAAGTAGGCAAAGAGAGAGGCAGCAAGACAGTTTAGAAGAAGTCTATCACGACAATCAGGGAAGAGATGTTTTTCTAATAGTGGATTGTGACAGTAGTGATGGTGAAGATAATAAAAAGTGGTTGAATATTAAATCTACAGTATTTTGAAAGTAGAGCCAACAGGGATTGTTAAACAATTTCATGTAGAATATAAGAGAAAAAGAACAGTTAATAATGGCAAGAGACAAAGTCGGAAGGTTAGAGTTCTCACTGACCGTGATGCAGAAGACTGTTACAGGAGTGGGTCTGGGGAACATTCAGGTTGAGAGTATTATTTACATAAGTCTGGAGTTAATGTGGAAGCCTAGGTATAAATTTAGGAGCCACTAGCACATTGATTGTATTAAAACAGTTACAGTGAGTCTAGACAAAGATAAATATATAATTCCTTGTTACAAAATTAAACATAGTCTTTATTACTTTCTTATTTTTATATTTTTCAGATTCATCTATATAAAGAAAGTTTAACAGACAAAACTGGGCAATGCAATATCAAGAAAAAATTAGCAAGATGTTGACAAAGAAGAAAAGAGCTGGTAGAACTGCCACAACTACCCTGCAGAACGATTTATTATTATGTATTGTTTTTGAAAATATGTATGCTTTATGACTTAAAATTCACATTTATGGGTACATCATAGGGAAATATTATAAAGAATATTTATTATATATCCCCCAAAAGACATAAACAAGGATTTTACTGGAACATTTCAAGTCAACATCTACCAGAAGAGAAATGGGAGACTATCTGAGCAATGAAATGTTGTACAGCTATCAAAATGAATAAACCAGAACTATATATATACACATATATATATATATATATCAACTTTGATTGGACTCACAGACCTAATACTGAGTGAACAAAGCAAAATGCAGCCTATCTTATACAGTTATGAAATAATTGTATGTCAATCAAAATCATAAATACACATACATAGATCTATGTTGTGATAAATATATGTTCTAAAATATAAAAGCATGATTAACCTCAAATTTAATCATAATTACTGTTTCTGGGGCAGGAGAGGGGAACATGGAGGATTACAATATTATTTGTATGATATATCGTCAAAATATAAAATAATCAGATGCAACTATGAGAGAATGTTTTCTCTTTTTTTTTTGGTACGCAGGCCTCTCACCGTTGTGGCCTCTCCCGTTGCGGAGCATAGGCTCCGGACGCGCAGGCTCAGCGGCCATGGCTCACGGGAACAGCCACTCCGCAGCATGTGGTATCTTCACGGACGGGGCACGAACCCGCGTCCCCTGCAGCGGCAGGTGGGCTCTCAACCACAGCGCCACCAGGGAAGCCCTGTTTTCATTTTTTAGTTGTGTGTGTGTTATCCTATTTTTTTCTACATAATTTTACATCTTTTTAAAGAGAAGATTTGAAGGTTTTGTGGGTGTGTGAAAATTGAATTAGGAACACTTCCAGAAATTGAATCATTATGCTATAGAGATCGATTGCTGATAGAACTATTAAATCACTTAGAAAATACTTGGCTCTTAGAAAAGGATTTTCCTAAACTCTTATTAACTTCTCTCAGTGTAGCTGTTAGCATTTTCCTTCCACTAGTTTCTAGTAATCAAATATAAATTCATAAAATCACACAGCCCAAAATAAAAAGGGAGGAAAGAATCTACATCTTAAAATAAAAATCCCAGCCCCTACACAACTCAGTTTGAAAACTGAAATAGACATCATGGGGAGAAAATTCACAAACAGCAGATGTTGTGGTTCACTTTTCCATTGTTGATATTAAACAAGAACACCTCTGAGATTCCACATCCTGTATTTATGGATTGTAGTTAAAATGGTAAAATGGTATATTCTGGTACTTCTAAATATTTTATGATATGAGGCATTTATGATGAAGAATGATTTTACTCACAAAAATGTTAGATTTCCTCTAGCATTCTATTTTCACTTGGAAGGAAACTGTACCTTTAACCTGTACTGAATGAGATTGGAAACAATGGATAAGATAGTGATATAAAGTGATTTTGTGCAAAGTAAATGTTTTCATTTTCAGAGAGGTAAATATTCAACACAACATGGAATATGATTATTTCTTAATATTGTATCTAGTAGGAGTCTCAAAACATAATAAATTAATGAAATTGATAAATAAATATGAAAAATCCTTAAATTTAGTAATTTGAATTAAATATGAGAGACAATATTCTATATTACAAACATATATCATTACTAATATTGATATAAAATTGTCTTTTTAAATTGATAAGGCGGCAGAAAGTAAAGCTTGCCAAGTTACAAGTTAATCCTCTATTAGATCTAATTAGTTTTATTTTCTAGCTGTTTTAAAGGTTACCTGAAGAAAACTGTTTTCTATAGCTTCTATTTTTAATTCTTTATAACCGTCTTGCACATGCCTGCTATTGATTACAAGAGTGTGAGGAAATAAAGGTATTTTTTAGAATGAGTTTTCTTTGACCTGAAGAAAAACAGTGCCCTTGCAGAACATATGCGGTCTGGCTGCAGAATGCCTGAGTTTCAATTCTTTAATCTCTCTCATTTTTCTCACCTTTAAAATCAGGTTCATTGTTTTGTGAAGATTCAGTGGGATAATAGGTGAAGATACCTAGTGTTTGGCACCTGCGAAGCACCGAGCTCTCATCTATCCACAGCATAATTATTATTGTTTTTGTTGTTGTTGGAAAGGAACTAATTTTATAAATAGTCTCTGGCCTCTCAGCATCTTCCTTGGACCCCTTTAACTCATTCTCATTTGAGGATCATTTAGAAAATCACATCTGATTAGGTCCCTTCCCCAATTAAAACCATTAACGATTTTCAATGACTTTTAGGGCAAAGACCAAATGTGCCTGTTTGGTCATAACATGCCTATTAGCATCTGCACAATATCGCCCTTGCCTTCCTCAACAGCCTCATCTCTAATAACTTTTCTCACTGCTTTTTGCCCTCCAGAAATGCTTTGTCTCTCAAAGTCACCAACTTCCTCCCTACTATAGGACAGTCTTATAAACATGTAACCCTTCTACCCAGTCAATCCCTACCTACCCTTTAGATCTCTGTTCTAAATTCCATTTCTCTGAATCTTCCTGGACACTCTCTGAAGCCTCCTGCCCTGGTCAGTCTGTTCTACAATACAATTAAAGTTTTGCAATTAGTTTTCTTGTGGTGTGGTATTTTAATATATTGGCAAAGAGAGTTTTCCACCTAGAAAGCAAGTGTCACTACATCCCATTCAATTGCCCATGACTATAGAAAGCTCTTCCCAACTGAAGAAAGGAAGAAGAACCAGAGAGAGAACAAGAGCACTTATACCTTGTTGGGTCCACAGTCAGTGTAGGTAAGGAGAGTAGGCAATAGCAAGAGCCCAAAAGTTTGAGAAATTTAAGAGGTGTGGAAATTTAGAAGCTCAGAAAACTTGGACTATGTCTCTAGGTAAAGTCAAGAAATTGGCCAAATCCTAAAGTCCCTCACCCTACATCATGTTGAAAAAGTAGGAAAAAAAGTCTTAATGCTGTTTCCAGGCATTCCACCCTGAAACAACGTCAAATCTCTCTTACAGCCCTAGAATTGTACAGATAGGTTTCTGTACCTAAAAGCAGCATAGATATTCCTTAGAGAGCTATTGTAACTGAAACAAGTAGAAACAAAATACAGTAGAAACACACAAAGAATGGAGCTGGGAGGAAAACTACTGACGATGTTGCAGTAAATGGCAGGCATGGATGGATGGATTATGAAAATGCTGTTATCACCACCTCCACCATCACACTGATGACGTTGACCACCATGTCTAGGTTGGTGCACCAAGCGTTCTCCAGAATTTGGACAAATCCTCAGAGAAAATGTTTCCACCAATACATTAGGAGCCAGGTATAATTTAAGTTTAATTAAAATAAGATAATACAGTGACTTGGTAGCAATACATGTTTATTGAATATATTATTTGACTCTCTAAAATTATCTAACTTCATGCTGAACTGTAAGTTCTATAAAGAAAGGGACCTTTTCTATCTTACTCATTCCCCTATCCTCACAACCCAGTATAGTCTCTGGCACAAGCAAGTGAATACCTATTTTATGCTTGGATGGACAGTGCTGATGAATGAATGATGAGTATATGGCCTACTGGTTATTAACCGGGGGCACTGTCTTATGGAAACATATATTAGAATTAAAATTTAGATATTATAAAAAGACTCCTTAACTTAAAGGCAAATATGTTGCCGCCCAAGCTTAGAACATGAGGCCAGTCTGGTCCCTAGTTCTCACATCTGTAAAGCTGAGATGATATAATATGTCTATCACTGAGTATTGAGAAGAATTAAAAAGAAATACTATATGTACACCGTATACAAGGTTATTTAAACTCTCCATTATTTTTCTTTTGAAGAGTATTTTTTTCTAAGCTAATATGAAATCAGAGAATAATACTTTTTTTAACTCTATTTTTAGAAAATAATACCTATACTTTGATACAGTGGCATGTATATAATCATTTGATGCCCAATAAAAGTTCTTTATAATTGAAAGCAGTTCCTCTTTATAGATGAATATGTCTGAAGAAATTCTAATTTGTTTATCGGTACATAGAAAGTGAGTTCAATACTTCATCAAATACACACAGTATTTGAATTATTCTCTGAAAATATTTAGAGAAGTATCACATGTATTTAGTTCTAAGTATTAATATTCATGGACTTATTCCTTCAGGAAACAAGGGATTTTTTAGAGGTTAAAAAAAATATCTGGCAATTAGAATGTCTGACTATGTTACTGTTATGGACTGAATTGTGTCTCCTCCCCAGGTATCTTAGAATGTGTCTGTATTTGTAAGCAGGACCTTTAAAAGGGTAATTAAGTTACAATGAGGTCATTAGGGTGGGTTCCAGTTCAATATGACTGGTCTCCTTATAATAAGAGGAGATTAGGACACACAAAGAGACACCAGGAGCATGCAGATAAGGAAAAGTGAAGACACAGAGAGAAGGCAGCCATCTGCAATCCATGAAGAGAGGCCTGAGAAGAAACCCAACCTACCAACACCTTGATCTTGGAATTCCAGCCTCCAAAACTGTGAGAAAATAAATTTCTGTTGTCTAAGTCACCCCAGTCAGGTATTTTGTTATGGCAGCCCTAGCATACTAATAACAGCATCATTAGCATTAGTTTTTTTATAATACCCTACAATGTGAAAATACAAAGGCAAATTTTAAGTTCAAAAATAATGCTGTCAAAAAAAAAAAAAATGCTGTCTAACACCTACTGGAGCTAAACATGACCCAGGATTTCATTTTGGGGTATATGCCCAACAGAAATGTATGCTGACATCCATTTTAAAGATATTCATAGCAGTTTTATACCTAATAGCCTCAAACTGGAAGCAACCTAACTGTGCACCAGGATGAAATAGAATAAATATATTGTGGTATATTCCCAAAATGAAATATAACACAAATTAAATGAAAAAAAAAATGCTGATACATGCAACAACAAAGACAAATCTCAAAATATAATTTTGATGAAAGAAGCCAGACACAATATACATGCTGTGTGATTGTATTTAAATGGACTTCATAAGCAGCCAAAGCTGACTTATAGAAGTCAGACTAATGATTACACTGGGTAGGTAGGTGGTGAATGGGAGAGGGAGTAAGAGGGAAAGGCATGCTAAAATTTTGCATACATGATCTAGTTGGTGGCTACATGATTATACAGGTAAAAAAAATCATGAAGCTGAACACTTAATATTAGTATGGCTTGTATAAGTTATACCTCAAACACAAAATTAAAAAATATCATCCATTTTATGCTATTTTAAAATGTATATTTCATGACAAATAAGTCACTATGCTTATAGCCAATCTCTAGTACATCTTCTTTAATTTGGGATTTATACCCTGGACAAGAACCAGGAAGGTATACATTTTACATAGGTAACTCTTTCTTGAAAATAATGTCATTTTTAAAAAGTGTGATAAAACTTAAACACTTGACTTTTCACATCGTTTCCTTGCACATGGTGCTCCCCATTTGCCCAGGACACTTTCTTTTCCTCTCCTCTAGCATGGAAATTACTTGTTCTTCCAGAGACTGTTCAAAGGTCACCTCTGCCTCCTCTCTGAGTCCTCTTTCTACTGTATCAGGTAGAGTTAATTAGTTGTCTATGTTCTAGAACTTATCATACAATATTGTAATGTTTTTATATGTGTGTCTCCTGAACATAAAAGTTGCCCAAATTGTTTGTTGAAAGAATAAATTAATGGAATAAATTGTGTAGAGAGTTAACCATGGAGTAAGAGTGGAGTTGGCTCTTTGAATTATGTAAGAGAACACTGTGTATAAGTAAGAATTGTATATATATATATATATATATATATATATATACACACACACACACAATGTGTGTGTGCGTTTATTGATTTTTTACCAATTTCCACACAGTATTCTACATCATTTACTTGCATCATTTTTCCACAGTACAAGTGTATGGCGCAGGTAATTTTAATACCCATTATTTTTTAAATTTTAGGTAAATTAAGATTAAGAATTTTGCCCAAGAGATAGAGGCAGGATTCAAACCAAGAATTTCTGATTTGTCAATTTCTTTACATACAATGATATATAGAAAGGCTTTTACACTTTGTATAGCTCTAGCGAAACTTCTCTTAGACCAGTCTCTATTGATGAGGTTTTAGGGCGATGGGCTAAGTAACCTCTCGAAAGCTTCAATCTCTACAGCACACTAAAAATGAATTACGCTCAGTGGAACCATTAATTTCAATAATTATAGATATTTCTCAAACTTTTATATTTCTAATGCAAAATCATAAATTTCCACTTTAGTTTGTAAACAATTCAGAAGATTTCTTCCCACAAAACACTAACACCTCATAAAACACAGTTTGCAAAATGCTGGCTATAAACAGGAGCTCTTTTTGCCCTTAAATTGTTTTATTCTTCATCTTTCATCAGACACTCAGCATTTGGAATAAACTTGATTGTTCATTTCTTAACTTATTTACTTAAAAGAGATAATTCTTTAATGCATTATTCTTTAGTATGATTTATCCTTAAAACAGACTTTTGATGGCAACTTTTATGAAAATTAAGCCAAAGTTCAAATGATAAAAAACCCAAACCAAATGCAAATGTCTCTCCTGAATATGAAAACTACATGGTATCACTTAGGAAACTTTTTAAAAAGTTTTCCTAAAATCAGGCAAAATACAACAACAGCAAGAACTTTTCTACTTTAAGTGTAATAAAAGTAAATTTGTGTGCCTAACCTAGAATGGTTGAACAACAAGAAAAAAATATTGTGATATCGATATCCATACTTTTACAAGATCCTGTCTTTTACAGCCCACTCTACAGGCGCGAGTGCCAAACATAACCCCAAAATAGACTCTCTGCAATTTCTGCTCCATATATTAAAATCAAACCACATTTTACAATCTAAAAGGAAGCTAAATTTATCCACCGTCTTTTTCTACAAGGGAAAATTAACCCAAAATACTTGTAGGAATTTTTTTAAATAATAATCTTCAAAATTAGGATAAGATATGGAGAAGCAGTTAAATATTTCATCAAGCTTTAGTATCTTAACAATTTCAGTCAACTTTATTCTAATTCTATAGAAAGTGAAATAAGCTGATTGTATATCTATTTTTCAGAAAACAGACAGAGTTCAATAAAACAAAGTAATTCAATATTTGTAGGAAAGCACATTGGTAGTGTCTACTCTGTTGTTCCGCCTCCTCTCTGTGGCACCAGGAAGTGGTACAAAGCCCTATAAAAACACAGCATTGCTGGGGAAACTAATAGGTTGATGTAAGTGGAAATTCAATATAAGCAGGTTTGACAAATGTGGGGAAATTTAAAATTGAGCCTGTGGGATTTTTGGCCAGACTTTTAAATTTGATTGATAGATTTAAGAATTTTATATATATGGATTCAATACAAGTGGGTATCATGGTATCATAAAAGCAATATTATCAACCTAAAGAAGTTTCAAAACTCTATCTCCCGGGCATTGGATGTGTAAAGTCTTTTTAGCTACTAAAGTTAACTGTTGCAACCCACTTGTTTTTACCTCTGATGTGGTTTTGCAATTTACCATGTTTATTTTGAGCTTTTTAGATGCTATTTTTTAATCAAATGAGCATTTAGTGATGTACTCTGCGGACAATCTTTTCTACTACTTTTTGTTTGATTACAGTTTTGTTTAATAATGCTATTTTAAAATTCAGTTAAAAAATGTCTTTTGATTTAGTTTCTCAAGGGAACGTTCTTCAAATATTGTATATATTTTCCACATATCCTCTTCTTTGATAGAACAGCAACAAAAACTAAATTATGTTAACAAAAATAATACTTCAAATGAGAATAGTTTTTTTTCCCCCCTAACCATCTTAGGGAACATCTACAAATACTTTAAAATTTTAAAGTCAGGGGCTTCCCTGGTGGCGCAGTCATTGAGAGTCTGCCTGTCGAGCCTGTGCTCCGCCACGGGAGAGGCCACAGCAGTGAGAGGCCCGCGTACCGCAAAAAAAAAAAAAAAAAAAGAAATTTAAAGTCAGAAACTTAGAGTAGTTATGTATATGACCTCAGACTACAATTTAAAATATATATGTTTATATAGTGGTAGTTTAATTGGTGATTCTCTATAGATTATAAACATATGCAAATGTGAGAGATATTATCAGATTTATGATTTATTTCTCTATTATATCAAATCCTTTCTATCAAATATATAGTCAGCATTTTCATACTAATAAGAATTAATAAATGATATTAATGCTCAAACATGTTGGAAGTGGTAGGTTCTGAATAGTTTTCCTCAGTGAAATACATAAAGTTAAAATTGAGGAAACTAGATCAGTCAATCCAATTCATACTGTATTAATTACAAGATAGACTATAAAAATGAACTAGATTAGTTTTAGAGATTGAGACTAATTAATAATAAGGCTGGACAGAATGTCAATGGAATGTGTGAAAATACATGTATACACACACACATACATCTATATGTTTGTGTGACTATATAGACAAATAAATATAAATTATCATTTTTTAGATTTAAATGTACCCAAATATTGAAATAGTAATTATGGAATTAATATTTAATTAATATTTTAAGTGTTGAAAGATATATTCAGATTTGAAAGAAGAATATTTTTGCTCCATTGATACATCTTTTGGTTAATTCTTTACTGGTCTGAAAACAAACTAGACAAATTGAATTCTCCATATTTTCTATTTCAATAAGATATAAACATATATAAATTATTATAAAAATTTCTTAGGCCAGCATTCAACTTTTTTCAAAGTGAATTTCTAGAATTTTTTTTTTGCGGTACGCGGGCCTCTCACTGTTGTGGCATCTCCCGTTGCGGAGCACAGGCTCCGGACACGCAGGCTCAGCAGCCATGGCTCAAGAGCCCAGCCGCTCCACGGCATGTGGGATCTTCCCGGACCGGGGCACGAACCCGTGTCCCCTGCATTGGCAGGCGGACTCTCAACCACTGCGCCACCAGAGAAGCCCTAGAATATTTTATTAATATTACAACTCTGTTTACTAGATTCCATAAGGACCCTTAATGGTAGCATCACTTATCATAGCAATTCATTTAGTAGAATTAGATATTACATAAAGTTTGAAACATGAAAAATATTGAATATTTTTTATAAATGTGTTACTCATTGTTTCAATTCAGTAATCACTTCAGTAATTGTTTCACTTCAGTAATTCATGTATATATATATACATATACATATAAATATATAGAAAATGATTTATTATGAGGGATTGACTTATGTGATTTTAGAGGCTGAGAAGTGCCATGATCTGCCAGCTGCAACCTAAAGGCCCAGGAGAGCCAGTGATGTAGATCCAGTTCAAACCTAAAGGCCTGAGAATTAATGGGGCCAATGGTATGAGTCCTGGTCTGAGTCAGAAAACCTGAGACCAGAAATGCCAGTGTCCAAGGAAAAGATAGCTGTCCCCATCAAGCAGAAAGCAAATTTGCCCTTCCTCTCACTTTTTCTTCTGTTCAAGCCCTCAACGGATTTGATGACGTCCACTCATATCCGTGACCGTGATCTTTACTCAGTTTATTGATTCAAATGTTAATCTCTTCCAGAAACATCCTCACAGACACATTTAGAATAATACTTTTACCAGCTATCTAGGCATCCTCTAGCCCTATCAAGATGACACATAAAATTAATCATCACAATACTTGTTTTGCAGTTACTTGTATGGCAATTTAGGGACCAAATTTGAGCCATAATACAGGTTTGTCTATTGATTTTCTTACCATATCATCAAAATAAATATAATTGTACATTTAATATATTTTCCTTAAAACAACTTTTGGTTTTTGCTGGTAAAGTCTAACAGCAAGAAAAATGACAAAATTTCTACACAAGTTTTCCATACACTCTTCACCAGCATTAAAATAGTACAATTATCTTTGCCAGGAATTAAACATGAATCAATGTTATTAACTAATCTACAGACTATATTTGAATCTCACAAATTTTCTTACTAAAGTCCTTTTTCTTGTCCAGGATCCAATCTAGGATTCCACATTGCATTTACATGTTATGTCTCTCTGTAGTAAACACATTAAGGAAGAGCTGCCCCTTCTGTTCATTTATTAATTTATTCAATTAGATTATAGACTTGTGGATATTTATTTTATTAATTAGATTTTTATTTATTCTAATCTATTAGTACCATTATTTATTTTGTTGCACAAATTATCTCAGACTTAGTTATTGGGAGACTTTTCATGTTGGCTTTTATGTCCTCTCAACTTGCCTCAATCACTTGTTTTTTTTTTTTTTGCAGTACGCGGGCCTCTCACTGCTGTGGCCTCTCCCGTTGCAGAGCACAGGCTCCAGACGCACAGGCTCAGCGGTCATGGCTCATGCGCCCAGCCACTCCACAGCATGTGGGATTCTCCTGGACCGGGGCACGAACCCGTGTCCCCTGCATCAGCAGGCAGACTCTCAACCACTGCACCACCAGGGAAGCTCCCCCCAATCACTTTTTGAGTGTTTCCTTACTTTTGAAAGCAAAGAGTGCAGAAGTTTCTTTGTGTACTTTTTTATCTCAGTCTTGGAATTAATAATTCCTGGTTCCTTTTACTAAAAAAATAGTATTTAGAAATAAAATCTAAATTCTAGGTGTACTCACTGCTACTGGATATCATTACTTATAGGCTACTCTCAGAGGATAGAGCTAGGTATTTATGGATATATTCTAAACCCCACACACACATGTGTGCACTTATTTTTATATTTATCATCTGTATTAATATTATCAATCATGAATTCAGATTGATACTTCCCATTACAATCCAATACTACACTGTTTATTTTAGTCTTCTCTTTTTTCTTATTTGTCTATAGACTTACTCTATACAGTCAAAATACAGTTTTCCAAAGATTAGTCTTTATTTATTTTTCTTTGGGCTATTCTGATTGGGTGATTTCCATGATTCTCTCTTCCAGATCACTTTTGTAATTCTGTATGAATTTTAAGATAGCTGTTTTATATCAGTGAAACGTTTTCCAGGTATCAAATTGGAATTTTTATAGGCATTGCATTGAATCTGTAGAAAGATTAGGGTAGTACAGACATTTTGACAAAATTAATTCTTCCAATCCATGAATATGTGATATCTTTCCATTTATTTGTGTCTTTTTCAGTGCTTTTATCAATGTTTTAGAGTTTGCAATGCATATGATCATCTCAATATGTGGAAAGAGCATTTGACAAAATACAACATCTTCTCATGATAAAGACTCTCAAGAAATTAGGTGTAGAAGGAATGTACTCCAATCTAATAAGGACCATATATGAAAGCCCAAAGTTAACATCATACTTAGCAGTCAGAAGATGAAAAATACTCCTACCACTTCAGTTCAACACAGTACTGGAAGTTATAACTAAAGCAATTAGGCAAGAAAAAGCAACAAAAGGCATACATATCAGAAAAGAGGAAGTAAAATTGTCTCTATTTGCAGATGATATTATCTTATACAGAGGAAACCAGAAAGACTCCATCAAAACACATCTAGAACTAATAAGCAATTTGAGTAAAGCTGCAGGGTACAAAATCACTGTTTGAAAATCATTTGCATTTCTTTACACTAAAAATAAACTATCAAAAAAAAAGCTAATCCCACTTATATTTAGTATCAAAAATGATAATATGTGAAAGTTTTTAAGAGAGTAAATCCTAGAAGTTCTCATCACACACACACACAAATTCTATTTCTTTAATTTTGTATCTATATGAGATGATGAATGTTCACTTATTGTGAACTTATTGTGATAATCATTTCAAGATATGTGTATTTCATTTCAAGATGTGTGTATTTCAAATCATTTTCTATACACCTTAAATTTATACAGTTCTGTATGTCAATTATGTCTCAATAAAACTGGAAGAAGAAAAAATAAAATAAAATATTTAGGAATAATTTTACCTAAGAAGATGAAAGATCTTATCATATTTCTTGAAGTTAGAAAAACTTTTTCTAACATGTAAAACTGAATGTTGGCATTTTCTATAAAATCTAGTAGAGGAAATCATTTATACAGGAATTACTTTGGTTTTATTTGTCCATTAAGTATGTAAAAATATGTGATTTTTTTCATAGCTATTAGTGATACAATAAGATAAAATAAAACTATTAGAGACATAATTGACAAAGAAGAAGTAAAACTGTATCTATCAGAAATTGATATAATAGTATACCTGGAGAACCTTTGAGAATCCAGGATAAAATTTCATCCAAAATAAAAACACTTGGAAGTTAAGAGCATGTGGGTGAGGGGACCAAATTGGAAAACAAACAACACATGATCTTAACTGATAACACAACCACATTGATGGGAGTGAGAAAAAAAGGAAATTCTGACATTTGCAACAACATGGATGAATCTGAAAGACATTATGCTAAGTGAGATTTCATTATGCTAAGATTAAGAAAGACAAACGCTACACAATCTCACTTATATGTGGAATCTAAAAAGTTCTAACTTATAGAAGCAGAAAGTAGAATTGCTTGCCAGGGCTCGGTGGTAGGAGGAATGTCAGATTTTGGTCAAAGGGAAACAAAGTTTTGGTTATTCAGTATGAAAAAAATTATTATAAAGATCCAATGTAAAGTATTGTCAACAAGTTAATACTGAGTTTTCTAAGAGAATGAACTTAGGTGTTGTCATCCCACACAAAAGAATAGTAACTATGTGAAGTGATGTATATGTTAAATAGCTTGATTGTGATAATCATTTCACAATGTATACTTACATCAAAACATCACATTTGGGGCTTCCCTGGTGGCGCAGTGGTTGAGAGTCCACCTGCCAATGCAGGGAACACGGGTTCATGCCCCGGTCCGGGAGGATCCCACATGCTGTGGAGCGGCTAGGCCCATGAGCCATGGCTGCTGAGCCTGCACATCCGGAGCCTGTGCTCCGCAATGGGAGAGGCCACAAGAGTGAGAGGCCCGCGTACAGCAGAAAACAACAACAACAACAACAATAAAAACACATCACATTGTATTTCTTAAATACATTATTTTTTTGTGAATTATATCCCAGTAAAGATGAAACCCATATCACCATATTATATGACAAATAGAGAAAGAAATTTAATAAGAACACAATTTTATTATTCTTCAATTGTATGAGGAAACCATGGACATATCTATATCCACCCAAAGTCCATTAGAATCATGTTGGTCTTTTCATTGTCACCAAATAATATTGGGGCAGTAGGGAAAATGAATTGTGAATACACCATCAACATGATATAATTCAATTTAATTATAATTACTTCTGTTATAATTTGTAAAGCCATAATAAAGATAGATTTGCATTCTTACAGATGCCTTTCTCACCTCTTTAACTCCAATGCTTATAACATCACAGTCATATAGACACTCTATTCTCAAATGACATCATTGAGGAGCTCCATCATCTTGAACCCACTTAACTGCTCTATTTCCTGTAGTTTGTCAGATTTTCATAGCTCTGTTTGATCTGATGATTGACAGACATTTCTAACAACCTTTCCTCTCAGCTGTGTAGTGGTGTAGATTAAATCTGAATAGGTAGGCATTTTAAAATATATTTCGTAATTATTAAGTTTACTTTGTTGTTCTACTTAAGGGTTAAAGAGAAAATATTATGGATTTTTAGTAATTTATTTAAAAATTAATCTTAAAACTACATTAAAAGTTGTTTATTTAATCTCATAATTTTAACATCTTTTTATTTTCCGTTGCTGGTTACTTTAAAAATAATAAGCCACTTATGAAATTTTCCAGAATAAAAAAAAATGTTAGGTTTTCCATGAGCGAATGGGCTTAATAGAGCAAGAAAATTCAATTAGAAATCAACAACCTTGATCTTTGAGCCCATTCCCTCGTGTTGTGCCTTATTACTTTAGAACTATATGTATGACATTATATTCTGGTTGCATACTTCCCTTTAAACATCTCTTTCCCAAGTTTATTGCTTTCATCCTGATATTTTGGACCTCAGTCTTCCTGCAAGATTTCGGAAGGTGCCCTTAACTTGAGCCTCAAGAGTTCCACTCAGTTGAGAAGAGAACTGTTCACTAAAGTCCTTTGAGAATGGGAACCAAACTGTTTTGGGTCTCTCATTGAGAATCCCAGATAGCAATGGGTTACTTGGGGGAAAAAAAGGTAGTTTAGGTAAAAATAATCAAATATTACATTTGGATATTTTTAATGTGTCAATACAGTTGCTATTTTAACCATTGTTTTAAGATCCCCCAAATGATGTTTATATTAAAAACATTAGAAAGTTCCCTTTAGTGGTGAGTGAAATACATTTGTGTATGTATGTAACTAAAAATACCTAGTATATATGAATATTAATTAAATATCAAAGGCTTTTGTCATTATTCCTAAAATATTTTAAAAATAATAAATAGGGTGTGTGGCAGGCAGAAAGCACCTCCCCCTCCCAAAATAACCACACCCTCATGGCTGGAACTTGTAAATATGGTACTTTATGTGGCAAAATGACTTTGGATGGAATTAAGTTTACAACACTTAAACAGGGAGTTATTCTAGTTAATGTAGGTATGCCTAATGTGAATAAATATAGAAGTGGATCCTTCCCAGGGCATCCAATAAGGATCATATTATTGCTTATACCTTGAACTTTGCAATGTGAGATCTTAAGCAGAGGACCCAGTGGGGTCCACCTATATTTCTAACATGTAGAAATGATGAGGTAATAAATCTGTGTGGTTTTAAGCCACTCAATCTGTCATAATTTGTTACAGCAGGAATAAAAAAAAGAACACAGAAGTCTTCTGAAATAAATAAAAAAGTAATAACAGGGATCTTATATATGTAAGTAAGATATGCTCTGAAGGAAATAATGTTTGTAAACTTTTACTTGAGACACTTATTACTTTTGAACAGTTAAATTTGAGTAAATTTAGAAAACTGTTGAAACCTTAGTATCCAATTTGTTTATTTAAAGAGTAATATTTAGATAGAGGTTTTTAACAAGTAATTAATTGTTACATATTACATCAGAGTTTCTCAACGTCAGCACTATTGACATTTTGGACTATATAAGTTTTTGTTATTGAGGACCAGGGACAGAGAGGGAGCTCTCTGGTGCAGTGTAGGATGTTTAGTGGCATTCCTGGACCTACTCAACAGATCCATGAGAAACCAACCAAGTTGTGACAATCAAAACTGTCTCCAGGGTTTCCCTGGTGAGGCAGTGGTTGAGAGTCCACCTGCTGATGCATGGGACATGGGTTCGTGCCCCAGTCCAGGAAGATCCCACATGCCATGGAGCAGCTGGGCCTGTAAGCCATGGCTGCTGAGCCTGCACATCCGGAGGCTGTGCTCCGCAACGGGAGAGGCCACAACAGTGAGAGGCCCACGTACCACAAAAAAAAAAAAAAAAAAAAAAAAAAAATGTCTCCAGATATTGTCAATGGTTCCTTCAAGGAATGGAGAAGCAAAATCAACCCTGGTTGAGAAGCATGACAACACACAAAAACCCACTTGATTTTAATTGCTACCCAGTACCAACTGCTTGATTCAAATGAAAATGTTTATTTAAATAGTTTGATTCTGTCTGTTTTAGTCAACTAGTCAAATTCAGTTGGTGGTTGTTGTTATCTATTTTTTTAATTATTATTTCTTTGGTTCTCCCATCAACTTTATGATTTGCACATGGTTTCCTTTGAGTTGTGAACAGTTTTATTCCAGGCACTCTCTTGGAACCAGCAGTTTTGCTTCTTACTAATAATTTTGAAAGAAATTTTCCCTTGAGTTATAGAATTTTTTTTTAGGCTTACACTCTCAAGTGAAAGAAATGTAAACAAAAGAACTGCGTTTCTGCATTCATGATCAGAACGGAAAAAAGATACTCTTCCTTTGTAGACATCTATACATTAATCTATATATTAATCCATTCATTCATTCACTCATCCATTTATCCATCCATTAAATAACTATTGGTGACTCACATGTACATGATTCTGGGTATACCATGGCAAACAAAATTAACCTTTTCCTTTAAAAAATTTATTAGGTGGAGAAAATTGACATTTAAGAGTAGATATCTAGATTTATAGGTCATATTCAAGATGACCGAGGAGTAGGAGGACGTGGAGTTCATCTCTTTCCACAGATGCGTCAGGAATACATCTATAGATGTAACAGTTCTCACAGAACACCAGCTGAAAACTAGCAGAAGACCTTGGACACCAGAAAGGACGATAAAGATCCCTGCATAACTGGGTAGGATGGAAAAAAGAAGGGAGAAGGAGGAGGAGAGGAAGCAGGATGGGACCTGCACCTAGGGTGGGGGAGCTGAAGCAGGGGAGAGATTTCTGAGTTCGGAGAAACCCCCACTCCAATGCGGAAATCGATTGGGACAGAAGGGAAGAATTTGCCGGAAGAGGGTGAAGTGGCCAATCTGTGGCAGACAGGACAGAGTGAGAAATACACAGACAGTCTGTACCATGGTCCTATGTGTCCTGGACTGGGACATGTGTTCACAGGTGTGCAAGGGGGCTGGGAGCTGGAGTGTGGGGATTGGAAAACAGGCCCAGAGCAATAACTGCTGTGGGGAGATGGATTGAAGGGATGGGAGGGAGGAAATCCACAGCAGGGGGTGCCTAGGAGGAAGACTGGACTTCCATGGAAGTAGGGCACTACTGCTGAGTCACATGCAGGGGAAGGAACCAGTACTGTAACCTCTGTCTCCCCACATGCTGGCACCAGCTGCGAAGCAATAAAAAAATCCTCCTCCCAGCTGTAGGACAAAAAAAAAAAAAGCCCAGCCAGGGCTGGCCCTCACACACCTTATGCTGGGAGCCAGGAAAGGCCCTCACTAGGGCTATATCTCTTTTGCCCATGGCTTCCAGCTTCCC
This sequence comes from Pseudorca crassidens, assembly GCF_039906515.1. NCBI lineage: Eukaryota > Metazoa > Chordata > Mammalia > Artiodactyla > Delphinidae > Pseudorca > Pseudorca crassidens. Next base: position 64,617,091 of record NC_090312.1, on the reverse strand, counting down.
TGAGCATTTGGCACCGCCAGGGCTCCTGTGATCCAAGCAGGCATACCATCTCTGTGGCCTGTCCTCACTGGGGCAGGCCCAAGAGCTCCACGGCAGCCTCAGGACCAGACTCCTGTGGGTGGACCACATGCAGGGGTGGGGGTAAAAACAAGGCTGAACCCCAGGGATGGGGCAACTAAGGAAGAAGATCAAAAATTTTTCCATCAGCTGTACAAGCTGCAGATTAAATCCATGTGATTAGCTAGGTAGACCCTACATCCATGGAATACCTGAGCAGACAGTGAATGTTCTACAAATGAAAATGGTCTAGCTCTGGCAGCAGTGGACTTTGGGGGCAAGCACATGCAAGAATTGGACCAGATCAGAGTTTGAGTGGCACCCACTGGACCACAACAGTTCCAGAGACCAGGCCAGAGACAGAGGAGAGACTCTTGGGGAGGTGGAGGTGAGCTGTGGCTCATGGCGAGTGCAAGGACACCTACAGTGGAGACCCCAGGGAAACATAATTATTACAATTAATTTTATTATGTTTTGATTCATTCTGTTGTTGGTTCTGGCTTTTTTTCTTTCTTTCTTTCTTTGTTGGTTGCTCTTTTAGTTTTTTTTTTTTTTTAGTCTTTTAGGACCTCTGTGTTTTATAACATATTTTTCATTTTTATTTTTTTATATATTTCTATTTTTACTTTTCTTTTCTGTTGTTCTGTGTTCTTTTCCCTGATTTTTTTCTTCTTTTTATTTAATATATTTTTATTTATATTTCCATTTCTATTTTGCTTTTCAGTAGTCCTGTGTTTTTTCCCTTTTTATTTTATTTTATTATTATTTTTGTTTAATAATTTTATTGGTTTGTTCTGTTTCCTTGTTTTATTCTTCAGTTGGCTTTTTTTTTGGTTTTGCTTTTAGGTTATATGTTTTTGTTAGTTTTAATCCTAACTGTTTCAATTCCTTTTTGAGTTCTTCTGTTTGTCCGGTTGTTCTCTTGTTTTCTGTTTAGTTTAGTTCTGATTTTGTTTCTTTCATGTGTGTGTGTGTTTCCTTGTTTTTGTTAGTTAGATTTTGTTTGTCTTTTTTTAAAACATATTTTCTCTTTTTTTAAAAATATATTTCTGTTTCTACATTGCTTTTCTGTTGTTGTCTTCTTTTCCCTTACTCTTTTTCTTTTCTTCTTTTTTAAAATCATTTTTGTAGGTTTTTTTTTTTTTCTTGGTTTCATTCTTCAGTTGTCACTCTGCTTTGGTTTTATGTTTTGATTTTGTGGTTTTGTCAGTTTTCTTTTTAATTGTTTGATTTTGTTCTTGGATTCTTTTCTTTGTCCGGTTGTTCTCTTGCTTTTTGATTTATTTGTTTCTGTTTTTGTTTCTTTTGTGTGTGTGTGTGTGTTTCCTTGTTTCTGTTTGTTTGATTTTACTTTTTACCATTTGTCTGATGTTTTATTAGTCTTTTTTTTTCTTAATCCCCTTTATTACTTAGATGAGCCACTTGTGGGAGCTTGGTTCCTTGACTGGAAATTGGGCCTGAGGCTCTGAGGTGAGAGCACTGAGTACAGGATGCTAGACCACTAGAGAATACCAGGTCCCAGGGAAGATTAATCACTGAGAGCTCTCATGGAAGCCTCTATCTAAATCCAAGACCTGGCTCCACCCAGTTGGAGCCAGAAGCTCCCAGTGCTGGACACCTCACACCAAAAAACAAACACAACAGAAACACAAACCCACCCAACATCCCACAGACTATCTAAAGTTATACTAAGCTCACAGACACCCCAAAATACACCACCTGACACAATCCTGCTCATCCAGGGGAGAAGAATCATCTCCATCCACCAGAAAACTGGGAACAGTCCCTTCCATCAGGAAGTTAACACAAGTCACTGGACAAACTTCACCACAGGGGAGAGAGAACAGAAGCAAGAGGAACTACGACCCTGCAGCCTGGGGAAAGGAGACCTCAAATACTGTAAAATAGAAAAAATGAGAAGACAGATAAATATATTGCAGACAAAAGGGTAAGATAAAAATCCACAAGACCAAATAAATGAAGAGGAAATAGACAAACTACCTGAAAAACAATTCAGAGTAATGGTAGTAAAAATGATACAAAATCTCAGAAATAGAATAGAGGACATATAAGAAACATTTAACATTTAATTCTTCTAGGTTAACATTTAATCTAGAAGAATTAAAGAGCAAGCAAATAGTAATGAAGAGTAATGAACAACACAATAACTGAAATTAAAAATATTCTAGAAGCAATCAATAGCAGAATAGTTGAGACAGAAGAATGGATAAGTGGGCTGGAAGATAGAATGATGGAAATAACTGCCACAGAGCAGAATAAAGAAAAAAGAATTAAAAGAAAGGAGGACAGTATCAGAGACCTCTGGGACAATATTAAGTGCACTAACATTCAAATTATAGGCATCCCAGAAGAAGAATAAAAAAAGAAAGGGTCTGAGAAAATATTTGAAGTGATTGTATTTGAAAACTTCCCCAATATGGGAAAGGAAATAATCAAGTCCAGGAAGAGCAGAGAGTCACATACAGGATAAATGGAAGGGGAAACAGGTCGAAACACATATTAATCAAACTAACAAAAATTAAACACAAAGAAAAAATATTAAAAGCAGCAAGGGAAAAGCAAAAAATAACATACAAGGGAATCCCCATAAGGTAAACAGCTGATCTTTCAACAGAAACTCTACAGGCCATAAGGGAGTGGCAAATATATATTTAAAGTGATGAAAGGGAAAAACCTATAAACAAGATTACTCTACCCAGCAAGGATCTCATTCAGATTTGACTGAGAAATCAAAAGCTTTACAAACAAGCAAAAGTTAAGAGAATTCAGCACCACCAACCAGTTTTACAACAAATGTTAAAGGAACTTCTCTAGGCAGGACACACAAGAGAAGGAAAATACCTACAAAAACAAACCCAAAACAATTAAAAAAATAATAACATAAATAAATATCGATAATAACCTTGAATGTAAGTGGATTAACTGCCCCAACCAAAAGACACAGACTGGCTGAATGGATACAAAAACAAGACCCATATATATGCTGTCTATAAGAAACCCACTTCAGACCTAGGGACACTTACATACTGAAAGTGAGGTGATGGAGAAAAATATTCCATGCAAATGGAAATCAAAAGAAAGCTGGAGAAAAATACTCATATCAGACAAAATAGACTGTAAAATAAAGACTATTACAAGAGACAAGGAATGATGCTACATAATGATCAAGGGATCAATCCAAGAAGAACATATAACAATTGTAAATATCTATGCACCCAAAAGAGGAGCACCTCAATACACAAGGCAAATGCTAACAGCCACAAAAGGAGAAATCGACAGTAACACAATAACAGAAGGCAGCTTTTACACCCCACTTACAGCAATGGATAGATCATCCAAACAGAAAATAAATAAGGAAACACAAGATTTAAATGACATATTAGACCAGGTGGACCTAATTGATATTTATTGGACTTTCCATGCAAAAACAAGAGAATACACTTTCTTCTCAAGTGCTCATGGAACAATCTCCAGGATAGCTGACATCTTGGGACACAAATCAATCCTCAGTAAATTTAAGAAAATCGAAATCATATCAAGCATCTTTCTTGACCAAAACACTATGAGACTAGATATTATTTACAGGAAAAAAAAAAAACCTGTAAAAAATATAGTCACAAGGCAGCTAAAACAATATGCTACTAAACAACCAAGAGAACACTGACGAAATCAAAATACCTAGAAACAAATGACAATGAAAACACAATGACACAAAACCTATGGGATGCAGCAAAAACAGTTCTAAGAGGGAAGTTTATAGCGATAAAATCCTACCTCAAGAAGTCAGAAAAATCTCAAATATACAACCTAACCTTACACGTAAAGCAATTAGAGAAAGAAGAACAAAAAGTCCCCAAGTTAGCAGAAGGAAAGAAATCATAAAGATCAGAACAGAAATAAATGAAAAAGAAATGAAGACAATGTTAGCAAAGATTAATCAAACTAAAAGCTGTTTTTTTGAGAAGTTAAACAAAATTGATAAACCATTAGCCAGACTAATCAAGATAAAAAGGGAGAAGACTCAAATCAATAGGATTAGAAATTAAAAAGGAGAAATAACCTCTGATACCACAGGAATACAAAGAATCACGTGAGACTACTACAAGCAGATATATGTCAATAAAATGGACAACCTGGAAGAAATGGACAAATTCTTAGAAAAGTACAACCTTCCAAGACTGCACAAGGAAGAAATAGAATATATGAACAGTCCAATCACAAGCACTGAAATTGAAACTGTGATTAAAAATCTTCCAACAAACAAAAGCCCAGGACCAGATGGCTTCACAGGCAAATTCTATCAAACATTTAGAGAAGAGATAACACCTATCCTTCTCAAACTCTTCCAAAATATAGCAGAGGGAGGAACACTCCCAAACTCATTCTATGAGGCCACCATCACCCTGATACCAAAATCAGATAAAGGTGTCACATAAAAGAAAACTACAGGCCAATATCACTGATGAACATATATGAAAAAATCCTCAACAAAATACTAGCAAACAGAATCTAACAGCACATTAAAAGGATCATACAACATGATCAGGTAGGGTTTATCTCAGGCATGCAAATGTTCTTCTTTATACGCAAATCAGTCAATGTGATATACAATGTTAACAAATTGAAGGACAAAAACATATGATAATCTCAATAGATGCAGAAAAACTTTTGATAAAATTCAACACCCATTTATGATAAAAACCCTCCAGAAAGAGGGCATAGAGTCAACCTACCTCAACATAATAAAAGCCATATATGACAAACACACAGCCATCATTCCCAATGGTGACAAAATGAAAGAACTTCCCCTAAGGTCAGGAACAAGACAAGGGTGCTACTCTCACCATTACTATTCAACAAAGTTTTGGAAGTTTTAGCCATGGCAATCAGAGAAGAAAAAGAAATAAAAAGGATCCAAATTGGAAAAGAAGTAAGATTGTCACTGTGTGCAGATGGCATGATACTATACATAGAAAATCCTGAAGATGCCATCAGAAAATTGCTAGAGCTAATCAATGAGTTTTGTAAAGTAGCAGGATACAAAATTAATGCACAGAAATTTCTTCCATTCCTATATACTAACAATGAAAATCAGAAAGAGAAATTAAGAAACAGTGTCATATACCATTGCAACAAAAATAATAAAATACCTAAGAATAAACCTATCTAAGGAGGCAAAAGAACTGTATACAGAAAACTATAAGACACTGATGAAAGAAATCAAAGGTGGTAAAACCAGATGGAGAGATATATCATGTTCCTGGATTGGAACAATCAACATTTTGAAAATAACTATACTACTCGAGGCTATCTACCAATTCAATGCAATCCCTATCAAATTACTAACAGCATTTTTCACAGAACTAGAACAGAATATTTCACAATTTGTATGGAAACAAAAAAGTTCCCTAATAGCCAAAGCAATCTTGAGAAAGAAAAACGGAGCTGGAGGAATCAGGCTCCCTGACTTCAGAATATACTACAAAGCTACAATAATCAACAGAGTATGGTACTGACACAAAAACAGAACTATAGATCAATGGAACAGGATAGAAAGCCCAGAGGTAAACCCACATACATGTGGTCACCTTATCTTTGACAAAGGAAACAAGAATATACAATGGAGAAATGATAGCCTCTTCAATAAATGGTCCCAGGAAAACTGGACAGCTACATGTAAAAAAATGAAATTAGAACACTTCTTAACACTATACAGAAAAATAAACTCAAAATGGATTAAAGGCCTAAATGTAAGGCCAGACACTATAAAACTCTTAGAGGAAAATATAGGCAGAACACTCTATGACATAAATCACAGTAAGATTCTTCTTGACGCACCTCCTAGAGAATGGAAATAAAAATAAACAAATGGGACCTAATGAAACTTAAAAGCTTTTGCACAGCAAAGGAAACCATAAGCAAGATGAAAGACAGCCCTCAGAATGGGAGAAAATATTTGTAAATGAAGCAACTGATAAAGGATTAATCTCCAAAATATACAAACAGCTCATGCAGGTCAATATCAAAAAAACAAACAACCCAATCTAATAGTGGGCAGAAGACCTAAATGGACATTTCTCCAAAGAAGACATACAGATTGCCAACAGACACATGAAAAGATGCTCAACATCACTAATCATTAGAGAAATGCAAATCAAAACCACAGTGAGGTATCACCTCACACCAGTCAGAATGACCATCATCAAAAAATCTAGAAACAATAAATCCTGGAGAGGGTGTGGAGAAAAGGGAACCCTCCTGCACTGTTGGTGGGAATGTAAACTGATACAACCACTATGGAGAACAGTATGGAGTTTCCTTAAATAAACTAAAAATAGAACTACAGTATGTCCCAGTGATCCCACTACTAGGCATATACCCTGAGAAAACCATCATTCAAAAAGATCTATGGACCGCAATGTTCGTTGCAGCACAAATTACAATAGCCAGGACATGGAAGCAACCTAAGTGTCCATCAACAAATGAATGGTTAAAGAAAATGTGGCCCATATATACAATGGAATATTACTCAGCCTTAAAAAAGAACAAAATTGAGTTATTTGTAATGAGGTGCATGGACCTAGTGACTGTCATACAGAGTGAAGTAAGTCAGAAAGATAAAAACAAATACCATATGCTAACACACATATATGGAATCTAAAACAAAATGGTACTGATGAACCTAGTGGCAGGGCAGGAATAAAGACGCAGACATGGAAAATGGACTTGAGGACACGGAGGGGAAGGGGAAACTGGGACAAAGTGAGAGAGTAGCATTGACATATATACACTACCAAATGTAAAATGGATTGCTAGTGGGAAGCTGCTGCATAGCAGAGGGAGATCAACTCAGTGCTTTGTGATGACCTAGAGGGGTGGGATAGGGAGAATGGGAGGGAGGCTCAAGAGGGAGAGGATATGGGGGTATATGTATACATATAGCTGATTCACTTTGTTGTACAGCAGAAACTAACACAACATTGTAAAGAAAGTGTAGTAAAGATAGATTTTATATATATATATATATATATAAGTAAATATCTACTAGCAGGAAAAAGTAATATGGAATGAACACTGAGTGCTAAGGGAATGGCAAGAGGCATAGCTAACCCAACTTTTTTTATGAGTTGAAAGGTAAGATCTTGGCTTAACTCTGGAGTTTATTATTGGAAAACTTTTAGGAAAGTTCCTAAATCAGAGTAGCAAGTCTACAGATTTCTGAGTAGCACAACTAGTAGAAATAGCTTTCAGTTGGAAAAGCAAAGTTTGTATGCTTTAACACTGTTTATTCTATGATAGTCCCTCAAAAATGCTACCACAAATTGATGTATGATAATCAATTTGATTTGATTTAAGAGGAAACTTTGAATTTGTGAACAAAAATTTTACTTCTCATTCAGGATTAATTTTCTTAATGGATGAGACAAAGCACAAGGACATAAATTTTCAGCAAATAACCAAATAAAATTTTTAAACCCTATTTTACCCCCTCCAGATTTATTGAGATATAATTGACATATAATTTTGTGTAAGCTTAAAGTGTACAACATGTTAATTTGATACACTTACATATAGTAAACTGATTACACCGCAGCTTTCACTAACACCTCCATTACATTACATGATTATTGTTTCCTACTTTTGGTAAGAACATTTAAGATTTACTCTGTTAGCAACTTTCATGTATAAAGCAGTATTATTGACTATAATCACCACACTGTACATTAGATCTCCAGAATTTATCATCTTAAACCTGGGAATTTGTGCTGTTTGACCAATATCTCCCCATTTTCTCCACTTCCAGCTTCTGGTAACCACCATTCTACTTTCTATTTCTATGTTTTCAGCTTTTCAAGACTCCATATAAAAAGTGATATCATACAGTATGTATCTTTCTCTATCTGACTTATTTCACTTAACATAATGCCCTCAAGTTTCACTCAAGTTGTTGCAAAAGGCAGGATTTCCATTTCCATTTTACATGGCTAAATATTATTCCATTGTATACATATACAACATCTTCTTTATTCATTTATCCATTGATAGGCATTTAGGTTGTTTTCATCTTTTGTCTATTGTGAATAATTCTGCAACGAACATAGAAGTGCAGATATCATTTTGAAATGCTGTTTACATATTCTTTGGACATATACTCAGAAGTGAGATAGCTGAATCATATGGTAGCTCTATTTTTAATTTTTTGATGAATCTCCGTACTGTTTTCCATAGAGATCAAATGGATTAACATTCCCACCAACATTGCACGAGGGTTTCTTTTACTCTATATCCTCCCCAACACTTGTTATCTCTTGCCTTCTTGATGATAGCCTTTCTAACTGTGTAAGGTTATGTCTCACTGTGGTTTTGATTTGCATTTCCCTGATGATTAGTTCTGTCGAGCACCTTTTCATCTACCCATTGTCCATTTGGATGTCTTCTTTGAAAAATGTCTGTTTAATACCCCTGCTCATTTTTAAAGTTGGATTATTTGGGGGTGGGTTGTGATTCATTTGTATGAATTTGTTTTATATTTTGGATATTAACTCATTATCAGATATATGATTTGCAATTATTTTTCCCAATCTGAAGATTGCCTATTCTGTTTTGTTGAATGTATCTTTTGCTGTCAGAAACTATTTTATTTGACGTAGTCCCACTTAATTTTTGCTTTTGTTGTTTTTGCTTTTGGTGTCATATCCAGAAAAATTTTGCAAGGCCATGTCAAAGAGACTGTTTCTCTATGTTTTCTTCTAGGTGTTTTATGATTTCAGGTCTTCTAAGTAATTAATGCATTTTGAGTTCATATTTGTGAGTGGTGTAAGGTAGCGGGCAAATTTTATTTTTCTGCATTTGGTGTTCCAACTTTCACAACAACGTTTATTGAAGAGACTGTCCTTTCCCCATTGAGTATTCTTGGCTCTCTTGTGAAATATTAGTTGACCATGTATTACAGGTTTTATTTCTGGGCTCTCAATCTCTTCAAATTGTCTATTTTTATCCATTACTATACTGTTTTAATTGTTATAACTTTATAACCTAGTTTGAAATCAGGAAGTGTGATGCCTCTGGCATTTTTCTTCTTTTTCACGTTGTGTTGGCTATTTGACATCTTTTGTGGTTCCATAGAAATTTTAGTAATGTTTTTTCTATTTCTGTGAAAAATGCCATTGGTATTTTGATAGGGTTTGCATTAGATCTATAGATGGCTTGGAGTAATATGGGCATTTTAACAATATTACTTATTCTAATACATGAATGTTTGATATCTTTCCATTTTTTTGTGTGTTCTTCAATTTCTTTCACCAACATCTTACAGTTTTCAGTCTACAGACCTTGCACTTCCTTGCTTAATTTTATTCCTATTTTATTGTTATTTATTCCATTTTGAATGATTATTTTATTGATTTATTTTCCTGATATTTTGTTGTTAGTGTATAGAAACACAAGTGATTTCTGATGTTTATTTGGTAACCTACAACTTTCCTGAATCAACTGAGTAGTTCTAACAGTTTTTGATTGTAGTCTTTAGGGTTTTCTATATGTAAGTTTATACTATCTACATGCAAATTTTACTTCTTCATTTTACTTTTTCCTTTCTGATTTGGATACTTTTTCTTGCCTGATTGTTCTGGTTAGGACTTTCAATTCTATGTTGAATAGAAGTAGTGAGACTGGGTACCCTTGTCTTGTTCCTGACCTTAGGAAAAAAAACTTTCAATGACTCAGCATTAAATATGATGCTATACGTGGGCTTGTCAAATATTGCCTTTCTTATGTTAAGGCACATTCCTTCTATAACCAGATGTTGAGAATTTTTACCATGAAAGGATGCTGTATTTTGTCAAAAACTTTTTTCTGTATCTATTGAGATAATCATATGATTTTTATCTTTCATTCTATTAATATGGCACATCACATTTATTGATTTGCATATTAGAACGATTCTTGCATCCCAGGGATAAATCCTATTTTATCATGGTGTATGATCCTTTTAATATATAATTGACTTTGCCTTGTTAATTTTTTGTTGATAATTTTTGAATTTATGTTCATCATGGATATTGGTCTGTAGTATTCTTGTAGTGTCTCTGTCTGGGTGTGATATCAGGGTAATGCTGGCCTTGTAAAACAAGTTCAGGAGTATTCCCTCTTCTTCAGATTTTTAGGAAGAGCTTAATAAGGATTGCTATTAATTCTTCATTAAATGTTTGGTAGAACTCACCAGTGAAACCACCTAACTCATCCTGGGGTTTTCCACACTGGATAGTTTTGATTACTGATTCAATCTCATTAAAAAATATAGGTCTATTCAGATTTTCTATTTCTTCATGATATAGTGTTATTAGTTTGTGTGTTCTTAGAAACTTATCCATTTCTTCCAGATTGTCAAATTGTTTGCATATAATTTTCATAGTAGCATTTTCTGATTTTTTGTATGTATGTGGTATCACTGTAATGTCTTTCATTTCTGATTTTATCTATTTGAGTGTTTTCTTAATTTGTCTAGCTAAAGTTTTGTCAATTGTATTTATCTTTTCAGAAAACTAGCTATTAGTTTTGTTGATCTTGTTACTGAACTTGGTTTTTTTGCCCAACGTGAAACATGCCAAACACTAAGACACTGAGATTCACAGCAGATAAAAGGTTTATTCATGAGGCAGTCAAGTGAAGAGATAGAAGAAAAAATTTCAAATCTGCCTCCTCCAAGGTGAGGGTCTTGGATATTTATGTGATAAAGCTGAGTCATGGGGAGCATAGGGAAAGGTGATTGAAGATAAGAAAAATGTAAGGTAAATGTTTTTCTACACAGGTACAACTAAGCTAAGGGCTTCTTCATTGGATGCATGTTCAAAAAATGGTGGCATTAGCCTGTTGTGATAGTGGAGTTTTGGGCCCTCTGATGACAAAATGTTACAGATTTGACACTCATGCATGCCCATTTGGAGAGTTGGTGGTCCCAACCAGTCTTAACTGGCTTGAGCTCAAATTGAACACATCAGACTCCAAGTTCCTGAAAAATAATCTGGGCAAAATCTTATTGTTTAGGCTACATGACGCTTGGAGGACAGGCAAGTTTTTTTAGCAACAGAGTGAGCTTGATCAGTGGAGACAGATTATAGTGCATTATTTATTAAGCAAGTTATGTATCTATCCTTGACTTCAATCTTTTTTAATGTTTATTTGGTCTCTATTTCTGCTCTGATCTTTATTAGTTAGTTCCTCTGCTAACTTTGGGCCTTAGTTTGTTCTTTTTCTAGTTCTTCAATATGTAGCTTTATATTGTTTGAAGTCTCTCTCTTTTTTCTTAATGTACATATCAATATTTATCACTATAAACTTCCTTCTTAGAACTGCTTTTGCAACATCCCATAGGTTTTAATATATTTAGCTTCCATATTTGTTTGTCTCAATATATTTTTTGATTTTCCACTTGGTTTCTTTCTTGACAAATTGTTCAGGGATGTGTTGCTTAATTTCTACATATTTGTGAATTTTACAGCTTTCTTATTTACTAGTGATTTCTAGTTTCATACCATTGTGATTGGGAACTTAGTATCATTTTAATCTCAAATTTTCTTAGACATTTTTTGTGACCTATTATATGATCTAATCTGTAGAATGTTCCATATGTGCTTGAGAAGAATGTGTATTCTGCTGCTGTTGAATGGAATAAATGTTCTGTATATGTCTTATAGGACTATTTGGTATAAAGTATGGTTCAAGTCCAACATTTCTTGGTTTTCTGTCAAATAATCTATCCATTGTTGAAAATGGAGTACTCAAGTCCCCTACTATTACTGTATAGTTGTCTATTTCTCCCTTTATATCTGTTACTATTTTCTTAATATAGTTAGGTGTGCCAATGTTGAGTGCATATTTAGTAACAATTGTTATATTGTTTACCTTTGTTTACCTTTTCTTTTGTCTCCAGTTACAATTTTTGACTTCAAGTCTATTTTGTTTGATATAAGTATAGCTATTCCTGCACTCTTTTGGTTTCCATTTGTATGGAATATCTTTTTCCATTTTTTATTTATTTCTTACTTTAAGCCTATGTGTGTCCTTAAAGCTGAAGTGGGTCTCTTCTAGGCAGTATATAATTGTATCTCTTGTTGTTTTTTATTCATCTAGCCACTCTATGTCTCTTGATTGAAGAATTCAATCCATTTCATTTAGAGTAATTGATATTTAAGACCTCATTAATGCCATCCTATTGGTTTTTCTTCCTTTTTTGTAGTTCCCTTGTTCCTTTCTTCCTCTCTTGCTGCCTTCCTAAGTGAACTGATAATTTTCTGTGATGTTATGTTTTGATATCCTCCTTTTTATATGCTAAAAATCTACCATAGGTTTTTGGTTTATGGTTACTATAAGGCTCACATAAAATATCTTATAGATATAACAGTCTATTTTAAACTGATAACAAATTAACTTTGATTGCTTACAAAAATGATATCCCTTTATCCCCTTTTTAAATATTTTGACATCACAATTTACCTCTTTTTATATTTGTGTCCATTAACAAATTATTGTAGCTGTAGTTATTTTTAATATTCTGTAAGTAAACCATTATAGTAGAGTTTTGTGGTTAACACTCCACCACATTACAATTCTAGAGTATTCTAATCTTTTTACTTTTACCAATTTACTTTTACCAATGTGTTGTATATTTTCATATGTTTTCTTGTTACTACTTAGCATCTTTTCATTTTGGCTTGACAAATTCCTTTCAGCATTTCTAAAAGGCAGGCCTATTGGAAATAAATTCCTCATCTTTTGTTTATCTGGGAAAGTCTTTATTTGTCCTTCATTTGTGATGGACACTTTTGCCAGGTAAAGTATCCTTGGTTAACAGTTTTTTTTGCCAGTACTTTGAATATATTATCCCACACCCTCCTGCCCTGTAAACTTTCTGCTGAGAAGTCTGCTAATAAATAAACTTATGGTGGTTTCTTTGCAAGTTAAAAGATATTTTTTTCCCTCTTTCTGCCTTTAAGATTCTCGTTTTGTCTTTGAATTTTTTTTTTTTTTTTTTTTTTGCAGTATGTGGGCCTCTCACTGTTGTGGCCTCCCTTTGCAGAGCACAGGCTCCGTATGCACAAGCTCAGCGGTCATGGCTCACGGGCCCAGCTGCTGCGTGGCATGTGGGATCTTCCTGGACCAGGGCACAAACCCGCATCCCCTGCACCAGCAGGCAGACTCTCAACCACTGCGCCCCCAGGGAAGCCCTTGTCTTTGATTTTTGACAGTTTTATTAAAATGGGTCTGGCAAAAAATCTCTTTAAGTTAATTATGTTTGGTGACCTATGAGCTTCATTCATTTGAATATCCAAATCTCTCCTCAGATTTGGGAAGTTCTCAGTCATTATTTCTTTAAATAAGCCTCTGTCACCTTCTTTCTCTCTCTTCCTTCTGGAATTCAAATCATTCACAGATTGGTTCTTTTGATGGTATACTATAGATCATGTAGGATTTCTTCACTCATTTTTATTCTTTTTAATTTTTGCTCCTCTGATTAATTTCAATTGATTTGCCTTTGTGCTTATTTATTATTTCTTCTGCTTAGCCAATCTGCTGTTGAAGCTCTCTATTGAAGTCTTCAGTTTAGTTATTGTATTCTTCAACTCCAAATTTTGCTTGTTTGTTTATAATATTTTTTATCACTTTGTTGAACTCATTTTCTTTTTGTACTTTTTTTTACTGGTATCATTAAATTGCTTAACTGTGTTCTCTGGTAGTTCTCTGAGCATCTTTAGAACAATTATTTTAAATTCTTTTTTTAAAGTATAATTCATTTACAATATTGTTTTAGTTCCAGGTGTACATATTTTAAAGGCTTTGTTGAGGAATTCCTGGATCTCTTTTTCTTAGGGACCAGTTACTGGAAGTTTACTATATTCTTTTGGTGGCATCAGGTTTCCTTGATTATTCATTATCCCTGTAGATTTGTGTAGATATCTGCACAATTAAAAAAGCAATCACCTCTTCCATACTTTATGGAATGACTTCAGTAAGGAAGACTTTCATCCCTGGGGATGCTGGATTGAGCTGTAACCCTGGATCTAATGATGCAGAATGCCAAGTGCAGAGGAGTATGGCAGTATTGGCTCTTGGGGGTCATGTTGGCTCTTTAGCTCAGGCCACTTGGGACTACAACATTGACATCTGTAGTCCTTAGTGAGAACTGCAGGGGTTCCACAGTGGCTATGACAGCTGTTGGGAGTCCTCAGCAATGCATCCAGGTCAAATTCCTAGGGACCAGGGCAGACAGCAGTGGTAGCCAGAGCTGGTTGTGTGCATACACTCAGCTGAGGGCTTTAGCTGCAGGTGCCTTGTAGTGTCAGGGCCCTGTTGTAGACACACATGCAGTGGTGGGTGGACCACATAGGTGGCAATGACTGAGGAGGCCAACTGCAGGGGCCCTGGTTGTCAGCTTGTATTACCATAGCTACTGGGTTTTTCTGTAGAAAAGGTCACTATGAATTGTGATTTCTCCTGCTGCATGGCTGTTATTGGCAGCCTTGCTTTTCTTCCTTATTCTGAGCTGTGTCTCTGTATGTTTCAGCTTTGCTGGTCTGGGTAAAGTGAAATTGAAGTGGGACCTCTGTGCAATGTTCCCAAAGGGTGGGGAAGCTGGTTGCTCACATCACTCTTTCTTTCCTGATGAGCGTTACTCTAACTGGGGAATTCCCTTTTGGCACTGAGCAATGCTGGCTTGGCGGATGGGATAATGCAGACAAAATAAAGCTGTTTTTCTTTTTTTGTGTGCAGTTATTATCAATTTTTTTTGTTCTACTGTGTTGCTGAGAGTTTTTTAAGTGGGCTCCAGATCTCTTCCACAGCTGTTTTACTTTATGAATAACTGTCTAATTGTCCATCTTTGTTGTGGGACAGCAGCTGGGGTCTCGTACAACATTATCTTCTAAACTGGACTTTCATATTCTTTCACAGTTAGAACTAAATAAGTGTGTCTATTATAATTAATGTTAAGTTCATCTGAAGAGCATTTTTATTATATCAGTTTAGTCAATGATGTGTAATCAGCAAATTTGACGAGTCAATCTTACAAATATATTAAGAAGCAGACAAAATATTCAAGCCCCCAAAATCTTAAAGATTGACAATAATTCCATTAACCCTATTCATTGTAGCTTTGTACTCAGGGTTCAGACTGCCTGTATTTGAATGAATGCTAGCTCTATTGCTGGCAATAGCTTTGTGATCTTAGCTCAACTGTAAAATGGGGAGTATAATTAGGTTCTACCTTGTAGAGTTGTGGTGAGAATTAAATGGCCTAATACATTGTAAAACATATAGAATAGTGACAGATCCATGCTAAATGTACAATAAATGCAACAGTAAATAGTATTATACCTCTTCAAATATCTATAAATCTACCTATCTGCAAATATCCCATTTGTTATTATCTTTTTCTTAAATATATCACAAGAGATAATTACTTCAGAGGATACACAATAAAATTTTGAGTGCTTGGTTTCAAAAAGCTAGCAATTTCAATTTTTTTGCTTATTCTTTTTGTTAATATATCTTAGAATATGGTAATTTGAAAAGTCCTACATTTATGACATCTGGCTATAGAATATGGCATTTTGTATTGAATTTTATTTATGCTTTCTGCTTTCATCAGAATATTTGTGCCCTGACAGCTTTAAGTGTCTTTAAATATTTTTACATTATTATGAGACAAAATAAGAATAAAATCTGTCTGATTTAACAATGTGTAATGTTGCAAGGATATTTCCAATATGTTAATTTTTCCTACACCCATTTTATTATCTATTACTTAATATTATCATACGTAACAGATGAGTCTCAGAAGTGTATTATAATATTAATTTTGATTTGACTTTGATTAGATATACATTATATCTTCCTTTATGTATCAGCCATGCTAATACTATAATAGGCTTTCATGTACAATAATCAAAGATTTATTACCTTAGCAACTTTTAAAATATTAATGGTGTCATGTATTGAATTATGATCAAAAACTATACAACTTTGGGTGGAGGAGTTTTTTCAACTCTGAAAAAAAATGGTATTTCTTATGAAAAGGAGCAGTGTTTTTCAAGTTTATGCCACTCCTTGAAACATATGAATATGTGTACTGTTCTTAAATAGCTGCAGATGGAAAGATAATACTGAAGACATTCCAATATTACTCTCATATATTTCCCATACAGTTAGCTTCAGAACAATCATGCATTTTCAATCATTCCTTATAAATTAAAGGGTAAATGCTTATTTAACATTTTTATGTCCATTTCCTTAATACTCCATATTTTTAACTAGTAAAAATGTGCTAGATCAGCACTTACATGTATATATTTTTTAATTTGAAATGTTTGAGAAAACACAGAATTTAGAAATTATTTCCCTGCATGCTTCTTTATGCCACGGGCAAGCTTAATTATGCAGAACATGCTTGGCTTCCTTTGCCACACCCTAGCCGCAAAGTGAGCAACATTGTGTTTTGTTTCTCTCGCATGGTTCTTGTGATGCCCAACAGAGAAACATGCAAGCTGGGTCCCTATTTTCTTTCTCACTATTGAATTTTCCTTCTGACCATTGAATTATACACACAGTGAATTTGCAATGCATCCTTCTGAAAATAGGGACATGATAAAAGAAAATAATTTGAATTAGATAGTCTAACTACTTTACTCTCAATCATAGATAGAATTGCATTTTTGATATGAAATAAGCTTTGACCAATTGACATTATTTCAGGAAACATTATAGAGTTATTTCTGGTTTTTCTTTACTATCACATTTGTTATAAAAGAAAAAAAATCTATGTCCCTTGTGAAATACCAAGCAAATAGATAACACTCTGAGTTAAACACTTTCATTCAACTAAGAACATTAAACGTAGAAATGGAAAATATGTAGTGGATGACTCAAAGCCTTTTTTGATGGCAAAATAAGATGGTCTTACAGCATTTTTCATGGCATATAAATTCATTAGCCCTACAATCTTAGCTGCTCATAACACTCAAGGCAGAAACTTTCTCTTCATTCATTGATATATAGCAAGTTTAAAGGGTGCTATTCTATCTGGTCTGTGTATATCACGCAATGATCACACAGAGAGTTTTCAGTAATCCTTTATTCCATCTTACAAATGGACTGCAAGCCATGTGAATCTGTTTTTAATTTTTTTTTTTTTATTTTATGCTCTCTATCTTCAGTCACACAGCTTTTGTACATCTTATATGTTTAGTGAATGTTTCTTTGACTAGAAGTTAGAAGAGTTGGCCCCATTAAGCTTTTTATCTTCTAAAGATATTAGGCATAAATACCACAACTGTGGGTACATCTTTCACAAACACAACCCTAAAAGAGTCAGACAATAGAAATTATTTCTTAGGTGAAAAATCTCCAGAATTACCTGAAAAGAGAATAAACTATAACCTAACTAATAAACTATAGTTTATAGTTATAAACTATAACCATAAGAGAATGAAATAAAAGCAAACAGCATCACACCTAAAACAAACAAACAAGGAAACAAAGAGGCAAAAAGACCTCATCCTTTAATACTGTAACAAGCTTGAAAATTATTATCAGTCATCTGTGAGAACTTGGAACTACTGGCTTCAAAATCTTAAGAAGGACCAAACTCTAATAGGACCAAGCAATTTTTATAAAATATCCATAGTAAACATATCAACATTTATCGAAGTAGAGAATGAAATTCTATTGTAAGCAAGTTAAGCAGCATCAAAATTGAACAAGGTAGGTGATGACACATATACACACAGCTATAAAACATAAGAAAATGCATAGCATATAAAGCTAAATGTAACAAGTACCCATTCCACTTTTCATGAAAAAAAAAAAACCTGACTTGAATTAAAACAACCTCTGGAGGTACACTAATGTATATAATAGAAAACCAGTAAGTGTAAGGCGTGGGAAAAGTTCAGGCATTCCTTCTGCATATTGAATCAATTAATAACATGTACAAGGAAACCCTGATTATCTGAAGGAGTGGAGAAAAATGACTTGATTCTTTACAAGTAGTACAGACTATTATTAGTATTCCAGATAGACTGTGTTGTAGAGAGTTCATCATATGCTTTGATCTGCCTGCATCCACAGCTGGAAACTGTGCGCCTGACTCTGGAAGCAGTGGGATCTGACAGTCATCTCCATCAAGGAAAGTGAGTTAATGGTTGCAAATGTTAATCAGTAGATCAAAGCACAGAAGTGAGTGAAATTGGGTCCTTTAAAAAATCTGATTTCATTTCCTATGGACTAAAGCAATTAAAACATTCATAATTCACTTCTCAACTTACCCCATACTTCTTACCTGTAACTCTCTAACTCTCTGATCTATCCTTTCTCTTTTCTCTCTTCCTTCCTTCCTTCCTTTCTCTTCCTTCCTTCCTTCCTTCCTCCCTCCCTCCCTCCCTCTCTCCCTCCTTCCTTTCTTCTCTTTCTTTCTTCTTTTTTCTTTCTCTTCTTTCTCTCTTTCTCTCTCTTTCTTCCCTCTTTCTTTCTCTCCTCTCTCTCTTTTTCACTTTCTTTCTTTTCCTTTTTTTCTTTCTGAAAATTGGTATTTTTTTAATTTTTAGCTTAAAGAATCATCAGCATTTCAAGTGATCAGAGTAAAAAGTTACTTAAAACACACACATAATATAATTTTTATATTCACACTACACACATACATGGGCAGATGTGCACACACACGTCTGTTCCTAATGCTGTTGGAAAAAAATTTAAATAATAGAAACTTTAAGTATAAAACTGAATTAGAGGTATTATACTGGTTTGAGTTATCCTACATCTAACAATGACAATACTACCAAGGCAAAAAAGCCAAAACAAGCAAACTAATATTTTTGCCTTAATTCTTTTGTGCCTAGGCATTCTTGCACTTTCAGATTGGCTTGCTGACAAAGCTTCTAAAATGTGCTCTGATACTATAGTTTTGGGAAAGAAATCTTCCACAAAATATTCTTCCTATTTTTTAAATAGTCAAAAAGTTGGTTATCAGAATAATAATATTTCATGGTGAGTGGAAAGAAATGCTCTAACAGAAATAAAGAGAATTTGGTGAAAGTCAGAGAATCTCTGTTTGACAATTTGAATAGATAAAGAGAGAAAATAACATTTCACTAAAATTCTCTCAGAGCGACAAAACCACTGCCTTTGCATGCAATACCTAACTGCATAATTCATGGTGCTAATCAAGTTCAAATGACCACATTTCAAGCTGAATATGTTTAAAATTTTAACATTTAAAATTTTTTCATAAAAATTAAGGGGGTATTAATGCAATTAACTGGCATGCCAAATTCACAAAGGATATATCAGAAATTAGTACTTGCAAATATTACTCCTTCTCCTCCTACTATAATTCCTACACTCCCCTCATCCCACCCTCCTGCCCGAACTTCCCCCGTGATTGTCTTCACTTAGGTAACACTTTGTATTTCCCAAGATTTTCACGTGCATTGTTTCAAATATCTTCTCAAATATTTCATTTCTTGGCATATCAGCCTTACCTATGCTAGAAGCATTGATATCCTTTAACCAATAGGGTTTGAAACTTATCATGTTTGTCATGCTTGCTTACTGAGTACATAAAAGAGCATATACTGTTTTCTAGCTGTGGTATATTATGGCACTTTATGTAGTGGAAACTGTACTTACAACTACGCTCCAGTGCTAATTCTAATGCTAACATCAATGCTACTTACATTTTAAGATTAAAATTTAAAATGTAAATATGCATTACTTAAAAAATGTGTTAATGTTACTTTCATCATTTCTAATTTCAGAGTGGTGAAGACAGAGCATGTAATTATGCCTTGTCTCTCCATATCTGAGCACCACTGTCTGTTAGCTATCAGTTAACCAAACTATCCTAGCATTCCAAGACACTTACAGCTCCAACTGTTTAGAAGTGCTCATGACTAAACTCTCCGTGAAATGTTTTGCCTCAAAACATTATATGCCTTCATAGTACCTCACATTTTCCTACTTGTGCTCATGTAATTTAGTATCAATTTTAAGTATACTTTATGCATCCATGTAATTTATTTTATTGTGACTGCTTTATCACATTGACTTTTTAATTTATTAATAAAATGCCAACAATTTGAAGATAGTTTAAATATTTACCTAAGGCATAGTTAATTAAGCTACATGCTTAATTAAAAGTTCTGCATTTGCTCCTGAAAATATGGATGATTGACTAATAAAATTTTTAGTCCAATATTCAGATTCTTTTAGGTTCTCTGGATCCCCTGTGAAATTTGATTATTTTTTGTTTTAGTTGACTGTTTTGTGTTATCACCATTTTTTTCCATTGTATTAGATGTAATTGCACCAGCTTCCAGTTATCAAGTTTCCTTCTCAAGTTTCTTCTACTCTTTGAGTCATCTTATTTATGCAATATTTTAATTCTTACAACATATACTTTTGATAAAGGATAACCTTTTATCACATTTTGTAAGATTTGCCTTAGCAGTGCTATATGAGGTCTCTTTTCAAAAGATTTAGAGTAACTCCAACAAATTTTAAGCAACAGATCTCATTTGTCATTCAGTTTATCAACCAAATGTCGATGGAAAAAAACTGCTCTTTTGGGTCACTCTGTAAAGATGCTTTGTGAAATCTCAATTACTAAATACTGAAGTCAGAAATATATTTATGTCAGTTAGGTTTTACTGTGTAACATGTCACCCCCAAATGTAGTATCTTCAGAAAACAATCATTTAACTCATGTTTCTGTTGTTCTGCTAGGTATTTATTCCTTTCCAGGTGATTTGATTCACACTGACTTGGCTGGCTCTAGTGTGTGTAATTAGCTGAAAGTAGATGAAAAACTGACTAGCAGTTGGATGATCTAGAAAACAGTCACTCATATGGCAGGTGCTTGACAGACATTTGGCCAGGGACATAAGGACAACTGGGATACATGTCTCTTATCATCTTGCAAGTTATCCCAGGCTTCTTGGGGTTCCAAGAGCAATAAGAAAACAAACCCCAATAGAGAAGCACTTTCCAAGCATCAACTTGCATCATATTTGCTAATATAACACTGGCCAAAGCAACTCAGAAGGCTCACAAAAGATACAAGGGATGAAGAAATAGGCCTCTTGAAGGGAGGGAAAGAAGGTATGGACATTCTTAGGAACTATTCTACATTGAATTAGTGTTTAGAGTTCCAGTCCTGGCTGGGTTGTGACCTTAAGCAAATCATATTGATGCTCTGCTTCTTTGCTTTCCCTGGTTAATGAGATGAATCATATAAAATATCAGCCCTTTCATTTCTTTTGTTTACAAAAAATTCAAAGAAACATTGAAAACCAGTATTTACCAAAGCATTTGTTTTCCATTATAGCCAAAAAAGGTTTTTGAAATACAAAGAGTTTCAGTGAATTAATAAACTCACTTTTTAGAAGATTCAAATTTATTTTTAGAAAGTATAAATTTAAAAATACACAAATTAGAAAATTTGCTTAGTTTTACTTATTTGGTTTTGAGACAAATGAAATAAGAATTTCAATTGATAAATGATGCAATACTTAAACTATCTATAGCAACTAACAGATAATAAGTAAATAGAATTTTAGAGTCTAGTACTAATTCATATTCAAATAGTTGGCTATCAGAACAATGTTCTTTCAATTAAAGGTGATATACTGACTTAAAAAGTATATATATATATATAAATTTAAAAGTATATATATATATATATAATTTAACTTAGGACAAGATGTGGACTTTTCTGAATTGGCAAGTTTATTGTTTCTGCCATTAGAAAACAGATTTTCAAACAATCTTGAGGAGCTAGGGATATTACCTTTTACTGTTTTTCTAATGTGTACATAATGGGAAAAAAAGATTGCTTTCATTTCCATGACTGTTGATTTCATAATTCAAGAAAGTCAAACTTTAGACAAGCTGTCAAAGGGAACTTGCTAAACCATTCCTGATTTCTAGTTTCTTAAACCCTTTCCTCACTGAATTCCATAATCAAGATTAGCTGTGCACCTTCTCTCACCACCTCTGGCCAACATTCTTCTTACTGAGTACCCCCATTGTCCTTGATGTTTAATTTGGAACTAACTACATCTGTTTATTCCTCACATGCAGGCTCATTCATTTGTCAAAATTTGAATGAGTGAACACATGGTTTGGAATCTCCA
Source organism: Pseudorca crassidens (assembly GCF_039906515.1). Taxonomy (NCBI): domain Eukaryota; kingdom Metazoa; phylum Chordata; class Mammalia; order Artiodactyla; family Delphinidae; genus Pseudorca; species Pseudorca crassidens. The sequence continues at coordinate 64,594,829 of NC_090312.1, read as the reverse complement.
CGTCTTGGTTTGGGAGTGGGTGTGCAGTTTTATGAATATACTTAAACTATCTAGTCAAGGTCTCTAAACCTCAATTTCTCTACTATTACAATAGAATTGATAGTACTTTTTTGTAGGGTGGTTGGAATATTAAGTGAAATTACTCTTAGCAAAATGCCAAATACACATTTAATAAATTAAATACACATTTAATAAATCATTTCCCTCACACGAATGAGACATTTTCCTGGAATATTAGTTTTAAACCTCCAGTGCCTTGTGAGATTTGACTTTGTTGAAAAAACAAATAGCTAACATTAGTCTAGCCTATTTTGTATGGTCTGTACCACCCTTATGATAAATCATTTACCAAGGACAATTAATGGATTGGTAAACCAAAATAAACAGAGCATTGTCTTTGTAATGGTTTATTTTTGTTACTAGTATTCAAGTAGTTTTTTATTTCACATTTCTTAGTACTTATTATTAACTGATAACTATAATGATACTATTAACACAAGAAAGACAAAACATTGTTATTTTTATCATAGTATTTTCCCTTAAATTACTTAGAATAAATTAGTATTCAGCATGTTTTTATATCAGAATATCTAGACTTTTGAATCATCAAATATTAAATTGTCTGTTAAGATAAAAAACTGAGCCTATTATTAAACTTCTCATATTTATTCCATTCTGGAGCATATTAGGAAGGGCATTTGTCAAAACCGCCATTTATTTTGGGTAAAAAAAACCCTGCATTACAGACTACAACATCTGTGAATGGAAACCTTGTCGAATGAGAAGGGCTCAGTTTGCCTGAGCCACATGAGACACTCAGCCAAACCTTTAAGACACAACTCTATTCCATGTACACCTCTTTCTGAAATTTCTGAACTTTGTTCCTCGAAGCTTCTTGTTCATCCGAGGGGCAAGAACTCAAGTCCCAAATTAGTAACCGTAAAATTTTTATTCAGTCTTTCATAAGTGAATAGTCTTTCATTGTTTCTTCCATCTAAATATAAATATATATTTTTTTAATATGAAGACAAAATATACCTTGATATATTATTTAACAACACTGGAAACTTCTCTAGATTCAATTGTAGGTCATGTATCCCTTGAATTTTTTAGGGGTGGGGGACCCGAGTTCTTCCATAGAGACAAACTTTGAAACATTTTAAGCAAAACAATATGCATTTACTAAATGGAGCTATTTACGTCTTCATTGAGCTACACTGAATTTCACCAGCCCATATTATGGCAATCTGCCAAATGTGTCCCAAAAACTTCAAGAACAACATCATTCTGAACCGTGGCTACTATACTAATCAGGAAAATTTGGAACCAGAGTCGATTCCTTGAGTATTTTGGGGAAAGTTCTATATCCATTAGGACAAATATTCCTTAGCAATATACTAGAGAATTTGCAGACATTTTTGATATTCTTGTAATGGAGAAAACTGAGAGGAAGTTGTTTAGGTCAGATCTTTCTAAAGTACTTATCCAGACTTTCATGGTGGCACACATACCTTTTGGACAACTAGTGTAAAGCAGAAGAGGATGCTATCTATCTCAAGAAACCCTGATTTTGTTTTAATGTGAAAAGAAATTATGGAATAATGAAAAAAATTAAAAAGAGAAACAGCATTAGTTAATTCATCAAACATGCTATAGGAAAACATTGACATAAATATTATTTCTCATTCTTCATTACCAACAGCTATAAAAATAGGAGCTTCTCTTAACGGAAGAGCATATTTCTAAACTAATTTGACTTCAATAACATATTAGTTTCTGCAGCCTTTCTATTATTTTTACTGTTTAATATACTTACCAGATAAATAGCTAACATAACAAATTTTTTTTCTATTTTTCCTAAAAAACTAGCAATATTGCACAGCTTTGTAGTGCTTCAAATTTTCTAGTTTTAGCAATATTTGTGAATATACCTTGGAAAAGATATTTTTAGTAAAATTTTGAGAAAAGATGCACCCTATGGCTTTTGTAATTATTAAAAACCCAGAATGATTATTTCTGTTTCTTCCAAGAAACTTTACATTACCTATGAGAGTATGGGAATTACAAACATTTTTATTGGCAATTGAAATTGTTTTTAATATAAAAAACATGTGCAAATATCTGTTATTCTCAAAACACTTCTGAAAAATATGCAAATGTCTTGGGTCTCAAAATATTAAGGTTGTCCATTTTCCTCCATTTTCCCAAATGCCTACTTATTTTCTTTCACGTGTGGGTAATATTCAAAACTTTAGTTTGTTATCAAATTAAATTAATATCAGAGAGTTAATTCCCTCTTGTTTCATATTCAGGATCCCACTATGATATATTCAAATTTAAGGTCTTCATATTCAAGGATACAAACTGAACAGTATGTGATCCATTTAAGCTTTATTTTTTTAGGAAAATACATTTTTAAAAGCTAGGGCTTGATAAATGAATGAATACTTACATTTATTCACTTGTGTTCTTCATATATTCATAATGATTCTTTGTAAAAATCAGTTTTATTTTATGCATATGTTGTTATAAGTTAATCTTATATACACCATATTCAAGCTTTGCACTGATGATTACAACCTTTAATTAAGAAAAAGAAAACACAACTAATGACATTTCATTAGAACCCTTGAAACAAAACTGTGATTCTAATATGAATGCTTTAAATTTTTTTTTTCTATCAAAACAGGTAGAAAAGTGATCATTTCAAGCACATAGTCATTAAGGGATACTTGATTAATTTATTCCCACCTTTTAATACATGTGAAAAATTACATTTGGCAAACAAAGGATATCAAACCAAGTTATTATTTTACCCTTTTGCTTAACTGTTATGTGTGTGAATGGCTCGTTGAATTGGCTAAAGTGACCTCTCCAGAACATACTTTGTATATGGTCTTAGCCTTTAGTAATTCCTTTAATTTTAAGTACCCATTATACTGCACCAGAATTTTCACATTTACTATCTACTCAATTCTTACAATCTTCTTGTGAGGCAAATAAGAGTACATCTATCATTTCATTTGTTAGATGAAGATACTGACCCTTAAATAAGATCAGTGGATTTATCTGTTTTACAGCTGTTAAATAAGGAGTAATTAAATTGACTTGAACCCTGATCTCCTCAGGGAAACATTTGATAAGTGGGTAAAATTGGGCACTGAATAGGAAGTAGAAGTACCTTTGTGATTCTGAAAGACAGGAAAAGACTAGTAAATAAAACCAACTTGCCCAATATATATAGAGCATTGAAAGTTAAAAATTATAAAGCTAACATATCAGAGGAACCAGGAAGGAAGAAAGGGTCCTTGACCCTAGCAAAATTTGATTGGTGATATAGCATATCTAATAAATATGTGTGTGAAATCTTTCTCTCTCTCTTTCTCATTCTCTTTATCATCTATCTGTACATATCTATAATTTTCATCTAGCTATCCATCCATCCATCCATGACTTACCTACTTGCCAAACTCTCATTTCACATAATTCTTTATCACCATTTCTCCACTTCCCCAGCCTTATTTGACTTAATAACAAAAAACAAACAAACTGGTGTAAAGGAGAAGACTAGAGAAGAAAGGAGTTAATGTTATGATCTTGAAAATTAAAAACAAAATCATTAGCATCTGAATAATAGAGAGGTATGGATGTTAATTTTACAAATAGAACCATAAATTCCATTCAGTGTGAAGCAAATTGGAAAAAATTCAGTACTTTTAATGGCTTAACCAGCTGTGAATTGAAGGACATGCAATACACATGGAATTTATTTTTTATATATTTTTTCAGCATATGCAAGGACTTAGTTCCCCATCATCATTCATGGCTGTTGTTCAGCTAATTTTTGGCAGGTTGTAGAAACAATTTCTCCACAGTCACCAAGTGGCTCATTTCATTTATATCATGAACACCATTTTGCATTCAAAAATAAAAACACATATCAAATGGATTGCAAAATACAAAGAGTACACAATGAAGTGGGAAGCCACTAAATTACTATCCACCAGCTTTTCCATTTTATTGCCCATGTGAACTAAATTGAACAATTCCAGATGTTTTAAGGTTTCTGAGAGATACAAGATAATCTTCCTCTCTATCATTGCCTTTGGTCAAATAGTTCCTCATTTTCTAACATTGTTCCTACTTGCAATTTTAAAGGAAAGACAAAGCGGGTTAATTTTATCTTTCAGGCCACCACAAGTGGCCTACTGACTTTCTTCTCCACTCGATCTTTTTAACAAGTTTTAGTAAAATGGCCCTTATTTAAAGTGGCAGAATCCAAGGTCTCAATTATAAACTACTTAAGGAAATATATTTTAGGCATGAGCTATTCTGGCAATTGATTCACTACTCTTATACCTTTGTGTATGTAATTAGAGACTTAAAGTATTTTTGTTTATTTGCTGGCCAGTTTTTGGAATAAGGAATGCCAATATTATTGGGCTCTAGTGACCTCAATGAAAAACAACATTCCTTTCAATGAATGTGGGTAGTTGGTCTTCTAACACAAATACTTTTTAAGCTGTGGTTAGGGGACTTATTTGGCTTTCTAATTTCCTTGTCATGTTTTTTTAGGATTTACTTTGCTTTGATGATCAAATTGAGGTAAACAAAAATCATTCTTAGTATTTTTAAACAATGTACCCGAACTATTACTTACTAGTAAATTAAAATTTTCATTTTCAGATCATATTAACATAGGTTCTTTTTGTTCCTCAAGAAAAAGGAAAAAAATCCGTCTAAAGTAACTAAAAGTCATAATCATTACTTTTAAACTATTTGTATGAATGTTTGTAATTCAGGTTAGAAATATTACTTTGAAAGAAGTAATTTATTCCTAATTTAATTCTATGAGTTTAATATATTTTATTAAATCTTAAAAGTACTCTTTATATACATTTTAACACTTGATCATCAAAATAGGTAAATAGTATGGAGAAAATTAAATTTTGAAAAATATACTGCCTATGTATATTTTTTTCCAAGATCCCTTTAGATATATTATATATCCTAAATACAATAGATAGGAGAAATAACGTATGCTTAATAAACTAATGGTAGCCTGGTTCACATGGTCATCATAAGGGCAGGAAAGTATCATTTAAACACCTAATATCAGATTTTGTATGTTCCTTGTCTCATTATCAACTTATGACTGATTACTGTCATGATTAGTACTTTTTAAAATGATAAATATAAACAAAGAAATTTAAGTGAAGTGTTCAAGGTCTTATTATATTCTATATAAGTTGTGAAATTTTGCTCCTCCAAAGATGGTAGCAAACTCACACACACAAAATGAAGGTATAGAAGAGAGAGGTTTCCAGAGACATAAATAAGATGACCATGTAATTTATCACTCAAACCAAAACACTCTTGGAAATAAAAAGGGAATCTATTCGTAATTACACAGGGACCCAGATATAAACTGGGACTTTTCCTGTACAAAGTAGGACATAGTGTATCTCTAGACACAAGGGATCCAAAACAGACAAGACATGCCATGGTTTAAATTTAACCAAGGCCCAAAGAAATCTCTTCAGTTTCAATCAATTAAGTAATTAATTTGTCATTCTTAATATAAACAAAATCTATGTATTGAAAGCTTACTATGAACTAGGCACTTCATGAGTCTTTGTAGTTTAAACAATGATTAAGAAAGATAGGGTTCCTATCCCCTTTGGAGAGCCATCAGGCAAATAAGAGAAGTAGACAAGGACAAGTAAGAAAATGAATAAATAACTATAAAAATGACACCAACAATGAAAGAATGATGTGCATCTACACATGTCTCTTTGAAGGAGAGCCAATTAAGCCTGTTGTACCCTAGGGTATATAGATCACTGGTTCAGGTCTGGAAGAGAGGGACAGGAAGCGAGAGGAGAAAATTTGAAGTCTTCTGCTTGGCTGAGTGTAATTCTCAAAGAAGCAGGTGATAGTAACTTGTTATTAGTGAGAACATATAGTAATTTGGGGTGGATCTACTAGCTGAAATATGAAGAAAATGTTTTCAGGCAAAGGTAAAAGTAAATACATCCAAAGTTTTTGCAGGTCATGGGGCTTAAAAATAGCTCCTGTGAATTGGAACAAGGCAGGTATGGAGTAGGGGTGATCAGGAAACAAGTTTAGAGTGCAGTGGGAGTCAAATCAGTCATGGACTATGTAGAGCATGGGGAACAACTGATTTCTCAGGGTTGTCAGATGCTACAAAGGGTTAAACGAAAATCAGTGACATGATTGGATACAAGTTTGAGAAAAAAATTACTTTGGCTTCATCCTTCATTCTTCATCTCCATTGCATTAACTGTAACTTCATTAACATCCATTGTGTCCAGATTTTAAAAAGTAAACAGAATTTAGCCATTGATATAATGTTTATCCTTTTCCTTCATATTCCATTTTTATTTTTGGTGGTAAGAAACCACTGTAGAATATAAATCTGGCCAGACCACAAGTGTCCAACTCTCTAGGGACACATTTGTTACAGTGCATTTGGGTGGTATTTTCCTTATTTTAGTGAAAGTGAAGTGAACATTGAAAAAAAGAAAAGAAAAATATGCTTAGAAATCTGACTACTAGAAGAAAAAAGTATTTCTGTTCCCATGGTAGTAGGCAAACTTCTAAGATAGTTCTCCACAAACCTCACCTCCTGGTACTCATGACCTTTGACAATCTGCATCCCTAAAGTGTGAACAGATCCTCGTGACCAGTAGAATTTAGTAAGTAGATGGGATTTTAGTTCCATAATTAGCTAATTATTTGGCTTGGTCAAAAATTTAATTCGGGTTTTTCTGTAACATCTTATAAATACCTGAACGAACATCTTGGCTAACCCAATATCTTACAAAAGATTGTAACTTCCATATTGGTAGCACATTCTCTCCATTGCTTTCTTGCCTTGCACACTTTGATGAAGTTAGGCCTAAATGGCAAGGCTTCTGACCAGTAACTGGTGGGAAACTGATTTCTGCCAACAACCACTTAGTTTGGAAATGGATCCTTCACCAGTCGGGCCTTCAGATGAGACTCCTGTCTGACACCTTGATTGCAACCTTGTGAGAGACCTTCAGTCAGAACACCTAGGTAAATCATACCCAGATTTCTGACCCAAAACAACTATAAGGTAGGAAATGTGTTGTTTTGAGTTGCCCAATTTTGTGGTAATTTTTTTACATAAATAGGTAATTAATACACAATGAAATACAGTTTTACTCTTTTAAAACAGAGACTGGGGGCTGTTCTTTTGCCTCTTTCTGAAATGCAAGATTTGTAGCACTGAGGGTGAGGAATTGTATTTGAATAAGAAGGCAGAGATTTTCAAGCATTAGTTACTTTCAAATAGTGAAAAATTAATGGTTTGTTTTACCTATTAAGGAAAATACATATTCTTCTTTTTTTTCAGTAACTTAATACTCAGTTTGAAGTATGTTTGTTGGTAATATTTTAGTTATTTCATATTCTTTCTGAAAGGTATGACATATTCTTTATAAAGGGGATGACTGTCTTTTTCAATAATTGTGTTAGATCAGGTTCTCTAGAAGCACAGGCTGAAACTGAGATTCTTGTTCAAGTATTTTATTGAGAGAGTGCTCTCAGAAGAAAAGGAGTGAGGGAAACAAGATAGGGCAGGGAATGAGCTAAACAAAGACATCATCTCATTTGGAGATTAACTGGAGTCTGAACTCAAGGAATTTCTGGAGCACAGCTACACTATGGAGTTGGTTTCTCTCTTGAGGAAATGACCCAACATTTTGCATCCCAATGACAGCCAGTTACTGAAGTAAGGGGAAGCTCCCATTGGGTGAGGGCAATTCTCAGGGAAAGCAGCTCTCACTGTTATTAGCCAACACTCACAGCAGTTAAGGAGTAAGTGTCTCCCAACTAAAAGGCAGAGGCACCAATAGCATCCACTACAAGGTTTGTATATTGATTATTTTTTTCTCTTCAGATATGCTAAACAAATGGACATATGCAACATTTTAGTCATGACACTTTGTAAAAATTATCAATAGATGCTAACTTTAGGATGATAAAGGTTTTGAAAGTGGGTATAATTTTTTGGGGGGTGATTATGTAATCAATTATTCAATAAGTATTAATTGAAGGACTTTTGTATGTGAACACATTATTGAATATGTTAAGTAATGCAAAGATGTATTTTTCTTTAGTGTTTTATAACCCAGCTATGATGAAAAGAGACATTTTTAAAAGTTACTACTTTTGTAAATAACTGGATATTAAATCAGTATTTTATAAAAAATTTAGTAGATTTCACTTACAGTAGGTTCTCTTGTTCTTAAAGAAATAAAAAAACTTTCAGATTTTCCCCTACTGACACAAATTATTTTATTATATCATATTTTAATATTTGTAAACTTAAAATTAGGTCTACATATAAATATAGTGGATCAAAATTGAGTGGCCATAGCTTGAAAATGGTCATGATCCATAATATGCTTATATTAATTTTAAATTGTTGTTAAATAAAATCACAACAACAAAATCATACAGCTTCCAGGATTCCCAAATGTCTCTAAACTCCTAGTAGCCTGTAAAATTTAAATGGAGGAATAAAGTTATTTTATTGTCATATAAATAAATAAAATATAATTTCAGAAAAAAAAAATCACAGAGAAGTTGGATATGTACTACAAATGAAGAATAGGACATTTTGCATTAATTGAAGAGAAGGGGGAGGGTATAACCCAAGAAGGAAGATTAACTTTGAAGATGGGGTAAGGTGTGTTTGGGCAAAATGTAGATCATTGTACTAACTATAACCTCAGTTTCAGAATTGTGTAATTAAAATTATGGGACCCAAATAATAATATTATGTAAGATCATACAATGTTTTGCACATGGTACATTACACAAATTTATATGAAGTAACTTAAATCAGTGTATCAATTTTCACATTTACTGAGGTTTTGTGTTTGCATAATCTTAGGTAATAACACATACCCACTATGTTTGCTTTGAATATACCAGTTCATTCAGTTCACATTTGCTTTCTCTATCGAAGATTCTTGGCTGGCTACTGATAAGATAAATCCTAGTGTTTCTTGATTTTTCACTCTTTAGAAAATCCATTCAATTTCTTCCCACTTTTGACATTAGGTCAACCCACCTCTGAAAGCATTGTGTTGAAATGGCTGTCCTCTTGTATTCCTCATTGTTGTTTTTTGGTGAAATTGTCACTTGAGGGTCAAATTAGAGCTCATTCAACCAGAGCCATAGCTGCCATGGTAATCAGCTTCAGGTCATCTTTTCCACTTGAGATTTTCAGAGGAGGCACTTGTAGTTCATTTTCTACTTTTACAAAGCATTACTGTCTATTGGTTGTATTGTGTAATGAATTCGAGTTTGGGTTTATAATTTTTATAAATTTCTGATTGTTACTATTTATTTGATTTTCACCCTTGACCTCAGGTTTTCTTTATTACAAAAATATCTATCCTTTTTAATGTTTTTTGATATTAAATTTTATTGGCTCAATTTATTAGCTAGCTAATAGCATAGCATTCAGCTCATATATCTTCCTAAATCTAAGAAAAAAATCTCATGAAATTTAGCATCAGGGCTTGTATGTAAGCATTCTACATATTATTGGTATAAACATCACTTTTTTTTTTGTATATTCTATAGTGGCAATACATCCTGACAAATGATAAACATAGTTCTTTGAAATAGGTCAGTGTTAACAATGAAGGGACAGACCTACTGTATGCAAAGAGTTGATTTTTCAGATATTTCTCATTTCATAACAATCAGGAAACTATATATATGTATATACATACATATATATTTGAACAATTTAATTATGAAGAATATTTTTAAAAAGGTGCTCTTCAAAATTTTAATTTCACATATGCTTTACTTTTTATTTTATTTTTTTGTGGTACATGGGCCTCTCACTGTTGTGACCTCTCCCGTTGCAGAGCACAGGCTCCGGACGCACAGGCTCAGTGGCCATGGCTCATGGGCCTAGCCGCTCCACAGCATGTGGTATCTTCGAGGACCGGGGCACGAACCCATGTCCCCTGCATCGGCAGGCGGACTCTCAACCACTGCACCACCAGGGAAGCCCTTTGCTTTACTTTTAAAAATGTTCACATAACTATACTGTTTTAAGTCTTCAATGGCTTTATAAAAAATAATTATTCTATTAATTAAGTCAGGATTCACCATGGAAATAGATGTTATTTTAGATATTTGAAATTCTGAATGTACAGAGATGAATACCATTACTTTACTTCAATTGATTGTGGGAGTGCTCTTTGAAGTTTACACATATTGAATAATTTAGTCCTGACAATAGCATTGAACATAATTAATCACAGTGAGGTGACTTAAAATGTTAATTCATAACTTATGGTTCATTAATCTATAAATATTTAGAGACTAAAATATCTGTCTTAGTGGACAGAATAATTAAGAAATAAATTATAAATATGCGTGTATCATTTACTCTATTGCTTCTTGGTCCTGGCTTCATGTCTTTCCTTACCCAGCAGACATGCATGGCTGACCGCATCAGTGCTCTCAGGACACTCTCCTGCACTGTTGTCACTAAACCTCCAGATCAATCTCAAGGTTTATTCTTGAGGGAATGAAGTAGATGATGAGGTAGAATGTAACTAGGTAGAATCAATCACTCAAGATGGGAGGCGGGGTCCATATTCTTCTCAATATCCTACAGGTTATCAAAAATGTAACATGCTTAAATTGTAACTCATTACCCTCAACTCCCCAAAGCTTATCACAGCTAAAGCTGATTCTTAGCTAATCCAGGGCACAATTTTAGGAAGTTTCTCACATTTCCGTCCCTCCAGCTGCAGATATAATTCATCACTACTCCCAATCGATTTTACCTTCTAAATACATATCTAGTATATGCCCTTTCTCTACCACTGCTACCCATTCCTGAAGCCAACACTTTACCATCTCTTCCTGAGCCACTAGGTTTCTGAGCTCAATGTGTCACACTTGTTTTTGTTTTTTTAAAAATTTTTATTCTGTATTGGAGTATAGGTGATTAAAAATGTTGTGTTAGTTTCAGGGGTACAGCAAAATAATTCAGTTATACATATACATGTATCTATTCTTTTCCAAATTCTTTTCATATTTAGGTTATTACAGAGTATTGAGTAGAGTTCCCTGTGCTATAGAGTAGGTCCTTGTTGGTTATCAATGTTAAATATCAGTTTGTTTTTTTTAAAAAAAAAACAAATAAGACACTGATATTTCAGTTATTAAGGCACTTTGACAATTCTCCATTCTTAGAATAAATACTAAATTTCTTAGGATGGAAAAATCTATGACTTAACCTGTAAGTTAAATCTGCCTCATTTTCCTGAACTATGTTTAATGACCTAGTTACACAGAACTCTATGACCTCATCCACATGTACTATTGTTCTGTACTTTCGTTTACATTTTGTCCTACACATAGAATTCCTGTTCCAAAACCTTTTGCTTAGTTATCACTTACTAAGAGACATCTTTGCTTGTAGAAGATCTTCCTCTTCATGTTTGTCCTATTTCCCCTACTCCATAGTCTATCACTCCTTGTTTCTTTCTTAACATTAATCACATTATATTAAATTATTAATTTATCTCTGAAGACTTAGAGTCTTTGAGAACAGAAACTATGTGGAAACCATTATGCTTTGTGGCTAGTTCTTAGCTCAGAGTCTGATACACACCAAAGAAGTGCTGGTTGAACCAAAATCTAATACACCAGTCATCATTATTTTCAAAAGTTCATGTGCTTCTTCTGTGTTTTTTTTTTTTTATTGTCGATAATTGGTGCCAAATTTGCTTGAGTTGCAGGAATGTAAAATAAAGACATGATGCCAGAATTATGCAGTATTATCACTAATACTATTGAGTGAACAGTTCATATTTTATGTTTGAGTGAATAGTTCATATTTTGTTTTTGAAATCCCATTTCACACAACCCATCTGATATCTGTCCCATTAGCTCATCAATTTAGAGTTTAGATTATAGTTTTGGGTTTATTTTTGTTTTTTTTTTTTTTAGACTATAATCTCCACAAGTAGGAGGGAGAGTATATGTCTTATGTATTGCTTTATTTCCAGTGTTTAGAACTGGACGTGGCACACGATTTCTGCTCAATAGATATTTGTTAAATGTATCAAATCTATTACAATAATAGAATTGAGAAACACTGATAGCCCAGATGTTATAAATTTCCTTTTGATTTGTAGAATGTATGTTGCTTCTTTCTCTAGTGTGCAGAGGGCATTCTAATCTTGTATGCATGGGAAGCCATGGGGCAACAGGGGATCCACAGCAGTATCTCCTCAGGTTTTGTGTTGTACTTCCTCAGTTCCTTTATATTCTACTAATTTCCCTCAAATACATTAGTACGTGGTTAACTCACATACAGAAGTTAAATTTTATTTTTTCTTTCTTTTTTATTTATTTATTTTTATGGCAGGAAACTCCCTACCGAAAGAAAAGTTATTGTCTGTAAGAAAGTTTTTGTAGCCTTTAGTTTCAGCGCATGTGAAAACTTTCATATTGCTAGCTGGCTTTTTGATTTAATTTCACAGTCAAAATTTTATGAAACATAGTATTGAATGTTTTGCTAATATAAAGATATATATGCTACTGTATTTTGATTCATCTTCTAATCTTATAACTATTGAAAACACAATCTTTATTCTGGTATAAATTATTCTTTATAAAAGTCTGTTGCTTATTATTATGAATATATTAGTTGGAGATATTTACAGATATTGTCTCTTTATATTTGTTACATCATTATACTGCTTACGGTAATTACAAACCCTTGGTTTCTGGCTTGGAAAAGTTCTGAAGACTTTTTTTTTTTGAGATTTTAAACAGCTAAATGATATAGTTGCTATTTCTGCAACAGGAATGTTCTCTTAAATTTACTTAGTTGTTTCTGTAATTTTTATTCAGTGTTGGTATTTGAAAGATAACCTAAACAAAGTAAACATTTTCTGAGAATAATAAAATGGCATCTTTCATATGCCACAATGGCGGAATTAAATATCTGGTTATTTAATACATGTAGCCACAATCAGAGTGCACCTTTCCTTGAAGAAACAGCACAACATATAAATTCTTCCATTCTCATTTTTCTCATTCTCATTAGAAAAATCTGTGGTCTAGACTTCTGTTTCACATGCTTAAGTTTTAATTTTAGCCATTGCTCTTAATTTGCATATCTAGCCTATCAAATAGGATAAATGAAAACCACTATAGGAAATGGAAAAATAAAAACAACAAAAAATGGTTTACTTACCTTTTAAATTTAAAAAAAATGTATCACCAGATTTAGGGCATTCTTTGGTGAATTGTACTTTCTAAGTTCCATAGGAGACCCAAATATGACAATGGTTATGTATTGCTGGTTAGAAAAGATGCTTATTAGATGAGTGAGCAAATCTATTGATACATACAGTTACTATTTCTGTATGTCATTTTAAACATATGAGTATCTAAGATGACTGTAATGTTACTACAAACAATTAGCATTGGTCTTATAAGGGCTTTTTCAGGTTAAATTTTCCTTGGGAATGAAACTTCTTAGACAAACTTATCCCTGCATTCCACTGTCTCATTCAGGGATTTAGCATATAAGACACCACAAAAACATCATTCCCCAATTCAAACTCATAGGCAGATCTCCATACATGTAGTAGATGTATGCCCTCTGACTTCCTATAATATCTGTCTTTTTTTATGGTGGCAAAGTCATCATGTATTAATCTATAACAAATTCAGGGAGTTTTGTTTGGCTGATCTAAAAGTGTTTTCTTCCAAACTCCTATAAAAATAGAGACTATAAATTGGTTAGCATGGATTGCCCATGGCAGCACATTTTTTTAATGAAAAATTTTCATTGTCAGTGGATTTTATGCAGAGCCTTTAGAGGTTGTTGAAATCGCCAGCAGTCAATTTAACCATGCTAATCTTTATACCTGAGGGCCTAATTCTTAGAAAAGCTCTTGGCATGTTTTCATAGACTACTCATAATAATTATATGGATGAACTGTGGATTCTAGTTGTCTGTATTATAATCACTTCATTTTATGTTTTGGAAAATGGAAAGAAAAGTTACTTTCCTCCAATTACACACCATGTACCCACACACAAATATCCATAATCTTTTGGAAGAAGGTTCTGAGCATCCATCTGAAATGAATAAATATTTCTTTGTAAAGATAATGTTAAAAATGGAGTGTGTATACATTTGAACTGACTGGTACAGCTATAAACATGTGCTCTATTTAACCATTTTACACAATTGTTTACAGTTTTACAAGACATACATTGTTACCATAGCAACAACTCAGAATAAGCATGGTATAAAACTTATTTTTCTCTATCAAAGAAAGCCACTTTAACAAAGTGTGTGGTGCACATTATAGGTTGAAGTTGAGTTTTTATCTTATTTTTCTGATAATTCTGTTCCATAAATCATAGCCGGTCTGTTAAAATTTATTATCTTGAAAGGAAAATATAGGCCAATTGTTAAGTAGTTTAACCATAAAGAATATATTTAAACCACTTTATACAAATAGTTCCCCACATTGCTGGAGCTGCTATTCAGGGAAAAAGTTGTTATAATCTCTGTGATTGTGTTTTTTCTGACCATTCCTTAATTGTTACAATGGAAAATTAAATTTGCTTCTAGTCTAAATCCATGATACAATATCTTAAATATGTTTGTTTCTAGGACACACAAACTAGAGTCATTTAATTTTTCAAATCCATTGAATTTTGGCCCAAATATTATTCAAGGAATGGAGAATTTAGAGAAAAACACAATTGTGTATATATTCTTAAAAAGATAAGAGTCTGGCAACCTTTTTCATTTTGTTCCTTTTATAAAATGAAAAAAATGTATTGGCTTGGAGATGTTCCTTTAATTTTTTTTTCTTATTATTAATCTTCATATGAATATAAACATCTCTAAATATTTACTTTTGCATATGTATTTAAGAGTTCACTTCTCAGTTGACTAAAAATTCATGATGAATTACATTTGGAGATAATAGCACAAGAGTATTTACTTTTATGGGACCTAGAAAATATTTAGTTGTGGGTAATGCACTAGTTAATTACACTGATGTAAAAACGAAAACAAAAAAGTTACTTTCATTTAAAGAGTACAAGGCACAGCTTCAACCAAGGATGAATAAAACATGATATCTGACTCCAAGATTTTACAAGAAAGCAGGAAAAATAAGGCAAGCTAATATGCTTACAAAAATCAAAAGTCTAAAATGGTGTGTACTGAAAACTGTATGTGTAAAATGGGACATAAGTGCTATTAGTTGGAAGAAAAGGATCTTTCCTTGAGAAGTTGTGATCATGCAAGTCTACATAACCTGCTGGTTTGATTGTCCTAGATCTTCAAGAGTGTGTGGGATTTGATTTCTCAGTGGTTTGTAATTCTGGCTGAACATTAGAATCAACTGGTGAACTTTAAAAAATTCCTTAAGACCCATCCTACCACAATGAAATAATGGAATAAATCTGGGGCCCATGAAGAGACAGTTTTTAGGGTCCTTGATTAATAATAACATGTAGCCCATGTTGAGAACCACTGAGGTAAACATACAAAGTGAACACATTCTAGAAGCAATAACATTTTCAAAGAACACAGAGAGGAAAATAAATATAGTGCTCTATAATAGGAAGGTTACAGTGAAATATCCAAAGTATCTTAAGAAAAGGCAGTTGGATTAATTTTAATACTGAAGATAGGGTACTAAAAAATATTTATTCAAAAGACTATAGATTTTAAGGAAAGTTGGCAAATAACAAAGGGAAGAAGAAAGAGGAGGATGGGCACAAAATATCAATTAGTCATATATGATATCATATATAAGATTTTGGCTGCTACTTTGTATTTTATGTAATAAGTTGAATTCTAGTGAAATGCTATCTTGATTCAGCCTTTTGTATTTAACCCTATGTGACATTCAATATTCTTTTTCATATCTCCATAGCCTCAAATTGTATGACTTACTGTGACACATTTACATAATGTTCTAGTAACATGGAATGCTAAAATTCTTAAAGAAAAATAATCCTTTCACAAGATATACCTTAGAAGAGTCTTAATTGGATTCTACAGTTTTACAGTTTGACAGTTAAATGAACTGGCCAGATACATTGGACATTTATTGTATTCATAGCTTGGTTTTCTTCAGAGTTCTCCTAAAATAGGCATAAAATAACTATGCAGCTGGGCCCTCTTAGAGAAGAGGGCAACAACCTCTCCCATTGAGAGCCTCTTAGTGAAGCTCCATTCTGATCAAGAGTCACTTAGTGATTAGTTAACATACTGCCTACTTCCTGCTGAATAGTGGGGTTTTTTTTGTTTTGTTTTTTCCCCTTTAGTGGGTATAAAATATTCAATATAATACATATCATCCAGTTCTGATACTATGAAGGACATTCAGTACAAGTATATGAAACATCCAAATGTGTCTTAATATTCCTCCATGAAGTTAACCTGATTTTCAGGGATATCAAAACACTTCAGACTGAAAACAATTTTGGTGTATTCATTTGCTCAAGAACTTTTAATTTTTTTTATATCACATATATGGTGTTGCTTTACTTATTATTTTAAAATATTTCTCTTGCTACTGTGGTTACTCTTTGTTAAAAAGTTGGTTTAGAGTGACGTACCCTGATCCAAACCATAAAAGAGCTATAAATTGACATTTTAGAGAGAAAACAATATTTATGTATACAGTATTTCTTAAATTTGTGCTCAATCAAATTTGTTGATTGTAAATGGTCTTAATCTATTATATGTAACTATATATATACACATGTATACACAATATGATAGACTTTTAACAATATCTTTGAAATAAATAGCATTCTCTTTAATTATTTTTACTGGTTTCAGTTCTACTGCTGGTTTGCCTAAGGAATGTGTCCTTAATTTGAGTGTTAAAAACCATGAAAAGAGACTGGATTTTCAGCAGAGTTAATTGCAGAGGATATGACAGTTTAAGCATTACAGTTGAAGACCCTATACTTGTTTATGAAAATTTAAATTAAAAATCTTTGCTTCCTTACATTTTTGCCAGTAATAGATAATTATTAGTATGAAACATTAAAAAAGGATATGTGATTTGACCAGTTAATTGATTTTTAAGATCTTTAATTTCACCTTTATCCTTACTTTTTCAAAGATTGCCTTCACCTTGTATTAATTTCAACAGCACATAAAAAAGCAACGTGTTGCTTACTAAAGACAATTATTTCAGTAAAACAGTGTTAAGGCTTTGCGGATCCAGAATCCGGGCCACATGGTATCACTTTGAATTCAGTTTAGACAAGTTTGACTAATCTAACCCTGCCTAAAAGAACTATAAATATTAAGCTGTGACTAACAGCTCTTTGTGATGTTCCTGTCTCCTCTTCAGCTCCTTTCTCCCCTTCAGTTAATTTGCAACAGCTTTTACATCTGGCAGGTGACTTGATCCATGATCCACCAAATAATTCCCAATTCTTCTCACTCTGTACAGTGATTTTTTTGAATCATGAATAACCACAATTTGTATTTACTTTCAGTCTTTTTTCCAAGTATTACCAAGCATTTTAAAGAATATATCCCTTTTCACAATCTCTTAATCTTATTTTTTATTGCACAAACTTGATTCTCTTCATTTTACAGATAATAGAACATAAAAATAGGAATTGAATGTTGGTCTCCATTCTCAGAAGAACAAGGAGGGGGTGACTTTTGACTGCTATGTAGAATGTTGAGTAATTTTATCTCAGTTGTGCATATGGCAAAAATAAGTAACTGGATATCAGAGAATGTGAGAATGGGCTGCAAGACTCAAAAAGCCATTCAGCTTATGTTTTCCTGTAGAATGCATTCTTCTTTAGGCTAGACTATTGGTGAAGACATTTTGTGAAAATTAAGGTTCTAAGTGAAACTTCCAATCTCCCTTTTTTGAAAGGCATTAATTTATGGTGCTGATGCATTGGATTATTTGGAGTTTTGCCATCATCAACATTATCACGATAAATATTTCAAGTTATTATTACATTTATCAAAACTGTTTTCTACAAACTATATAGTACACTTCTTTTGCCAAAGTCCATCTATAAAAACCTTTCAACATTTAGCCTTAAGATGCAAATTTACACAATTCCCTCTTGTTTACTTGTCAATTCAGTTATTTATCCCTTTCTCAGTTAATGCAGCCACATCCAAATAGGTAAGTATTATCACTTTCTTTTCTAAAAGCTTGATGCCTTAACAAGACTCCAATATCACAATAATTCCTAGCAATATAGGTAAGTTAATTCTGAATTGTATTGCTCATTCTGGCAGACATAAGCTTCATTATTTAATTTAAAGAATTGTGATCATTTATCTAATTTGAAAAGACTGAGGTATCGAATTTGGCATGTTAATATAGCTATGTTCTCTGGTAATTCTACCAAAAAAATTAAAAGAGGTACAGGTTTTTCTTAGTGGTAAGAGTGTAATTTAATAGTAAAACTTTTAATCTTCTTGGTTTTCTTTGTGATATGACTCTGGATTTTTGGAGAAAGCCTCCCTTGATCTATTTCGAGCAACGGAGACATCTAGATCAGTAGCCCTTAAGGAACACCCACATTTTTCAGATCATCAAAAGGTACACATCAGTGTGTGAATGCATCCCCTCCAAAGAACAAAGACAGAGCTCTACAGAGAGCACCTGATTGTGGCAGATCTGAAGGACAGCGTTTGACCCTGGTTGAAAAAAAAAAAAGAGAGAGAGAAAAAGAAAAGAAAGAGAAAAGTTGAATAAATAAAAATATCACCATCAAACTGCAAACTGTCCCCTATTGATAGATGTGTATACCGAGTATTTGTTTGTGTGTGTGTGTGTGTGTGTGTGTGTGTGTGTGTGTGTGTGTTTGTGTAATGTTTGACATATCCTGAAAGGGACATAAAATATCCAAAGTTCATATTTAAACTCCGTATTTTTGTGACTGCCACAAGGTTTCACTTGTGTCATTACATTTACTGAAAATGTTGAAGGAAAGAAAACTCAGGGAAACCACAGATATTTGCAGTTTTCAATTTGTAGGCTGATTATTTAACACATATATGATTTTAGTTGATGATTATTTTTCCTATATTCTTTCAGTCAGTATAGCATATAATTTGAAGGAAATTTGTAATTCCTGTAAACTGTTTTGGGTTAGGACAAGTATGTATGGTTTATCTTCCTATTGCTGATCTTTACATTCCAAGATTTTCTCCTACAATTTTCTCTACGTTTTCATTTCTCCTATCTCATTAGTCCCTTACTGTCAACCTTAGTTAATACCATTGCTTTGGGGGAAATGTCCTAATTATCTAGTACACAGCACATATTGGGTAGGTTAACATTTTAGGTGCACAGTTATAATAGACATTAGCATCTGTGAGGACACTTTCGATTGCAATAAAAAGTTAAAAGCAATCCTTAAATATACTGATTTTTAGTGGACCATATTTGAAAAATTGTGAAAGATTTGGTGCAAATATTTTATATTTTTATGTAGAAGCCTTTTGTAAGTAAAGCTATTAAAGAAGCATACAAAAAGAAAGAAAGGGGAAAAAAATGCCTAACATGGAATTTTTCAGTGAGAACATTATGAAACTATTCAATATTAATTAACTTACCAAAATGATTACTTCTTAATATATACAGACATTGATTCAGGGAATCTAGGTTATTAACTGATAAATAGCAGTTTAGTCTTGCATATTCGAGTTGATGGTTGATTTCAGTGACCTTCTTTACTTGAATTCACTGGAAACAATTGATGTGAATGTGGCAAGCCAACAGGTATTTAATGACCCTTCATATAATCAGAGAATAGGATTTCCAAATGTCTAGTCAGGGAAAAATTAATTTCTTCAACATATATTTTTAGTTTAATGAGTTCTTTTTCATTATGGAAAGAAAGACTCCTTACAACATAGGTAACCTCCAACTTTTTCTAATTTTAATTTTAAACTGTGACTTTATGAACCAAAAATTGTTTTAACACTAAATTTGCGGCATCAGTGAAATAACATGCAAGAATAGTGAGGAGCGAAACTTGAGACTTTAAGAACAGAGAAATACAACCAGGGAGCATGTGTTTGACAAAAATCCATAGGAACTGGGGGTTTCACATTTCACTCAATTCCATTATATTCAACAAACCTTTGTGAAACACTATACTGTGGGAGATACAAAGGTGGCTGTCAGAGTCACCATTTTTGAAATTTACCTCTTGTGGATGGTATTTGAAGGGGGAGGTACTGGGAAGTAACAGCTCATCACTGCTTTGCCCACTGGAATGAAGGGACATGTAGGTATTTTACTGTATCTTCTGCAGTACTAAAATGTGAAGAAGTCTACTTTGCATTTCTACAATATGAACAGGGAAAGTGTTTTAAGTGAATGGAGTAAGTAGCTGCCTGCTGGAGTCCCCAACTCATTGCCCTTTGGGAATGAGGCAAGTAACACATGTTTAAAGCAGCCAGATAGAAGAGTGTATGTATGGAAAATCAGGCTTCTGGTTTTGACTCCCTGCTAGTTTATCCTAAGGTGTTATTTTTGGGCAAGTCACTGAAACTCTTTAGGTATTGGCTTTCTCATTTGTAAGCATGGAGTATAAAAGATTGCTGATATTCAACTGTATTTGACCTGCAAAATATGTGGTCTTTTTGTTCAACCTAGAAAAATAGGTTTAAATCCAAGGTCACTTTCAAGATGATCTTCAAATATCTGATGAGATGCATTTGGAGGACAGCTGAGAGAGCATCAGATTGAGAGATCGTTGAACACAAATGGAGAGTGAGAATGAGACAGGAGACTTTGTGAGACAGAACTGGTGAAAACGGAAAACTGAATGCTTGAAAGACTGGGAAAATTTAATGAATTCTATAGTTTGGACTTATTGAGGTATCTCAGGCTTATATGAACAAGATTCATATTTTAAAATGCAGGAATAATTATACAACAAAAATTCAAGCTGCTTTCAAGTAGTTTATATGAACAGAAGAAAACCTGATTCAATCATTGTCAGTATATACTGCAGGATAACTTGGAGGTGAGGCTAATAGTATGGAACAGAAGGAGGGGGGAGAGCTTTTCAAGAGGAAGTGTGAATTCTTCCAACTTACATATCTCATTGGGAGCTTTAAAAAATGCAGGTTCTACTACAGTTGATTCACTCATACAACTTTACACACAAAAAAGCTCATGCCTTCTTAAAAATGGCACAAACTAAGAAAAGCTTCATATTTTATTATGAAAATATAATAAAAAGAGAATTTTCCCCCAACTGGATGATCTGTATAAGATCTAGCTCTAATGAGGTAACATAAATAGATACCCCTAACATATAGCTTAAACAGCAGGAGTAGTTCTTCAGTGATGAACAGTTTTGTTTGCCTGTTCTTTGCCTGTTTTTAATTTCACCCATGCCTAAAACCCTTTCTATACAAAAGTATAAAACACTTTTTATAAACACTTAATGTCTTGGCAATGAGAACAAGGCTGTTGGAAATGATAGGAAATTTCAGTCGAGAAGCTCCTCTCCCTTCAATTACTAGAATATAATTGAATGTTGCCTTTACCTTAGAACTTGAGCAGACATTACATACAGACAGTTGCTTAAGATGTACTTAAGTGGTTGCTTTTGGTGACCCTACTTTCAGATAACCATACGCTGAAATGCACTTATTTTATCTAGAAGCAGGTAAAAGCATATTCCTGAATGAAGGCAGCCCCACATTCTTCCCATTCCTTGGGGTTCTCACCAATCTGTTTCACCTGCAGCTAAGAGTTTGTTAAGGCTTATATGATTGTTAAAAGAAAGATAATTCGGCCGATTATTGGTCATTATAAATTTCCAGATTCTTTAATTGCATAAATGAAATTAATGGCTCAGAAAAGTGGGGTTCCTTATATACCAGTTATGCAATATTTTTTCTCAGTAAACCAATGAAAAGAATATGTTGTGACAAAGATTCTTTTCTTGATCTAACTTTAGTCAGGTTCTTAAACCTTCTCCTAGTCTCACCTGTGTACTGCCTTGTAAAAGCCTAGTTTTATCAAGAATGCTGCTAAGTCAGTTTAACCAGAATTCACCACCCTTGATATTTGATTGGTTTCCTCATCTTTCACCATCTCCCAGGTGATGTCTGATCATCCTGGCCTGTCTTTAGCAAAGAGTCTTTCATGCTGGTTTGGAGAGAATCCCCCTTGCCCCTGATGTTTCTTCTTGGTAATTTTCTATCCTCTGACCCCCACCTTGCTCCTTGGCTATAAATTCCCACTTTCCCATGCTTTATTCAAAACTATACCTGGTTTCATACTAAGGTCTCTTTTCCTCTACTGCAATAGTCCTGAATAAAATCTGTTTTACTGCTTTAGTGGCTATTCAACTTTGTCTTTTCTTTGACAGTCTTAAGTTTGTTTATGCATGTACTTCATAAAAGTAATACATTTGTCTAAATCACACTTGATATGTTTATTACCTTATCTAGTGAGAGTGAGTCACAACATATCATAGAAATAAATGAATAAACATCTAATAATGACTAATATCCACATTTAGAACAGATACCTCTTGATAGTCATGTCAACAAAATATAAGACATTTAGCCACCATGAATTCAGAATCAATTTCATCCTAAAGTCCATGCTAGGACCATGGTACCTATTACATCAACTCTGGTTAGACATTTGAGGTGGTAGTGCCACTCAGTGTTGGCACCGGTGATCTTGTGCTGAATAATACAGAAGGGCCCATGCTTTATGAAGCTTATATTTGAGTGGAGAAGAAAGAGGAAATATAAGCAAATTGGTTAATGCAAAATATTAGTACAGATTTCAGTATGTTTTTGAAAGAGGCATAGCATGGATTAATTTTTTTGTAATTTTATTGACGTATACTCGACTTACAATGTTGTGTTAATTTCTACTGTAAAGTGATTCAGTTATGTATATATATTCATAGATTAATATTAAGAATAGTATTTGGGGACCTTTTAAATAGATAATCAGGAAAAACATCTTTGAATGAATTGCCTACTAAATGACAGCAAAGGAAGTGAAACTCAGTCATCTGAAGAGTTGTGGAGAGAATGCTAAAAGTAGTGGATACAAAGTTAGCACTTTTGAGGAATTGAGGAAAAACATGGCTACAGTATATTGAATGAAGAGAAGAAAGGCAGGTAATTATAAGGAACACTTAATGCAGAGCCTTGCAAAGAGTTTTGAACTGTATTCTTTCTGCAAGAGAAAGCCACGAAAGGGATGTAAGCAGAGAAATAGCATGATCTCATTTATGTTTAAAGAAAATTCTCTGCTTTGAGTCAAAGAGTGGAGGGAACATGGATGGGAATTTGAAGGAAAGATGGGGAGTGGGGAGAGTTTAGGAGGACTTTCATTTCAGATCTGATAATGGTCTGGATATACCTCTTGGAAAGCCAACAATTAGACAACATATAGAGCCAGAGAAGTCAGGAGAATACATATTCAAAACTGAGAAGCAGCCAGTGAGGTGAGCAAAAAACCAGAAGAACCTGGGGTGGAGGACACGAGCAAAGGATGGATGGTGTAAGTAGTTAATGGAAGGCCTGCATTTCTGTTTTATTTTATGATTAAAATGTTTTATTTTATTATTAAAATTCAGGCTATATCTGAGAGACAGAATGCATGAATCCTTAAATCATTACACGTATTTGAGACAATATAATCACAAGATTTCAGAGCATAATCATACAGAAGGAAAAACTCCCAATACACACTAATTGATGTAACAAAGTTTAATAGTGTGAGCAGTAGTTTAAGAACTAGACTGATTCAAATATTTCACCAAGCCTCACTGTATTACCATGAACAAGTTATAATTCTTTAAATTGAATCCTTTTAAAGGGCACTATATTTTAAAATATGGAGGATTGAAAACAGCTAAGAGTAGCTATGGGAGCCAGTGAATCTAGCCCTAATGTCATGCTCCTTATCACTTAGAAATGGAGATACAGTCCTCCATCGGCAGCCTCTCTGAAGAACTGCCATCCCTCACAGAGGAATTTCAGTCTCTATGGAGACTGCCTCCATTTCAGTCCTAGTCAATTAGAGGTGAAATGTATTCCATTTGCAGTCACCTAAGCTATAGAGTCCACCTATTTTTTTTTCCTCATTCTTTCAGCCAAATGATAACGTCTTATCCAAGATGGAAAAAAAAATCTGAGAATCATGGTCATTTAATTTGAGCTTGTTCAGTCCTAGTTACTCTTTTCCCTTTGTTTCAAATGGCAGCCTTCTCTGTAAATCAGATAAAGAACTGTATCATTATGCTATCATCTTTGAAAGCTCCATAATTGTAGCTTTTCTACCCAAGTCACTGAAATAAAACATCTATTTCTACACTAAATATTAATTTATTTCCAGTTTTATTTGTTATATTATTTACTTAGGTGATAGTACTTTGAACCTTTTACAGAGGTGAGCCTACAGTATAAAGAATTATTTTCTAAATAACACATATTTTCACAAAAGACAATGAAGATTATACAGATTAGAAGTCACCCTTGTTCATCACTACTTCCCTATTTTTTCCTAAGGACATAAAACATGGATGTTACTGATTTTGTTTTAAATTTAGTCCCAAGGGCTGAAGAAAAGTCACATTGAATTAATAAGATCTAATTAATTTATGTACTAATTAGAGCAATTAAGATTTATGTAAAATGAGCAGGGATAAAAAAGAACAATAAACAACATGAAAATATTTACTAGGGATAATTTACTGCTGAGTATCTGTTGTATTTTTCTCTTTACACGTGTTCCTCAAAAACAAAGTGGTAGTTATTTACAATCAGCAACTTTCGTGATTTCAAGTGACAGAAGCCCAATTCAAATAGACATCAACTGAAAAAAGAATTAATTAAACTTATCTGGAGAGTCTATTAACTATCTCAAGCATGGCTGCTTAAAGGGGCTTTTGTGTCATTACATCTTACTGTCTCCATTTATTCTATGCTCTTTCCCTGAAGGTGGTTTCATACTAAGGCAGAAGATCACTTTGAGGTACCATTATGCCTAAGAACACCTTCAAGTTTACATTCCAAACTTTGAGTAACCATAACTATCTTATTTTCTTCCAGTTTTATTGAGATATAATTGACATACAGCACTGTATGAGTTTAAAGTGTATAGCATAATGGTTTGACTTAACATACATCATGAAATGATTATCACAATAAGTTTAGTGAACATTCATTATCTCATACAGATACAAATTAAAGAAAGAAAAATTTTTCTTGTTATGAGAACTCAGGATTTACTGTCTTCACAGCTTTCATATATAACATATAACAGTGAATTCTATTTATTATGTTGAACATTACATCCCTAGTACTTATGTATCTTATAACTGGCAGTTTGTACCTTTTGACCACATTCACTCAATTCCCCCTCCCTCCAATATGTCACCTCTGGTAACCACAAATCCTATCTCTCTTTCTATAAGTTTATTTGTTTGTTTTTTTTAGTATAATTGAACTACAACACTATGTTTGTTCCTGTTACACAACATAGTAATTTGGTATTTATATACATTTAAAAATTATCACCATGATAAATCAAGTTATAATATGTCACCATACAAAGATATTACATAGTTATTGACTATATCCCCAACACTGTACATATTGTATCAGTGACATTTATTTTACAACTGGAAGTTTGTACCTCTTAATCTCCCTTATCTTCTTCTTTCCTCTCCCTGACCCCTCCCCTCTGGCAACCATAACTCTGTTTCTGTTTTGGTATGTTTGTTCATTCATTTTGTTTTTAGAGTCTATATATATATATATATGAAATCATACAGTATTTGTCTTTCTCAGTCTAACGTATTTCACTTAGCATAATACTCTCTAGGTCCATCCATGCTGTCACAAATGGCAAGATCTCATTCTTATTTTTTGGCTGATATATATATATATATATATACACATATATATATATATATATAATCACATTTTCTTTATCCATTCATCTATTGATGGACACTTGGGTTGCTTCCATATCTTGACAATTGTAAACAACACTGCAATGAAAATAGGGGTGCTATCTTTTCTATTGTTTTTGTTTACTTTGGAGAAATACCCAGAAGTAAAATTGCTGGATCATACAATAGTTCTATTTTTAATTTTTTGAGGAATCTCCATACTTTTTTCCATAGTGACTGCACCAATCTACATCCCCACCAACAGTACATGAGGGTTCCCTTTTCTTCACACCCTCTCCAGCGTTTGTTATATGTGGTCTTTTTGACATATTTAGCCAGATGTGATTTAGTTTACATACAATGCCTGAAACTGCTACAGCGACCTTTAACAATGTATTTAGGGCGAGACAAAGAATCAGTGATTGAATCTGGGAATAAAGAGCAGCAAATAGAAAGGGCCTTGTCTCCTTGAAGACAGCACTGAACAGCTTAGCCTAAGAATATCAGGTGATATGACAAATACTACTTATTGCTTAAGCCACCTTTAATTATGTATTTTGTTGTCCTGAGACAAAAATTTCTGGCCTCATAAGAGCTCTGAGCCATAATGTTGGAAATTTAGGTCTAAGAATATGTTCTGACTCAAACTGATGATAACATGGGTGGAAGGAGTTGCTCTTTCCTGTATACTTCTCCACTGTAGGGCCTGAATAATTAAGGTTAAACCAATGCCAGTACCATGACTTGATCATTGATATGGTCTCTATGTTAAGTACAGCTAGAGTTTTCTGTGTTTCAGACCCTGTGTTCAGTCTATGTTTCAGTCCTCCATCATTTAAAATCATCAAGCAATGGGGAAAAATCTAGAGCAGCCAAAATACCTATTATCAGCAGGAAATACCTATTATCAGCAGGAAAACTATGGGGCAATATCAAAAACAGTCAAAGGGAACAAAATTCTTTATTGATCTAAACACATTTTTCATTTTACCTATCTTGAAGAGATAAAAATCAAGTTTGATTGTTTGAATCAAATCAGTATCCCATGGGTTTGGAAGGTTCGACCTCATGGAAGAAGGAATGATATTAGTTATATTTAACTAATTAAAAATACTTCTTGGGCATCTAATGTTATAAGCTTTGCAACAAGTACTATGGATACAAGAACAAGACAGGCAAATCCCATTTCTTGCCCACTTAGAACTCATATTCTAGTGGAGTTGGTGTTGTGGATGTACGAAGAGGATGATGACAATAACCATGAAAACAATGCAATTTCAAATGATGATAATTATGAAGGAACCAAAACAAGGTGAAAGAATGGGGAAGGTTCGGCTGGAGTCATTTTATTTGAATGTTTGAGAAAAGGTCCCTGATGATGTGATATTTGAATCAAGAACCATGAAGAAACAAATAAAAAGACTTGTGAAAGAGGAATTCCAGGCAAGGAAATGAGTAAGTGCCAAGACGCTATGGCAAGATTTATTCAGAGATTTAGAGACAGAAAGAAGACCAAGTTAGAGAGATAAACAGAAGAATGTAATGAATAAGAAGAAAATCTTATGATATGACATCAGGAAAGTAAACCATCACTTAGAGTCTCCAAAAGCTAATCCATAATGAGTACTTCAAATTTTATTCTAATTGCATGGGAAATCATTTCAGAGTTTTAAGGAGAAGGGAGAAGTATTCTGATTTATGTTTTGAGAAGAAACCTCTGGCTCCTCTGTAGAAAAGAAACTTGGCAGGTGCTCTTGGGGGTGACTGGCACAAGAGTAGAAGACTTAGGAAACTCTGCAGTAGTCCAGCTGAGAAATGATGTTGGTTTGAACTTGAGTAATCAATACTGGAGATATTAAGAAGTTATCGGATACGTGGAATTAAACTGAAAGAACTGCTAAATAAAAGATTCCAAATCGAAGCCTGGAGTTTTTTCTTAATGCACAGGGGAAGGTACTGGTAAATCCAAAAATAGCGGATTCACATGAAATAACTTGAATTCTTGTTAATGCTGTTGAGGATGAACATGTGTGTGTGTGTGTGTGTGTGAGTTTGTGTGTGTATTTTGCGAACATGTGCTTAAATACAGTCTCTAATCACTTTCCCTCATTTATTTTTTATTTTATATTTTTAACATCTTTATTGAAGTACAATTGCTTTACAATGGTGTGTTAGTTTCTGCTTTATAACAAAGTGAATCAGTTATACATATACATATGTCCCCATATCTCTTCCCTCTTGCATCTCCCTCCCTCCCACCCTCCCTATCCCACCCCTCTAGGTGGTCACAAGTCACTGAGATGATCTCCTTGTGCTATGCGGCTGCCTCCCACTAGCTATCTATTTTACATTTGGGAGTGTATATATGTCCGTGCCACTCTCTCACTTTGTCCCAGTTTACCCAACCCCCTCACCGTATCCTCAAGCCCATTCTCTAGTAGGTCTGCATCTTTATTCCTGTCTTGCCCCTAGGTTCTTCTGACCATTTCTTTCTTTTTTCTTTTTTTTTAGATTTCATATATATGTATTAGCATATGATATTTGTTTTTCTCTTTCTGATTTACTTCACTCTGTATGACAGTATATAGGTCCATCCACCTTACTACAAATAACTCAGTTTCATTCCTTTTTATGGCTGAGTAATATTCCATTGTATATATAAGCCACATCGTCTTTATCCATTCATCTGTTGATGGACACTTAGGTTGCTTCCATGTCCTGGCTATTGTAAACAGGGCTGCATTGAACATTTTGGTACGTGACTCTTTTTGAATTATGGTTTTCTCAGGGTATATGTCTAGTAGTGGGATTGCTGGGTCATATGGTAGTTCCATTTTTAGTTTTTTAAGGAAATCCATACTATTCCCCATAGTGGCTGTATCAGTTCATATTTCCACCAACAGTGCAAGAGGGTACCCTTTTCTCCACACCCTCTCCAGCATTTATTGTTTGTAGAATTTTTGATGATGGTCATTCTGACTGATGTGAGGCGATACCTCATTGTAGTTTTGATTTGCAATTCTTTAATTATTAGTGATGTTGAGCAACTTTTCATGTGTTTGTTGGCAATGAGTATATCTTCTTTGGAGAAATGTCTATTTAGGCTTTCTGCCCATTTTTGGATTGGGTTGTTTGTTTTTTTGATATTGAGCTACATGAGTTGCTTGCATGTTTTGGAGATTAATCCTTTGTCAGTTGCTTCATTTGCAAATAATTTCTCCCATTCTGAGGGTTGTCTTTTGGTCTTGTTTATGGTTTCCTTTGCTCTGCAAAAGCTTTTAAGTTTCATTAGGTCCCATTTGTTTACTTTTGTTTTTATTTCCATTTCTCTAGGAGGTGGGTCAAAAAGGATCTTGCTGTGATTTATGTCATAAAGTGTTCTGCCTATGCTTTCCTCTAAGAGTTTGATGGTGTCTGGCCTTACATTTAGGTCTTTAATCCATTTTGAGCTTATTTTTGTGTATGGTGTTAGGGAGTGTTCTAATTTCATTCTTTTACATGTAGCTGTCCAGTTTTCCCAGCACCACTTATTTAAGAGGCTGTCCTTTCTCAACTGTATATTTTTGCCTGCTTCATCAAAGATAAGGTGATCATGGGCTTCCCTGGTGGTGCAGTGGTTGAGAGTCCACCTGCCAAATCAGGGGACATGGGTTCGTGCCCCGGTCCATGAAGATCCCATGTGACGTGGAGCGGCTAGGCCCGTGAACCATGGCTGCTGAGCCAGCATGTCCGGAGCCTGTGCTCCACAATGGGAGAGGCCACAGCAGGGAGAGCCCGCATACTGCAAAAAAAAAAAAAAAAAAAAAAAAAAAAGATAAGGTGACCATATGTGCGTGGGTTTATTTCTGGGTTCTCTATTCTGTTCCATTAATCTATATATCTGTTTTGGCTCCAGTACCATACAGTCTTGACTACTATAGCTTTGTGGTAGAGTCTAGGTCAGGGAGCCAGCTTCCTCCAGCTCAGTTTTTCTTTCTCAAGATTGCTTTGGCTATTTGGGGTCTTTTGTGTTTCCATACAAACTGTGAAATTTTTTGTTCTAGTTCTGTGAAAAAATGCCAGTGGTAGTTTGATAGGGATTGCACTGAATCTGTAGATTGCTTTCAGTAGTATAATCATTTTCACAATGTTGATTCTTCCAATACAAGACCATGGTATATCTCTCCATCTATTTGTATCATCTTAAATTTCTTTCATTAGTGTCTTATAATTTTCTGCATACAGGTCTTTTGTCTCCTTAGGTAGGTTTATTCCTAGATATTTTATTCTTTTTTGTTGCAGTGGTAAATGGGAGTGTTTTCTTAATTTCACTTTCAGATTTTTTATCATTAGTGTATAGGAAAGCAAGACATTTCTGTGCATTAATTTTGTATCCTGCAACTTTACCTAATTCATTGATTAGCCCTAGTAGTTTTCTGGTAGCAACTTTAGGATTCTTTATGTATAGTATCATGTCATCTGCAAACAGGGACAGCTTTACTTCTTCTTTTCCAATTTGGATTCCTTTTATTTCTTTTTCTTCAGTGATTGCTGTGGCTAAAACTTCCAAAAGTATGTTGAATAATAGTGGTGAGAGTGGGCAATCTTGTCTTGCTCCCGATCTTAATGGAAATGGTTTCAGTTTTTCACCATTGAGCATGATGTTTGTTGTGGGTTTGTCATATATGGCCTTTATAATGTTGAGGAAAGTTCCCTCTATGCCTACTTTCTGGAGGGTTTCTATCATATATGGGTGTTGAATTTTGTCAAAAGCTTTCTCTGCATCTATTGAGATGATCATATGTTTTTTCTCCTTCAATTTGTTAATATGGTGTACCACGTTGATTGATTTGCGTATATTGAAGAATCCTTGCATTCCTGAGATAAACCCCACTTGATCATAGTGTATGATCCTTTTAATGTGCTGTTGGAATCTGCTAGTATTTTTGCATCTATGTTCATCAGTGATATTGGTCTCCAGTTTTCTTTCTTTGTGACATCTTTGTCTGGTTTTGGTATCAGGGTGATGGTGGCCTCGTAGAATGAGTTTGGGAGTGTTCCTCCCTCTGTTATATTTTGGAAGAGTTTGAGAAGGATAGGTGTTAGCTCTTCTCTAAATGTTTGATAGAATTCACCTGTGAAGCCATCTGGTCCTGGGTTTTTTTTTGTTGGAAGATATTTAATCACAGTTTCAATTTCAGTGCTTGTGACTGGTCTGTTCATATGTTTTATTTCTTCCTGGTTAAGTCTCGGAAGGTTGTGCACATCTAAGAACTTGTCCATTTCTTCTAGGTTTTCCATTTTATTGCCATATAGTTGCTTGTAGTAATCTCTCATGATCCTTTGTATTTCTGAAGTGTCAGTTTTTACTTCTCCCTTTCTTTTCTAATTCTAATGATTTGAGTCTTCTCCCATTTTTGCTTGATAAGTCTGGCTAATAATTTATCAATTTTGTTTATCTTCTCAAAGAACCAGCTTTTAGTTTTATTGATCTTTGCTATCGTTTCCTTCATTTATTTTTCATTTATTTCTGATCTGACCTGTATGATTTCTTTCCTTTTGCTAACTTTGGGGTTTTCGTTTGTCTTTTTCTAATTGCTTTAGGTGTAAGGTTAGGTTGTTTATTTGAGATGTTTCTTGTTTCTTAAGGTAGGATATTATTGCTATAAACTTCCCTTTTAGAACTGCTTTTGCTGCATCCCATAGGTTTTGGGTTGTTGTGTCTTCATTGTCATTTATTTCTAGGTGTTTTTTTGATTTCATCTTTGTTTTCTTCAGTGATCTCTTGGTTATTAAGTAGTGTGTTTTTTAGCCTCCGTGTGTTTGTATTTCTTACAGATTTTTTCCTGTATTGATATATAGTCTCTTATCATTGTGGTCAGAAAAGATACTTGATATGATTTCAGCTTTCTTAAATTTACCAAGGCCTTGATTTGTGACCCAAGATATGATCTATCCTGGAGAATGTTCCATGAGCACTTGAGAGGAAAATCTGTTGTTTTTGGATGGAATGTCCTATAAATATCAATTCAGTACATCTTGTTTAATACAACATTTAAACCTCGTGTTTCCTTATTTATTTTCATTTTGGATTATCTGTCCATTGGTGAAAATGGGGTGTTAAAGTCCCCTACTATGATTGTGTTACTGTGGATTTCCTCTTTTATGGCTGTTAGTATTTGTCTTATGTATTGAGGTGCTCTTATGTTGGGTGCATACATATTTACAATTGTTATATCTTCTTCTTTGATCAATCTCTTGATCATTATGTAGTGTCCTTCTTTATCTCTTGTAATAGTCTTTCTTTTAAGTCTATTTGGTCTGATATGAGAATTGCTACTCCAGCTTCCTTTTGATTTCAATTTTCATGGAATATCTTTTTACATCTCCTCACTTGCAGTCTGTATGTGTCCCTGGGTCTGAAGTGGGTCTCTTGTAGACAGCATATGTACGGGTATTGCTTTTGTATCTATTCAGCCAGTTTATGTCTTTTGGTTGGAGTATTTAATCCATTTACATTTAAGGTAATTATCGATATGTATGCTCCTATTACCATTTTCTTAATTGTCTTGGGTTTGTTATTGTCGGTCTTTGCCTTCTCTTGTGTTTCCTGCGTAGAGAAGTTCCTTTAGCATTTGTTGTAAAGCTGATTTGGTGGTGCTGAATTCTCTTAGCTTTTCTTTGTCTGTAAAGCTTTTAATTTCTCCATCAAATCTGAATGAGATCCTTGCTGGGTAGAGTAATCTCGATTGTAGATTTTTCTCCCTCATCACTTTAAATATGTCCTGCCACTCCCTTCTGGCTTACAGAGTTTCTGCTGAAAGATCTGCTGTTAACCTTATGGGGATGCCCTTATGTGTTATTTGTTGTTTTTCCCTTTCTGCTTTTAATATTTGTTCTTTGTATTTAATTTTTGATAATTTGATTAATATGTGTCTTGGTGTGTTTCTCCTTGGATTTATCCCGTATGGGACTCTCTGTGTTTCCTGGACTTGATTAACTATTTCCTTTCCCTTTTTAGGGAAGTTTTCAACTATAATCTCTTCAAATATGTTCTCAGTCCCTTTCATTTTCTCTTCTTCTTCTGGGGTCTCTATAATTCGAATATTGGTGCATTTAATATTGTCCCAGAGGTCTCTGAGACTGTCCTCAACTCTTTCCATTCTTTTTTCTTTATTCTTCTCTGCAGTAGTTATTTCCACTATTTTATCTTCCAGGTCACTTATCCGTTCTTCTGCCTCAGTTATTCTGCTATTGATCCCTTCTAGAGAATTTTGGATTTCATTTATTGTGTTGTTCATCACTGTTTGTTTGCTCTTTAGTTCTTATAGACCCCTGTTAAACGTTTCTTGTATTTTCTCCATTCTATTTCTAAGATTTTGGATCATCTTTACTATCACTATTCTGAATTCTTTTTCAGGTAGACTGCTTAGTTCCTCTTTGTTAGGTCTAGTGGTTTCCTGTCTTGCTCCTTCATCTGCTGTGTTTCTCTGTCTTCTCATTTTACTTAACTTGCTGTGTTTAGGGTCTCCTTTTCACAGGCTGCAGGTTCATAGTTTCTGTTGTTTTTGGTGTCTTTCCCCCATGGCTAAGGTTGGTTCAGTGGGTTGTGTAGGCTTCCTGGTGGAGGGGACTAGTGCCTGTGTTCTGGTGGATGAGGCTGGATCTTTTCTTTCTGGTGGGCAAGTCCATGTCTTATGGTGTGTTTTGGGGTTTCTGTGGCCTTATTATGATTTTAGGCTGCCTCTGTGCTAATGGATGGGGTCGCGTTCCTGTTTTGCTAGTCGTTTGGCATGGGGTGTCCTGCACTGTAGCTTGCTGGTCATTGAGGGTAGCTGGGTCTTGGTGTTGAGATGGAGATCTCTGGGAGATTTTTGCTGTTTGATATTATGTGGAGCAGAGAGGTCTCTTGTGGACCAGTGTCCTGAACTTGGCTCTCCCACCTCAGAGGCACAGCACTGTCTCCTGGCTGGAGCACCAAGAGCCTTTCACCCACACAGCACAGAATAAAGTGAGAAAAAATAAGAAAGAAAGAAAGAAAGAAAGAAAGAAAGAAAGAAAGAAAGAAAGAAAGAAAGAAAGAAAGAAAGAAAGAAAGAAAGAAAGAAAGAAAAGATAAAAATACAATAAAAAAGTAAAATAAAGCTATTAAAATAAAAAATGATTTTTAAGAAAAAAAGTTTTTTAAGTAATAATAATAAAAAAAAGGACAGTCAGAACCCTAGGACAAATGGTAAAAGCAAAGCTATACAGACAAAATCACACACAGAAGCACACACATACACACTCACACAAAGAGAAAAAGGGAAAAAAAAAAAAATATATATATCATTGCTCCCAAGTCCACCTCCTCAATTTGGGATGTTTCGTTGTCTATTCACATATTCCACAGATGCAGGTACATCAAGTTGATTGTGAAGAATTAATCTGCTGCTCTTGAGGCTGTTGGGAGAGATTTCCCTTTCTCTTCTTTGTTCGCACAGCTGTCGGGGTTCAGCTTTGGATCTGGACCTGCCTCTGCATGTAGGTCACCTGAGGGCATCTGTTCTTCACTCAGACAGGAAGGAGTTAAAGGAGCAGCTGATTTGGGGGCTCTGGCTCACTCAGGCCGGTGGGAGGGAGGGGTTCTGATGCGGGCCGAGCCTGTGGTGGTAGAGGCCTGCATTACATTGCACTAGCCTGAGGCGCACCGTGCATTCTCCTGGGGAAGTTTTCCCTGGATCACGGGACCCTGGCAGTGGTGAGCTGCACAGGTTCCTGGGAGGGGTGGTGTGGATGGTGACCTGTGCTTGCACACAGGCTTCTTGGTGGTGGTAGCAGCAGCCTTAGTGTCTCATGCCCATCTCTGGGGTCCACGCTGTTAGCCCTGGCTTGTGCCCGTCTCTGGAGCTCCTTTAAGCAGTGCTCTTAATCCCCTCTCCTCGCGCACTAAGAAACAAAGATGGAAGCAAAAGCCTCTTGCCTCTTCGGCAGGTCCAGACTTTTCCCCGGACTCCCTCCCGGCTAGCTATGGTGCACTAGCGCCCTTCAGGCTGTGTTCAAGCCGCCAACTCCAGCCCTCTCCCTGCGCTCCGACCGAAGCCCGAGCCTCAGCTCCTAGCCCCGCTCACCCCGGCAGGTGAGTAGACAAGCCTCTCGGGCTGCTGAGTGCCAGTCGGCACTGATCCTCTGTGCGGGAATCTCTCTGCTTTGCCCTCCGCACCCCTGTTGCTGCAGTCTCCTCCGCGGCTCTGAAGCTTCCACCCTCCGCCACCTGCAGTCTCCACCTGCAAAAGGGCTCCTAGTGTGTGGAAACCTTTCCTCCTTCATGGTTCCCTCCCACTGGTGCAGGTTACGTCCCTATTCTTTTGTCTCTGTTTATTCTTTTTTCTTTTGCCCTAGCCAGGTACATGGGGAGTTTCTTGCCTTTTGGGAGGTCTGAAGTCCTCTGCCAGTGTTCAGTAGGTGTTCTGTAGGAGTTGTTCCACATGTAAATGTATTTCTGATGTATGTGTGGGGAGGAAGCTGATTCCTGCGTCTTACTCTTCCACCATCTTGAAGCTCCTCCCACTTTCCCTCACTTGTTGTCTTTCATGTTGATCTTGCTATTTAGGGAACAAAAGAATAAACACATCATAAAGAACAAGCAGAGAAGGGAGTGTGGGCTAATTGGAATTTTTATTTTTCTGAGATAGTCATCAAAATAGGAAAGATTAGACATGACCCTATTAACTCCTTCTGAGAAGGAATGAAGAAACCTGGATTTTTTATTTGAGTAACCTGTGACATTATTTGAAATGAGTAGAAACAGAGACATCAAGTGCTCTGTTTAGACACATTGAATTTGACATATCTATCAGGCATATATGTAGTGATAACAAGTTGCCAGTTTTATATTAAAATCTGGTCTTCAGATAAGAGGTAAGGGTTGGAGTTTTGAAGATGCAAATTGGAAGTTGTCAGCTCAAAATAAACATACTTTTGTAGAAAACACCTTAAATGAAATTATAATTTTTACATTTTTTTTCTAAGCTTCTTCCCACTCTAGAACCTATTATTCAGCCTGAGACACATCCATACAAAAACACATTGTTGAACCCCAAAATGAATTTTTAATTTAAAATATCTTTATGGACTAAGGCACAGAGGAATAAGGGATTCTGTATATGATGATTGCTGAAAATTTTAAAAAAATAGTTTTATTAGGAGCATTTACTTAATTCTTAGGACTGTAAGTATAACAAGAAAAAGATATATTATGATATATAATCCTTATATTTCAAGAGTTGAAAAGTATTACACTTTTTTTTGTTTTATACTATTTGAAAGTCTGTATTTCTTCAATTCTATAAATGTAAGCAATACAATATGTTGCTAATGGAGCTTGAAATTAGGGTAGTAGCTTTTGTATCAGCATCAAATTGCTGATGATGTCAGCAATTCACATGAAAAATGAAACATAACCAATACTACTTCTACAGCCACAAAAAATAGCCAGCTTTCCATATTTGAAATTGGCTGACCATATACAATAATAGATGGTGCAGGAAAAGAAAATGTTCTCTTTTCTCGGCTTCACAAAAATTGCAAATTTGTTGATGAAGAATCCTGTAAAGCTATGCATTTAGTTAAAAAAAAAATTACATTTGACTCCAGGGTCCGTATTGTAAAACTTAATGTCAGGTCTAGGTCTATATATCACTGTAGGAAAGTAGAGTGTGGTAATAACTGGCATTTGATCAATCCCACTTATAAAACCATTAATAATTTTTTCAACTAAAATTATATTTTAATTATGAATTATTCAACTGTTCTATATTTATTTATAAAAACTCAGGTGATAACTCAATCTCAACCAAAGATATACTACCATGACCAAACAATAAAAATACTGATATAAATTCTCAAAATTTAAAGAATTATTTAGGTTTTTCAGAACAAAGAACATTTGTGTTTGACATGATTATGTACATAATTAACTTTTTCTTAGTTTTTAAAGATAATTTTAGTGAAGGTAAGAATTGTTTTTGTAGAAAAATAAATCTGTGAATTAAAACAAACCTCAACCTGTTAAAAGACTCACCATTAGTGATAATTACATTGGGATTGGTTCACAACACTTGTGAAATGTAGCTGTGAAGTTATATAATTGATAATTAATTCCATGAGGGAATGAAGTATCCTGTTTTTAATGCAGTTTTAAAGTATTTTTTCCACAAGTTCCTAAACTGGTCTCTGGTGACGCTTGAGTAGCTACTATGTATTGTAGCAGATATTTATCTATTGAATGTGGATTCAAGTTTTGGAAAATGTACAATGGACTAAGGAACAGGATTGTGCATAAGGTGATAGAACATTTCTTCATTAGACATAAAGTATGAATCTGAGATAACTGAGTTCTAGTTCATAAAGAATTCATATTGAGACTTCCTATCTGATGTTGTATTTTCAGTAAGCCTAATGATCCTACTCGAAAATCAATCCAACAGTAAACTCACACATTAAATTTATATAAAATGCATATATAAAACCACTTACCTTAAATTTCAACTATAGAATATTCATTTTTTGAAGTTGTGACAATGCTATTGTGTCAGAAGTTTAGAAAAGCAGAAATGTATATTAAATGTTGTCTAAAAAATTTCAACTTATCAAGCTAATGGTGAAACAAACATTTTAGATATGCTAGAGAGAAAATAGCTGCTTTATAGAGATTTTTACATTGCTTAAGAGCATGAGATTGGGATTTTTTTAAAGCCTCCTAATGAAAGGAAGCAATCTATGAGCATTTCACAGAACAATAATTTGACAACTGACTTTTTTTTTCCAGAGAGCTTTCTTTACTCTCCCATGCTTCTCTTGCTTTACTTACATTGGGTTCTATATACTCCCTGCACTTCAGTCACCATACATTTAGTCAATGCAGACTGCACTAGAGTTGAATCTTTTCATTTGGCCTGGATTGCCTGCTCACAAATAATGTCTGCAATACTTCTATTTGCTTGATGAGAGTAGGTTTCCCTTAATATACCTTTTGTGGGCTGTTTTTCTCCCCTCATCTACTGCTTGTATGTACCTTGATTATAGAGAACAGGTCTTTTCTTTCCAGCTTTATTGAGATATAGATGCTATATATCAAAATATAACATAACATTGTGTAAGTTTAAGGTGTACAACATGACAATTTGATATACTTACATACTGTGAAATTATTACCACAGTAAGTCAGTAAACACATCTATCACCTCACATAGTTACGTGTGTGTGTGTGTGTGTGTGTGTGTGTGTGTGTGTGTGTGTGTTGAGGACATTTAAGATCTAATGTCTTAGCAGCACTCAAGCATATAATAGAGTACTTTCAGCTATATTCACCATGTTGCCCATAAGATCACCAGAACTTATTTACCCTGTAACTGGAAGCTTGTACATTTTGACCAACGTCTCTATTTCTCCCATCCAAAGCCCCTGTCAACCACCAATCTACATTCTGTTTCTATGGATTCATATTTTTTTGGATTCTACTTGTAGATCAGTGTTTTTCTCTGTCTGTCTTATTTAACTTAGAATAATGCCTGCAAGATTCATCCACGCTATCAAAATGGCAAGGAATCCTTTTATTTATCACCAAGTTATATTCCAGTATATATATAAATGGCACACTATATTTATATATTCAACCATATACAGACAATTAAGTTGTTTTTTTCCATGTCTTGGCTATTGTGAATAATGTTGCAATGAACATGGGGGTGAAGATATCTCTTTGAGATAGTGATTTCATTTCCTCCTGATATACACCCAGAAATGGGATTGCTGGATCATATGGTACTTCTATTTTTAATTTTTTGAGGACTCTGCATGTTCTTTTCTATAGTGGCTGCATCATTTTACATTCCCACCACAGTGCTCAAGTGTTCCTTTTTCTCTACATCCTAGCCAACATTTGTTATCTCTTCTTTTTTTTAATAATAGAAATCCTAACAGATGTGAGGTGATATCTCATTATGGTGTGTATCTGCATTTCCTTGATGATTAGTAATGTTTAACAACTTTTATTGTACCTATTGAACATTTATATGTCTTCTTTAGAAAAATGTCTATTCAGATACTTTGTCCATTTTTTAAATTGAATTATTTGGTTTTTTGCTACTGAGTTGTGTGATATATATTTTGGATATTAACTACTTTAGTATTTTGGATATTCACCCCTTATCACATATAAGGTTTGCAAATTTTTCTCCCATTTGCCTTTTTATTTTGATGATTATTTCTTTCACTGTGCAGAAGCTTTTGAATTTGATGTAGTCCCACATGCATATTTTTGCTTTTGTTTCTTGTGCTTTTGGTATCATATCCAAAATATTGTTGCCAAGACCAATGTTAAGGAGCATTTTCCTATGTTTTCTTCTAGGGGTCTTATGGCTGAGGTCTTATATTTAAGTTTCTAATCCATTTTGAATTATTTTTTGTGAGTGGTGTAAGATAAGAATTCATTGTCATTTTTTTTTTTTTTTTTTTGCATGTGGACAATCAGTTTTCCTAACACTGTTGAGGAGAGTATCTTTTTCCTGTTGAGAATTCCACAGATGGCTTTCATACTGGAAATAAATAAATAAAATTGTCTCTGTTTGCATGACATGATCTTGTATATAGGAAACCCTAAAGACTCCACCAAAAAACTGCTAAGAATAATAAATGAATTTGGTAAAACTGGAGAATACAAAATCAGCATACAAAAATCAGTTGTGTTGCAACACACTGAAAACAAACTATCTGAAAAATAAAGAAAAAAAAACCTCATTTAAAATAGTATCAAGAACAATACAATACTTAGGAATAAATTTATCCAAGAAAGTGAAAGATCTGTACGTTGAAAACTATAAGACTTTGATGAAAGAAATTGAAGAAGACATAAACAATTGGAAAGATATCTCATGTTCATGGATTGGAATAATTAACATTGTTAAAAATCCTTTCTACCTAAAGCCATCTATAGATTCAATACAATCCCTATCAAAATTCCAGTGACATTTTTCACAAAGACAGAAAAAAGAAGAAGTCTTAAAATTTGTATGGGAACACAAAATGCTCCTTGTAGCTAAAGAAATTTGATCAAGAACAAAGCCGGAGGCATCATGCTTCCTGATTCCAATTTATATTACAAAGCTATAGTAATCAAACTGCATGGTACTGGCATAAACACAGGCACACAGACCAGTGAAACAGATTTGAGAGCCCAGAAATAAATGCACACATACACAGTAAACTAATCAAGAATTCTCAATGGGAAAGGGTTAGTCTCTTCAATTAAATGTTTTTTTCCTATTCTTTTCTTTACTTTAAATTTTTTCTTTCTGCTTCTCCATGCTAGCTAATTAGCAGGTATTTAGCAACCTCTTTTGACTTGAGTTGAAATAGTTCCATATAAAATTGACAGAAACAAAAGCATATCTTACACAGCAGACCTGGTGTGAACAATTCTTAATTAAAAATTTACCCAGTATCTCCAGACACAAGTTGTTCATATTGACTGTTCAATTATTCAAGTGGAATAATGTAATGGTCAAAGTTAACTTAAAATGATATGCTATAATGTAATTATTTTATTCATGAAGGCATGACTAATGGCTTTACGAACCTGTTCACCTTTTCCGTTACATTTTTTTTTTCCAGTTTTTGTGTTAGGTTGAAACAATATTTCAGTATACGTTTTATAAAGTATTTAGAATAACGCAATTAGTGATTGAAGAAGTGTTTAATTTCCTAAAATACTACTTTGTTCATCAATTTTCTCCATTCTGAGCTATCTTTTTAATGTAATTCTTATTCAAAACAGTTATATATTTTCTTTTAGTGGAAGAAGAAAGTTCCACTGAATTTGGCACCCTTTAAACTCAGAAGATCACTACAATTACTCCTCGGTTTATTACACTATCTAAATCCTTAACTCATGCTGCCTAAACAAACCTTAAAGCTCACAGCCATTATTTCCTGTTCCTTGAACAGTAAAACTACAATAAAATCTAGGAGCAAGAAGAATAAAAGAGGTGGAGTTGATTATGCATCTTCTATTGTTCCTTAAGGCAAAAGTATTTCTTTCCACTTGCTAATTTACATTAGAGAAATTGATCTTCAATGTCTTTCAATATTCTGTTCTTACATATTAGTAAATAGATATCTAACCCTGTAGCTATTCTAAGAAAATTCAATTATAGCTAAATTAAAAAAAATTTTCTCTGTAAATTTTCATACATTTCATCTCTTTTATCTCTCTCATTGACATTAAATTTAGTTCTCTCTATGATAATCATATAATTTTAGTATTTTTTTCTTTTAAATAGTTTTAATTTCTCATTATCCATTACTTTATCGGTATTTTCCCACCAATTTGTCTCTCCAAATTGTCATATTTACGGCATCATTTTGTTTCACCACTTTATTTTATCCAGATTATCTTCTCAGTGCCTTTTTCTTCTGCAAGGGTAACCTAAATTTCCTCCCCACATTTTTTGAAAATTTTTTGCCTACCACTGTGATTACATTTTCCTGTTGATATATAATTTAGTATATAATGTGAGATGAACAGGTAGAGGTTTTCCTTTGTTTCCAAGCTTTTTCCTTCCAAAACTTGGATTACTACAGTGGCTGATAGGGACTCAATCCTCAGGCATATACTTTACTTAAATAGATTCTTAAGGGATAGAAGGTAGTTGCTCTATCAGAGAGCTTAGTATCAGAGAGCAAGTATCATGTTGGGAATGTTAAAAATGCAGAGTTAGCATGTAATGTAAAAAGTGGACATGCTTAACTTAATTTGAATTATCCATTTACTTATATTTTCATGTGTCCTATTAACTAATAGCAGGTTTTGATATACCGTGTGTGAGTGATTCTCATCACTCACTTCAACAGCAACAAATCTATCATGCAGCTTTATAGATATATATTATATAAATCTTTAGGCATTTGATTATTTAGCATTCTGTAGAGGGTTTTACCAAAGTCTCCCATATCCAAGGTCATTTGTGATTTATAGTACAACAAGAAGCAGAATTTGAATGTTTTCAAATCTTCTTCCAGCCCACATGATATTTTTAGAATATATTGCATATTACTTTTCCTTCTTTCACTTTCTACCCCTGTTTTCTTTTCTTTAATGATACCCTGATACTTCACGTATTCCATCAAATCTTGAAGGGCTAGTCAATAATTAGATGATGATTCTCTTTTACCCTCTCTCCCATTAATGGTAATGCCTATATTTTACAAGAAAAACTGCCACAAGAAAGCTACTTGTTTCTTATAATGGGACTCATTGATTATTTTTTATATACTACAGTCTTTCTCTGTGCTCTAATTATACATGTAAACAACACACATCATAATTTTTATTTCATTTACAATTCTAGGAAAAGAAAGGAAGGAGTCAATGGCACAGTTATAGTGCTATGGAAAACTGGTTCATATAATAAATGGACAGCTGGGCTTTGAGTCGTAACCTGTAAAACTTGATAGATAAAGATCAGGAAAAGGACGACCAGGTTAGAGTAGGGCCACCTTCTTTAATTGAAGCTAACAACTCATTACTGATATGATTAAGGTGCCTCCCAGAAGTCATTAATAAATGTAAATGAAGATGGAAATTTAAAAATTTTAATATGAAAAGGGAGTATGTTAAAATGAGAAAGAATGATATAATAACAGGTACAAACTCAGTGATGATGATCATCAAAGAGCCTAGAGGGGAAAAAACAGAAGTTGAGGAGGAACATAGTATTTCTCTAGCACAGTCCCTGCAATGAGTATGCTCTAATTCTAAATAATCAGAAGTATCCCCAAATTTGTAGTATATAATTCATTAGACTACTATGGTTGATAAAATCACACTTATGAAACATCTCAGTTCTCATGAACTGATGCTGTATTTACCAAGAAACTCACTATTTTGGGAGAAAAAAAATCTTGAAATAGCCTATTTAAAAAAGAAATGCATATGATCAAATTGATGATTCCTTTAAACATATTTAGTTTGGCCAATTAACTATTGCTTTTTGGCTTTATAAATCTGTCTCCTAAATAAATGAATACATGCTTGTTGATAGTGAATTTGATCATCAGGACCTGACCAAAGAGACTACCTAAGTAGTAAATAGAGATAGAGTATAGAAATTCTAATTTCTTTCTTTACTCTGTCAACATTAACTTCATACTTGTGGGCATTTGACTTTTTAATACCTCAATTACTTTACATTTTTCTTATTATTTAGTACTTCTTTACCTCAAAAGATGTTATGAATAGCAGTATGAGGGATAACAATACTTTTAGATATCTGAAAAGCTACATAAAGCAAGGAATTGTGGTTGCTCATATATTTAACATTGGTGAAATATAATAAAATCAAATCT
Organism: Pseudorca crassidens; assembly: GCF_039906515.1. Taxonomy (NCBI): domain Eukaryota; kingdom Metazoa; phylum Chordata; class Mammalia; order Artiodactyla; family Delphinidae; genus Pseudorca; species Pseudorca crassidens. The sequence continues at coordinate 64,551,434 of NC_090312.1, read as the reverse complement.
CTAACTCTGTAAATGTGCACAACAATGCAAAATATAAATACGCAGTCTTCTTAAATCTATCTTGGAATAGCACTCCAGGGAGGCTTGGAACCCATATAAGGCTTCACAATGTGAAAAAACAGTTGAAGTAATGTGTAGAATTCCTTAGAAAATAAAGACCACCACTGATTCTTAGATGAGAGAAAACAAAAGATGCAAAAACTAGGAAATTATGGGTTCTCATTAACAAAGGGTACAGTAGAGGTTACAACACCTTTCCTTTGTGTCCTTTGTTGTCTGCCTTCATCAAGCACCACTAATCTTTTCTTCATCTTTTTGTAACAAATTTTAAGAACCATCTAGAATATATGATTCACGAATACAATTAACTTATTTTGCTCATTGGTGTATCTGCAGAATTGACTTAAAAAAAACTAGCACAGGGCTTCCCTGGTGGCGCAGTGGTTGGGAGTCTGCCTGCCAGTGCGGGGGACATGGGTTCGTGCCCCGGTCCGGGAGGATCCCACGTGCCGCGGAGCGGCTGGGCCCGTGAGCCATGGTCGCTGGGCCTGCGCGTCCGGAGCCTGCGCTCCGCAACGGGAGGGGCCACAGCAGTGAGAGGCCCGCGTACCAAAAAAAAAAAAAAAAAAAAAAAAAAAACTAGCACAAAGTTCAATTAATATTTTTGAATGAAGGTCCAAATAAATTTAGTCATGGTGCTAACGTCAATATCTTTCCTTCTAACCCTTTGCAACAACTATGGAAGATCAAAATAAACATGCAAACATGGGTTTGTACAGCAGCAGCAAAAGATCATGGTGATATCATGGTAGCAAATAAATGGCCATTGTTTTCCCATTATAATCCATGTTATCTCCTTTTAAACCTCCTTAGTCACTACAAAACAGGTAAGCTAAACTAGATTATTCAGGCAATACCACTTACAAATTTGTCTTTAATGCTACATTTTGCATTTGAAATAAATTAGTAAGGATAAAATTGCAGAATAGATAGCATAACTAGTATGAAGTCACTTACTTTGAAAGGAAAGAGAGATAACAATACATCTATACATTTTTAAAATTTTATTTTATTTTTTTAGATAGCAGGTTCTTATTAGTCATCCATTTTATACACATCAGTGTATACATGTCAATCCCAATCATCCAATTCATTATACCACCACCACCACCACCCCGCCGCTTTCCCCCCTTGGTGTCCATATGTTTTTTTCTCAGCTTCAGTGTCTCAATTTCGGCCCTGCAAACTGGTTCATCTGTACCATTTTCTAAGTTCCAAATATATGTGTTAATATACGATATTTGTTTTTCTCTTTCTGACTTACTTCACTCTGTATGACAGTCTCTAGATGTATCCACGTCTCTACAAATGACCCAATTTCATTCCTCTTTATGGCTGAGTAATATTCCATTGTATATATGTACCATATCTTCTTTATCCATTCATCTGTCCATAGGCATTTAGGTTGCTTCCATGACCTGGCTATTGTAAATAGTGCTGCAATGAACATTGGGGTGCATGTGTCTTTTTTGAATTATGGTTTTCTCTGGGTATATGCCCAGTAGTGGGATTGCCGGGTCATATGGTAATTCTATTTTTAGTTTTATAAGGAACCTCCATACTGTTCTCCATAGTGGCTGTATCATTTTACATTCCCACCAACAGTGCAAGAGGGTTCACTTTTCCCCACACCTTCTCCAGCATTTGTTGTTTGTAGATTTTCTGATGATGCCCAATCTAACTGGTATGAGGTGATACCTCATTGTAGTTTTGATTTACATTTCTCTAATAATTAGTGATCTTGAGCAGCTTTTCATGTGCTTCTTGCCCATCTGTATGTCTTCTTTGGCAAAATGTCTATTTAGGACTTCTGCCCATTTTTGGATTGGGTTGTTTGTTTGTTTAATATTGACCTGCATGAACTGTTTATATATTTTGCAGATTAATCCTTTGGTTGATGATTCATTTGCAATTGTTTTCTCCCATTCTGAAGGTTGTATTTTCATCTTGTTTATGGTTGCCTTTGTTGTGCAAAAGATTTTAAGTTTCATTAGGTTCCATTTGTTTATTTTTGTTTTAATTTCCATTCTCTAGCAGGTAGATCAAAAAAGATCTTGCTGTGATTTATGTCAAAGAGTGTTCTGCCTATGTTTTCCTCTAAGAATTTTATAGTGTCCAGTCTTACATTTAGGTTGTTAATCCATTTGGGGTTTATTTTTGTGTATGGTGTTAGGGCGTGTTCTAATTTCATTCTTTTACATGTAGTTGTCCTGTTTTCCCAGCACCAATTTTTGAAGAGACTGTCTTTTCTCTATTGTTTATCCTTGTCTCCTCTGTCATAGATTAGTTGACCATAGGTGTGTGAGTTTATCTCTGGGCTTTCTATCTTGTTCCATTGATTTATATTTCTGTTTTTGTGCCAGTACCATACTCTCTTGATTACTGTATCTTTGTAGTATAGTCTGAAGTCAGGGAGTCTTATTCTTCCAATCCAAGAACATGGTTTAACTCTCCATCTGTTGGTATCATTTTTAATTTATTTAATCACTCTCTAATAGTTTTTTGCATACAGGTCTTTTGTCTCCTTAGGTAGGTTTATTCCTAGATATTTTATTATTTTTGTTGCAGTGGTAAATGGGAGTGTTTCCTTAATTTCTCTTTCAGATTTTTCATCATTAGTGTATAGGAATACAAGAGATTTCTGTGCATTAATTTTGTATCCTGTAACTGTACCAAATTCATTGATTAGTTCTAGTAGTTTTCTGGTGGCATCTTTAGGAATCTCTATGTATAGTATCATGTCATCTGCAAACAGTGACCGTTTTACTTCTTTTCCAATTTGTATTCTTTTTCTTCTCTGATTGCTATGGCCAGGACTACCAAAACTATGTTGAATAATAGTAGTGAGAGTGGACATCTTTGTCTTTTTCCTGATCTTAGAGGAAGTGCTTTCATTTTTTCACCATTGAGAATGATGTTAGCTGTGGGTTTGTCATATATGGCCTTTATTATGTTGATGTAAGTTCCCTCTATACCCACTTTCTGGAGCGTTTTTTTCATAAATGGGTGTTGATTTTTGTCAAAAGCTTTTTCTGCATCTATTGAGATGATCATATGGTTTTTATTCTTCAATTTGTTAATATGGTGTATCACATGGACTGATTTGCATATATTGAAGAATCCTTGCATCCCTGGGATAAATCCCAGTTGGTCATGATGTATGATCTTTTTAATGTATTGTTGGATTCTGCTTGCTAGTATTTTGTTGAGGATTTTTGCATCTATATTCATCAGTGATATTGGTCTGTAATTTTCTTTTTTGTAGTATCTTTGTCTGGTTTTGGTATCAGGGTGATGGTGGCCTCATAGAGTAAGTTTTGGAGTTTTCCTTCCTCTGCAATTTCTGGAAGAGTTTGAGAAGGATGGGTGTTAGCTCTTCTCTAAATGTTTCATAGAATTCACCTGTGAAGCCATGTGGTCCTGGACTTTTGTTTGTTGGAAGATTTTTAATCACAGTTTCTATTTCATTACTTGTGATTGTTCTGTCCATAGTTTCTATTTCTTCCTGGTTCAGTCTTGGAAGGTTATACCTTTCTAAGAATTTGTCCACTTCTTCCAGGTTGTCCATTTTATTGGCATAGAGTTGCTCGTAGTAGTCTCTTAGGATGCTTTGCATTTCTGTGGTGTCTTTTGTAACTTCTTGTTCATTTCTAATTTTATTGATTTGAGTCCTCTCCTTTTTCTTGATGAATCTGGCTAATGGTTTATCAATTTTGTTTATCTTCTCATAGACCCAGCTTTAGTTTTATTGATCTTTGTTATTATTTTCTTTGTTTCTATTTCATTTATTTCTGCTCTTATATTTATGATTTCTTTCCTTCTGCTAACTTTGGGTTTTGTTTTTTCTTCTTTCTCTAGTTCCTTTAGGTGTAACATTACATTGTTTATTTGAGAGTTTTCTTGTTTCTTGAGGTAGGCGTGTATAGCTATAAACTTCCCTCTTAAAACTGCTTTTGCTGCATCCCATAGGTTTCGGATCATTGTGTTTTCATTGTCATTTATCTCTAGGTATTTTTTGATTTCCTCTTTGATTTCTTCAGTGATCTCTTGGTTATTTAGTAATGTATTGTTTAGCCTCCATGTGTCTGTGTTTTTTACGTTTTTTTTTTTCCCTGTAATTGATTTCTAGTCTCATAGCATTGTGGTCAGAAAAGATGCTTGACATGATTTCAATTTTCTTAAATTTACTGAGGTTTGATTTGTGACCCAAGTTGTCATCTGTTCTATGCAATTTTATAGATATAATTTATTGTTTTTTAGTTGCTTGACATTCATCCTTTTAGTTTCATCACCTATAAAATCACATATTGATGTTACTTATTTCCCATTGTTGGTAAAGTAGTTAATTATGTGGACTCAATGCACATAAAACATATTATATAAGGGATACCACAGGAATAAGAACTTAAATATTAACTACTCTAGAATTGTTGTCTATGTTTGTTTCATAGAAAATCAGTTGGATGATGGAATTATCAGTGTCTTTTATATACTCTTGTAAGTTAGCCTGAATTTTCTGACTGCACACATGGATTACTTTTATAATCAAAATAAAGCTACTTTAATTTTGAGATAAATGACTATATTTTGTGATATATGTTATTGAATTTTACATAATTATACTAGTTCACTTGAATCAAGTCACTTTTTCTTCAACCATCACTGCTACTCTAATTATTTAAGCCTTCTCTGTATAAAATTTATTTAATTTGAGTTATCACTTAAAATTTGTTCTAAACATCTAAATTCATCAAATTTCTGCTGAAGACTTCTGTCAGTAAATTTGAAAATTCTATGGAGTCACTCTTCTCTTTTGTTTTTTATTATTACTAAACAATAATTGTGAAAGTCTATCTGATGCATCTGATACAAGAGTATTTATTTATAGAATTATAAACTATTATAGGAGAAATAAACCTAATTACTAAGTTATTTCAAATTCTTGAAGTTACATAGTAAAAATGATTGCAGGCCTTTTGGGGGCCAGAGCTGTTCATTATTCATATTTATATTCCCAGCCTCCAGCATAGTGCATGATATATTAAGTATTTAAACAGAATTAGCCAAGGAAGTTCTCATTTCAATAGTCCCTTACAGTAAAATAAGATTTGATGATTCAAAGAAAAAACATGGTAAAAAGTGAAGCAATTTATTCAATTTCTTGCACATTTTCATTGTGCCAGAAGTTAAAGTTAGTACATAAGTAAAAACAAAAAAAAAACTTAAAAGCTTTTGCACAGCAGAGGAAACCATAAACAAGACGAAAAGACAACCCTCAGAATTGCAGAAAATATTTGCAAATGAAACAACTGATAAAGAAGTAATCTCCAAAATATACAAACAGCTCATGCAGTTCAGTATCAAAAAAACAAACAACCTAATCAAAAAATGGGCAGAGGACCTAAATAGACATTTCTCCAAAGAAGACATACAGATGGCCAAGTGGCACATGAAAGAAATGCTCAACATCACTAATTATTAGAGAAATGCAAATCAAAAGTACAATGAGGTATCACCTCACACCAGTCAGAAAGGTCATCATCAAAAAATCTACAAATAATAAATGCTGGAGTGGGTGTGGAGAAAAGGGAAACCTCTTGCACTGTTGGTGGGAATGTAAATTGATACAGCCACTATGGAGAACAGTATGGAGGTTCCTTAAGAAACTAAAAATAGAGTTACCATATGACCCAGAAATCCCACTCCTGGGCATATACCCTGAGAAAACCAAAAATATACATGTACCACAATGTTCATTGCAGCACAATTTACAACAGCCAGGACATGGATGCAAACTAAATGCCCATTGACAGATGAATGGATAAAGAATATGTGGTACAAATATACAATGGAATATTAGTCATAAAAAGGAAGGAAATTCGGTCATTTGTAGAGATGTAGATGGACCTAGAGTCTCATACAGATTGAAGTAAGTCAGAAAGAGAAAAAATATATATATATATTAATGCACACATGTGGAATCTAGAAAAATGGTACAGATGAACCTATTTGCAGGGCAGGAATAGAGATGCAGATGTAGAGAATGGACATGTGAACATGGGAGTGGGAAGGGCAGAGTGGGATGAATTGGGAAATTTAGGTTGTTTATATATATATTATATATATATATTATATATATATATATATAGGTTGTTTATATATATATACTATCATGTGTAAAATAGATAGCTAGTGGGAACCTGCTGTATAGCACAGAGAGCTTAGCTCATTGCTCTGTGATGACCTAGATGCGTGGAATGGGGGTGGGGGGTGAGAGGAGGTCCATGAGGGAGGGGATATATGTATACATATAGCTGATTCACTTTGTTGTACAGCAGAAACTAACAGAACCTTATCAAGCAATTATACTCCAATTAAAAAACAAACAAAAACTCTATATGCCTCAGTTTTAGACTTACTATTGAAAGGTTCACAGCATTAACTAGTTAATGTAATGTTCTTTCTATAAGTCTTTAAAAAATATTTCCTATACAATAAGTGTTGCCATTTTTCTGTTTGAAAAAAAAGACAGAACGTAGCACAATTGTTAATTGAATTCAGAAATCGATGGATTGAATGATTACATGATTTGTACAAAATGTGCAACTTTGTTTCTATATGTGGCTATTTTATCTGGATAGGCCTTATAAGTTATTAAGAATTCACAACACAGTTTTAAAAGCTTAAACATCTGGGCAATATACAGAACGATAAAAAAGGAAGCCTAGTCTCTGGGATGACTAGTCCTGTCATGCCAACAAGAGCAAGCAACAAGACATTTGACAACTCATAAATGTTGTGAAAGCTCCCTAACTAGAGGTATTTCTTCTTCATGATAAATTCACTCTATCTCTCCTACATGAGCTTGGACACATTACCAAACTCAAAAGGAGCCATGAGTGGAAGAATCACTCCGGAGAGCTTTCACCTATGTCCTGTTGCTAAGGAAACGTCTTCCTTTGTACATGTTCAGAATAGCAATTTCCTTTGAACCCTGCCTTTCAAGCTCTATTTTTTAAAGGAAACATATAAATATATAGCCCATATTTTGAAAGGTACACCAATTTACTCTTTTTTCTGTTATCTGGTAAAGAAGTATCATCAATTAAAGGTAATATATGCTTTCAGATTAAAACATTGGAGATAGACAACTTCTCTTTGTTGTTTCATAGTTTGTAAAATCTACAGTGTTTTCCAATCCACAAAAGAATCAGTAAACCTAAGATATCACTATGACCTGTGAATATGTATCTCTCAACATTGGCTGAAATAATTTACAACTTTTGATATTTGATAGAATTGGGAACAATTATACTTAATTATTGCATGATGAGTGACAGAGTTATTGTACATTAGCCTAATTGCTTGGAGATCCTTTATTGAGACAATATGTGTCTTCTTATTTTCATTTAAAAACATTGTGAAAATTCCCCAGTTTTGCTTGTTTAACATTTGTGGATGAATTAGCTCAAATGCTAGATTTCAATAGATCGGCCTTCAAAGATAAAGGATGTGAATTGGAGTTTTATTATACCATAGTGATTGCAGTGTATATTCGCCAGCCATTAACTATAGCATGTGTGGACATTGGCCATAAATACTAGATCATTTCATAACTTGGATTGTAAATGTTATAATTATATGTTGTAATTCACATTATACAACTGAGAATCATAGCCCAGTCCACAGCTTTATTACAACATTCTCATTACTGCCCTGTCTACTTGAGATCTTTCAAAGAATTCCTTTGAGCACCCACCATGATATTTTTAATTGTACTCTTTATATCTTTTCAAAATGTTTTGGACCTGTCTTACATGCTTTGATGTGCATGTTGCCCTAAAACCACAGATTACAAACCCAAATTACATCACCATGAAGTTAAAATGGTTTTGATTATTGTATCTATAAAATAATTTGTTTCACTTGTTTATAACTATTCAGTGATTATAGCTTCTGTGGAAAAAAATTGTTTTTAATTTCAATTCTAGAGAAAAGTATACTCCTAAGCATTAAATTGACTTATTTAATTGACTTCTACCACTGTGTACTATTATGATTACTTATTTGACTTGTCTATTGCTTTCAGTCTAATAACCATTGATATAATGCCACATTTCCTGCAGAGACAATGTTGTTTTATACACAAAGAAAAATGTTAAAGCATAAGCATGTTTTAATTTCAAGGAGAATATTCCACTGATCAGAATAAGAATGCATAGTTTAGTTAACTCACTGATTTTCTTACATTAGATGTTCAATAAAGATATTTGTTCAGTAATGTCAAGCAGTAATTTTAATGCAGTGACATTGTATATTTACATTAACCTACTACAATTTGGGGGCATATTCAGGGCTTTGCACTTCCACTCTTTACCAGTTGATTAAAGAGTTGATTTAAAATTTCAATAGTTGATACTATTTAATTTCTTAGTGACCCATATTCATTCTTATTTCACTAGTCAGTAGCGTATTGGCACTTTGATTTTAAAAACAACAACTGCTTTGGTTCATCAGTTTTCTATATTGCCTCTGGTAGTATAATGTTTAATGGCTTTTGTTGGCTTATTACACTTTAATTAGCATGTTGCTGCGTGCCTTTAGTACCATGCTGCTATGCTACCCTTAACTGAAATCTTTCTCTTGTGTTTGTGATCATTATGCCACCTTGAACTGCTGCTTTTATGGAGTATGTGGTAATGTTGCATTAGCCCTTTGAATCTGGGAGTTTGATTAGCAGGATCAGATGAGCTGCTAGAGGGTGTCTGACTCTTAAAGTATCTTCAAATGCATTTTACAAATTATCTACTTACCTTAATACTATAAATATGTAGATACTTATATGTCTCTTACTGTATAAAGTGAAATTTTACAGTGGAAAATTATTTCCTTGCATAGACTTTGACTTAAAGGTCACAGCTTCAGAATGTTTCATAAAGATATTACGTCCCATTTTGAACCCAATGAAAAATAGTTTTAAACAGAAGGGAAGGCATGTGAAATCATCTTTCTTTCTATTGCCCTTTCCTTTGACTCTGGAATATCTAAACAATGCATTCTAAGTACTTGTTTCTTCCTTTGTGGATTTTCTCCATCCTTTCTTAACACACTAGTACACATGATTTTTAAGCATTCTCAGAAAGCTTCTTTAGAGTGATAGGGTTACACATTTTTTACAATTATAGAAAAAGGAAAGTAATCAGAGGTGGAGAAGAAACGTTTTAAAGAACATACAGGATTCTTTTGTCGAGGTAAGAATTCTACAAAAGAAAAATTCAAATTGTGAAAAGGAAAAAATAAAAGCAAGCATTGTGTATCGTAAAGATGGTATGCACAATAGTAATCATGAAACAGAAAGCTGAGAGTTTAACCACAGCTGGTCACCATGGAGGCTTGGAGTATTATGGAGTAGGGGTAGTGTGTGGATTGATGGAAGAGGATTTTCAGAGATATAGGTTGCAGAAATAACTGCTTCCCCTTTATTATTTTTTAAACTGGGCAGAAACATATGCAGCAGGGAGGAACACAATGTTGCTAAAAATTAAATTGTCCCATTTTCTTCAACAAAGCTTAAAGTGATCAACAAAGAATCTGTTACATTCTGAAGAATCTAAGTTGATGAGAAAATACCTGGGCCATTCCTGATGCGTCCAAAAGGTCTGGCCATGCAGGACTATGGATGATGAATGGGGTTGGAACTCAGAAGCAGGAGTGGCAGAAGGAAATCCTGCAGTAAAAAGACAAGGATAAAATAGAATTACAGTTAAGTGTGTTCTTTGATGATGTGATTATTGGTGATTTTTTCTTCTTTGTGATAATCTTTGTAGTACACGTTTTACACAACAAATAGGCATACTTGAATTATCACATTTTTCTTTAAGTTATTTGAGAAGTCACTCATAAAAAAGAGAGTGACCCCTGGAAGGAAACAACCCCTACATTTTCACTGAGCAAATCTTTGTAAGGAGGATTGTCTGCTTTACAAACCAGCTAGTAATAAAGTATTATTTAAAAACTGAACATATGTGATGTTACTTAAAATATGTGACAAATTAAAATCTTATTTGTCTATTAAATGTTTTATAAGTATGTTGTGGGGGAAAGAACATTGATGAGTTTAACACATTAGTTATCATATATATGAATGCAGTGAAATACTTGTGAGAACTTGAACACTTTGTGGTTCATCCTTTGTGGTAATGATAGCAAAGATATTAATAAGTAAAATAACAATGCAGATAAATCTTGGCCATCTTATCTGGGTGACTATACACTAAGTTTTAGAAAATTACATACATTTCTCCATTACATTTATAAAATTAATGACAGTATATTATAATATGTATATATATATGTGTGTATATATACATATAATCTAAAATAAATATATTACAACAGTTAATACAAAAACGCATATTAGATTGAACTACATGGAAGTGTCATCTTTGTAGGTCAAAAGCAGTTGCATACTAGCTTACATCTATAGATGGTAAGTTTGTTATTTAAAGAAAAATTGCTTTCTGCTTTTATAAAAGAATGCAAAACGCTGTTTTGTTTCTTAGTTTGGCAAATGGATATTATAATGTATCAAAAATAAATTTTTAAAGTTTTATTCAATGGATCTGGTAATATGCTGAGGATTGTTTCTTGGAAATAAATATTCGGACAGATTTGAATATGCTAAAATCAAAATATAGGCTAGATAGACTTAGAATGTTTTTAAAAGCAGATAATTTTTTTAGTATTCCTCCAAGTGAAACATTTCCAAATAAAAGAAAACAGTTTAATTTTTTTTCCATTTGTGTAAATTGGTGCTCATCTAATATTTTTAAATTACTCTTTAGGATCTTAGAAAAATCTTAAAATTTACTTCATACACTAATCATGAATCTTCAAATTCTAAACTGCTAAATTTATAATAAAGGAGGAAATGTGCTACACTATTCTAAATATCGGAACTGTTAGATTGAACAATATGAAAATGCCTATATTTAACCAGTTTTTAGCATACAAATACAATGTGCTATTCTCATTGATGGAAATGGTAAGAAGAATTTCTGAGTAGAATTAAGAGGCAGGAATCCCAAGTATATAGGAAAAGGTAGGCTATGCTACAGAATTAAAAAATCGTTATATACTGATTATTAGTTGAATTATGTGAAAATGACAATTCTTGACCATTTTTGGCCCACTAGTGTTGCAATTTCATATGTTTTGGTCCAATATAAATAATGGGATACATTTTTGAATTGGAATAAGGAGCAGATGTATTTTCAAGTTTCAGAACAAGTTTCTTTATAAATGTTATATGACGTTGTACACACATCTATGGGACAGATACGAGAAGCCATCTATGAGAAGAGGTGGCTTTAAAAATGGCTAGAAGCCAGTGAGGTATAGTAAAAAGCACTGAGGCTAATGAAAAGGAACTGAGTTCTAGTTTATGCTCCAACACATAGTAATTGTGCAGTCTTAGACAAGTGAGTTCAATGTCTCTGACCTTCAGACTTTCCTTTTAATCTGTAAAATGTTTATGCTAATTTGAGTAAAAATTATTAATGTATTTATCTCTCTTATTCTCATCTTATAAGAAACTTTTTAAAGTGAGAAAATATACATTTTTTTTTCCTCTGCCTCCCAGAATCTCCTTTCTTTTTCTCTTAGGAAAGCCATATCTTTACATTTTCAATTTGGGGCTTCCTTATCCCAGAGTTTGTTAATGTCTTTTGTACTTGGCAGAAAAAAAGAAAATATCAGTTTCCTGGAAGTCAGTCCTTACTGAGGGCTTCCTTATGAGTCTAGTCACATTGAGGGATATTAGAGGGTTTCCAGCTGAGAGGCTGATTCACAGCCCAGCTAATGAAGCTTAGGCTTCAGGACCTCTTACCTGCAAACTCTTCTAAATTATATATTTCTTCCTATCAAGTGAACTTTGATAGTCAAAGGAGTGGCATTTTTAAGATCTGGCTGATTTTATCAGAGGCCAAATTTCGTTTTGGTTTAATAGGGTATGTGTATGTGGTTTTTAGTCACTTCTACTAGTCAGTTAACAATACTTGTCCCAGTATAGGAATACTCCCCTACCCACTGTGCTAACCCATCTCGTATTATGGCCCAAATATGCAAGGATAGAAGCTATATGCTCCTATGAATGTGTCCATTGGGGCCTGTTAATAACAGCTTATTTGGCAATGGTGCAGAAACAAAGTTTGATACAGAGTCAGAATTAATCTGGGGAAATCTTTTCTTATTAGACACATAATATTTTAAGTGGAAGATTTGATTCTTTTACAAACCCATTCATTATGTAGATAATCCCCTGTTAGGAATATGCATGATTAAGGAACATACACAAGTATAATCATATACTTGTATACATGTATATATACATATACATGTATATGTATAAACATATACAAGTATAATAAACATCACTAATTTTATTTTTTATCAATGGAATCACATGAAAAATAGTTTCTAAATTTCCTATTTTAATGCTTCAAGCCTATAGCAATACTATAAATTATGAATACATTTTCATGTGATATTGCATGCTTTAACATCCCAACTATCATTGATGAAAAAAGTTTGATCACCATGCATTTCTAAAATGCAGTTGTAAAATCCAGTGCTATTTTTATTTTAAAGGTTAGCAATGAAGAGGAAATGTGATCTGGCTGTGTTTGTCTTCTGTACAAAGCCTGAAGTGCTTGTGTTTTTTTGGCTAATAGTCACAGAGGGCAAAGTTAAAGTCTTTCTTGTGGACTAACTGTTCTTTTCAAGAATGTTTAAACATTTTAAAAACTTTTAAAAATAGAATATTTTTAAAATGCCATTAGTTTTGATATTCAGAAGGCTTACCAAATAAGGTAAACATTGCCCTTAAGGTACACTCTTGTATTTATTTTGTTTGTATATTCAAGAAATAACAAATATATCATTTTTATTTTTTTGAGTAGGAAAAGGGATTTAAAAAGAAATTTAAGAAATGGAATGGACTTACAGTTTTCAGACCAGCATGTAAGGAGCTTAGAAGTTGCCACTCATTCCTAACAACAAATAAAAGCTCAACAAACTGAAAAAATTAATAACTCTTCTTAGATTCATCAGAGAAGTGAGGTTACATGGGAAAACAGTGCCCACAAATAAGAAAGACAAGCAGATACAGAGAATCACAACTTACTGGAGAAGAAACACACAAGCAAGAACCTCCATGGGAACAAAGCCCTGCTTGGGTGGAAAAAACTGAAGTATAATTAACAAATTGCTGGAGACACAATGGGGACAAGTCTATGAGTCAAAAAGCTTCAAAGGACCCAGTTACGGGGCAGAAAGGTTAGGATGAGGGGTAGGGGTAGATGCTGGCACTTTTGTGAATTTTATTTCCAGGAGCTCAACTAGGAATATTGGAGGAAAATTATCTGGTATTTCAAGCAGGGGAAGGAGAAAAAACACAATTTGAAATGCACAACAGCACACTGTTCTAGAAAACAAGCCTGCCCTCAGGAGAAACTATTTTGGAGCTTAAACTGCTGGGGTCTTACTAGAGCCTAACTGACCTGGGGAATGGAAATACCCAATTCAAGCTATTCTGCCCATGGAAGGGAGGGGAAAGGGGGACTGAAAAGAACTGATGAAATTCGCAATCCAAAGCAAGTTTGCTAAAAGTTTAAGATTTATCATCGGGCTATGAGTTGCTTCCCCTACCACCATGCCTTATCACAGTATTAAAAGCCTGTTGAGAGGGGAATTGGGAAGATGGCGGAAGACTAAGACGCGGAGATCACCTTCCTCCTCACAGATACACCAGAAATACATCTACACGTGGAACAACTCCTACAGAACACCTACTGAACGCTGGCAGAAGACCTCAGACCTCCCAAAAGGCAAGAAAGTCCCCACGTACCTAGGTAGGGCAAAAGAAAAAAGAATAAACGGAGACAAAAGGATAGGGACGACACCTGCACCAGTGGGAGGGAGCTGTGAAGGACGAAAGCTTTCCACACACTAGGAAGCCCCTTCACAGGCGGAGACTGCGAGTGGCGGAGGCGGAAAGCTTTGGAGGCGCGGGGGAGAGCACAGCAACAGGGATGCGAAGGGCAAAGTGGGGAGAGATTCCCACCCAGAGGATCAGTGCCGACCGGCACTCACCAGCCCAAGAGGCTTGTCTGCTCACCCACCGGGGTGGGCGGTGCTGGGAGCTGAGGCTCGGGCTTTGGTCGGAGCACAGGGAGAGGGCTGGCGTTGGCGGTGTGAACACAGCCTGCAGGGTATTAGTGCACCACGGCTAGCCAGGAGGGAGTCTGGGGAAAAGTCTGGACATGTGGAAGAGGCAAGAGGCTTTTTCTTCCATCTTTGTTTCTTAGTGCGCGAGGAGAGGGGATTAAGAGCACTGCTTAAAGGAGCTCCAGAGACGGACGCGAGCCGCGGCTAACTGCGCGGACCCCAGAGATGGGCATGAGACGCTAAGGCTGCTGCTGCCGCTGCCAAGAAGCCTGTGTGCAAGCACAGGTCACTATCCACACCTCCCTTCCAGGGAGCCTGTACAGCCCGCCACTACCAGGGTCCCCGGATCAAGGGACAACTCCCGTGGGATAACGCATGGTGCGCCTCAGGCTGGTGCAACTTCAAGCTGGTCTCTGCCGCTGCAGGCTCGCCCCGCACTCCGTGCCCCTCCCTCTCCCCGTCCTGAGTGAGCCAGAGTCCCCGAAGCAGCTGCTCCTTTAACCCCGTCCTGTCTGAGTGAAGAATAGATGCCCTCTGGCGACCTACACGCAGAGGCAGGGCCAAATCCAAACCTGAGCCACGGCAGCTGTGAGAACAAAGAAGAGAAAGGGAAATCTCTCCCAGTAGCCTCAGAAGCAGCAGATTAAATCTCCACAATCAACTTGATGTACCCTGCATCTGTGGAATACATGAATAGAAAACGAAACATCCCAAATTGAAGAGGTGGACTTTGAGAGCAAGATTTATTATTTTTTTCCTATTTTCCACTTTTTGTGAGTGTGTATGTTTATGCTCCTGTGTGAGATTTTGTCTGTATAGCTTTGCTTTCACCATTTGTCCTAGGGTTCTATCCGTCCATTGTTTTTTTCTTTTTTCCTTAAAATTTTTTTTTCTTAATAATTAATTTTTATTTTAATAACTATTTTATTTTATCTTACTTTTTATTTTATCTTCTTTCTTTCTTTCTTTCCTTCTCTCCTTCTTTCCTTCCTTCCTTCCTTCTTTCTTTCTTTTTTCTTTCTTTCTTCCTTCCTTCCTTCCTTCCTTTCTCTCTCTCTCTTTCTTTCTTTCTTTCTTTCTTTCTTTCTTTCTTTCTTTCTTTCTTTCTTTCTTTCTTTCTTTCTTTCTTTCTTCTTTTTCTCCCTTTTATTCTGAAAAAGCAAAATAAAAATCTACCAGACCTAACAAATGAAGAGGAAATAGGCAGTCTACCTGAGAAAGAATTCAGAATAATGATAGTGAAGATGATCCAAAATCTTGTATATAGAATAGAGAAAATGCAAGAAACATTTAACAAGGACCTAGAAGAACAAAAGATGAAACAAGCAATGATGAACAACACAATAAATGAAATTAAAAATACTCTAGATGGGATTAATAGCAGCATAACCTGAGGCAGAAGAATGGATAAGTGACCTGGAAGTTAAAATAGTGGAAATAACTATGACAGAGCAGAATAAAGAAAAAAGAATGAAAAGAACTGAGGACAGTATCAGGGACCTCTGGGACAACATTAAACACACCAACATTCGAATTACAGGGGTTCCAGAAGAACAAGAGAAAAAGAAAGGGACTGAGAAAATATTTGAAGAGATTATAGTTGAAAACTTCCCTAATATGGGAAAGGAAATAGTTAATCAAGTCCAGGAAGCACAGAGAGTCCCATAGAGGATAAATCCTAGGAGAAACATGCCAAGACACATATTAATCAAACTGTCAAAAATTAAATACAAAGAAAATATATTAAAAGCAGCAAGGGAAAAACAACAAATAACACACAAGAGAATCCCCATAAGGTTAGCACCTGACCTTTCAGCAGAAACTCTGCAAACCAGAAGGGACTGGCAGGACATATTTAAAGTGATGAAGGAGAGAAACCTACAACCAAGTTTACTCTACCCAGCAAGGATCTCACTCAGATTTGATGGAGAAATTAAAACCTTTACAGAAAAGCAAAAGCAGAGAGAGTTCAGCACCACAAAACCAGCTTTAAAACAAATGCTAAAGGAACTTCTCTAGGCAAGAAACACAAGAGAAGGATAAGACCTACAATAACAAACCCAAAACAATTAAGAAAATGGGAATAGGAACATACATATCAGTAATTACCTTAAATGTAAATGGATTAAATGCTCCCACCAAAAGACACAGACTGGCTGAATGGATACAAAAACAAGACCCATATATATGCTGTCTACAAGGGATCCACTTCAGACCTAGAGACACATACAGACTGAAAGTAAGGGATGGAAAAAGATATTCCATGCAAATGGAAACCAAAAGAAAGCTGGAGTAGCAATTCTCATATCAGACAAAATAGACTTTAAAAGAAAAACTATTACAAGAGACGAAGAAGGACACTACATAATGATCAAGGGATTAATCCAAGAAGAAGATATAACAATTGTAAATATGTATGCAACCAACATAGGAGCACCACAATACATAAGGCAAATACTAACAGCCATAAAAGGGGAAATTGACAGTAACATATTCATAGTAGGGGACTTTAACACCCAATTTTCACCAATGGAGAGATCATCCAAAATGAAAATAAATAAGGAAACACAAGCTTTAAATGATACATAAACAAGATGGACTTAATTGGAATAGGACATTCCATCCAAAACCAACAGAATACACATTTTTCTCAAGTGTTCATGGAACATTCTTCAGGATAGATCATATCTTGGTTCACAAACCAAGCCTTGGTAAATTTAAGAAAATTGAAATTGTATCAAGTATCTTTTCTGACCACAATGTTATGAGACTAGATATCAGTTACAGGAAAAGATCTGTAAAAAATAAAGACACATGGAGGCTAAACAATACACTACTTAATAACGAAGTGATCACTGAAGAAATCAAAGAGGAAATCAAAAAATACCTGGAAACAAATGACAATGGAGACACGACGACCCAAAACCGAGGGGATGCAGCAAAAGCAGTTCTAAGAGGGAAGTTTATAGCAATACAAACCTACCTTAAGAAACAGGAAGCATCTCGAATAAACAACCTAACCTTGCACCTAAAGCAATTAGAGAAAGAAAAAAAAGCCAAACTTAGCAGAAGGAAAGAAATCATAAAGACCAGATCAGAAACAAATGAAAAATAAATGAAGGAAATGATAACAAAGATCATTAAAATTAAAAGCTGGTCCTTGGAGAAGATAAATAAAATTGATAAACTATTAGCGAGACTCATCAAGAAAAAAGGGAGAAGCCTAAAATCAATATAATTAGAAATTAAAAAGGAGAAGTAACAACTGACACTGCAGAAATACAAAAGATCATGAGAGATTACTACAAGCAACTCTATGACAGTAAAATGGACAACCTGGAATAAATGGACAAATTCTTAGAAATGCACAACTGCCAAGACTGAATCAGGAAGAAATAGAAAATATGAACAGACAAATCACAAGCACTGAAATTGAAACTGTGATTAAAAATCTTCCAACAAGCAAAAGCCCAGGACCAGATGGCATCACAGGCAAATTCTATCAAATATTTAGAGAAGAGCTAACACCTTCCTTCTCAAACTCTTCCAAAATATAGCAGAGGGAGGAACACTCCCAAACTCATTCTACGAGTCCACCATCACCCTGATACCAAAACCAGACAAGGATGTCACAAAGAAAGAAAACTACAGGCCAATATCACTGGTGAACATAGATGCAAAAATCCTCAACAAAATACTAGCAAACAGAATCCAACAGCACATTAAAAGGATCATACACCATGATCAAGTGGGGTTTATTCCAGGAATGCAAGGATTCTTCAATATACGCAAATCAATCAACGTGATACACCATATTAACAAACTGAAGGAGAAAACCCATACGACCATTTCAATAGATGTAGAGAAAGCTTTCAACAAAATTCGACACCCATTTATGATAAAAACTCTGCAGAAAGTGGGCATAGAGGGAACTTTCCTTAACATAATAAAGGCCATATATGACAAACCCATAGCCAACATCATCCTCAATGGTGAAAACCTGAAACCATTTCCACTAAGATCAGACACAAGACAAAGTTGCCCACTCTCACCACTCTTATTCAACATAGTTTTGGAAGTTTTCGCCACAGCAATCAGAGAAGAAAAGGAAATAAAAGGAATCCAAATCGGAAAAGAAGAAGTAAAGCTGTCACTGTTTGCAGATGACATGATACTATACATAGAGAATCCTAAAGATGCTACCAGAAAACTACTAGAGCTAATCAATGAATTTGGTAAAGCAGCAGGATACAAAATTAATGCACAGAAATCTCTGGCATTCCTATTCACTAATGATGAAAAAATCTGAAAGTGAAATCAAGAAAACATTCCCATTTACCATTGCAACAAAAAGAATAAAATATCTAGGAATAAACCTACCTAAGGAGACAAAAGACCTGTATGCAGAAAATTATAAGACACTGATGAAAGAAATTAAAGATGATACAAATAGATGGAGAGATATACCATGGTCTTGTATTGGAAGAATCAACATTGTGAAGATGACTATACTACCCAAAGCAGTCTCCAGATTCAATGTAATCCCTATCAAGCTACCACTGGCATTTTTCACAGAACTAGAACAAAAAATTTCACAATTTGTGTGGAAACACAAAATACCTCAAATAGCCAAAGCTATCTTGAGAACGAAAAATGGAGCTGGAGGAATCAGCCTCCCTGACTTCAGACTATACTACAAAACTACAGTAATCAAGACAGTATGGTACTGGCACAAAAACAGAAATATAAATCAATGGAAGAGGGTAGAAAGCCCAGAAATAAACCCACGCGCAGATGGTCACCTTATCTTTGATAAAGGAGGCAGGAATGTACAGTGGAGGAAGAGCATCCTCTTCAATAAGTGGTGCTGGGAATACTGGACAGGTATATGTAAAAGTATGAGATTAAATCACTCCCTGACACCATACAAAAAGATAAGCTCAAAATGGATTAAAGACCTAAATTTAAGCCCAGAAACTGTCAAACTCTTAGAGGAAAACATAGGCAGAACACTCTATGACATAAATCACAGCAAGATCTTTTTTGACCCACCTCCTAGAGAAATGGAAATAAAAACAAAAATAAACAAATGGGACGTGATGAAACTTAAAAGCTTTTGCACAGCAAAGGAAACCATAAACAAGACGAACAGAAAACCGTCAGAATGGGAGAAAATATTTGCAAATGAAGCAAGTGACAAAGGATTTATCTCTAAAATTTAGAAGCAGCTCATGCAGCTCAATAACAACAACAACAACAACAACAACAACAAAAATCCAATCCAAAAATGGGCAGAAGACCTAAATAGACACTTCTCCAAAGAAGATATACAGACTGCCAACAAACACATGAAAGAGTGCTCAACATCATTAATCATTAGAGAAATGCAAATCAAAACTACAATGAGATATCATCTCACACCAGTCAGAATGGCCATCATCAAAAAATCTAGAAACAATAAATGCTGGAGAGGGTGTGGAGAAAAGGGAACACTCTTGCACTGCTGGTGGGAATGTGAATTGGTACAGCCGCTATGGAGAACAGTATGGAGGTTCCTTAAAAAACTACAAATAGAACTACCATATGACCCAGCAATCCCACTACTGGGCCTATACCCTGAGAAAACCATAATTCAAAAAGAGTCATGTACCAACATGTTCATTGCAGCTCTATTTACAATAGCCAGGAGATGGAAACAACCTGTGTTCATCATTGGATGAATGGATAAAGAACATGTGGCACATATGTACAATGGAATATTACTCAGCCATAAAAAGAAAGGAAATTGAGCTATTTGTAATGAGGTGGATGGACCTAGAGTCTTTCATACAGAGTGAAGTAAGTCAGAAAGAGAAAGAGAAATACTGTATGCTAACACACATATATTAAATTTAAGAAAATAAAATGTCATGAAGAACCTAGATGTAAGACAGTAATAAAGAACAAACCTACTAGAGAATGGACTTGAGGATATGGGGAAGGGGAAGAGGAAGCTGTGACAAAGTGAGAGAGTAGCACGGACATATATACACTACCAAACGTAAAATAGATAGCTAGTGGGAAACAGCTGCATAGCACAGGGAGATCAGCTCGGTGTTTTATGACCACCTAGAGGGGTGGGATAGGGAGGGTGGGAGGGAGGGAGACGTAAGAGGGAAGAGATATGGGAACATATATATATGTATAACTGATTCACTTTGGTATAAAGCAGAAACTAACACACCATTGTAAAACAATTATACCCCAATAAAGATGTTAAAAAAAAAAAAAAGCCTGTTGACTACGCTTACTTTTATACAGTACATCATGTCCATCTTTAAAAAAAAAATGACAAGGCATAATAAAAGGCAAAAAACACAGTTTGAAGGGATTAGACAAGCATTAGAACCAGAAACAGATATAGCAGTAATGTTAGAATTACCAGACAAGAAATTTTTTTTTAACGATGAATAATGTGTTAAGGGTTTTGTAGAAAAAGCAGAGAACACATAAGAACAGATGGAAAATATAAACATAGAGTTGTGGAATTTTAAGAAAGAATCAAAAACAAACTCTAGAGAGCACAAACAGTATAACAAAAATACAGAATACCTTTGATGGGCTCTGTAATAGACTGGACATGGCTGAGGAAAGAATTTCTGAGTTTGAGGATATGTCACATAGAAACTTCCAAAACTGAAAAGCAAAGAAAACAAACAAACAAATAAAAACCATAGGATATCTAAGAACTGTGAGAGAACTACAAAAGTTGTTACATACACATAATGGAAATACTGGAATGAAAAGAAAGGAACAGAAGTAATATTTGAAGGAATAATGACTGAGAATTTCCACAAATTTATGTCAGACACCAAACCAGAGATTCAGGAAGCTCACAAAACCACAAGGAGGATAAATACCAATAATAATAATAATAATAATAAACCCTATGCCTAGGTATATGGTATTTGAACTGTAGAAAATCCAAAGGAAAGAAAAATACCTTGAAAAAAGCAAGAGAAAAAAATGGAAACAAGTTATACTTTGTAGAATTTACCCATTAAAAGGTATAAATGAAGACTAAGAACTCAAAATGAGAAACTTGAATTTACAAAGAGCTTGCAGTATATACTGAAAACAACTGATAAAGAAAATTTTAAAATACATTTTTAATGACATTATAAATTGGATGTTAAAAGAAAGATTTAATAAGTAAGAGTTTAGAGAGAAAAGAAAGAGACAGATTTGGGAGATCAGTACCCACAGATTTAATTCACAAATATTAGAGAAGGAAGGAATTAGAGTAAGTAAAAACTAATTTCTTTGTCTTCTACAAGGGGATCTAAAATAATTGTGTAGTTCTTTACCAAGAATTAGAGAAACATCAGTTTAGAGAATATTAACTACTTCATCTTGAATACATAAATGTGTTCTCATGGAAGAAATTTTTAAAGTGGAGAAAACTTGTAAGAAAAATCCAAAAAGCAACCAAAATCTCATGTCAGGAAAAAGAAACAAAATGTGTGTTGCAGGGAGGCAGTTTACAGCATGTCACTCTGTAGCTTTCCATTTCTATCCAACTCAAATGTACCTTCACCCACGCTAAAGATAAATCACCAAATTGTACATAATAATGTTGTTTTGTAACTTAAGTTCCTCTAGTAGTATATTATAAACCCCAACTCTAACATAATTTATATATACTGTTACATTTTCATGTTGATCTTAAATCTAATACAGTTTTTACTCATCTTTAAGCAAATGTTCTATATGATTTTATATTTTAAAGGAATTTATTTATAATTTGTTAAAAGTATTTATAATTTTTAAAATATTCATTTAATGGATTACTAGAATGTATTCACATGGTTCAAAAATAGAATAAGATTTTTAAAATATACATTTAAAAAATATGTATTAAAAGTCTTCTTCAAACCTTTTCCTAACCCTACCCCCACTCCAACAGACATACAGTATTAGCTTATAAGCTTTCAATAGAAAATGTTACTAGTTTCTGAACATATCAACTTGAACTTCTTTCACAAATGATAGGAATATAATATGCACAATACTGTTCCTTACTTTTTACACTTAAAATTATTTCTTTCAGGTTTGATCATGTATTTCCACATAAAGCTTCCTCAATCTGTTTTATAGATTCATGTCTAATTTCAACATGGATATTCAGTCTTAAAAAAAAGAAAATAATTAAATTTTAAAGTAGTTATTCTCTTCCTTTATTTAGGTTTTTATTTTTCTAGGAGGGTAGGACTCTGTGACCTAAATGTTGGATCTTCTTTGTCTGCTTTAGTAATCATTTTCTCTTTTTATTTTATTTTTATATTTTTATCATTTTGCTGTCATTTTTTATGCTTTTCTTCATTTTTATCTGCTACAATTCTTAATCTTGCTTTCCACAATATTTGTTTTCCTATGAGCCCTTTCTCTTTTGTGTTCCTATCTGTAAAAATGTGGTTTTCTTCCCTACTTTTATATCTGAGGTTTGACAGCTCATGTTTCATCTCTTATCCTTTTATATGCAGATTTTATGCATAGAAATAATTGCTGTATTATGATTTTTAAAAATTCATTGCAAAATGTTTGGTCATAATTTTTATTTACTTCAAAATAAAAACATTTTCTGGTAAAAATCTTATTTCCTTATATTTTACTGTTTTTTAAATTATAGTATCTTTTTATAAATGGTACAGAAAATGAAATTCTAGAAGACCCCCAATGACCCACACTTTTGTAAAACTTCTCCTCTTGAGTGCAGATGGAACCTCTGTCATACTTTAAATCAATAATATAGGGCAAAAGTAAAGGGAATTTTGCAGATAAAACTGTTTCCTAATAAGCTGATTTTGAGTTAATTAAAAGGGAGACTAACCTAGGATGATCTGACCTAATCAGATAAGTCTTTAACAGATGGACTGGTTCTTCTTGGAGAGAGACTCTCCTGTAGTCTTTGAAGAAGTAATCTGTTTTGTTGTGAGAGAGTTACATGTCTAGGACCTGAGTCCAGGCTCCAGGAGTTGAGAGAAATTCTTGGCCTACAGCCTGCAAAATCGTGGGGAACTGAGGACTACAGCTGCAAGGGAATGGATTCTGCCAAAACCTGAATGGCCTTGGATAAAAGCCCCAAGCCTCAAAAGAGATTGAATCCCAGGCTGACACCTGATTCTAGACTTGCTTGATCTAGCTAATTCATGCCCATACTCCTGCTCCTGATCAATGGAAACTGTGAGATAATAAATTTTTATTCTTCTAAGCTGCTAAATTTGTGGAAATTTGTTATGCACCAATAGAAGCTTGTTCATTAAAGAGCTTTGTTTTTCTGAACTACATTTCTAAGCTCTTCCTGAACGCCTTTCTTCTTTTCTGTGATAACATAGAAACTTACAGGTGTCTACAAATATGGCCTACCTTCATCGTTCCTCATGTAGTCTTGAATCTTCTTCTTCTGTTAACAAGCTGGCTTCAGAAAAACCTACTACTATCTGGCATTGTCAATCCAAACTGCACCCATTATCGATCAGCATACATAACTTTTATGTTTCAAGGGGTAGTCTTTCTTCTTAGGAAGTCTAATATTGCTTTCATGTTCTTAGAGATACCGCTATTGAACCATATTGCTACTCATCACCTTCATTTCATCTTGGGCTACTTTCTTCTCATCTCTACAAATTTTGACTAACTTGGACTTTCCTTAGATAATATATTTTGTTCTAAACTAATGTAGATTGGAGTTATCAGGGATTTAACCCATTATTCTTTTATGCTCTTTCAAAGAAATAGACTGATTTATACAGTTTATACTGGTAGTAAAAACTGATGATGAATATGTTTGTTAATCACCAGGGATAAATAACCTTTTTTACTATGATTTTAAGTGAGAACAATCAGTCTATTTTTTTTTTTTTTTGGTGTACATCTTCACATATAACCCATGTTTTATCCCAGTCCTAAAACAGTGCTACATTTAAATAAACACAGTTTCAATATCCACCAGCTAATTGAGACGTTTAAATATCTCTGATGTCTCTTAGTTGACAATTATTTTCCCATTTCCCTATCTACAACCCAGTAACTGCCCCGGCAAATATCTCTCCTTCCACTTCTCAACTTAGTCCACAATCAATTTTATAGATTCTCTCTCTCTCTCTCTCTCTCTCTCTCTCTCTCTCTCTCTCTATATATATATATATATATATAATTATCTTCTTTTAATTTTCCCTCCTTTCTAATAATTATATTTTTTATTGTATCTCTTGCTCTTCCTCACTGCACATTCTCTGATTTTTCACAAGAAAAAACAAAAAGAAAAAAGTTGATAGAATTATCCATAATTGTGGAGAGAGACGAAAAACCTAAAAATATCTGTCAGCTAATTTTTTTTTTTTTACCCATCAAGCATATATTGAGTTTGTATACAATATTTTATTAGGTTTGTGATTTTTCTATGTATATAACAGTGACACTTTCTGAATAACACCTTCTAGATGTATATTTCAATCTATGGTCCCTTTAACTTGTGTATGGGGTCAGTAGTTTCTTCTTTTTCTCTTTCCTACATTTGCTCCCTTTGCCTCCAACTTTTACCCTCATTTCCAGTTTTATAAGTAATTCCTCACACGTCTTTTGGTTTCTCACCCTTTCACCTCACAGTGCAAAATTACTCTTACTCCCCTTCCAGAAAATTACTTTCTCTTTCATCTTGTACTTTTGGCATTCATTTCCTGTGGCGTTCCATCACAAACAGCAGCAGGTGATGTTAACTGTTTAGAAGCCATGGAAAAAAAATATCATAGACATCTGTTGCCATAGCCGAAATGTATACACTTTCTTCAGGTGCAGTAAATTGTCACACAGCGATCCACATCATTTTCTAAATAGCTAATTTGCATTATCCACTATCAGCACATTAAAAAGAGGAGGTAATCTAAAACACACTAATAATTTACTGTTGTAGGATTCCTGGCTAAAATGGCAAGAATCAGAGTAGCCAGGGTGTAACTTTGAAACAGATAATATTTGTATTAAGAAACAAATGTTTTAAGTATAATTCAAAATTTCCATTTGACATGGAAGTCCCTTTCTAAATATCCATTCAGTCTCCAGAATCCTTTTTTACTGCTAAAGCAATGTCCTAACACTGCTGGTTTGAGTTTTTTATGGGCCATTAAGTTGAGTGCAAAAGTCATAAATTATCTGTAAAAGCTACCCAAATTATAGCTATCTGTGGTTTTTCGATAAAGGCCAAGAATGTGTTTTAAAAAACACACCCCATTGCATGGAAAACAGCCAAGCATGGAAAATATGTCTACTATTCTACTTGTTTAAAATTTTCTGAGCCACTTAAGTATTGCCACCAAACTACTCTTCAACAAGAAAGTCCTCATCGATGCAGGTTTTCAATAAACATTGCCAGTATTCTTATTGCTCTTGTTCAAAAGAGTATGCCATCTGAGAAAGGAGAGTCTCTGCTCTAAAGTTTTTTTGGGGGGAGGGATGATCCGCAAAAAACATTTATAAGAAGCACAATTATTCTTTCAGCTTCACAAGATCATAAAACTCCAATGTACCTGAGCTAAACTAATACAGCTGAGTCTCATTAATATGCTTACCCAGAGCATTCAAACATCAAAGACAAAAACATCTGTATTCTAAATCAGACTTTATTTTATTTAAGAAATAAAAATTATGCAATTCTTTTCATTCTTGAAGTCTAACAAATTTATTAGATCCCATGCTTTATGAGTTCTAACCACAGAACTGTCAACATCTGGAGACAAGGTAAAGTTGATAGCAGTCTCTCTTTGCTAATTAGAATAAAGATAGTAAAATTATTTGTGTATATTGTATCCCAATTAAAACGTTTTCAATATGCTCCTTCCCCTACACATGTATTAAAAGGTTTCTACAGTAGCATAACATTTAGGATATGTCCTAAACAGATTGAGATCAAAAAATATATATAATCTTAAAGAGATGTTTAAATAGAATATGGTATATTATTTATCTGCTTTTAAAAATTCATTAAGCAGTGCTCAGAAAACAAAATTGTAGTTATATATAATAACTACAGAAAAATCTGATTGATATGAATCCAAAAGTTTAACAGTTGTTTTCAAACTTGATTTTTCAGCAGAGGGATGCTTTTGTTTTTCACAAATGGAATATTGCTGAGAGCAATGGTCCATGCTTCGGTGAATGCTCCTGCACTCATTTGTTAGGACAGCTGTTAAATGAATTAATAACATTTATTCATTAACAAGTTTATTTATTATTTAACATTTATTATTTAACAACAATAAAAACAATAAGAAGGGTTTGTGAATACTAAATTGAAATCAGGACTTATACAAAAATGGTTGTGATTTCTTTTCAGGCTCGATGTCCATTTAATTTCTGATTTTTATGAGCTGTTCTCATTAACAAATCATTCTGATTCATCCAAGCAGATTGTTGCTAATGTTAACTTATTTATTTTTTCAACAGCTTACCTTATAATTTCTGGTTAATCTTCAATTAAACTGATCCAAAAGCTAAAAATGAGTAATGGGATTATTTTTTTAATTAATACAAACAAAACCCTCCTATTTGTCTTTGGTGTTTAACAGAGAGAGATAATAAATTATTTATCTTATTTTTTTTGGTAGAAAAATGCTGTTTTAAAAGTATCCTGCAATATTACGAGTTAATTATGCAGTATACATTCTTTTCCAGAAAGCTCAGAGGTCTTTACTGTTGAATACTCACTCCTTATTTCCAAGTAGTTAAATGCATTTTGTTTTGAGTTGAATTCAAATTATATCATTGTTATATTAATAAGTGTGTAATATTGATAGTCACCAAATATTGCCAGGGATAAACATATAAAAAATACAGCAAGATCTTATGTGGCTTATCTATGTTCTTAAGAGAGAAAGAGAGAGAGATTTTGCTAATGGCATTTCTTCATCGATATATCAATATTAACATTGAAATCTATCTATCTATCTATCCATCCATCTGGTCCTATTTAAAAATTCAGTATAGCTTCTGCTCTTGAGGTAGCCAGAAATTTTAACATAAAATGGTAGTTTTGTACTTGCTGTCCTTATAATTTCAAATTAAATTGTTGGAAATTTTGTGAGAATCTTTATAATGCTTACTATAAATTGTATTATTCAACAATTTTTATAGGATACCCACTTCTCTTTGATAGTTAATTTCAGTTTATGTAGTGTATAGTGATTACTGTGGAAACATTTCAAAAATAGCTCTTTAATAAACCTGGAGTCCCTTTTGGATTTTTTGACATTGCTTTCATATTTTGTTCAGAGCTCACATTTGTCCTAAATACTATATCCATACAACCATGCCATATACTTAGCACAGAGTAAATACTTTCTAAATGCTTATTTAGAAATATTGAAAAACAAAATATGAATCGTGTGCGAAAATAACTGAAGTACACATTTTTTTTTTCCTTTTGTATTGGTGTGTGACTACGGCAAATATTTTTACAGAGTGGTATATTATCCTTGTATTTGCTGACATCAATGTAACAAGAGCAACATGCACATAAAATCCCAGAAAAGTTGAAAGATTTAACATAAGTAAATCTTTAAATTCATATGGCAAAACGAGTATATATCTATTAAAAAAATAAACAAGTATAATCTGATTATAGTGCACAGAAAAATGTAAGTATAACTATCAAATACAATGATGCAAATGCCAGTAGTCTGGGTTTAATATGCTTTCCCATCAAATGTATCCTGTTTTCCCCTCAAATACAAATTAACTTTGATGAAAATTCATTTCATGTAAAATTTTGTCTAATTATAACTACTAAGACTAACTTCTTCATATTGTAATAAAAATTCTAAGAAACATTCTTTTCCTGGATTTTATGTTCTTTCAAAATAACATTAGAACTCGGCCTGTGCTCTAGATTTATTTTGCAAAATTTCACTGCATGAAATCCACTCTGAACTTAAGTTATAATACATAAATCCCAAAAGTTAATTAGAATCACCCTTTTATCTTATTTTGTTTTGTTTTCTCTCATTGAATGACCTTATGTGAGTGTTTTGGCCAAGTTGCTCTCCTTTTATATTTCTTCACCTGTTTGGTCAATCTGAATCATTTGGAGTTGGTGATAGTGATCTTTTTTTTTTTTTCCCTAAACCTGACGAGTCTTTTTTTTTTTTTTTCTTTTCTTTTCTTTTTTTTTTTAACATCTTTATTGGAGTATAATTGCTTTACAATGGTGTGTTAGTTTCTGCTTTATAATAAAGTGAAACAGCTATACATATACATATATCCCCATATCTCCTCCCTCTTGTGTCTCCCTGCCACCCTCCCTATCCCACCCCTCTAGGTGGTCACAAAGCACTGAGCTGATCTCTCTGTGTGATGCAGCTGCTTCTGACTAGCTATCTATTTTACATCTGGTAGTATTTATAAGTCCACGCCACTCTCTCACTTCGTCCCAGCTTACCCTTCCCCCTCCCCGTATCCTCAAGTCCATTCTCTATGTCTGCATCTTTATTCCTTTCCTGACCCTAAGTTCTTCAGAACCAGGTTTTTTTTGTTTGTTTGTTTTTTGTTTTTTTTTTTAGATTCCATATATATGTTAACATATGGTATTTGTTTTTCTCTTTCTGACTTACTTCACTCTGTATGACAGACCCTAGGTCCATCCACCTCACTACAAATAACTCAATTTTGTTTCTTTTATGGCTGAGTAATATTCCATTGCATATATGTGCCACATGTTCTTTATCCATTCATCTGTCGATAGACACTTAGGTTGCTTCCATGTCCTGGCTACTGTAAATAGAGCTGCAATGAACATTGTGGCACATGACTCTTTTTGAATTATGGTTTTCTCAGAGTATAGGCCCAGTAGTGGGATTGCTGGGTTGTATGGTAGTTCTATTTTTAGTTTTTTAAGGAAACTCCATACTGTTCTCCATAGTGGCTGTATCAATTTACAATACCACCAACAGTGCAAGAGGGTTCGCTTTTCTCCACACCCTCTCCAGCATTTATTGTTTGTAGATTTTTTATGATGGCCATTCTGACTGGTGTGAGGTAATACTTCATTGTAGTTTTGATTTGCATTTCTCTAATGATTAGTGATGTTGAGCATTCTTTCATTTGTTTGTTGGTAATCTGTGTGTCTTCTTTGGAGAAATGGCCATTTAGGTCTTCTGCCCATTTTTGGATTGGGTTATTTGTTTTTCTTTTGATATTGAGCTGCATGAGCTGCTTGTAAATTTTGAAGGTTAATCCTTTGTCAGTTGCTTCATTTGCAAATATTTTATCCCATTCTGAGGTTGTCTTTTCGTCTTGTTTATGATTTCCTTTGCTGTGCAAAAGCTTTTAAGTTTCATTAGGTCCCATTTGTTTATTTTTGCTTTGATTTCCATTTCTGTAGGACGTGGGTCAAAAAGGATCTTGCTGTGATTTACGTCATTGAGTGTTCAGCCTATGTTTTTCTCTGAGAGTTTTATAGTGTCTGACCTTACATTTAGGTCTTTAATCCATTTTGAGCTTATTTTTGTGTATGGTGTTAGGGAGTGTTCTAATTTCACCTGATCAGTCTTGTCATATCCATCAGTCTTTCAGTTTCTGAAATTTATTTATAATCAATTACTCTTTCTATTTCTGATCAATTTCTATTTATAATCAATTATTCTTTCTTGGTTTTAATGGTAAGCACTTCACCTCAATAAAAGAAACATTTTAAGGTATTAAGTCAAACAAAAACTCTTGCAATAAAGCTAACATAACCATAATACAATATATCACCTCTTAGATTTTGTTATTCAGCAATACTAACTCTGAAAAAAAAAATGCACTGAGCAGGTACCCCTAAACTTTGCTCTCATTTAATTGAGACACAGAGTATGGGCTATAGCTTTACAAAACTTAAATTACATTTTTACCAAAATTTTATTCAGATTTTTGGGGAATGTTAAGAACATCCTTGTGCAAACAGAGATGTGTTAGACAGGCATCTGAAAACCCTTCTTCGATAGAGCAGCTCAGTGCTATTTGAAGGATACAAGCGTCCAGGGCTTGATTTGTGCTTGAATTTTTAAGTGTTTGAACAATTGCCATTTACTGAACATCATTAGGTACTCTTGAAAATTTATTATAATTTTTAAAGTAGATTTTGTTCTTTCCACTTTATAGATTAAGATATATTAGGTTATTGGCTAAAATCAAAGTGGCAAAATCAACATTTTATCTAAGTCTTTCTGACTCCAGTGTCTAAGTTCTTTATTTTTCCTGCACATTTATGAGTGATTTCTCATGCTGATGAAATAAAGCACATTTATTATATAATTTTCAAATATTTCAGGTGTAAAAAATTTAGAATTGTATACTGATATATGCAATTAATAATACTATTTCACAACGTGAGATTTTTTTTATGGATTGCTTTCCAAGATACTTTTTCATGTAGTAATGTGGGTAAAGTTTTAAATGGTTTCATGGTATTTTATCTTACATTGTATCATAGTTTATTTAGCAACCTCCTTTTTCATAAACTGTGTTTCAGATTTTTCATATTGCTCCCAAATAATACAGCAAAAGAAAGAAAAGTAACATTTATTGTTCACCCTGAAATATTTGGTATTTTTAATATTTTTAAAAATACCATCTTTGTTGGAAAGAACTTGTAAATGCCTCTGATATATGAGATGGAATCAAAAGTTGTATTCATATTGTTTTTAGAAAGAGAAGTTTTAAATGTAAAATTAATACAGAATGATAGACAATTTCCTACTTAATATAAAATAGCATATCTGTATAATTCATAGCAATATATCAAATATATAAAATATTTTAAATCCATATCAGTATTTTAAACATATTTTAAGTAGCCCTAATATTTTTATTCAGAACATGACTTAGGTACATTCAACTTAAAACACATTATCAGACACATTGTAAGTTTCAGAAAGCAGGAATATTTTTCTTAAAAATATGGAGTCAACTAAAAGAATACTTCTAATATTTATATTATTTAAAGACAATTTCCTTGGAAACTTTTCTATGGTGACTCAGTATTTAAACACTAGAATGTTAATGAGGGGAATTTTAGTAGCAGATAAATATAGCTGCATAGCTGCTACTGAAGGATTTTACTCTTCATTCAGTTTCTTGCTCACATTTGTATCATCTTTTTCTTGCTATATGTGAAATACTAATATAAAATAATTTTAATTAAATAAACATTGGCAGATTTGTTTTATGATAAATAATAGATGCAATAAAAGAGTTTGCTGGCAAAGAGGTTGTAATTTTTATTGGTTGTTCAGTTATTTCTCACTGCCTAACAAACTTCCCAAAACTTAAAACTATTGCTTAAAACCATTGTTTATTGCCTCATAATTTTGAAATTAGGCAGAGCCTGTCTGGGCCTCTCCCCTCTGTTGTTTGGTTTAGGTAGCTAAACTAGGGATGAAGGATCCATGTGGCTCATTCATGCGTCTGGTGTCTCAGGTAAGATGGCTACAATGGCCAGCAGTTGGCTGGCTTCTCTTTCTCCCTCTTTGTAAACTCTCATTCCTTTCACATGCCTCTTACCAGCAACAATGTAGTTGGGCTTCTTTTCATGGCAGCTGTTGTCCAAGACAAAAAAAAAAAAAAAAAAAAGAGTAAGCTGGCAGGCCTCTTGAATCTAGGCCTGGAACTGGCAAAATATCACTTCCAATGTATTTTATTGGTCAAAACATATCACAGGAACAGCGAAGATCCAAGGCGAGGGGATATAAGACCCACCCCTTTGTGGGAATGGTACCATATCCACACAGGGATGGGAGTAACTTTTGGCAGCCATCTTTGCACAGGTTCCATCATAATTTGTTAAGAAATAGATTCATATTATTGTTCTGTCACTTGTTAGTTGAGTGGTTTGGGGTGAATTACTCAACCTTTCTAACCTTCAGAATCCTCAACTGCAAAAAGAGCCTAATGTTAATCTTTATTTTGCAATGTTGCTGTAAAAATTAAATGAGATTATGTATATACAACATTAAACACATTACTGTTCACATTGTACACTTCAATAAATGGGGATTATTATAAAAAAACACAATGTGCAATTCCTATTAATCTCAAAAATGATTTTAATATAATACAGACTTATTCGATCCACTGATTTCAGAGAATAGTCTGGACACGCAGGATTTAAGTAAATCAAAAGTCTTTATTTTTAGCCCTGAAAAAGTCTGTTTTACATAATGAATTCCCCCTACATTTTATGTGATATCAAGAATAGTAGGGTTTAAAATTGCAGCATAGAATTGGCAGAGGTATAGCTGCCTAAAAAATACTTGCCTACATAGTGCTTGACCAGCATAACTGCTAAGTATTAAATTCAACCACAAAACTTTTTTAGATGGGTAACTATAAATAGAAGAATTAAGAAGCCTTTTTTTTTTAAAGATCTCCAGACACTATTGTAAAATAACATATTGGAGATTATACTAGCATTTTTCCTTAAACCAACTACTTCTTAATAAATGAATGTATACAAAGGATATGAAATTTTTCTTCTTACTAGATGTACATTACATTGGAAGACTGAAGTCCAAAAAAGTCAACATGGAAGGATAATTTACTAAAATATAAATTTTTGTTTCAATCTAGGAGTTTCTGCTGGTTTTTCTACCCCTAATCAAAAAGCCAGAACTGGGCTTCCCTGGTAGCGCAGTGGTTGAGAGTCCGCCTGCCGATGCAGGGGACACGGGTTCATGACCCGGTCTGGGAAGATCCCACATGCCGCGGAGCAGCTAGGCCCGTGAGCCATGGCCGCTGAGCCTGTGCGTCCGGAGCCTGTGCTCTGCAACGGGAGAGGCCACAACAGTGAGAAGCCCGTGTACCGAAAAAGAAAAAAAAAAGCAAAATCTGCTTAAAAACAATCTCTATATCTGTCTGTTAAAAGCTACATTTATTGAGAATTTTATGTTACATGCCTTGCGTAAGATGAGAGAGAAAAGAATAATAGAGAAAGGTGGGAGAGAGGAAAATTTCAGCCAAAATTGGGAAACAGATAATGGCTGGGTTCTCTTCACACCTGCACTGAACCCAAGGAGCAACCTAAGGGAAGAACCGAGAGATCGTGATCCTGCTATATGTAGGTCCAAGTTTTTAGAACATCTTTGATAGTCTAACGTGAGCTACACTATGTTATATGGATGGGAAATAACCAAGTTCCCTTTAAATGAAAACTTACTATGAAGGAAAAGGGACTGGTTTAGTAACTCAAGTACAAATCCAAGACTTGGTAGTGGGGAAACACTGATTTTGGTCCAATGCAGCTGAGATTTGAAGTGCCCTGTTAGTATGGGGTTGTGTGTTTGGAAATAAAGTCTGTGTGGGTGAATGTGGAGGAAAGGATGGGACCTCAGGTTGCAGCATCCTTTCAGCTTGTGTAGGGAAATGTACCAGAAGGTCATTGCTCTAACAGGAGGAAATGCCTACAGGATTATGTTGGGAGTTCTCAGCAGCAATATTCAGTGTCTGATCAGATTCTGTTTTCTTTCTGTAGTGCCTCAGAACAGGTCCTAAACCTTGGCACCAAATAGGCCCACTAGTTTTTAATCTTTTTATTGAAAGTGTGAATGCTATCAGAACAAAATAACTGGACTTGATGCTAATATGGACAGGTGGGTTTTCAAGCATTACACAGACAAAATCAAATGACTATGATAAAATAAAATGAAAATATAATAATAAGAGTATAATCTAAGATAGTATTATCACATGAAGTATAAATATGAATTGAGTCCTATTGATAAACATTAATTTTTATTTTCATTTGAAAGTTGAAGATACAGATATTAAAGAAGTTATGTCATTGTTTCAAGGGAAATACACAAGATAGCAAAGTTAAAATTTTATTCACTAGGCCACCTTATAATGTTAATTATGAATTGTATCTGATAATGCTTAGACTTCAAAAAATGCTTGATGTCATGTAAAGTAAAAAAATAAAGTTTTATTTTTGACATTGTGTAAAACAAATAAATATATATTTGTGTATGTGCATGCAGTAAGAAACCAAGCATTTTTCTATTAGAATTACCTCTTTATCCTTAAGTAGTGGTATGTAATAGTTACTCAATATGTTTGAGTCATTAAATTCATATGTGTATGCAATTGTATGTTACATATAAATAGAAACCCTTCTGGCAGACCTTCAGGAAATATGCAAATATGTTCTTACTAGTGTTTATATTTGTGTTATAGGATTCTAGAAATTGTTTTCTCTTTAATTTTTTTTTTAATTTCTTCAATGGATAAACCTTTATCATAAAAAATAAATATTTTAAAATATAAATAAAATTATAAATATAACAGTACAATTATCTTATAGGATAAACAATAGAATTTAGACATGTGAATAAAGTAGGTATGGGAAGAAAATATTCCTGTAATTACACTTAAATGACTGATTCTCATGATGTTTAATACCAGAATAATTTACAGTGGCTATGAAATTCAACATGTCTAGTCTCAAACCCTATTGAAGGATATTCTTAATTTAACACTATTTAGGCAAATAATGTATTTATCTTGTCCAAGGAAAATTCTTCACCTGTAAAATTTGAACACTAATGTTGACCATGCAGGATTTGGGGGAAGAGTAGAGCTGTTTGTTTAAAAGGCTGGTTGCATTGTCTAGTACACTCAGTAAGTGTTGCCAATTACTGTTATTTATAACAAAATTTAACTCTTTATGCATATGATGTATACGTGTATGTTTACAATCATAACAAATTTGAAGACCTCCATGAGATGTCCCTAATCTTGAGCAAGAGTTAATTTTTCATTTCTTTCAGTATTGACCCAGGTGTTGTTTCTGAATGTGTGCTAACCACTGATTAAATTTGAAAAACTTCTGTTGAAAGTATATGAAGAAATCATACTACTTTTTGTTATAAAATACCATTAAAGGAATAGATTCCAAGTCAAAAGCCAGAAATAAACATTTACAAGAAGACATGATCTGTTTGCATCATCACACATGGAAGTCAATGTCTCTATTTCAATAATTAGAGTCAAGTAGCTACATATGCTTATTTGAATGTTTAGCGTACTTATCTGAATGTGTTATGATTTAAATATGCTCATGTGGTAAAATGGTTTATTTTACAAGTGCTCATTTAATTGAATCTGACATTTCACATTCCTATGTATGTAATGCATTGACTTGAACTATGTGATTAATAAAATGTATCTAGTATTTGCTCTATTTCCTATTCATTTTTTCAAGACAGGAAAGGAAATTAAATTATTCAAAACCTTTTCACCTTTGTGATTTTGTAACACACATTTTTGTAAATTTTCTTTTCTTTGTTTTTTTTTTTTTTTAAGTTTAACCTTAGTTACTGAACTATGCATATCAGCTGTAGCTCACATATCTATTAAGGAATAGAGTAATGTGTTACAGATTAACCAAATGCATATAGAAGATTACCACTCGGCTAGTCATAAGTTGTGAGCTTCTGTGCTCTGACTTTGAACTTCTAAGATTTCAGGTACCCCAATTACAGAATTGCATTGCTCTTTTAGTTCAAGCTTCAGAAATAATGAGATAATTATATCATAAAAAAGGAAACATTCTCTGTTAACAACGTTATCAAATTTTGAAGAGACAACATGCTTCTTACCCAGATTTACACTCTCAACTCTTTAAATAAGTTAGTGGAATGTTAAAGCAGTTACTTGTCCTTTATATGTGTTTTGATTTACATAAGGGCCGCTCTAAAGAGAGGCATCTTGCATCAGAAACAAGAAGAATCGGATAAGCTGGGTTGATAGATGATTCAACTGAAGAGCTTCAATTGATTAAGAAGTAAATAAATAAACTACGAGGGCAACAACAATGTAGAGCAGCTAAATATAGTCAATAACAAGTACATAGAAGCAAAACACAGAAACGTTAGTTTATTTTGGACAGATGGACCAATAAAAAGTATTCTCCCGACTTTACGTACTATTATGAACAACAAAAGACATCCTGGATTTATGAAAATTAATCCCTCCTGAGAATAGTTTTATTAATTGTGGTTTATAGTATGGGTGATGAAAAATTGATTTCACATGTACCATAGACACTTCATAACATTTCAGAATGGCCCAGGCAGAGTTAACCAATTTTGCAAGGTGATGAATTCCATCCTACTAGGTCTCCTTGTCTGGATGTTTTATGGTCCTTATACTTCATCCTTCTTGTTAAAGTTCCACTATTTCTGTTGGGTTTTCCTCAATTATACTAATATTTGATGACTTATTCTAGAACTTTTATAACACTTTATTATACACATGCTGCCTGGAACACATGCTTTTGCAATATAGGAGGAAAGTAATGTTTTGCAGAGTGCAAATGTGGTCTTGCTCAATAATTACTGATAACTGTCATGTGCCCCTTGTACAGTGCACTTAAAAAATTCAATGTCACTTCTGTAGTTTTTCTGCCAAAAAAGCATGACTCAAATCTAATAATGAAAATATATCAGACAAATACAAATTGAGGACATTCTAGAAAATAAATGGATTTATCCTTCAAAAATGTCAATGTCATGAAAGATAAAATATACAGATTAATAGAAAAACTGAGAAACTGTCCCATATTAAAGAATGTTAAAGGGACATGAAAACTAAATGCTTCAAAGGCCTCTGGGTTGAAGCACAGACCAGGAAATATTTTTTTTTTTCTAGTGAGAGAAATAGTGACTGATATTTGAATAAAGTATGTCACTTAGATAATAGCATTATTTTAGTGTTAATTTCATGATTTTAGTAATTTCAATGTGGTTCTGTAAGAGAATACTATAGTTTTTATGAATACATTGAAGTATACAGGGGAATATCCAGGGGTATTTCCTCAAATATCCCAGGAAAAAAAGTGTCAGGGTGGGGAATGGAGACAGATACAGACAGAGTGACAGAGACAATAAGATATGAAGCAAATTGTTAAAATGTTAACATTGGAATCTAAGTAAAGGGCATACGGGAATATTTTAGTTTTTCAATTTTCATTTTCTGAAATTAAATAAATATATAAATTTAAGTAAACATTGATAAAAGCTAAGTTTTATATTCCACTTTCCTCCTTATCATATGTGACTGAGAAATGAGTTGTTCTTAAGTTATCTTGACCACTGTGATGTCTCTGTCTCCACTGTAACCACCCACGGCCAAATTTACAAATAAAAGATAAAGAAAACACAGGAACTGTTTGGTTTCACACAAGTAAGGCAGAAATTTAATTTGGTCAACACAATTCCAGCCTTTGTGAGAGAAATAATTAATGAAGGGTATTTGGCAATCTACCATGTGTTCCTGTTGAGCTGGTCAGTGTGTTCATTCTTTCATCACCTTGTGACACTCACTAAGGGACCACTATAGGCTGGGCTCCGTGTTTGCATTTGTCTTTGTCAATTTGACATGATTTCATCTCTGTCCCCACGTTGTTCAATCAAGAATCATTGCATAAAACACAATATTTAATGCCAAGTGATGGCTATCACTTTGAGGCATAGGCTGGACCTCTTCCAGAAACCTATATTTTAGAGTTGTTTACTTATTATCTAAAGCATTATCTAAATGATGTCTATATTCTACTTTTACTCTCTCTAAGCCCTTAAAAGATGGTTTTAAGAAATTTAATTGACTTTGTTGTACTTAGATATGGTTCACTGTATATTCATGAATTGTAAAAGCAACATATCTATGAGAAATAAGTATACGTTTTTCCTGGTAAACTGAAGTATTAAAAATTGGAAACAAATACATCATAAATTAAGAGCAATCTTTTACTTCAAAAAGGCTCAATAGACATTGCCCAATATGTTTTCCAAGCCTGAAGTAACACAGACAAAATGCTACAGTGTCAGAAATTGAATTAGAATTTAGCAGCATTTTAGAAATCATATTGTACCACTAAGAAAAAAAAATATCTCCAGGGCTTCCCTGATGGTGCAGTGGTTGAGAGTCCGCCTGCCGATGCAGGGGACACAGGTTCGTGCCCCGGTCCGGGAAGATAACACATGCCACGGAGCAGCTAGGCCCGTGAGCCATGGCCGCTGAGCCTGTGCGTCTGGAGCCTGTGCTCCGTAGCGGGAGAG
Source organism: Pseudorca crassidens (assembly GCF_039906515.1). Classification (NCBI taxonomy): domain Eukaryota; kingdom Metazoa; phylum Chordata; class Mammalia; order Artiodactyla; family Delphinidae; genus Pseudorca; species Pseudorca crassidens. The sequence goes on along the minus strand of NC_090312.1, from coordinate 64,513,023 downwards.
GCCACAACGGTGAGAGGCCCGTGTACCACAGAAAAAAAAAAAAAAGAAGAAAATTATCTCATATTTTTACTAATGTATATTTTGCTTAAAGTAAGGTTTACTTTGGTTTGGTTTAGTAGATCTAGTTCAATACTGACTGCTTTTTTTAAAGGCTAGTACACCTTTGATTTAATATTTGTTTGCAAATAATTATATATTTCTATATTTCCTAAAGCATGTATGCAAACCTCATTCAATCATAGAGCCACACAGAATCTTAAGTGCTAATATTCCACATACATTATACTTTTGGAATATTTAATTTTTATTCTATTCAGATTTTTTTTAATCCTACATTTTGAAAAACTTTGTCTTTTTACATAGATATATCTTCAATAGTAGGTTTCATGTACTAGTTGCCACTTCGGATAAATACATCATTTTTATCTCAAGTAACTTCTTTTAATCCAGATTTTTATTTCTATACCTCTCCAGCTTTTCTAGATACAAATCCACAGTCTTATAGGGGATAAGAATCAGAAGAGAAAGATCTTCAAACACAAAATCTTAATAAACACTAACATTGATTTTAATTTGAACAGTAACATATGATTTGATTTTATGAAGCCTATGTTTCAATAATCATTTTCTTTTTAGAATATGAAGTAAATTCTACCTGCTGAATAAATTCATTTCTTTCAAGGGATCAGAATAATGGAGAATATTCAAATATTTCACCCCCAAATTATTCAAGAAATAGTTATGGCAGGCCCATTTATATTACTAGGGATAAAGCAATGATTAAAACAGCTAAACATCTCTGCCACCACAAAATTTACATCCCCATGGGAATAACACTAAATAAAGAAATTAATGATAAATAACACTTTTGGGTGGAGAATGATGAGAGAGACAGGTTTATAGGGGAAAATTAGAAGTTCATATAGAAGATAATTTAAATTCATTTTAATTTTGAGATAATTAGATACCCAAATAGTGATGCCAAGTAGGCAAATAGCTACAACTCAAGAACTCAAGAGATGATCACCCTCTAGATATAAATTTGAGAGCTTTCAGGTCTCTGGTATTTAAAGCAATGAGGCAAGGGGAGACCACCAATTAACTGAGTGAAGATACAATAGAGAATAAGGCAAAGGACTCACATCCTGGCACATTCCATTAGAGGGTGAGAAACTAGTCAAAGGGTTTGAGTAGCAAATAAGAGGAAAACCAGAAAACTTTGGCTTCCTCGAAACAAGTGGAGTAAACCATTTCTAGGAAAGTAATATGATGAATGGTATGAAATACGGTAAAGTTAAGAAATGAGAGTTGTTCATTTGATGGACATGGAGGTCACTGATGACCATGTCAGAGCAATTTGGGTGCAGGGTTAGGAGAGATATGGGGAGTGAGAAAGAGAGAATGGTAAAGGAGAAATGAGGATAAGGAGTATTTAAAATGTATTTTAAGACATTTATATATGGATGGAAACAAATGGAGTTGGACAAATCAATAAAGCTGCGTGTGTGTGTTTATTAATGGCTAAAACTGAGTGTGTCGGTTTCCCAGAGCTAATCTGGAGATAAAGTCATATATGACATTACTTGATTAGAGAGAAGAATTCCAGAAAGACAAAGTGAGGAAAAGTGGAACTGAGCAGGAAGGTAGGGAGTGTGGCTGTTAACTTGACAACCTCTTGATATCAAACATGACTCATAGCTTGATCTCATGGTACTGTCCTTCCAGGAGGCAAATGGACTGGTATTTCTCAGGGAGTTATGCTCAGGAGAGCAAGGAAGATTTTATCTGCCAGTTCCTTTTTCCCATTAGTGAAACTGTCCCTGAGGTATTAATTCCTCCACCTTTTTGTGTGGTGGGTATTCAGCATTTAGAGTATCTTATGGTATCCCAAACTTCAGCTGAAAAAAAGATAACCTAGGGTGAGAGGGAAGTAGTTATGATGTCATGCAGAAGATGAAGTTGGGTGGAATCTATGCAGTTTGTGAACCCAATGACAGCCCAAATAGGAATGAGTAGCCAAAATCTTGAGATTGTAGAGGTCAAGAGTGTATGCTGTGGCACATAAGATAATACTAGTTTAATTAGTATTACAATTAATATTCTTATGTGATTTGTATCCTGATGGCAAGGAACCACTAACAAGGAAACATTCAAAGATATAAAAGAAAACGGGGAAATTTGTTGGAGTTATGTGTGTGAAGTGATGAAATATTTGAGTGAATGAGAAATGACCGATTCTAGTGTCCTTAGATAAGAACATAGAAACTCATCCAGTATATACAGGCCAAAATGCAGTTAGGCAAATAGACAATTTTGGGAGTATGTGGCTTTTCCCTTCTGATTACTTGTGTTTTCTTTTTGAAGTAGGAAGCAATGAGCTGAGTGTCATAATGGGGAAGGGGAGGTTGAAGGTTTGAGGACAGAGAGAAGGGGTAGAAGAATTGGACTAAATGAAGGTAGTAGGGTTGTTGGGCAGTACTACTGCCTTAAATTTAAAGCAAGGACATAAATTTAAATTAGGATCATGTAGCTACATAAATCCAGTCATAGGATGGATGGAAAGTTGTATTGAACGTATTGTTATTTCCTACTTTGGAAATGCCATAATTTATTTTAAAATTTCTGCCTTTTTTGTTCCACAAATTTTTACAGTTTGTAATACAAATATTTCAACCTAAATGACTGTCACAATCTCACATCTCCACCCTCATTACATAATGTGCTATAAATCTCATTTTTCTGTTTGTTCACTTCCTTGTATGTTCTTTCGTTGGTTCCAATGGCCTCCTCCAATGTTGTTGTCAGGTTTGGAATAATTTTTCTGTTTCCACTTGAATAAAATCTATAACTTTCGCTCTTGTGATTTATCTCATGTTTATATACATGCATAGCTTCCGCTATAACTGATTAAACATGTCTTACTTTGTGAAACAGGAAAGATATTTTTAACCACTAATCATGATTAAACATATTTCTATATCTTCCACATTTCATATCCTAGAATAAGATAAAATGTTGTGGGGAATCATATTTATCTTTCTCATAAATATCTTCATCTTTTAAATGCTCTAGGGTCCTTAGAATATTATAATACACTAGAAAGTAAATCTGTATATGTTTGTATCTAATGGATCTATGAAACATTTCTCCAGAAATTATGTAAAACTTAATTTAAACTTAATTCTACTCTGTATTTAACACTCAAACATGCTGGTAGAGAAAATTAATTAGATGGACAGATAAAATTAACCTTAGCTATACAATAATTTCTGAAAATTTGACTGGGTAGTCATAGGAGACATTATTATCTAAATGTTTAATATTTCTCTCTGGATTATGCCTTTAGTAGGTTCACTGTATTCTCTTGCACTGGTGGCTCTGATTCTGTCTTCTAACCTGATAGTATATGTAGCACATAAAACATTTCTAACACAGAAAAGTGAAATTGAAAATTAAAGCACTAATCTAGAATGTTTTGATCAAAATTTTCTAACTTTAAATTATCCAGATAATTGAGGCAAAAAAAAGCCATACATATATGCCATGTATATACATAAATATATTTTATCTGCAGCAGGATTTTTGTTTTTTATTTAGTTTATAAAATAGTTTTAGATTACAATCTCATTTTACACATTTGAATGTAATATTGATTTCTCTTTCCCTTCTCTTTCCTTCCTAACTAAAATTTTAGTGCTATTGATATTTCCTCCCCAGTAAAGAATAATCATGACAAATTTTGTTGTTCTATACTTCTAATCCAATTACATGTTACTGAAATTCTTTCCTAACAATTAAAATAATTTGTATTTGCATTTTATAGCAATAGATGTTAAAGTTTTACTTGCTTCAATAAAGATACTATTAAATAAGTACACATGAGTTCCAGGGACAGTAAACCCATCGAAGCTCATTGATGATCTGTATCATATATATTTGGCCTAGTATGTTCTAACATTTTAGTTACATCTTTAGCAAAAATATATTAATAGAAGGAACTTTATAAATTTCCTACACTTCTGTCATTAGATATTACATAATTAATCTTTGCATGCTTTTTTGGCCAGGATTCACTAGGAAAAAATTGTCTTTCTAAGACATGATAATTCAGACCACATGTATCTTAAGGTAATGTGACAGAACCATAGAGGCAAGAATTTCCTCTTGATTTTTCATTCATCAGTTTGAGCTAGTCTCCTGCAGTGTTTGAAATTTATATCAACTTAGAAATATTTGTTGGTTTTCAATATTTTTTCATACATTTCCCCTCCCACATTTTATAGCTTGAAGGCCTCAATGATTTTATGGTTAACGGTTCACATATTTGGAAAAGCAGGTTTGTTTTTTGTTTTTGTTTTTTTCCCTAGGATGTTTTTTACGTTTAATAGTGTCCTTTAATCTTCCCTTGTTTGGATAGTATTATAGCTATAACACTACTTAAAGTTATATGACAGAGTTTCAAATTTTAAAACAAAATTATCTATGAAATTTCAAAGTTTATGTTTCACAGTTAACATTGTTACACTTCATATGCCCATTAGGTTGAATATTTTTTAAAGTTACTATAAAAATAAAATAAAATTACAAAATGTGCATTAATATTAGTTAAAATAAAGTTTTTAATAGTATAACCTATGTAACTACATAGCTAATTTTTATTGCTTGATATTTATACTGTGATATTTAAAATTGGATTTAGATGCATTCACACAGAGACACAGACACAGACAAATTTCGAACTACAATGTTGTAAATGAGATGACTTCAATTTCTTGACTTGCTGTAAACAAAGGCTGTAATCACTGTATTAAAATTAAACATAAAGCATATTAAAGTATGTGTAACCCTATCAAATTTCTGTTTTTCTTAATACTATGTGTTCTCATCAATTTCAATTTTGTAAGGTTTACTAAAAAGAAATTATGGTTTGCTCCTATTAAAATAATTAGAAGGAGAACAAGATGGTGTTCTTTCTCTCATGGAAACACCAATTCAACATTACAAAGTGGGATGATTCACTCTGTGAGGACTCTAGACACCAGTTTAGGGGCTCTTGCACCCAACATGAGCACAAAACCAGCCACATCAAAGCTGGCAGGAAAATTTGTGGCATGCTCTCACAATAGTTCTTCCCACTGCCATACTACCACGTAATTTGGAGGAAACTTCCAGGTTCCAGTTTCTGCTTGGAGAGAAAGAGAAGATCAGACCAAATGTTCAACATTCTGACTTTTCAGGGGGTGCTGCCTGAGAGGTTTGCTTCTGTCTCACCTGTCTCAGAGCACTGATAGGCTCCAGCATTCTCTAGATGGCTGGGGGCTGCTGAGAACAAAAGAGCCCAGTGGCATGCTGCTGGCTGCTCCACAGGATGTGTGGTGCAATAGACAGAGGCTGTTACTGTCCAGTAACCTCTCATTCAGGAAGAAAGAGAAGAGTGGAGCATACATTCAATATTTCAGCTTTCCATGAGTGTCTGCTAAAGTCTGTCTTGCTTGTCTCAGAGCACAGATAGGATGCTGCATGCTCTAGATGCTTGGGGGCTGATGCTATACACTGAATATTTGGGTTCTCCTCAAATTCTTGTTTTGAAACCTAATTCTCCATGTGATGGTATTTGGAAGTCGGGGTTTGGGGAGGTGACTAGATAATGAAGATAGAGCCCTCATGAATGGCATTAGTGTCCTTACAAAAGATACCTCAGAGAGATGTCTCACATCTTCCTTCATGTGAGAACATAGCAAGAAGGTGGCCATCAATTAACCAGGAGGGTCCTCAGCAGATGCAAAATCTGCCAGTTCCTTGATCTCAGACTTCCCAGCCTCCAGACACCCAATCTCTAGTATTTTTGTTGTATTAACCTGAATGGACTAAACAGTGCTGGGAATAAAAATGAGCTGGGTGACATGCTGCTGTTTCAGAGGACCTATGCTACAGCACCAAGGGTACAAGGGATAACAAGCTCCTGGGAAAAAAAGAAAATGATATATCCCTCTAATTAACAATCTACAGAGAAGATGCATCCACAGGAAAAGTTTGAGACACCCACAGAATCTCTTTGGAGGCCTTTTCTTGTACAAAACCAGTCCATAAAGACTGAAAGTGGTGGTTGTTTTTTTCAAATGCATGAATACCAACACAAGTCTATAAGAAATACAAAAACAAGGAAAACTGACCCAATCAAAGGAACAAAATAAATCTCCAGAAACTAAATCAAAAGAAGCAGAGGTATAAAATTACCTGACAAAGTATTCAAAATAACAGTCAAAAATATAGTCAATAAGCTTGGGAAATCAATGATTGAGTAAAGTGAGAATTAAAACAAACAAATAGAAAATACTAAAAAGAATCAAATAGAAATTTTAGAACTGAAGAAAGTAATAACTGAACTAAAAAAAAAAAATCACCAGAGGAGTTCTATGGCATACATTATCAAGTAAAAAACAGAATCAGCAAATTTGAAGACAGTCCTTTGAAATTATCCAGTCAGAGGAGCTAAAAGAAAAAAAAAATATGAAAAAGAGAGAACAAAGTCTAAGAGACTTGTGGGATACCACCAAGAAGAGAAACATATGCATTGTGGGAGTCACAGGAGGAAAAGAGATATAAAGTAGAAGAAAGTTTATTTTTAAAAAATGGCTAAGACTTCCCAAGTTTGGGAAAGGAAAAGGACATCCAGATTCAAGAAGCCTAAAGCCTATTAAATAAGATAAAACCAAGTAAGTCCACAGTGATATATATATATATATATATATATATATATATATATATATATATATATATATATAAAACAAATTTCAAAAGTCAACAACAAAAAGAAAAAATTAAAAGCAACAACAGGAAAGTTATTCATCATATACAAAAGAATGCCCCTAAGAATATCAGTGGAATTCTCAGGAGAAAGCTTGCAGGCCAAAAAGGAGTGGGGTGATATATTCAAAATGTTGAAAGACAAAACTACCAACCAAGAATGTTATATCCAGCAACTGTCCTTCAAAATTGAAGGTGAGGGGTTTCCCTGATTGTGCAGTGGTTGGGAATCCTCCTGCCAATGCAGGGGACACAGGTTCGAGCCTTGGTTTGGGAAGGTCCCACATGCCATAGAACAGTTAAGCCCATGAGCCACAACTACTGAGCCTGCACTCTAGAACCTGCGAGCCACAACTACTGAAGCCCACGTGCCACAATTACTGAAGCCCATGCACCTAGAGCCTGTGCTCTGTGACAAGAGAAGCCACTGCAATGAGAAGCCTGCACACCGCTATGAAGAGGAGCACCCTCTTGCCACAACTAGAGAAAGCCCACGCACAGCAATGAAGACCCAATGCAGCCAAAAATAAAATTAATTAATTAATTTAAATTTTAAAAAATGAAGGTGAGATAAAGACTTTTCCAGATAAACAAGATATGAAGTTTACCACTAGATCTGGCTTATAAGAAATATTATAAAGAGTCCTTTAAATTGAAACAGAAACATGTTAAACAGCAACACAAAAGCCTGTGGAAATATAAAGCATGCTGTTGAAGGTAAGTATATAGGTAAATACAGAATACTGTACTACTGTTACAGCAAGTGTGTAAATCCCTTTTAATTCTGTTATAGAAGTTAAAAGATAAAGATATAAAAATAACTATAACTATAAAAACACGTTAGTGGATACACAATATAAAAATATATAATTTATGATGTCAATAACATAAAGTGTATCAGGGAGGGAAGTAACAGTTTTTATAGGTGATTGAACTTAAGTTGTTATTAGCTTAAAATAAATTGTTATAACTATATAATGTTTTATTTAAGCCCTATGGTAACCAAAAGAAAACACCTTTAATAGATGCACAAAGTGAAATTAAAAAGGAATCAAACCACTTTACTACAAAATAATCAATAAAACACAAAGACAGCAAGAGAGGAAAAGAGGTACAAAAGAGCTCAAGAAAAGCAGAAAACAACTAACAAAATGGACATAGGAAGTCACTGCCTATCAATAGTTACTTTAAATGTAAATGGATTAAACAGCATTCTAAAGATGGAGTGGCTGAATGGATAAAAAGGAAAAAAGAACAAACAAACAAACAAAAAAACCCACAAAAACAACAGAAAAACCTAAACAAACAAATATACAACTATATGCTGTCTACAAGAGACTTACTTTAGATTTAAGGACATACATGGGCCGAAAGTGAAAGGATATTCCACGCAAATGGTAATCAAAAGAACAGGGATTGCCTTACTTAGATAAAATAAGCTTTAAGTAAAAACTGTCACAAGATAAAGGACATTGTATTGATATACTGATAAAAGGGTTACTAGCAAGGTAAAACAGTTACAAATATATATGCACACGACATCAGAAATTGGCCAATATACAAAGGAAACATTAATTGAACTGAAGAGAAAAAGAGATGGTAATAAAATAATGGGAGATTTCAATACCCCATTTTCAATAATGGATAGAACCTCTGGATAGAATATCAATAATTATGCAGAAGATTTAAATAATAGTGTAGACCAAATAATTCTAACAGGTATATCCATGATATTCTACCCAACAGCAGCAGAACAGATATTCTTCTCAAGTGCACACAGAATGTTCTTCAGCACAGATCACATGTTATGTAACAAAACAAGTGTTAACAAATTTAGGATTATTGAAATCATACCAAGTATCTTCCCAACCACACTTGAATGAAACTAGAAGCCAATAGCCAATAGAAAACTGGATAATTCACAAATATGTGAAAATAATGTACTTTTGAATAATCAATGAGACAAAGAAAAAATCAAAAGTGTAATTATAAAATATTTTGAGATAAATGAAAACATAGCATAGTAAGACTTAAAGGATGCAGAAAAAACAGTGCTACAAGAGAAGTTTATAGCAATAAATGCGTACATTAATAAAGAAGAAGTATCTCAAATAAGCAACCCAAGGAAATATACAACTCAAGGAACTAGAAAAAGAACAAAGTAAAACTGAAGTCAGCAGAAGAAAGAAAATAATAAATATTACAGCAGAAATCAATGAAACAAAGAATAGAAAAATAATAGATAAAAAAGAATGAAACTAAGAGTTGGTTTTTTGAAAAGGTCAACAAAATTGGCAAAACTTTAGCTAGACTAAGAAAAGAGATACGAATCAAATACACAAAATCATAAATTAAAGATGAGACATTACAATTCATGCTACAGAAATTTCAAAAGGGACAAAGACAAAATTATGAAAAATGATATAACAATAAATTGCATAACTTAGAAGAAATGGATAAATTCCTAGAAATATACAACCTAACAAGATCATATCATAAAGGAAAAGAAAATCTGTTCAGACCTATGACTATTAGTGTGATTGAATGAGTAATTAACACCACCCTTAAAAAAAAATCCCAGGATTAGACGACTTCACTGGTGAATTCTATCAGATATTTAAAGAAAAATTAACACTATTTCTTCTCAAACTCTTCTCAGAAATTTAACTGGAAGGAACATGTCCATACTCATTTTATGAGTCCAGCATTGCCCTGATATCAAAGCCAGAAAAAGACACTGAAGAAAAAACAATTACAGACCAATATCCACAAAATTGATACAAAAATTCTCAACAAAATACCAGCAAACAGAATTCGACAGCACATTAAAAAGATCCTATACCATGTAGGATTTATGCGATGGGATTTATCCCTGGGATGCAAGGATTGTTCAACATACGGAAAGCAATCAGTGTGACATGCCACATTCATAGAATGGAAAATTTAAAATTACATGATGGTCAGTAGATGCAGAAAAAAGCATTTGACAACATTAACACCCATCCTTATTAAAAGCACTCAATGACTAGGGCTAAAGGAAAATTATTTCAACATCATTAAGGCCATAAATAAAAAGCCAACAGAAAAAAGCCATCACATGAAATGGTGAAAAACTGAAAACTTTTCCTCTAAGACAAGGAACAAAGCAAGGAGACTGACTCTCTCCACTTCTATTCAACATATTACTAGATGCCCTAGTTAGAACAATTAGGCAAGAAAAAGAGAAAAACATATTCAAAACAGAAAGGAAGACATAAAATTATCTCTGTTTGCAGGTGACATGATCTTATGTGTATCTAAAGACTCCAAACACACTCATACAAACCTGTTAGAACTAATAGGCAAATTCAGTAAAATTGTAGGATAAAAACTAACACACCCAAATCAGTGACATTTCTAACACTAACAATGAATAATCTGAAAAGGAAATCAAGAAAACAATCACAGTTACAGCAGTATCAGAAAGAAAAGAATACTTAGGAATAAACTAAACAAAGAGGTAAAATATTTATACATTGAAAACTGCAAACATTAAAATTGAAGAAGATACACAAGAATGGAAATACATCCCACATCCATGAATTGGAAGAATTAATATTGTTAAAATGTCCATACTACCCAAAGCCATCTATAGATTCAATGTAACCCCATCAAAATCCCATTCCAATGACATTTTTTGTTTTGCAAAAGTAGATAAAGAAATCCCAAAATTCACATGGAAGCAGAAAGGACCCCAAATAGCCACATAATCTTGAGAAAAAAAAAAAATAATAAAGTGGGAGGCATCACATTTCTAGATTTAAAGAAATATTTTACAAAGCTGCAGTAATCAAAACAGTATGGTACCACAATAAAGACAGACATATAGGAACAGTACTGTATAGAGTGCCCAGAAATAAGCACATAAATTTATAGTCAACTGATATCCTACAAAGGCACTGAGTATACACAATGGGGAAAGGATAGTCTCTTTAATAAATGGCCTTGGGAAAATTGGATTTTCACTTGCAAAAGAACTAACATGAACACTTATCTTACACCATATATAAAAATCAGGGCTTCCCTGGTGGCACAGTGGTTGAGAGTCCACCTGCTGATGCAGGGGACACCGGTTCGTGCCCGTTCCGGGAAGATCCCACATGCTGCGGAGCAGCTAGGCCCGTGAGCCATGGCTGCTGAGCCTGTGCGTGTGGAGCCTGTGCTCTGCAACGGGAGAGGCCACACAGTGAGAGGCCCATGTACTACAAAAAAAAAAAAAAAAAATCAATATAAAAAGAATTAAGGACTTAAACATACCTTAAACATTACCTGAAACTGTAAAACTCTGGAAGGAAAACATAGGTGAAAACTTGATGGCATTTGTCTTGGCAATTATTTCTTGTATAAGACACTAAAAGCATTGGCAATAAAAGGGAAAATAGGCAAGTGGGACTAAATCAACCTAAAATCTTCTGCACAGCAGAGGGGACAATCAACAGAGTGAAAAAGCAACTTACAGAATGGGAGAAAATATTTGCAAACCATGTATCGGATAAGGAGTTAATATCCAAAATATATGAGAAACTAATACAACTCAATAGCAAAAACAAAAAGATAACAACAAAAAATACACACACACAAATAAACTCATTAAAAAGTGGGCAAAAAACTTGAATAGACATTTCTCAAAAGAAGTCATACAAATGACCAACAGTTTTATGAAATGGTGCTCAACATCTCTAATCATCAGGGAAATGTAAATCAAAACCACAGTATATCACCTTACATTTTTTAAGATAGCCATTATAAAAACAAAGAAAAACAAAATTAAAAAAACAGAAAATAACAAGTGGTGGTAAGAATGTTAAGAAGTTAAAATTATTGTGCACTGTTGGTGGGAAAGTAAAAAGGTTCAGTTACTATGGAAAAGAATATGGAGGCTCACAAGAATTTAAAAACCATATGATCCCCTTAATTCCACTCCTAGGTATTTATCCAAAGGAATTGAAATCAGAATCTTGAAGAGATATTTTCACTCTCATGTTCATTGTAGCATTAGTCACAATAGCCAAGATATGAAAAGAACCTGAATGTTCATCTATAAATGAATGAATTTTAAAATGTGTTGTATCATGCAATTGAATATTAGTCAGCCTAAAAAAGAAGAAAATACTGTCATTTGCTATGACATAAATGGACCTTGAGAACATTATGTTAAGTGAAAGGAGACTGTCACAAAAGGATATATGTTACATAATCCCACTTAAATGAGGTATTTAAAATAGTTAAATTCATCAAAGCAGAAATTAGAACTGTGGTTGCCAGGAGTTGGAAGTTAGTGAAACTGCTGGTTGTTATTCAACTGGTACAAAGTTTCATTCATGCAAGGTGAAAAAGTTCTAGATATCTGCTGGATAACTTTGTGCTTAGAGTTAATACTGTACTATTTATTAAAAATTTGTTTAGAGGGTGGATCTAATTCTATGTGTTTATTTCCACAATTAAAAAAATCTACATTAATTAGTAGTCAGAAGATAACAGACTAGTCGTTGATAGTGTTTTGGGAAGAATAAGATTGAAAGATGAGTGATGAGGAAGTCCAGGGGAGGGTATTTTGAATAATTATCTCAAAATGGACGATAAAAATAATTAGAAAGAAATAAGTTACACAGATTATGACAACTACGTTAAACATAAATGAATCTTTTCACAGTGATTGCAAATCTTTGATGTGCAAAATTCTTCAGTTTCATTCCATATATTCATAAATCAACCTAAATAGATTATTATTAAAAATAAATATGTAGGGCTTCCCTGGTAGTGCAGTGGTTGAGAGTCCGCCTGCCGATGCAGGGGACACAGGTTTGTGCCCCAGTCCGGGAAAATCCCACATGCCGCGGAGCGGCTGGGCCCGTGAGCCATGGCCCCTGAGCCTGCGCGTCCGGAGCCTGTGCTCCGCAATGGGAGAGGCCACAGCAGTGAGAGGCCTGTGTACTGAGAAAAAAAAAAAAATGTATATAAAGAATTAGAACATTATATCCATCATTTATTTTAACATCTTTATTAGAGTATAATTGCTTTACAATGGTGTGTTAGTTTCTGAATTATAACAAAGTGAATCAGCTATACATATACATATGTCCCCATATCTCTTCCCTCTTGCGTCTCCCTCCTTCCCACCTTCCCTATCCCACCCCTCTAGGTGGTCACAAAGCACCGAGCTGATCTCCCTGTGCTATGCGGCCGCTTCCCACTAGCTATCGATTTTATGTTTGGGAGTGTATATATATCCATGCCACTCTCTCACTTTTTCCCAGCTTACCCTTCCCCCCCCGTATTCTCAAGTCCATTCTCTAATAGGTCTGCATCTTTATTCCCGTCTTGCCCCTAGGTTCTTCTGACCATTGTTTTTTTCTTTTTTTAGATTCCATATATATGTGTTAGCATACAGCATTTGTTTTTCTCTTTCTGACTTACTTCACTCTGTATGACAGGCCCAAGTCCATCCACCTCACTACAAATAACTCAATTTCATTTCTTTTTATGGCTGAGTAATATTCCACTGTATATATGTGCCACGTCTTCTTTATCCATTCATCTGTCGATGGACACTTAGGTTGCTTCCATGTCCTGGCTATTATAACTAGAGCTGCAATGAACGTTTTGATACATGACTCTTTTTGAATTATGGTTTTCTCAGAGTATAGGCCCAGTAGTGGGATTGCTGGGTCGTATGGTAGTTTTATTTTTAGTTTTTTAAGGAACTTCCATACTGTTCTCTATAGTGGCTCTATCAATTTACATTTCCACCAAAAGTGCAAGAGGGTTCCCTTTCCTCCACACCCTCTCCAGCATTTATTGTTTGTAGATTTTTTGATGATGGCCATTCTGACCAGTGTGAGATGATAACTCATTGTAGTTTTGATTTGCATTTCTCTAATGATTAATGATGCTGAGCATTCTTTCATGTGTTTGTTGGCAGACTGTATATCTTCTTTAGAGAAATGTCCATTTAGGTCTTCTGCCCATTTTTGGATTGGGTTGCTTGTTTTTTTGATATTGAGCTGCATGAGTTGCTTGTATGTTTTGGAGATTAATCCTTTGTCAGTTGCTTCATTTGCAAATATTTTCTCCCATTCTTAGCATTGTCTTTTTGTCTTGTTTATATCCATCATTGTATTGAACATCATACCTTTTACAAATATTCTTTAATCTCACTATGATACTACTCTCTCAAAAAGGAGATTGGCTTAAAGCATGCCTAGTTTGGAATCAAATATACAGGCTTTAAAAAATATATCAATAGAGACTTATTTTAACATAACTATGTATAAAATATTTTGTGGAATAGAACTTTAGAATATTAGTGCTGACAATCTTGGTTCTGGTTGTCTCAGTATATGCGTATCCTATCTATTAAAATCAAGACCCAGTTAGTATATGAGTGTTGCTGTTCCAATGGCCATGTCTTTTCTTTCACCCTTGCTGCTTCTCCTGCTTGGCTTTTACCTCTTCTCCCACACTCCTCCATCCTTATGGAAAGGGAACACATAAGCCCTTGGGCTTGTTTTCACCATCTCTGATGGAGGAAATGGTGAATCCAGAGCTTTCCTAACCACATTTCCACCTCCAGCTTGCTAGTCTTGATGATCAGTCATATTCCAATCACTCTTCTTCCCTTTTTAAAGTCTGAGACTACCCTGGTGGTCAAAGTAGAGCTGTTTCATATTCTTCCAGATAAAGTCACTTTAACTATATACTTTAACTTGCCTTAGTGCTTTGTGTATTGCTAGAATCACCATTTGCACCAAGTTATGACTTATCTTTCTCCCACAATCTCCAATGCAAGAAATCAGCTTTTAATATGTTGTGAGTATGTGTGTGTGAGTGTGTGTGTTTTGTGCATGTGTATAATAGGAGAAACAGGGCTGACACATATGCCTTGATAAACTGTAACATGCTATTCTCAAATTCCTAAACATCCTGCTCCTTTTTCATAGGATTTGTAATACATTTCTGATACTGTTAATGAAAATCAAAATGTTTTCCATTCAGCATTTCTTAAAGTTTTAGGTAGTAAGCACGCATACTGATTTATAGGTTTTAGTAACAGTTGAAAAATTTGGCACAATCATATCAGACGGTACTTTCATCAGAGTACGTACTATTTGCAATATTAAAGCTGGCTTTGGAGTGACCTTAAGATCTTCCTCTCACTACATTCACCAGAAACTGCTAGGTGTATATCAATGGTTATGGAAATAGGAAACATACCACTGCTAGCTCCTTGAGAATGTAAAAATACAGTAATTGGTTTTGTAGTTTTCAGTAGGAAAGTTGTGTGATTCAATGCAAGCAGTTCCAAATCACTTTGATTGCAACATCTAAATGAGTTAGTCAATGTGGGAACAACAGTCTGCCTGAGCGACACATGGTAAAATCAATCTTTGAAAAGGTATGGTGACCCTCCTAACAACAAAGGCAGGAGACTGAGACTTTTTAACTTTTTACCTGTTCTGAAAATATTAACATTAGGATCCCCTTTGCAAACCAGAAAGGTGTTATTGCTTTGCTTCAAGGGAAGGAGAATACTGTGTGAATGTATCCTTTGTCTCAATAATCCAAACAGAAGAAAAATCCTGATTGAAAGAAATTGACAGGGAGAAAAATGGGAAGAATCCATCCTGAGTTTGATTAAAAATATGATTAAAAAGGAGGGAATGCAAATATGAAAATATTTCTCAGTGTAGTTGGGATAATGGTAATGGAGTCTGATATGGTCCACACATCAATACTGAAGATTTTGAACCTTACATACTGAAAAATATCTATAGGTGCTTAAATGAGACAATCACAAATGTGGGAATAAATACCCATTGGTACTTTAAGATTCTTTAATAAAAAGAAAGCTATGATTGTTGCTTAAATTTGGAGATGTTTTAATTCCTCCTAACTTGGAAAGACCACATTTATCAGTTGCCACCAGGCAGTGTCACAGGCAAAGCAATTCATTGTAAAAAATTTATTATTACACACACATAGGATTTGTGTTCTTTGCAGTAGTTTAGATAACAATTGTTAGTGACAAACTTCATTTTCTACTGATCAATCACAAAATGCCTAATCTTGTACACGTGCTAAGGAAAAACACAACTTAATCATCAATGATTTATAAGTATACACAGATATCTGATGACTACATTTACATGTTAAAAACCCTTCTTGTTTTTATATCTCTTACATATAGAGTTTCTTTGAGCCCCGTTCTGTTTTCATTCCTCCTAGTCAGGATCCATGTTGTAATCACATACTACTTAAGTACAAGTTTTAATTTCCTTATTAACACATCCTTAGTACATTCTCTGTGCACTACATGCCTACAGCCAGCTCCTATTGTCTTTTACCATCTGGGCTGCT
Source organism: Pseudorca crassidens (assembly GCF_039906515.1). Taxonomy (NCBI): domain Eukaryota; kingdom Metazoa; phylum Chordata; class Mammalia; order Artiodactyla; family Delphinidae; genus Pseudorca; species Pseudorca crassidens. The sequence goes on along the minus strand of NC_090312.1, from coordinate 64,496,820 downwards.
GAATTTCAGAGTCTCTCCTCTCCTCTCTTTTTAAGAAAACTTGAACTATCTTTTAAAGGCAATGAACTTAGAATATCACTGGATATGCTACTAGCTGCTTTGTTTCCACTTTGGGCTTTTGCCCTAAGTGAGGCTTGTGCATTATTTAAAGCACTATTTATGACAAAGCATGGATTAAACCTGTTCCTGATGATTTTGAAAAAAATGGAATTTTAAAAACAGTATTAAAACTCACAATAAAACTTAATAATTAAAGCTATTCAATATTTACATGGCACATACTGCTTTGTGGGAAAAAGCCCCTCAAATTTTATGTGGTCAATGTGAATTCTGTAATTCTTCTTCATCGCTTTATTATACGTCCATCAAAATATTTAGAAGATGTGGTGAGACAGCCTGCCAAAACATTCCCTAGGATGAAGCTGAAATTAACTACCCTAATGGTGCTTCTAGTCTCGATTGGGTTTTACAAGTCATTGGCTACAGTCAGGGTAAACTAATTGAGGGCCCATAATCACCATAATTTTATAAAAACAAATGAGCAAACAGCACAACAAAACACAAAAGAATCTTATCAGCTCAAATCTAGAAAAAAAACCATGAATATCAAAAATCTTATGTTCCTATGAATTGCTTCTAACCAAGCTAAGGCATTGTGTGTTTGAGTAGGAAAGACTGGACTTATCCAACTCATATTAGAGGGAAAGACACATCTAGTGCTCACAGCAGGCAGCTGTCCAAGCTATTGTGGTCTAGCAAGGACGTGTAGCAGCCCCACCTCTCTTATTGCCTTTTGAAAAATGCAAGGTGACAACTACACCTTCTCCACCCATTTTGAATCACTTAAAAAAGTATTTTGTGAACTTTTACATTTTTTAACATTGTTTCTTATAAACCCACATGCTTCACAGCTCCCAAGGTAGAGTATTTCTTATTTCTATACCTCTGCATACCTAACTGATACTGTATATCTTTGTTTAGAAGCTATGGCTTCTATTAAATTTAATTACTTACCCCTGTGGCTTTAAATTGAGGGTGGCTATAAAACAAAGACGGCTTCTATTAAATTTAATTACTTTCCCCTGCGGCTTGCATGGCAAGGGTGGCTTCTATTAAAAAACTGCATGGTATAGGTGTGGCTGCTAATCAAGGATGCTTCTAAATGAAGATATACAGTCTGTGGTAATAATTAATCAAAGAAGAGGATGTTAGATATAGAAATAGGATTGCATGATATATGCCAATTCTGAAATTTATTAAAGTAATCGTAGTTCTAAAAGAGTTTTTCATAATTTATGTCGTTCTACTTTTCTTAATAAAAAATATAGGTTACATCTGCACATACTATATAGGATATATTAATGTTCTATTGAGGAAGGTAAATATTTTTAAACATCGCACCCTATCAGATAAAGCGTAAGTCTCTGTGATGCTTTTAACTGATTTTTCCCCTTTTGATAGTAGCTGAATAAAGAAAATGGCTTACAGATTTAGCTGTGTATATAGTTTGAAAGTAACAACTGAAAAATGATGTTCATAATCTGAATTGCAATGAAACCAATTATCTGTACTGTGGTTGTTCACATGGGAATTCTCCTAAAGGTTTAGTATTTCTTAAAAGAAATTAAAAACAGCTGTAAAAATACCATAAAACAAAAATAGCAGCTGCAAAAGAGATTAACATTCCTAAATTTCATTTGAACCTGATATGTTATTTTTCCAACAGCAACATATATATTCCGATTTTTAAATCTATCTTTATGAAATTTTACCTTGAAAAACACAGGACTACTGAATACATTCTTGCTATTACCAGTATTTAATATTCACATGAATTTTATACATTTTTCCCCCTTAAGTTGTTATAATTCTATCGTTTTTAGTAATCCTTAAATATGAGCTATCATTGTTAAATGATCTAAAGTCATTTAAGATTTAAACAATACTGGGTAAACAAACTACAGCAAACTCTGTGCCTCTCATTTTTTTCATTATTTAAAGCTGTCAACTGCCTTTCACACTGAACCATGAAGACCAAGAGCTTTTTAAAAATTTTATGTAGTATCTGATTTCGAATTAAGCAATCATAAATAAAAGTATACCTGATGTTTTTCATGTATATACATATACTTATATGCATATATATTAAAACAAAATGCAATTTATAAAACAAATCTGGGGGTGGTGACAGTATAAAACAGTTAGTTTTGCTGTGCTGTTCAAAACATATGGCAGCAACTTTTCTAGACTTGTGCCAGATGGAGGCCTTTAATCGATCCGGTCTGTTATACCGTATGTTATTTCTCCATTAAAAAGGGTTCCTCCTTCCCAATTTATAAATATATTGCTAAATTCTTAAGTGCAAGGAGTAACACTTTGCAACTTAGAAATGATAAACTGAGAATCTTTATTTTTTTAAAGGCAACAAATTATTAAGCAGATAAAAATCATCTGAAAGTTGTATTTGTATTCTTCTAGCAAAACTTTTGTCAGCTGTTCAGATTTAACACACATTCACCATAGTTTATGTATCTTATTTGTTTGGGTTTTGTTGGTTTAGTAGCCAAATGCTTTCAGACAAGAATATTACACTTGACAAGCTCTCTAGTAAATATTGCCAATATTAATAGAGTCAATTAAATCATTAAACTTGGTAAAACTTCAGTAATTACTTCGAGTTTCCAAAGGTAAAAATCACTTTTCAATTGCATTTCATATTAAAATATTTCCAAGTGTTCTATACAATTAAAAAAATATTTTTCCCCAAATGAATATTTAAATCAGCCTCATTACCATTTAAAAATACATGAGGAAACATTGATCCAGGTATAAGGTAAAAAGATTTTATGTACATCAATATGTGAAAGGCAAATTTAAAGGAAAGGTACTGTTGTTATAACACAAAGAGTGTAGTTTGTTTTATCTTAAACTTGTTAGTAAAGCTAATTAACACACGTATAATTTAAAAAAATATGTGATGAGCTAAGAAATAAGAATATAACATTTTGGAATAGTTTACTGCTATTGTTCTTTTGTTATAAATATTGTTTGTGACATAGGTTCAGATTTTGAAGTAAACTTAGATGTATGCATAAAAGAAATCAAATGAAAGCAACTAGTCCCTAGAGAAATGTGCAATCTTTTTGCAGAAACCAGCTTTAACGTAGACCAGTGCTTAACATATTCACAGCTTATAACAACTTATGAAATGGGTGAATGTTGAAACAAACTATCAACCAGATCTATTCTCTTTAGCATGTTTATTTATGACTACTTTCTTTTGAAAGAAACCAGGAGTATGATAATGGTCACACACAGACTAAATAGGCTGTGTTTCCATGAGCAGTAATCCCATACAAGCACGAGAGAGAAAAGCCGAATTTCTCCAATATAATACTACAAGGGCAAATGACAGCCTTACCTGATGGCTGATATCTTTTATAGTACAACTGTGACATATTTTATGCATCACAAAGAATGATCAAAGATGTCTCTAGAGGCTCTCTGTCATGGAATGTGGCCCCATAGTCCCTGTCTGCCTTTAAATCAGGCAATAATGCACCTTTAAAATAAGCTGGGCATGTTTTCCAGAGCGATGATTATTTTGGATATATTTGAGCATGATTTTGATTTCTCTTTCAGTCATGTGATTTCTAAAATTATAGGCATGTTTCATTTGGTTGTGAAATGAAAAGTGACTAAAATAAACATGAGATTGTATATTTTTAAAAGTCCATGTTTAACATATAGTTCTGCTTGTTTTTACTGCTTTTGTAACATAACATAGTTTAGAAAAGAAAATGCAATTCAGAAACTAACATAACCATTCCCATTTGTTTCCTATTAAAACATATTAATAAAATAACTTCAGTGTACTTTTGTTCTTACATATAAAATTTTGCATTGCAGCTATTTTTTTAATCAAACTTAAATGACTATTTAGATTTTCTTTACAAATTGAAAATAAAATGGAAAATTGTGGCAATTGCTTAATTTTAGCACACAGACACCAATCTTATAATATTTAGGTAATATCCAAAAATACTGTTTTCCTAAACAGCTTGAAAGGTTTTGATGAAAATGTCTTGTTACTCAGACTCATCCAGGCAATTAAATTTTCTCCTATCTTTGGAGTTTGTCTCCACACATAACCAAAGACCAAAAAAAGAGGTGTTTTGATTACAATATACCCTACTAGCTATTCATAGTGAGTATTTTACCAGGACTATATATTTTTAAACAAACAAGTAAACAAAACCTGGTTATGATTATTGGTTAACAGCCTTTGTTAATGAGAGAAGGACATCAGTTGCATAAATCAGCCAAATGCATTTTGTTGCTTTGGTTGATTTATATTTGCAAAGAAATATCACTGGCTACATGGCAGTACTTTCTTTCATTGTGATTTTCATTTAGTGATAGCTCTTGGGTGCTGAAGAATTCTAAATCTGTATTCAATGGCTCTTAAATCTCTCTGCAAAAAATACAGGGCCAGCCAAGAGATTATGAACACAGTTAATCAGTCTTATTGGCAAAAACACCTGGAATATTTGCCCTAAAAAGAGTGAGTATACAAAGAATATCTTTTATTTATAAGAAACACGCATACCCAATTGTAAGTGTGCTGCAATCTATTTTTAGCTAAAAGGCCACTATCATATTGCCTTTGTGGCCTTTAAGAATTATTCACAATTATATTAAAATTAAAATTCAATTCATTCAGCTCAGTTAAATATATAGGTCATATTTAAATTTGTTGTCATGTTTATTGACATATTAATGGTCTTATATAGAGGTAATATCCCTAAAATTATTTATAAAATAAATATGAAAATGAACTGTAATTTTCAATATTATATATTTTTTAACTATTCCCTACTGTACCTGAAGCCAATAAAATGGCATAAAAAAGGTAGTATCAAAAATGTAATCTATTTTTATAAGAAATGTTATTCCTTTGGGTTTTCAGAGTCATGAAATGTACATTGGTTCCTGATTTTATAAGATTATCAGCTTCTGTCCACTGTTCTGAGATTTAACTCATTTTAAAGTTAATATTTATAACTTAATGTTTTATTTTAAACAGATCAGTAGCATGCCATTATTTACAGTATATCTAAAAATGCTTTGAAACTGTGAAATATTAAAGACATGATTATTATTTGCATTCAGCTGTCATAAGAATATTTTCTTACACATATAACAAATACTTCACTGTATCTTTCTACTGGTCATCTTTCAAAGTTCTATTAAAATGAAGAAACCTCAAAATGATAATTATGCACACATTTTTTGTATGTGGGATCTTAGTTTCTGACCAGGGATTGAACCCTGGGCCTCGGAAGTGAGAGCACCAAGTCCTAACCACTGAATTACCAGGGAATTCCCTCAAAATGATAATTATAAAATGCTGTATTACTAGGTGAAAATTTTCAGAATCAATTTATTGTCACGGCTGTTCTGTTGATAAGGAGTCCAGAGGAACATTATAGAAAAAGTTAAAATATTTATAGTAAACAAATTTTTAGTCATTCAACTATTTTTAAGGGAGAAGGCAAAGAAGACAAAAATAATTTACTCTTAGGGTATTCTTGGCCATTGGCTAGTTTATGTATAATTTGATTTCTATAGTTTCCATAGTTTCATATATCTTTAGTTTCAACATTTAGGAATTTAAATTTGATAAAATATTTGTGTGATCTTTTCCAGCTCTAGAATTGGGGAGCTTTAGTTTGAGAAGGAAATTTAGAGTTCATTTAACCTTTAACATCTCAAACCATGCTTTAGTCCTCTTACCAAAATAGTAAAACATTATATTTATGCACATTTACAGATCACAAAATTTTTCAACATGTATCGCTCAGATCATTCACACAATAGTCCTGCACTCCCCCAAAAAAGAAACTGATCCCATTATGCTAATATAAGATAATGACAGAACTTTGATTCAATGAGTCACTTTTTAATATCTCCAGGAAGTGACCAAATAAGAAATAGAAGCCAAGTATATTTCAAATGTAATATTCTGTGTTGCCTTCTATAGGATTACTTAAATATCCTTGAAAAGTGATAATTCAGCTTTTGAGAGACAAGGAGCTCATTACAGTGTGTCAACCTGCTTTTTTGAGGTTGCTTTGTAATAAAATGATATAATAGTTAATAATTACCTTATATGGTTCCCAATACTGCTCCTTGTCATATACAGCCACTATTCTGTTTCTGTAATTGAAGATCAAGCTGTGATCTTGGAGTAGGGTTCATGATTTATGTCTCTGCATCTTCAGCAACAAGCACAGTGAATGCAACATAGTAGATGCTCAATAAATAAGTATTGAATATATTGTTCCAGATTTTTGAAAGTGATCCTACCCAAAAATTGTTATAAGTTTGTGAATCTTATATGTTTGCAGGTGAAACTTTTCCAGCCATTTCAACATGGACTCAGACTTGTTCACAGATATGTCATCAACACCTGGAACAGTATCTGCACACAGGTGGCAAACAACTATATACATGCACTATAAAAAGGTGGGGATAAATATACATAACTAATGAAACTGTTTTCAGAAAATTTACCACATTAGATCACTCTTCTCAGAATACATTCAAGCTTGTCAAAGTCCCACTGAAAACATGCCGTGCAATACCAAACATATGAAGTTTGGTTATATAACTTTTTGCTGTATAACCTCTCTAAGAATCACTGAAAGAAGTGATTTTACTTGGCATATATACTTTGATTCCAAATAATCTAGACAAAAAGTGTTTTTATTTATAAAACTCATCTACATAAATTCAGGACAAGTCTATATAAGAATATGACAAAATAAATTTGCAATTAAACTAAAACGACTAGGAAACATAGAAACTAGACAAATGAAAACAAATTATTCAGAGGATGTGTGTGCATGTATATATATATATATATATATATATGTATTTTTATGTAATTTGTCTCTAAAAGTTCAAAAATATATGTTCATAACATAAAATAGTAGCCATTAAGGAGTCATTTTAACCACAGAACCAATACTTAAAAGAAACAGGAAATCCTAAATAAATCCAAAATTAATACCTAAAGGCAAAATCAAATCACTCTTTTTATAAAGAGTTAATCAAAATATCACAGCATTAACAAAAAAATTCCTATATTTAAGATCATTAAAAAGTAGATTGGAAGAATTAATAGTAAATTTCAAGGTTAAAAAGAAAAACTAAACTTTAAATATTGGATGTATTTGTTGCAAAACTATGAGTCCCAGTACTTAAATCAAGGCCCAGAATTATGGGTCCCTGTGCTGGAAAGAATAGTCTGAATTTAAATTTTCTTACGTGGAACTTTTCCTGTGTTTAGCCAAGGTAAATTGAGAAATGGAGACAATTGACAAGGTAAATGAATACAAAGCAAGCAAGTGTACAAATATGTATATAGTTGTGTGGAAATAGTCACAAAACTTAGGAGGAATTTGTTTTGTCTTTGTGTTTATAAAGAGCATGTTTGCATTCAATATGTAAAACAATCCATAGGGAAAGGTTTGGCTGCATAAAACAGATGAAGGTGATAAATTTATAATAAGAGGTACAGACACTTTACAGACTATCAATATATACAAATTAGTTTGAGAATATTTTTTGGTCTTTTTAAAGTAGTTTTCCAGACACAGTGGTCCAAGTTGAGTGATTGGTGTCAGAGTTCTTGTCTTGCCCTATCCTGACAACCCTTCTAATATCTTCTCTAGAGAAGTCACATATATATATATATATATATATATATATTTGTATTTTTAATAAAATTTGAATGAAAAGAGAGGAATTGTGTTTACCCAGAATATTTGTTTCTCTAGTGTATTACAGATAACTCTAAACAAATAGAAAAAAAATTGACAAAATGCTCTATTAGTGAAACTTCAGAGAAATATGAGATACAGTAATTTGGGTGGATATCAAAGATGTTATGCTATGAGAAAGAAGCCAATTTCAAAAAGTTACATATTATGTAATTTCATTTATATGGCAGTCTTAAAAGATAAAATTGTAGTTTGGGAGTACAGAGCAATGATTGTCGGGAGTTAGAGATGGACTCTCTGTGAGTATACAGGGGTACCATGGGGGGCTTCCGGGGTGGTGATGTGACTTATCACTGTTCTGATTTTGGAGGTGGTTCCACAAATTTACACTTCTGTTAAAACTTATAGAACTTTACAGCCAAAAAAGGTACATTGTAAGATTTTTCAATAAGGATATATTTATATATTCTTTATTGTCACATGTTTTTATATTCTTTATTTATACCCTGAAAAAGCAAAAGACTATATCAGAAACCAATTAAATTAATAAGCCTTGGTGGGTGGGAATGGTTTGGATCAAGACAGGAGACAAACTGAAACATCTTAACTTCTATCTTTTAATATTGCTTGGATTTGTCATGTGATTGAATTACCAATCTTGAAAAACACAATTAAATTACAAAAAAAAAAATCAGATATTTGGCTGGTTGCTTCTATTTTTCCCCCATTGGTAATCAATTGTTTGCTTAACACTTTTTTAATTCAGGAGGTGCAATGAAAAGAAAGTTAAATGTATACAAATTCTATTGGATTCATTTCTTGAACAATATTTTTCTTTCCTATACCCTATGCATAGCTTCATGTAGAGCCCTCTGTCCAGTAGGCATTCATGCATCTTTCTTCTAGAAACAATTCCTTTTATGACTGAATTAGCTGCCTTGAAATAAAATTTGGGAAAAAAAGGGGAATCTATTTCTTTGTTGAAACACTAACACCCACAACCATATGTTTTGGATTATTCTGTAGTTAAACTTCTATTTACTCTTTTGTAAATTCATCTGTGTTTTGTAGTATGTAATGCTAACAAGTTACAGAATACAATGATAGCAATTAAGCTGCTTTATCTCGACAATGGGAAAATAATTGATTATTTTTCTACTCACTTAACCTAGTTGATTGTTTTAGCCTTGCCTAAATTGTCCACATGTGAAACTTACCTAAAGGAACCTATTAATTTCCAATGGTATTCATCTTTTGCTGTCTTCACTGAGAATTAAATAAGCTAACTCAGAATGCAGACTACTTAAGAACTTAAGTTTTCCCATACACTTTCATAATTGGCACCACTAAATGTATACACACTATTACTTGCTCCTTTAGTTGTTAACAAAATTTTTGATTGATTTTTTTTATCCAAGGTTGTGTTTGAAGGAACCTGTTGATTTCCATTGCCAATTATATATATATTTTTTGTCTCAGTTCTTCCTGGAGGAGGAAGAACTTTTCTCTCCATTTTGAAGACAGACTCCCTATTCTTTTGAATATCAATGTAAAAGCAAAGGATATCAGAGACTTGAAATTCAATTTCCGGTTGTAAGGACCAGGATATACCAAATAAAGAACAAATTTACTTAAGGAAATCAGTAAGTTCAGTCTACAAAGCCAATTGTTTGAGTGCTGCAGCTACATTATTTTAGGCTTTGGTCTTCAAGCTCTCCAAAATATTCTGAAAAAAAATGTCCACTTTGGAGATTCCTGTGTATGGCTTTTCTCTTGCTTACTAAGGATTTTTAAATATCAACTCACTGATGTCCCTGTAGAGAGGTAAAAATGGTGTGAATCCAGTTTGCAGAGTCCGAATAAGCTACTATTTAAAATAATGGTTTAAAATCCTGATTTAAAAAACATGGCATATTAATTTATCCTTAACCATCTTAGACAAACTGCTCCCACAATACTCTTCATGACTGGAAACAAATCTGGGGAATTTTTGTTATGATTTTGCACTCTGTGGCACTGCATTAATTAATAGCAATACCTTCAATGTATTATATTAAAAAACAGAGTCATCAAGGAGGACACAAAAAGAATGACGGGCAAGCAACTCATCAGTATTTTATTAGACCAAATCTTGATTCATAAAGCCCAAGCTTTCTCCCTCCCTAGGTAGAAAGATAGTAATGTGTTAGATTGTGTATTAGGTCTTATTACAGATGTGTCAGTTTTAGTTTGAAACATAAATATATTTTATTCATACATTTGCACTTACAGTGATCAATGATAGTGTATCTAGTACACTAAAATTTGTTTTTGATCAGTAGAAAAGCAATTATTCATAAAACCCAAAATAGAGGTAAAGTTGTGGAAGAAAAGGAAAGAATTATAGGTTTCTTACACGGAAGGTAATTTTAATATAGACGAGATTGGTCCAAGTTCCGCCATTCAGATTGATAGATTATCTAGCAGAACTATCATTTCAATAATCTCAATGACAGTATAGCACTGGATACTTGGTACAGTATTATAAATTAAATTTACTGCAAATGTTATTACAGAGAATATGGAAAGAGATCTATTATTTGTGTTTGTGAAAGTTTAGATAGGAAAAAATTTAAGATTCTTTGACAAATCGTAACAGAAATGATCTATATGATATGCTATATTGTCAGTTGTCAAAAATTTCACTTTAACCATTACTTCTTCATCAGTATCCTTGAATTATAGTGACATGATTCCACTTGTGAGAGAAAATATTATATTAATCAACTTGAATGTTACCCCTGTAAGGCAGTGCTTTGCAGTGTTTGGCAATGTTGGATGCAGTTAACTTTTTAGAGAAATGTATTAGCTTCTCTTTACTTTATCTAATATTGAGAACTTGTAGTTGGTACAATATAAGGTTGCTGGTAATCCCTGTTGTAATGTAAAACTGTAATTATACTGATGGAATTTATTATATTATAAAACTGTAATTTATTATATTAATGTTTACCAATTTTAACATGCACACATATATCTTCATTAACTCATCAAATACTCTTTTATTCATATTTCAAAAACTACCTGTGATATAGCTAAAATATAATTTTATATCTATCTAGCAATCATGAATCATCAATCTATATTCTTGCTTACCTATACCTAGTTACCTTTACCTAAAATAAAATTGAAATCAATATGTATTTCTCAGGTATATTTTTGCCAGAAAAAACATTCATCCTATATCATTATTGTTAAATTTATTTTTCTTATCTTCTGGACTATAAGCCTTATAAGAGGTAAATACCCTAAACATTCAACACACTGTTGGAAACCCAAGGGAATAAATCAGAGATTGTCAAACTATGAATTTCACTGTCCTCTAACTATCAATTGCACCTCCTATTGGATGCATTGACACACACCACCCATAAATCATCTTTTCTGCTAGGCAATAAAGCAACAAAAGCCACAACCACATCAAAGTAAATGCTAATGTTTATTGAGAACTTATGATATGCCTGGCCCTCTTTCAAGAGCTTTAATCTTTCTAACAACACTTTTCGTTGATACTATCATTATGTTTGCATTGAAATGAGGAAACTGAGGCACAGAAACTAAAAAATGTACCCCAGATAACATAGCTAGAAAGAAGAGTCAAGATTCAAAAACTATATTTTGAAGGGATAGGTTGGAAAGAAAGTTGAGACTTAACTCTTTGCATCTTAGTTTCTAAGCATATGAAAGTATATGGGGGTCAGACCATGACATACTTAAGACCTCTTCCATGTTGATGCTTCTGAGAAATTGCAATGTGTGCACATTATAGATGCTACAAAATAATTTTCTAGTTGCTAATATATCTGACATTATAAGATGCTGTGTACTTAAAGAAATCCTATGTTAGACTTCAAAAATTAGAATCCTCTAGATATATCAGAGCAGTCACCATACTAGAAGGTTATCTAAATCATGTTTTCTTTTTATCATTATAATGTTTTCAGATGACAAATGTTTGCTTCTAAATGAGTTGTTTCCAAGCTTGTTAAACTTCTTAAATTTTCAGGGCTTTATTTTTGAATTGCGATTCTGCACAATTTTCCTTTGATAACCTGCTTTAATTCCATCACCTATAAATCAATGTGAGTCTTTTAACACTATGACTTTCATGTGTACACTTTCTTCAGATCATCCTTTAAAAATTACTATGTTTGCTAAGAATTACTTCTTTTTTATTCCTTTTATTTCCTTTGTCATGAATTACACCACGTCTCATTTTCTGAGCTGTAATAAATGGACTCATACATTGTTCTCATCTTTGAGAATTTTATAGATTTCCATTTAAACTTAATCTTTTTAGGAAGAAGGGCTATCTTAACCAGCATAAAATTGGAGACCTAGCTAGCCTAAATAAAAAAGTGACATTTGGAGGAGGCAATTATATTATTCAGGGTCCTAATAATAGTATAATCATGAAAAGGAAAGAATAGATAAAAATCTTGTTTAAAATTAAAGCTTTATATTTTTTATTCAATTGTTTTATCTGTATCAGATATTTTAATTATACTTTTGATATATCTTACATGTTTTTGGTAAGTGAATACTATAAACAATTTTCCAATTTTCTAAATTTAAATTTGAACTTAATATTTACATATCCGTGTGTGTGTGTGTGTGTGTGTGTGTGTGTGTGTGTTCTCACCTAACAGTGTGGAAAAAGATGAACATGGCTAGAGTGATAAATTTAATAATTTCTGGAACTTACAATTTGATTATGAATTAAAATGTACCATTTCTTTTAATACCAAATTTTAAGGAGGTGAGTGTTTTCTACTGTCTACCTAAAAATGAAATATGTCACTCATCATTCCTACCTTGAACACTTTAAACATAGGTCTTGTCTATCTAAATTCTTCAACAGCATATCCTTCATTCAGTGCCCAAATAAACAGGTGAATCAATACAAGTAAGACTTTGGACTTCAAGATGCTTCTAAGCTAGTGTAAGGGATGACGAAACAACAATATTCAGTTAAAAGTATGGTTATTTATATCATATGAAAGAGTTAACACACTTCAATTTCCAAGAACATTTCTCATATGTAAATGAACAGATATTTGCTGTATAAATTAAGATAAACATTATAAATCATATGCTCTTTCATTGTGTAACATGTATAGAGATGTAACATACAGATCACTCTTTCTTAACTCTGACTTTATTACAGATCTTTGACTATCCAGCCATCTCAGGACTTGTAAAATCTCCAAAAAAATTATTTGTAAATGCACTTCAATTAGAAAAAAATTATGTTCTAATGAGTATTGTTTGGAGATGACATGTCAAAAATTAGACACATAAAGATAAGGAGGTGTCAAATCCCCCTAAATATTAAAAATCACTAGCTTGGGCTTCACTCTAATCCATAAAATTGGATAGAAAAATAAATGATTGTTTAATAAAATACCAAATAGTTTTCTACATGGTGCTGCCACTGTGGATATTAAATGCAACTTAATAGGCAATAATAGAATTTGATTTAGAAAAGAAACAAAGAATAGTAGTCTGTTTGGAATAAAGAGTTCCAAAAACAAACTCAAGAAGTTTTTTGCCTTTATACTGAGAATTAAAAGACTTAGAAATAAAAAATAGCATTTGGCACTTCTACGTCATGTACTAGTTTTCATGTTCCATAGATCTTAAGTTGGAATATTGTCCTTAATTTATGTAAGGCAGGGTTATTTTTCCTTTTTTAATTTATGAAAAATAGATATAGAAAGTGCCATTAACTCTTAGACTATATGAGCTGATGGAGGTTATGGTTAATACTTCTTTTTTTTTTTTTTTTTGGTGTCTTTACTCTTTCTTTATTCTTTGGGTCTTAAGTCTATTTTGCCAAATTTTCACATGGCTATTCTAGTTCACTTTGCTTCTATTTTTGTTTTTAAAAACTTATTTTGTTTAGTGCAGTTTTAGGTTCACAGCAGTGTTGAGCAGAAACTACAAAGTACATAGACTCCCAGCTTCCACACATTCATAGCCTCCCCTATCATCAACAACCCACCAGAGTGGAACATTTGTTACAATCCATGAACCTATATTGACACATATTGATCACCCCAAATCCATAGTTTACCTTAAGGTTCACTCTTAGTTTTGTACATTCTATGGGTTTGGACAAATGCATAATGACTTGTGTCCATCTTTAGAGTATCACACAGAAGAATTTCACTGACCTAAAATTCCTCTGTGCTATAGGTCGGTCAATAGCTCTTGATATCAAAGGTCTTGCCCTAGACTACCAAGAAAGTTTCAGAAGGCACTCATGGAAGGAAGTGAATGTTATACAGTCCTAAAATTTGCTTTTCAGTTAAAAGTATCAGTTTTAGAAAAATAAATGTCTAGTTACATTCTAGAAACATGTGATAATGTAGAGGCATCTGAAATAAAGAGTAATTTGTAAAGGAAATTTGAAGGCAAAGACTTCAGAAATATTGATGTTAAGGTATTTAATTAGGAACATAGTATTTGCTTGCATTACTGGCCAGTAAATAAGCACTATGGAGTTAAATGAATAATGCTGGAGCTTAGAATCTGGCAACATCTCTACCATGAATATTGCCTTTGGTTTGTGTGCAAACTTAAAAGGAGTAAATTTCGTCTTTGTTTCTTGTTCCTTGGATTCCGCACAGTGGTGAAGCTCCTTTGTTGTTGGCATGCCTTAATTTAAACGTGTGGCTGTTCTCTTTCTGTTTTCACTGCAGGCTCAAATATCTCTTAAATGCCAATCTTGTTAGAAATCATGGGGAATTGTTTCTTCTCCTGTTTAGTCTCCAAAGTGGTATTTTTCAACATTATAAAAATTATTTATTCACTCCTCATATATTTATCTAGCATCTTCTCTGTGTTAGACATAGCTGTGATGCTTTAGAATGGACTGCTGAACAAGATCTCTACCTACCTCTCTAGCACCTTCACTTCACGCAGTTCTCCCTTTTAGCTCTATTGCAAACAGACTTTCAGTTCTTTACACAAGCCCTAATGTCTCCTGTTCTATTACCTTTGCATAAGATCTTTTCCTGTCTTCCCATCCTACTTCTCACACCTATATCTCATCCTAGTCCTCGTTCCAGTCACAGTCCAAACATCACTTCCTCAAGGAAATCTGTTTTTGTCTTCTAATCTTACAGATTCATGAACTTCCTTTTGGAGTCTTATTTCAGCAGTAAATTTATTGTTATTTATGTAAAGATTTAATAGCAACTATCTCCCTCACCAGTCTCTTTGCTCCACGATGGCAGGGGACTGTGCCATTTTTGTTCAGTTTCATATTTTCAGCACTTACCACTATGCCTTTCATAAACTGAGACTGCAGAGTTGAAGGGTTGATGGTTAAAGCAGAAAATGGAAACATTTCCAAGATCAAAAACAAATACTTATGGGACTTTATTAACACATATATGTGGAATAATAGAAAAATAGCAAAATACTACAGATGAACCTATTTGTAGGGCAGGAATAGAGATGTAGATGTAGAGAATAGACATGTGGACATGGGAAGGGGAGGGGAGGGTGGGACAAATTGGGAGATTAGGTTTGACATAAATACACTACCATGTGTAAAATAGATAGCTAGCAGGAACATGCTATAAAGCACAGGAAGCTCAACTCAGTGCTCTGTGATGACCTAGATGGGTGGGATGGTGGCGGGGGGGTGGGAGGGAGGTCCAAGAGGGAGGGTATATAGGTATACATATAACTGATTCACTTCATTGTACAGCAGAAACTAACACAACATTGTAAAACAATTTTACTCCCCCCAAAATGTTATTATTAAATTTTTACCTTTGGCGAAATATATTATGAAGACCACTTTTGACTGGGATTTTTTGGGGACGTTTTTGTATTTTAACAATATTTTGTTAAGGAATCAGAGAGATGCCTAAAGTTGTTTTTATTGACTTGACATTAATATTGTGAATTAAGGTTGTTATCCTCCAATAGAATTTATTCTATTTCAGTCTAAAACATAATATCATAAATGGTATTACTGTTTTGTCTTTGAAAATTTCTAGGATTTTCTAGATCAGTCCCAGGTTGTTGAGTCATATTCATTTTAAAAAGACTGAATAATTTAATGTATAATTTAACTGCATTATTTAATGTTATGCCATTAAAGATTTCATATATATAAAACACTATAATTTTCAAAATTTTTCCAATAAGTGTATAAGTTTCAATTTTATTCTAAAACTGTTGTTGTTGGGGAACACAGAAAATAAAACTGCAAATTTAAAATTTATCCTACAGAAGAAAAATTAAAAGCAATGCTTGTATAGAGGGTATTAAGGGATATCCAGAAGTTTAAATGGTTCAGAGAAGTAATGGAGAATAAAACTGAGAGAAAGTCACTTTGTCAACAAGTTACAGGCAATCTCTCAGGGATCAGTTCTCATATAGATATATGGATAAGAACAAGATAGCTGGTATTAAGAGATTAATGTTGAACAAGTCACTCACTAAGTGTAAATTTCAGGGTTCAAGAGTCTGGGAAGCAGGAGCAAGTTGAGAATTTGTAGAACTAGAGTCAAGTAGTTTTATTTAAAACAGGGAAAGTAAAAAAAAAATAAGACATTAAAAGGAGTGAAACATAATGTCAGTGAAAGGTCTTTAATGCAGAAACAAGACTTGAGGTTTGAGAACAGAGGTTTTAGTTTTATGAAGGAAGCAAGAGTGTTCATTTTCTAACCATTTCCACATATCTTCATGAATGTGGAACAGAATAAACTGAGGTTCCAGGAGTAAAGTGAGATCCTTTCAAACTAACTCCATTGCATTTGATATTTCTTTTTATTGGTAATCTATTCTATTACATTTGTTTATGTATTGCCTTAGAAACAACCAACGATGAACTTTTTTTCACCTTGCTTGTACATAAGTTTCTTCTTCTTTCCCATCTTAACAGAAGATTGTATTCTTTCAAGGAGTAATCTCTTGATCAATGCTTTGAATCCCATACCTTTTTTCCTTATTTATTTTTCCTTTTCTATATATGTCATTCTCTCATTAGTGGCATCCTTGCAGTTCACAAATATTAAAGTTCTTCCAAACTTCTCACTCATGCATTTACACAGGGGTGTGTGAGTACACAAAACACACACACAGATTCTTCTGACTCCTGGAATCCCACTCAGTTATTCTCTTTCCCTTTATGTCAAAGTCCGTGAAAATATTTGACCTTCCTTGACTCTACTTCAAGTTCATTTACTTCTCAGTCAATCATAATCTGGATTCTCTCCCTCTATATTGACTGGAACTGCTTTTATGAAAATAATTTGGTATCTTACTATTTGTCAAAACTATTGAAAACATTTTGATACTTATTTTTATTGATCTCAAAACAACATCTGCCTCCATCTTCTGCCATGACAACCCTCTTAGGGCTCTCTCTCCTCTACCCCTGCCTCACTGGGTCCTCCTTCTCACTGCTTAGTTTTCTACTCTCAACTCTTCTCAGTCTGCACACTATTCCGGAATAATTTTATCTATACCAAAAACTATAATGATGACCCCTCTACAGAAGACACCAATAGTTATGATCCCAACCTAATTTCTTCTTTTGAATTATAGGCACATCCTTTGGAATGTCCCACAGGCTCTTCCAATGTGAAACTGAAAACTGGACTCAGCATCTCTGGCTCATTTCCCACAGGGAGACCTCTTTCAGTGTTCTCTATCCAGGTAAGTTATATCCTTGTCATCAAGCCAAACTCCTCAATTCCTCTTGTATTGCTTATTTTTACTTCTCTAATTAATATGTTATTAGTCATGAAATCCATCTGATTGTGCATATTAATATCTTTAAAATACAATTCACCTTTTCTCTGTAGTTGATACTTGCAAGTTCTACTCATAATTGACATTCTCTATGGTGTCTAGGTGGCTCCTCCAAAATACTTTGCTAGAGAAATCTTTCTAATACAAAATACTGATCACATAATTTGTTGTTTACAGGTCTTTAGAGCAGCAGTCCCCATCCTTTTTGGTGCCAGGGACTGGTTTCGTGGAAGACAATTTTTCCATGGGGGTGGGATGGGGGGGATGGTTCAGGCGGTAATGCGAGTGACGGGGAGTGGCGGGGAGCGGCAGATGAAGCTTCACTCACTTGCCCACTGCTCACCTCCTGCAGTTTTGGTCTGTGTCCCAGGGTTCAGGGATTCACTAGAACTTATTTGTCCAATGTCCCATTGATGGACATTTTTTTTTCCCATCCAATAGACTTTTATATCAGTATTGGATATAATGTTACAGATCTATATGAACTAAGGTGAAAATAGGCTCATGATATGTGAACAATAACTAAAAAAGGAGGCCACAAAATAGTATACAGAACATGATTCTATTTTTAAATGCATATCCATAAACACATATATGATACATAGCTGTGATATATAGATATATATTTATATGCATATATAAGTTTATATATATTTATGTAATATAGCTTATATAACTCTCCATCTATCTACTCCCCTTGCTCACCTTTTTGTCTGCAGGAGGCTCTCTAACACATCTTTTGTTTTTCTGACATGTGCTTTTTCACCCAAGCCTGAAGTCACAAAGAAATGCAACAATTCTTCTTCCATCCCTACCAACATCAAATTGCTCACCAGGTTCTAGTAATTCTGTATTCTAAATATTTTTAAAATTAGTCTTTTCCTTCCTATCCTAATTTCTAACTTTAGCTCTTATATGCAGTTTTCCTTGCCCTTCTGTCTAAACACAGTCAAGTGTTTTCCTATTTGCTCCCATAAATTCCCAGGCTTTCTTTGTCATTTCAGTTATCACACAGTCACTTGTTCTTTCTGTTTCTGTTTTTTCTTTTACTAGCTGCAAGTAACTTGATGTCATTGGCCGCATCTGATATGAGGCTAAATTCAACTTGGTGCCTAATACTTGAAAAGCATTTAATCATCATTTGTAGAAATACTAATAATAACACACAATGCTGGGTACATGGCAATTGCTTATGGTAATTACATTAACCGAATGTTCTGATAAATTCTTTTAGTTTTAAGTAAATTCATGATGCATAATAATTGCAGTGTGTACAAAGCTAAACCTGTACTTATTTAAAATCCATTGGCAGAAAAAAAGAAAACATTTGGTATTGTTGCTTCATATAGAGGTTAATTTGAGCAGTAAGAAAGTGATTGGTTGAGAAGAAATTTGGCTGTTTCTTCTGAGAAAGTGGGTAGAATGAAAAATCTCAAGTATTTGAGTCACCCAGTGCAAATGATGCCAGAGATGGCATAGCTGGGGAGAGACTGAAAGCAATATATATTTATGACTCTCAGGGGGGTAACAGTAGATGTAAAGGAATCCACATTTTACCCTATGAGCATATCTCTTCTCTGTTTCTTTTACTGGCTTCAGCCAATTCGTGTTTCTAGTTTCCAAGTTAATATAAATCCTCCTACTTAGTACTTCAGACAAATAAAGTTTCTATCTTTAGGTTGACTTCTCTAATGAAAAATGCATGCTCATTGCAAAAACCATATCAAATAAATTGACCACAAAACTAAAAGAAGGTTATTGTTGGTAGGACTGCTATCTAGATTGAAATAAATAAGGGAAGAAGGAGTAGGATTGTGCCCTATGCTGGTAGAGACCAGAAAGTGTGGAGGAGATCAGAGCAATCGATACTCAAAGAGAGCACAGTGTTTAGGGGACTCTAGGACAGGAATACTAATTCATTCATTCATGCATTCATTCATGCATCCATTCATGCATTGAGTCTCTCTTATATACTGCACTCTTGTAAGTCTGGGGAAGCTAGCAGTGAATCAAAGAGGTAGTTTTGCTACTCCCGTGGGGTCTACAGGAGTACTGAACTGAAATTTGTTTGACAAGAAGCAGTGTGGTCATTTAGAAGTTTACAAGCTCTGTAAGTAAGAACTTCAAGATTTGCCTATACCCATTTTTAATATAGACAAAATTAAAACCATAAATGTGTCTAACCAGTGTGGATCAGATAATGATGATATTTAAATTATGTTATTGACATATAGATATATTAAAAAAGGAAAGTACAATAAATTGAGAGGGAATTTCAGATTAGAAAATAAGTTATGTAGTATGGTCAAATTTTAAGACAATTACAAAATCTATGCATAAAATCTATATGTGTATATATATATATATATATAGCATCTATATACACTATATAAGTCTAACATGAATTAGAATAAACAATATATGATGTATATTATGGCATATGTGTTATAAATAGTATTTAGATATAATTATATTTAGGAAAATGTGTGGAAGATTATACCTCAAAATGTTACTGTAGATGCTATTTCTGAATTTTTTTCTTATGGTTTATCTGGAATCTATTTTTTTTAAAAAATGAACACATCTTCCTTATAAAGTCATTACAAAAATAAATCTGGAGATGACCAAAAACTTTCTGTTAGATATTGAGTATAAAACTGTATTAATAGAAATGGTGTTGCCTTCAGTATAGTTAGAAACTTCTGTAATCAATTCATAATATCAGTCCACAGTACTTATTTCTCATGATGTTGCTGAGGATTATGTTTTTTATATAATAGACTTTGGTAACTATGGAATTTATTGGCTTCCACTTAATTTAAGTTCTAACACTTAGTTCTTCCTTATTTACAAAGCACATAATTTTTCAACTTTTTTCACCGTAATCACACATGTAAAGTAAAAATTGCAATGTTATATCTAAAATTTGTTTACAAGGCTACTATGAAGAAGACATGAGGAAATTAAAAAAGTACTGAGTTCCTGAGAAGGATCTGGGTATATAAGTTGAAAGCGTTTCTTCATATATTAGGTGGATTTAAAGGAGGAAAGTACGGGTTTGGCATGCTCTCCTCAACAATTGTTCAAATGTCTTGGGTTTGGCAAAGTTAAAACTGCATTTTCCCATTCCCTTTTTTTCTCATAATTTACAAAATCATGTATACTTCAAGGGAAATTTAATCCATATGTTCTGATTCATTTGCACTTAACTTGTCATGAGGTTGTTCATGAAATTCATCTCGTGTCCAAGAAAGTTTGTGATATTATTTTTAATAAGTCCCCATCTCCCCCTGTTCTAAGAAGCTGCATTTTAGCTTTAGGTAGTCAAATGGGAATCACAAAAAGTTGAAACTCGCAATCTATCTATTTCAAATGAATTCATACTTGCTCAAAATTTTATCTTCTATTTATTCATGTGTTGTAATAGGAAAGCTAACAGTTTTGAGCTAAAGACCAACTGGCAAGTCTACACAGCTTTTGTTGTTTTAAAATCAGTTCTTAGGGATAACGTTAAAATAATTTTGTACTTAATAAATATGTTCTCCCAAATAAGAAGTGTGATGTCTCTACAGAGAAAATATATTTCTACAAAGACAAATTAAAGAGCAGATGCTAGATTTATGAGAACCTTTGTTAGCTATCATTCTTTAGAGCTAAAAAGCAGCCACCAATAATGAGTCTAACACAAAGGGAGAGAGAACTAAGACTCAAAGAATAACACCTTCTAAAAGTCATAATTGCTTATCCTGTACAGGATTGGTTTCTATGCCTCTCAGATGAGATAAAATGATAAGGAAAGGAGAATCTTAAAAGGTTTGAAATCACATTGCATACAGGCATTTGAATATACTCATATCAGAACATTTCAGATATATTATTTTAAATTTAAATAAATTGTTAAGAACCATTTATTGTCATTTTTATTACCAGAGCTTCTAAGTATTCTTCCAGCTACATAATACAAGACTTGTGAATTGTGGTTGAACAATTCGCAGCACCCCAGGTATTTCAAGGACACATTAGAAATTGTAATGTGAAAAACAGAACGTACTGCACACTGTTTAGGAGATTGGGATGCCATTAAAATCTCCCCAGGAAGAGTGAACTCAGGTCCAGTGTAAGGCTAAGATTGTGAAAGCTCAAGTTTTAAACCAAACCTAAAATTTCAGCCCGCATCTATTTAAATTGATGTCAGATCACCTATCCCCAGGGAGAATGGATGGCTATATGCTGTGCTGTGAACTATTTTAGAGCAGAAACATACTATAGTCTCCAATGAATGTTTATGTGCACATCTGGATATATGCAGAAAACGAATGTAATTAATGGACTATGTAAAATAAATTACTGTATTTGAAATATCACTCTTTGATTCTGGGTGAGTGAGTTTGTGGTTACAAAATTAGGGTCTCAATAAGGCCTACATACATTCACAAACACACACACCCCATTCCACAAACCACCAACTCCAGGAATAAGTGAGGAATTTCAGCCCTTGGACCAGCTTGAGGCCGTTGATTAATTTCATCTGTCCTGTCATACATATTTCTAAAAAGAGAAACCCATCATGTAGCTTTTGAACATATTTTCAAAATATTGTAGTAGTTAGTAATTACAAGAAAGATAACATTTTACATACTGTATCATTTATATAAACAAATCAGTTTCATGGATGGAATAGTCTCTCATCTCGCAATTAATCTTCAGAAAACTTTGTATGACCATTATTCATTCAACTTTATCTATCTATCTATCTACCTATCTTTCTATCATCATTTGACGGGGGGCAATAATATTGTCCCAAGAAAAATCTTAGACTTTGGGTGGGAAAGGGACAGTATTCATTTGTAGACTAAGCAACCCAAATCTTGGGATTATATTGCTAACTTGTTCTCTGAAAACTCCAGTTGAGTTATGTTTGGAGCTTTGAATGCCTAGACACATCAAAAACTGACTTAATCTTGGACTAGAGTCCCTGTCACCTAGACTAAACATTTTTGTTTTTGTTTTTTCACAGCCCATTCATTATTTTTATATGGCAAAATATACCATGTTAACATTAAACATTATTTTCATGGTTTCATACCAGTAAGCAGTGCCGAACAAATTTTATCCTGGGCTTAAATTTTTCACCAAAAGATATATTCTTCCATGTGTTTCAAAATATTCTTTCCAAAGCATGATGTTTAATGGGGATATGTCTATATTTTCTGAACAACCTGAAAACATCTTCTTATTCAAGGCTAAATTTTAGAGGCTTTGGAATAAAACATGATGTTGATGAGAATTAATATGTAGATTAACACATATTAACACGTTTTCAGTATCTATTATAGATTGTGTGCAACTGTGTTCATCAAACTAGTATTTTATATCAATGAAATTATTAGTCTAAAACATGTGAAAAAATCCTTCCATTAATCATTGCCTCTTCTAGACCCCTGCTTTATAAATATTTCTTTTATGGTAATTATCACACTGCATTACTATTAGTCCTTTGTGTTTTTTTTTTTTTTTTTTTTTTTTTTTTTTGGCTGTGTTGGGTCTTCGTTTCTGTGTGAGGGCTTTCTCCAGTTGCGGCGAGTGGGGGCCACTCTTCATCGCGGTGCATGGGCCTCTCACTGTCGCGGCCTCTCCCGTTGCGGAGCACAGGTTCCGGATGCACAGGCTCAGTAGTGTGGCTCACGGGCCCAGTTGCTCCGCAGCATGTGGGATCTTCCCAGACTAGGTCTCGAACCCGTGTCTCCTGCATTGGCAGGCAGATTCCCAACCACTGCGCCACCAGGGAAGCCCCTTTGTGTATTTTTTTTTTTTTTAACTAGCTACACTGTGAGGACAAGTGTCTTATTCAACTCTACTTTGCCATTGCTTGGTATAGAGTGTGATACAAGATTAGGCTCACTAGATCTTTGTGGAACTAGCCCATTGACACATGTCCTGTATTTCACCTGAAACAGGCATTAACACTCTCTTGAACACCTGCTCATCACACTATCCTGAAAGTAAAAATGCACATTCAAAATTAGTGACATCCTGGAAGAAGGTCTATAGTTTCCACATTTTGTTTTAACAGTTTAAAATGTAAGTCCTTATTTGCTCAATGTTTGAAATCAATTTGAACATGCTTATAGTAAAACTCCATCAATAAATTCCAGAAACTTTACTTCCAGTCTTTGCACAGTGGGTGAATGGTTTCCATACTCTTCTGTTATATGTTAGTGGATGGGCTAAAGATAGAGTCATGCTATTAACTTTGACTAGCCAGACTTATGGTAACTTAAGCTCACAGTTAAAATGTAGTTAAACTTTGTGCATGGTTGTGCGTATATGTGTGCATATGCAAAGGAATTTTGCCCACTACACAATAGCACACGTAATTCAAGTTCTATGATTTCAGTATGAGTTATAGGAGTATGACACTACAAGAATATTTATGGCTAACAGCTTTGGATGATTTTTTTTTTCTGCCAAAATGTGTTTGCTTGTTCAAATTTCTTTCCAGTGAAGAATAAGAATATAAACATAAAGGCTGGAATTAGTGATGAAATAAGGTTAGAGAAAAATTGGCTTAGAGAAAAATTGCCATTAGGTCTTTTTTGAAACTAGGGTTGTATGTCTCTTTAATCATCAATATAGAAAGAAGGAAGTGAGGATTTTAGACAATAATTGGATCAATTTGGAATTTTAAAAAATTACTGAAGATAATTATCAGCTATTTTGTCTGTTTTTATATTTCTGCCTGATTTATCAGATTTGGCTTTCATTATTTATCATAATTTTTAATTAAGATCTGGCATATTAACTATATCTCTTGTCTCAGAGAGAGCCTGTATATGGAGGAAACCAAGAAGAAATGAACAAGAATAGATAATTTTAAAAGTAAAAGAAATAATGCTAGGGAACTTATATTGGGGAAAAAAAGGCTTTTATTAAACCCAGATGTCATCTAAATCTCTCATTTGCTAATAGTTCACACCTAATTGTATTAAAAGTATAAATAATATCTACAAATGGTAGTGAAACAACATATCTACTAAAATTTAAGGTTGGTATAAAGTAATTATAGAAAGGTACTAAAGCAAAATCTGAATGCTGGGTCCTTGAAGGCAGAGACTTTTTTCCACTCATGTATTCCAAGTATCTAGAACAGTACTCAATAAAGGATTATTGTGTAAGTTCCACACAGCATTAGGGTTAAAAAGTTCTTGACCATTAGCTATTGCAACAATATTGAGAATCTACATATTTTTATATATTTCTATAAATAAAATCATCTTTTTAATTCCCCCAAACCAAGATACGATTACAATAGATTTTTATACAACGTTTTGCTTCTCTCCTCTTATTGCTTCCATACTTTCCATTGGCTATAAAAACATACTCCATGAACATTAAAAGGCTGTAGAAATGTTTAAAAATATTCTTCAGAACAACACTTCCCAACTGCAATCTCTGCATTGATGGAAATGTTCTGCAAGCTATTTTGTCCAGTGCTGTGGTCACCAGCCACACGTGGCTGCTGAGTACTTGAAATGTGCTAGTGCAACTGAGGAAGTGCATTGTTAACGTCAATAACTTTAAATTAATTTTAATTTAAATAGTGTGTCTGAGGCTATTCTCTCAGACAGCACAGCTCTAGAAAAACATCTTAAGAAAAATCATTTGACTTTACTGCTTGTATTTCTGGAGTCCAGTAAATGTGTTACCTTTCTCTCATCTGTCCATTCACCTTAGATTAATATAAAGAAGATAACTTGTGCAAAATATTTTTATACAGTGTTTCAGGAAGGTAAGGTTTTCCTCATAACCCCTGCTCTCAACACTTCACTCTACTTGTATCCTGAAAAAGTACACTAATTGCTTTAATTTAAATAAGATTTAAATATTTAGACAGAAGTAATATAACAATCATATCTACCATTACACAAATTATACTTTTTCAAATAGATTTTAGTCCTTGAAAACATCAACACTCCTGGTATTTTTTTATTCTCTAAAATCCTCAATTCTTCAAAAATAGCCATAATAAGTAATTACTTCAGTAATTTATAGATCAGGGCTTTTTTTTTTTCTTCCTCATTTAATGGAAAATTTGGCTCTAGAAAAGAGCATCATGAAAGGTTTAAAAAGTAAAAAGGAAAGACATGCTTTTATTTCTAATGTTCTATCAATACTGTTATGCCATACTTATCACTCTGTTCTTATGAGAAACTTTATGACAGTCATTGCTACAGACAAATGCAGTTTTAGAGTAAAGGAAAACCATAATAAGAAACTAGGACTGTCATAAACAAACTGCCATTTTTCATTGGACAGATTTAATTATTACTAGTCGCAATAAATAGAATGCATTGTTGAATGCGATTGGCTAGCTTTTCCCAGAATTTCATTCACTGGATGGCAGGAATATCATCTTGGACAGAGGAGTTTAAACAGTTTTACATCTATAAGCACAACGCACTGCCAAGAGCACTAGAGTATCTTTCTGTTTTTATTAGCCTGACTTCTCTAACAGGTCCCCATAAATTCTGTGCCTTTCCAGGGCCACAAAGAACTGGGAAAGAGATTACTTTCAGGGTTGGTGTATCTTTATGCAGGATTTCATGGAGCAGCTGGACAATGAATCTTGAACCAAGCCCATAGTGTAACAGCAGCAGAGATGATATCATAAAGAGTCAATTTACTATCCAGCTTATAGCTGTCAGTAAATTGGACCTATTTTCTGGGGATAAAACTGATTACTTTGAAAGGCAAATAAGAATGTTTTCCCCCCGATGCATTGATATATGTGGGATTTCTTTGTATTTTGAAGAGATTTGTGGTTGCTTCTAGTGTAAGCAATATTTGTTATATATACACTCAAGTAGCTTTTTCTGTGTTTTTTGAGCATGACATGTCAACAACTGCTACAAAAGAGGTAAAGAACCACAGTTCTGGACAGCTTGTTGACCTTGTTTTGATTAATGTAACAAAGACTATAAGTAAGTCTAATATATAAGGCCACGTTTAATGAAAATCTTGTCCAGTTTTCTTATAGAAGAAACTTGTGCAAGTGTCCCCAAATTACATTTTTAGAGGTTTTCTGGGGATTATTTGTTGTTAAATGGAAGTCCGAGAAATGTTTTTCTACATCAAATTTTGTCCTTACATTGTTTCATGGTTATTTCTTGAAGAACCAAACAGATTCCAAATTATAGATACCAAAGTCCTTTGGGACTGAGTATAGAACAAGAAAGTTGAAGGGCAAGAAGGGGAGAGGAAGAGGACAGAAAGGAAAAGTCTCAGGCTGGTGCATTTGCATATGTTTCATAGCCAGAATAATTCTTTCTAATATTGAACTACTTTAAAAATATAATTGCATTCATCTGAAACATGGCATTATTAGCTCAAAGATGTAGATGACTCTTGACCTAATTTTTTGCTTAGGTCTCAGTGGTTAGTAAAAATAGAAGTATTATCAGTGAATTGAGAATACAGTAAATGGAAATCGTGTAAACCATCTATAACCTTATATCAAAAACCTACATGTAAGAAGGTCCTACTCACCATTTTTGGCTCTTCTAATTCCCACAACACTCATCAGGAGTGTCATATGTCACCCATTGTCCCGCACAAATAAGTTTCCAATATTGTTCATATTCTTTCCGCCCTGCCTGCTAAGAAGGTTCTCTGTCTTCTTTTTTGTGTGGGGTTAATCTCATCAATTTTACACCAAAAGGATAAGGGGGACTCAGGCTGCAAATCCACTGCTGGGCATGATCGACATCTGGTTTATACAACAAACAGGCATTTTCTTAACATTGTCAGAAGACTCCTGATTTGATTTTCTACTCCGGGAAAATTGATACTGTTGTGACACTAAGAAGAAAATTTTATGGAAAACAAAGATTCCTAAGAAATAAGTATTTGAATGTTTATTTTCTCTATATATAGCCACTGAGTTTATTGCCCTTTCATATCCCATTAAAGATCCAAAAGAGTCTTTCCTGTAAACAGTAAAAGAATAAGTTGTGGTGTTAGATATTGAACATTTTAGATTTGGAACAAGACAGAGAAATATTAAGGAAAATAGGGAAAAGCTATGTTTCCTGATGAAATATCAACAAGCAGAAATAAGGTAAAGAAATATAATGCCTTTCTATATAGCTTGAGTGAAAGAACAGTCTGTGTCCTGGCAGAGTTGAAATGGTGTGGTGATTATTTGGCAGATGAATCAATAGCATTAAATCACCTACATCTACTTTTTGAGGAAGGAACTAGAGAGAAAATGCAGGTGATGGAATTTCAGTTTGAGAACAGGAAACACACACAATGATCAATGTTAAGTACCAAGAATCCTTCTCTGTTTTTTTACATTTCCTGTATCTTTGACAATAGCCTTGCTTCATTAGTCCCCACTTAACCTTTCTTGCAACTCCTTCCTTTCCCTTTCCTCCAGCTCTGCTTGTCTCTCCCAGGCCACCTGAAGGCTATAAACCAAACCCAAGAAGAAGAACTTGGATTCAGAGAAATCTAATGTACTTGGATCAGGAATTTTTTTCTCATTACTCAACCTCACCTACTATTCAGTTCCCTCTTCTTTAGAACTGCTAGACCTCAAATGACATCCAATGGGTTCTTCCCAAATTTCAACCCTTATTTTTAGTTTCCTGCTTCCAAATCTCAGCTTCCTCCTTCCATGGGGCTTTAGTGTGTGAATCAGATAATTAAACCTTTGGGAGCCTCTCTCTCCAAAAGCCAGGCAAGAACAACAACAAAATGTTTAATTAGTAGGGTTTTTTGGTAAACTTTCAGAGCTCTATATCCATTATTCCTGGTATCAAACTGTTATTTTCTGTTGTGTCTGTGTGATTCTGTTCTTATATATGTTACATATAATCCTATATTTGATATTTTGCCTTTAGTTGTTGCTCAGAACAATTCTTTCATAACATAATATCTTATAAATTTTTCAATAATAAATTGTAATAATTTCCACTTCATTTAGCAGTTTCTCATATTTATTCCAATAATAATCGAATGTAATTATTTACAATTTAAAATATGTATTTGATTTCCACCTACTAAGAGCTCAAGTTGTTTCAAGACTTTCTAAAGCAATAACAGAGCTATGAATATTATTTGTGTACCTTTTTATGTATCTTTAAATACTTTCAAAATTTTTAGAAAAAAATTCACTCTAATACATGGTATAAATATATCTCTCAGTACATGTAAAGCAAAATTACTATCTAGAAAGGCTCTAAAATATATATATATATATATATATATATATATACACATTAATGTATGTAGTACCTGCCTATCTGCATCCTAAAGCACACAAAGAATTTAATTAAAAAAAATCATTGGCAGCTTCATAAATAAAATGATATTTGTTCTTTATTGTATTTATATGTTTGTTGGTAGTTTGTTTTGTTTATTGTTTCTTTCTTGCCTATGACTACCCATTATCTGTTTTTGGTTGAGATGTTTAGTTAATTTTATTAATTCATAAAAGCTGGCCATATGGCATAGCTATTAACCCCTTTACTGCATTTTGGGTGAAAAACTTTCCAAGTTTATTTTTTATAATTTATTTTGATGCTTTCCAAAGTAATGAAAATGTACCCTTTCAAATGTCAAATTTATCAGGCCTTATTTATTTTAACAAACAGTCCTCACACTGATATTTAGACACTGTTTTACACTTTCTTTTAATTTGTTTTTTTAACTTAACTTTTGACATAAATTTTATATAATTAATTTAGATGTAAGGTGTAAGATATGGATCTTTGTTAATTTAAAGAAATTAACCAAATATCAACACAAAAGTAAATTATACTCCTCTGACTTATTTTCATTCTATATTTATAATATAAAAGACATCACTGGTCTTCCCTGGTGGCGCAGTGGTTGAGGGTCCGCCTGCCGATGCAGGGGACACGGGTTCGTGCCCCAGTCTGGGAAGATCCCATATGCCATGGAGCGGCTGGGCCTCTGGGGCATGGCCGCTGGGCCTGCGCGTCTGGAGCCTGTGCTCCGCAGGGGGAGAGGCCACAGCGATGAGAGGCCTGCGTACCGCAAAAAAAAACCCAAAAAACCAAAAAACAACAACAACAAAAAGACATCACTAACATTAATACAATGCAATTGTTTTCAAATTCTTAGCATTTTAACACCTACTATAATATAACAGGACAAGGCATAACACACCTTTCTATATATTCTTGGCTATTCTTGCATAGTTACTATTTAAAGTGACTTTTACGATGATTTTGATCAAATTGATCTATTTCCATTTCAAATATTTATTCGTAAATTATTTGAGGAAAACAGATACAAGTATACTCCAGAGATATTGCAGGTCAGCTCCCAGACCACCACGGTAAAATGAATATCACAATAAAGTAAGTTACAATAATTTTTTGGTTTCCCAGTACATATAAAATTATGTTTATACATCACTGTAGTTTATGAAGTGTGCAATAGTATAATATATATATATATATATATATATATATATATATATATATATATATACCTTAATGAACATACTTTTTTGCTAAAAAATGATAACCATCATCTGAGCCTTCAGCAAGTCATAATCTTTTTGCTGGTAGAAGGTCCTGCCTTGCTCATTGCTGGTGGCTGCTGACTGAGCAGGGTGATGGCTGTTGAAGGCTAGGGTCTTATTAAAATAAGACAATGCAGTTTGTTGCATTGATTGACTGTTCCACAAATAATTTATCTATAGTGTGCAATGCTGTTTGATAATGTTTTATTTCCTTCAAAAGTAGAACTTCTTTCAAAATTGGGATCAATTCTCTCAAATCCTGCTACTGCTTTATCAACTAAGTTTATGTAATATACTAAATCCTTTGTTTTCATTTCAACCATCTTCACAGAAGCTTCACTAGAAGTAGAGTCCATCTCAAGAGAAGGCTTTCTTTGCTAAACCATGAGTCAATTCCTCATCCCCTAAAGTTTTATCATAAGATTGCAGCAATTCAGTCATGTATTCAGGCTCAAATTCTCATTCTAATTCTCTTGCTATTTCCATCACATCTGCAATTACTTCTTCCACTGAAGCCTTGAACCCTTCAAAGTCATCCATGAGGGTTGTATTAACTTCTCCCAAACTCCCGTTAATGTTGATATGTTGACCTCTTCTCATAAATCACAAAAGTTCTTAATAGTATCTAGAATGGTGAATCCTTTCCAGAAGGTATTTAATTTACTTTGCCCAGATCTGTCATAGGAATCACTATCTATGGCAGTTATAGCCTTATAAAATGTATTTCTTAAATAATAAGACTTGAAAGTCAAAATCACTCCTTGATCCATGGGCTGCAGAATGAATGCTGTGTTAGCAGACATGAAATCAACATTAATCTCATTATGCATCCCATCAGAGCTCTTGGGTGACCAGGTGCACCGTCAATGAGCAGTAATATTTTGAAAGGAATTTTTTTTCCTGAGCAGTAGGTCTCAACAGGGAGCTTAAAATACTCAGTAAACAATGTTTTAAATAAATGTGCCATCACGCAGGATTTGTCCTACTTAAAGAACACAGGCAGAGTAGATTTGGCATAATTCTGAAGGGCCCTAGGATTTTCAGAATGGTAAGTGAGCATTGGCTTTACCATAAAGCCACCAGCTGCATTTGTCTCTAACAAGAGAGTCAGCCTATCCTTTGATGCTTTGAAGCTAGGCATTGACTTCTCCTCTCTAGCTATGAAAGTCCTAGATGACATATTCTTTCAACATAAGACTATTTGTCTACATTGAAAATCTGTTCATCAATTATCATAGCCAGATCTTGATAACTTGCTGCAGCCTTTATGTCAGTACTTGCTGCTTCACCTTGTACTTTCATGTTTTGGAGATGGCTTTTTTCCATAAACCTTATAAGCCAACCTCTAATAGGTTCAAACTATTAGCAGCTTTCTCACCTCTGTCAGTCTTCATAGAATTGAAGAGAGTTAGGCTCAGATTAGGCTTTGGTTCAAAGGAGTGTTGTGTCTGATTTGAGCTTTTATCCAGACCACTAAAACTTTCTCCACATCAGCAGTAAGAATGTTTTGCTTTCTTATCATTCATGTGTTCACCGGAGTAGCACTTTTAATTTTCTTCAAGAACTTTTTTTTTTTGAACAAAAGATTCTTTAAATTCTATAGTGCTTTTCAATTTTCAAAAGTTTCACACACATGATTTCATATAATTCCATAATAACCACTTTTTTTCCTACCTCTGTATTTCCCCTACCCCCTTCCCTCTCCCCATTTGTAACCACTAGTTTTGCTAGGCAAAGTCTTTTCATGCAGCAATAAAGTATGTCTTTCCTTTTGTTCATCTTTCTTTCACTTCAGGAAAGTATCTTCATTCAGTTTTTTAAACTTTTCTTGTTGAAATATTTCCTATAAGTAATATAATTTATATATTTATTATGGGTGGTGACATTTTCATGTCAATAACCACATGGCATATTAAAATTACTAATATTAATATTTTTGTAAAAGCTATCTTATAACTTTCTCTTATTAATTTTAATGATTTTAGTAGGTTTTCCAGGGTAAGAGTTAAAACACATAAACATAATGATAATTTTGCCTTCTACATCACATTATGTAGTTGCTATTATTTACAAAATAGTGTTAAAAAATAATGGTCTTTGCAGTAGCATTATCTTCTTCATGACTTTAATGACAAATCTAATGTTCCACTGGTAAATATGATGTAGGCTGTTTGCTGAAATAATATTTAGTAATGTTGATGACATATTATATATCAATTTTACCAACTCTAATCAGAGAACAGATATTAAATATTTTTACTTTTTTTTGATGATGGTGACATAAAATCAAGTATTAGATTACAGAATATTGGGTCACTTGATGTTGATGAAAATCATTAAACAGAGTAAATTTAAAAAAAAAAAAAACTACCCATACATTGAAACATGTCATATAATATTGCCCAGAGAAGAAGCAGCTCAATAAGAACTCAGATCCTGTAATCTGAAATGTTTGCCTTTGCAACTCTGGACTAAATTTCCATATGTCAGCTCACCTTTTATCCTGCCCATGAAATGGTAACACCTAGAGTTTGATATTCAAAGACCAGTCATGTGGACCTCCATATGCATATACTTTAAAGTTTACTTGTATTCCTTTAATAAATTCTAGTTAGCCATGACATATTATTCTTTTATCATAAGGCTGACAAATATTTTTGGTGTTTTATTTAGGATTTAGCATTTATATTTATTCCTAATGTAGGTCTATGTGGCAGTTTCATGGCACATGGTATATATGGGAGATGTTCTCTCAAGAGAGAATTTATTTACAAGGAGTACAGTCAGTTAGCTGCCAGCTTTCAGCTGCAGGGCCTCTGTTTTTCTCTGCAGAATTCACACCAAGACTACATTCTTCTGGGCAGTTCCAGACAATAACTCTTGATACTAGGATTGCAGGCGCCTGGCCACATCTGCCAATTTCAGACTTTTCTGTAGGCATTCTTCATGTTGGAGCTTCTGACTGAGCTGGACAAAACTCTATTGGACCTACCTGCACTGCACTGAGGATCTTTCTCCTTAATCTTTCTCTGATTGCTCTCTACTTCCACAGCTATAATGCTGGTGTCCTGGTCTGAAGGGTTCCCCTGCCTATTCCTGCTCCCCTTTCTCTTTCATAGGTGTTTCCCCTGTTAATATCTTGCCCGTGTTGGTATCTGCTTCCCACAGGCCCCAAACAGACAGTTTACAAGTTTCCTGTTTTTACTCCTTTGTCAAGAATGTTTATTAATGTTATACTGGCTTCATTAAATAAATTTGGTGGCTTTCCATCTTCCTTATGCTTTTAAGCAATTTACATATTATGAGAATCAAATACGTTAAAACCTTTGGGCTTTGTGGGGTTTTTTTGTTTTGTTTTTTTTTTGTTTTGCGTTACGCGGGCCTCTCACTGCTGCGGCCTCACCCATCGCGGAGCACAGGCTCCAGACGCACAGGCTCAGCGGCCATGGCTCACGGGCCCAGCCGCTCCGCGGCATGCAGGATCCTCCGGGACTGGGGCACGAACCTGTGTCCCCTGCATCGGCAGGCGGACTCTCAACCACTGCGCCACCAGGGAAGCCCAGGGCTTTGTGAATTTTGTTGATCATCTTTGAGAATCTGTTTTCCTTTCTTCTGTCATTATATAGGTTTGAAAATTTCACTTTTCTTGGATCAATTTTGAATTGATACAATTTATTATCAAAAATCTGCAGTTACATTATCCTTCTTTCCTAATCTTTTATGTATATATGCAGGTTCACTTTTTGAATTTAAGTTGTGATACACTTGATTTTTAATGCCTAAATTTAATTTTCACTTTTCAATTTACTTTTTTCTTTCTGCAGTTTTTTTTTTTTAATATTGTCTTTATTTCTGTAGTATTGCATATCAAGGTAAAGCTATGGGATAATATGAATTATGATTTTTGCCACAGAACTAAAGAGGACAGATAATTCCCATCCTAAATAGTGGAAAAGATCAGAACTAGATTGATGAATCCATCTTAGGAGGAACTCTAGGTCCAAATTTGAGGGAAAATATAAAGTTGGGAAAGGTTTAAGAGATAAAACCAGAATTCAGAAAGTTGACAAAAAACCAAGGTACATCAGCTTTAGAGCACTTATTTTCAATAACAGCTACTATTTCACAAGATTTATATAACAATAAATACAGCAAAATATATCAATTCTGTTTAAAAATTTGAATTCTTGTTAGTTCATGTAAATAATAACATTATTTAACATGTTTGAAATTCATTATCATGGTCTCAAATATAGTTCATTTAGCCTGTCTTGGAAAGCAACATTCTTTCACTTATTCATGAGATCTAATGGTAAATTGTTATTTTATTTATCTTGTGCTTTCTGAAGTAAAATCCATATGACTTATGTGGGAAGATTTAAGAAAAGTAAATGAGCTGGAAAATGTACTGTGCTTATCTGCAACTATTTTATAATCAAATAGAATGCATATTTAATGCTACAATAATTTTATTATAAAGTAATTTATTTCCTTTGTGTTTGTTCCACAAATAGGCTTATTTTTGAAATACAATTTCTGTAACAATGTAAGAAAGCTAATGCTGACATTCATCTGATAAAGAGAGAGACATCCTGTCACTATTTGGTTTATATATAAAAAAAGTAGGAGTGGAAATAATTATTCAAGAGCAACAGCTCACCCTTAGCTGGCCTGTGTATTCAAGCTGACTGAAACATCTGAAGCTCTTTCAGACTGAGTCACACTGGGAGATTCTTTGAATTTCCTTGTCCTCCTGGATGTCACTTTCCTTTCATTTCAGTTTTGATTCTTTATCTGTGTATTTTAATCCATTTGTGAATATTCCCATATTCTTTTTGTGCTAGCTGCTCCCTCTCTCTCTCTTCTTAAGCAAATAAATAAATGTTTGCTCATAATTTTCATTCTTGGTTAGCACATGTTTTCACCAATTTCCCTGCACAAAGTATATATTCAGGAAGATTTACATTTTGAAATCTTATTCAACAATTTCATTGTTTCAGATATTATTTAAAGAGTGACAAGGATGTGCTGGGTATGACAATGCTGTGAGGTGGGAGGTTTTTGAGTAAATAGACAAGGGCAGAAATCTCTGTTGCCTTACCTACTAGTTGTGTGCCCTACAGCAAGTCCTTCAACATTTTTAAAGTTCACTTTCTAAATATGGTAAAGTGAGTTTTTAATGGCATGTTACTTACGGATTTGCTTTGAGAATTAAGAGGAAATACAGATAAAGTATGAGCACATCCTGCTTAAGACAGAGACAGCTCCCAATAAATTGTATTATTATTATTATTAATATTCACATTTTTAAAATGAAATAGATTAATAAATGTCAAGTAATTTACCAAAGTTTACACAGCTGATCTGAGGTTTTGTCAAGTATGAATCTCTCTCAATCATGGAGAAAACAAAACCTCTCCTTCCCTAAATCCTAACAGTAATTTCCAGATAAGCAACATAAGAAAAGGCATATCCAGAGGCTGGGGCATGGTGCAGTCACGGTCTGAGTTCTTGAAACATGGGTTTCCATGAAGAAAAGTTTTGTTCATGTTTGCAAGTGTATTTTGTGAGTTTGGAGACAGGAGTTAAACATTTCATGCTTATGGAAAAATATATGAGAATTATTACAGATACTGGACAGATACCATAAGTTCTGGGAATGCCCTGGTGGTCCAATGGTTAGGACTCTGTGCTCTCACTGCCGAGGGTCCGGGTTCAATCCCTGGTCAGGGAACTAAAATCTCACAAGCTGCATGGTGCAGCGAAAAAAAGAAAAAGAAAAAAAGAAAAAAAAGATAAAGAGAAGGTCTGAAAAATATTCAGTGGATTTGGAAATTGAAAGCTCACGGGTAACCTTAGTGAAAGCATCTTCAATACAGTGGCACAGAAGCACATTGAAGTGAATTCAGTTATCAATGAGAGATGAAGAAGTTGGGGCTGGGAGTATCCAAAACAAGCTCTATGGTGATTAGAAGGAGAAATTAAGTTGAGAAAAATAAATCTACTATTCATAATGGTCTCTGGGTAGCATGTGTGGATTTTTTCTATCCAGAAGACATGGTGGACAAGTAAGTGTGTTTATTGCTATGGAAAAGTGATTCTTTACGGATACTATGCAGATTCTTTGAGACAACTACCCATAAGTCTTGCCAAATAAGAACAAATAAAAAGAGAGATCCCATCTTTCTTTCGGTATTTAGAATGTCAACCTGTCAACACACTCTTAATTCTGAACATGAGAATCGAAAGGAGGCTTATCCAGTGCAAATCTTCTGCAAACATGCCATTTGTAAAAATTAATTTTGGTAATTAAGTGTGTCATATCAGTAAAAATTTATGCTTTTTCATACAACTTATAAGTTGCATACAATTTCTAATGTGTGATTTAAATGAATTGTGCTTTCCTCCTCCATTGAAGACATTATGATACTTCAGTGATTTAGTTAAAATGTTGAAATACATAGTCAGTAATATTAAAAAACAATGAGGGGATAAAGGATCTGTGTTAATTCTGTTTTCTTTAACCATTTGTACATCTAAAGAGTCTGTATTTGAGTCCTGCTGAAAGTGATATAATTTAGCTGGGATGCCCAGGCAACCTAGGAACACTGGGAAGAGTATAACATTAAGAACAAGAAAAAGAGGAAATTTGATCAAATAACCTACACAGAAGCTATTTATATTACTCCAAATATTTGTTTGAAAAGAAGTGTGTCTTGATGCTGTGGGGGAAATGAATTAGTCTATATCCTACTTTTTTATTGCTATGATACCAAACTTCTTTCAAATTTTTTATTAACGTGATTTGCTTTCATGTCTGGTAGAAGAGTCATATCCTGCACAATATGGCATTAATGAAAAAGGTCTTATATTCCTCACAACTTACCACTAGCAATTGCAACTTCTTTTGCTCAGATCTTTATCAATTTGTCATGGGGATAGTCCCCCGGGGCCTTGGAATGCACTGTGAATATCTCTAAAGTATAGCTTCACTCATGATATAATTCAATGGTTTCACTGGGATCACTGTGAATGATAACTGGACCAAACCCCAAATAACTAACAATAAGTCAATATTGAGAAATGGGGGGGGGAAGCCCAGAATTCTTATTACCAATTCCTTGGCAATACTAAATTTTTCCTTGAGTAAATAGTTCTAATTGAATTAGGACCTCAGGCACCCTCTATTGAATTCTGTTAAAAAATGTAAAATTTTTCAAAGTTTCCTAGACTATATGTGATCAGCTTTCTTCCAGAGTTCTGTTCACCTGGGTAGAGAAAAATATTACAATTTTAAATGAACTTTGTTTCCATTTTTGTCTAGCTTAAAATATTCTCTTCCAGTGATCATTCAAGTGTTTTACTCTTCCATTTTTACCTTTCCAGAGGGTGTTGCCATACAAGCAAAAGCATGCCTATACTCCAGGTGTAGTGGACTGGTGTGGCAGTCATGCTGTGCCTCAGGTCCTTACATAGACTTCCAGTGACCTATGTCCTTGTTTCAGTCAACTGGATCCTCTTTGCTTACCTAGCCCTTAATTTGGCTCTCCCTGGCTCTGTCAGTCCTTTGAGGTTGGCTCAGACATCCAGTCCCTTTTTTTTCCTTTTTCCTTTTGTTTCTCTCTGTGGTCTTCCTCACAATGCTATTGCAGAATTCAGCACTTAAAGATTTCCTATGTTGTACAAGTAGGCTTAGAAAATGGGACAGTATCATAGATGCAAAAAACAAATTTACGCTATGGGTGGGGGGGAGGGATAAATTGGGAGACTGGGATTGACAATACTATGTGTAAAATAGATAACTAATAAGGACCTATTGTATAACACAGGGAACTCTCCTCAATACTCTGTAATGATCTATTTAGACACCTCCCTCTGTCATTTCTGCTCCTTAGCAATGGTGCCATGCTGGACACACAGGAGTTCTCTAAGGCATTCATGATTCTTCTAGGCTGCATCTAGGATTCCCGTATTTGGTTAATTTTACCACCACTCTTATCAATATCAACCTAAGGTTGGGAAGTGAGGTCCACAGGAATAAGGACCCCTGAATCTAACCTCTTTCCCTTCTCAACTTCTCTCCTTTATTCCATGATCTATTCCACTAATTTTTGTGATAAGTTGATATATAAGAACACCCCCCTCCTCCTCCACATTGAATATTCTTCTCCAAATTCTTCCTATCTCTTTAAAGGCTGGCTTTCTTCACTGTTATCTTGATATTAATTTTTAAAATGCTCATTAGACTCTAAAACAAGAGATGTGTTTTGTTTTGTTTTGTTTTGTTCTCCTCTCTGGGGTAATACATCTCAATCTCACAGAGTAGTTTTAGTGGTAGAAAAACTAGAGTAAACATAGGCTAAATTACCAAGAAGAAATATAAATATTGTCCCACCGTATAGTTTTTTTTCAAAAAATTATCTGTCTTATCTGGAACGGTTTATCTAGAGACCCCTCTTACTCTCACCTACTTGTATTTAACAATATGAAGGTATTTTCTAAGGCAAAAAAAAGCTTGAAAATAGGGCATGCAAATAGAACCACATGCCTGAAACTCATCAAGTATTTCCTTTGCTATGGATGTTATCCTAAATTCTGAATTTTTCAGTGTTATTCGTATATCTGTGAGAGATAGAAAGACGAACTGTCTTTAGATAGTAGTAAGTTGTATAGGTAAAAAAACTGTGAACTTTATTCAAAAGCAAAATTTATCAAGGTAAAAGTTTTTTTTTTCAGGCTAAGACATTGTCAGATTGTAGTGCAACCATGTTTTGTAAATATGACTTTTATAACATATAAAAACATATTGAGTCACCACTGATTAAAGATCCTAGACTTAGTGAACTTATATGATACCTTGTAGATTTTTGCCTTGAAGAGATGCAAATAATTTCTCTCTGGTTGAAAAACTCCAAATGTTATTATTTATTGCCTTGTAAGAAATTAACCAGCTTTGTATCTATTTTATTTCACTATTCTATGACTGACCAACTAAAAAAAAAACCCATTTCTTGAATTATCCTTTAAATATCTTCCTACTTTTTTCATTAACTAATTATCTCAATAAATTGTTTTATATATGTTCAATATATATTTGTATAAGAATAAATGTTTTTAATTTTTGAAGGTTAAACTTAAATATGTAGTTGATTCTTGTTATTTTCTGTCACTAAGCTGTCTTGTTTTCCAATATTCTTCCCTTATATTTCTTGCTGGAGATATTGGTTAATCTCTAGTTTCCAAACATGCCATCTTATTTTTACTCAAAATATGGCCAAGTTTTTGTAAATCATCTTCAAAGTGTCTTTTATATTGCAACATTATTCCTTTAGTTCTGATCACATCATAATCTCATTTATTGTTTATGTTTCCCAAATTTATAACTTTGAGTTCCCAGGGCTCAGTCCTTGAACCTATTATCTTCCTAACCCAAGCACATTCTCTTCGTGATCTAACCCTACTAAGGCTTAAATGTTATATTAAATTAAATATTTTTGACTTTTTCCCTAAACTCCAGACCCATATATGTAACTGTCTCTTTAACACTTCTAATTAACATGTACTATTATTGCAGATGTAACATGTCCAAAACTGACCTTCACCCTTCCCCTCCTTATAAAGCTTTCTGCATTTCAATAAATGGCAACCTCACTCTTCCAGTTGCTCTTACCCCAAACCATGAAACCATGATTCTGGCCACTTTTTTTTCTCATGCCCTATAGTCCATCAGCAAATGCTGTCATATCTAACTTCAAAGTATATTCAGAATCTAATCTCTCTTTACCTACTGCATTGTTAACGCCCAAGGCTGAGCCTTCAGCACCTCTTGTCTGGATTATTTTAATAACTTTGTAACTTTTCCTTCTACTTTCTTCCATCTCTCCCAGTTGTCTGTTTCCAACAGGATAGCTAGAATCATCTTACTCCATAATCATGTCACTTCTCTATTTAAAATTCTCTAGTCATTACAATGGCCCAGAAGAGATACAGGACTGCTTTCCTTACTTCTCTGACTTACTATTTTTTACCCCTCTTTCAATCTGCTCTGGCCATGCTACTCTCTTTGCTGTATGTGCCTGTCAGAAGCCAGAACATACCTACA
This sequence comes from Pseudorca crassidens, assembly GCF_039906515.1. Taxonomy (NCBI): domain Eukaryota; kingdom Metazoa; phylum Chordata; class Mammalia; order Artiodactyla; family Delphinidae; genus Pseudorca; species Pseudorca crassidens. The sequence continues at coordinate 64,456,559 of NC_090312.1, read as the reverse complement.
GCTTGTAGGCTAACTAACTTTTGCCCCCTTTAAGTCCTTAATTAAATGTGACCTCTCAGTGAAAAATTCCAACACAATCTTATTTTAAAGTGCAAATAGATTTCCACATTCTTATCTCCCACACCTGCTTTATTTTTTTCTTCATGGCACCAAGCATTATCTAACTTTATGGATAGATGTAGATAGATAGATAGGTAGATAGATAGAAAGAAAGATAGATAGATATATAGATAGATAGTTAATAAAGATATTTATCTTACTGCATTTCTCACCTTTCCAGAATGTAAAGTCCTTTAGGGCAAAGAAGTTTGCCTATATTTTTCCACTGCCAAATCCCCAATTTCGTAAGCAGTGTATATAGTATGCATTCAATAAATATTTTTGAGTGAATAAATTAATACATGAATGGCTATTTGGAAAATGTCAAGAAAAATAAGGCTTATTTTACATTTTCTTTTCAGTACTCTTTCCTCCTATTCTTATCAAAGAAAATCTCATTTATTGTGTGCATGTTTGTGTGTGTGTGCCTGTGTTGAGACTTCATTTTCTTCACAAGGAATTGCTATATTTTATAAAGCAATTTTAGGTTCACAAGTCCTGTATCTCTTCTGGGCCATTGATATAGAGATTTAGTATTTGCCCCTGACCTCACACATACAAAGCCTCCCCAGTTATCAACCTTCCCCACTAGATTGGTACACTTGTTACACTTGATGAACCTGCATCAAAACAGCAGAACACCTAAAGTCCATAGTTCACATTAGGGTTCCTTCTAAGTGTTATACATTCTGTGGATTTATACAAATGTACAATGGCATGTGCACATCATTATAGTATCATACAAAACAGTTTCACTGCCCTAAAAATCCCCTATGTTCCACTTATACATACCTTCCTGCTCCCCCAAATCTTTGGAAACATTGATCTTTTTACTATCGCCAATTTTGCCTTTTCCAGAATGTCATATAGCTTTTAGTGACTTCTTTCACTTAGTAATATGCATTTAAGATTCTTCCATGGCTTTTCATGGCTTGGTAGCTCATTTCTTTTTAGCACTGAAAAATATTCTATTTTCTTGATGTACCAGTTTATTTATTCATTCACCTACTAAAGGATATCTTGTTGCTTCCAAGTTTTGGCAATTATGAATAAAGCTGCTATAAACATCCATGAGCAGACTTTTGTGTGGACATGAGTTTTCAATTCCTTAGGTAAATACCAGAGAGCATGATTGCTGGATCATATGGTAAGATTATGTTTAGTTTTGTAAGAAACTGCCACACTGTGTTCCAAAACAGCTGTATCATTTTGCATTCCCACCATCAAAGAATGCAAGTTCCTGTTTCTCCACATCTTCACCAGCATTTGTTGTTGTCAGTGTTTTGGATTTCTGATAGTTATGTAGACGTATCTCACTATTGTTTAAATTTCCATTTTCCTGATGACATAATATATGGAGCATCTTTTCAAATGTTTATTTGCATCTGTATAAATTCTTTAATAAGGTGTCTGTTCAAGTCTTTGGCCTATTTTTAAATTAGGTTGTTTGCTTTCTTGTTGAATTTTAAGAGTTCTTTGAATACTCTGGCTAACAGTCCTTTTTTTTTTTTTTAACATCTGTATTGGAGTATAATTGCTTTACAATGGTGTGTTAGTTTCTGCTTTATAACAAAGTGAATCAGCTATACATATACATATATCCCCATATCTCCTCCCTCTTGCGTCTCCCTCCCACCCTCCCTATCCCACCCTTCTAGGAGGTCACAAAGCACCAAGCTGATCTCCCTGTGCTATGCAGCTGCTTCCCACTAGCTATCTATTTTACATTTGGTAGTATATATAAGTCCATGCCACTCTCTCACTTCATCCCAGCTTGCCCTTCCCCCTCCCTGTGTCCTCAAGTCCATTCTCTACGTCTGCATCTTTATTCCTGTCCTTTCCCTAGGTTCTTCAGAATCTTTTTTTTCTTTTTTAGATTCCATATATATGTGTTATCATACAGTATCTGTTTTTCTCTTTCTGACTTACTTCACTCTGTATGACAGACTCTAGGTCCATTCACCTCACTACAAATAACTCAATTTCATTTCTTTTTATGGCTGAGTAATATTCCATTGTATATATGTGGCACATCTTCTTTATCCATTCATCTGTCTATGGACGTTAGGTTGCTTACATATCTTGGCTATTGTAAATAGAGCTGCAATGAACATTGTGGTACATGACTCTTCTTGAATTATGGTTTTCTCAGGGTGTATGCGAAGTATTGGGATTGCTGAGTTATATGGTAGTTTTATTTTTAGTTTTTTAAGGAACCTCCATACGGTTCTCCATAGTTGCTGCATCAATTTACATTCCCACCAACAGTGCAAGAGGGTTCCCTTTTCTCCACACCCTCTCCAGCATTTGTTGTTTGTAGATTTTTTAATGATGGCTATTCTGACTGGTGTGAGGTGATACCTCATTGTAGTTTTGATTTGCATTTCTCTAATGATTAGTGATGTTGAGCATCCTTTCATGTGTTTGTTGGCAATCTGTATATCTTCCTTGGAGAAATGTCCATTTAGGTCTTCTGCCCATTTTAGGATTGGGTTGTTTGTTTTTTTGATACTGAGCTGCATGAGCTGCTTGTATATTTTGGAGATTAGTCCTTTGTCAGTTGCTTCATATGCAAATATTTTCTCCCATTCTGAGGGTTGTCTTTTCGTCTTGTTTATGGTTTCCTTTGCTGTGCAAAAGCTTTTAAGTTTCATTAGGTCCCACTTGTTTATTTTTGTTTTTATTTCCATTTCTCTAGGAGGTGGGTCAAAAAGGATCTTGTTGTAATTTATGTCTCACTAACAGTCCTTTATCAAATGTGTCTTTTGCAAATATTTCCTTCCAGACTGTCTTTTCTTCTCATTCTCTTGAACTTATCATGTTTTGCTCTTTCTTAAAATTATTTTCTTGAGCAGTCTTTATAAACTCTATTGCATATAGATCTTCTATTCATTTGCTCTTCACATGAGGTATTTAGATATTATTTTTTAAAGGAATTAAAAATGACTTTATTAAATCATTTTATTAAATGATTGCTGGGTCCTTGTTTATATAATTTTCTTTCAATAATGTTCAGTTTAGTTAAATCTACATGGACCAGATGAGTCAAACATGAATCAAATTTTAAAAGTAAGCCAACAGAAATTGTGTTTCATAGCTTACAGATCTATTATTGAAAACTTCAACTTATATTGAACAGCCCCAAAGACAGACCAAAAATAAATAAATAAAACTAACTGACCTAAATAGGAAATTTCTGTATCATTTGGATCTGGTTTTCCTGTGTTGATACAAACATCGAACTGTTTTTTCCATATATTTTTTTTTACCACCATCACTTTACATTCCACCAATGACAAGCAAGTCAACAAACAACCTATCTGCAAGAAGATTGCAGATTTTTCACACAATATCCTTACCACTGAGTTGAATTCAGAATTTAGAACTATTTCCACAGAAGCTGAGAAGCATAATACTTGTCAATTGTATTATATGTTTCTAAGCATCCTACAGGCTTATGAATTGCCAACCTCATCTTTGGCAAGTCCTTCTTGACTAGAGATTGTTAGCACTAGCAAAGAGAATGAAGGCAGCAAATATACCAAGCCATGTACTTCATCTTCCTTTTATGGTCTCTTGCTTTACTTTTTCCTGAAGAACAAAATTGTTTTAAAAGTGAGAAATTCATATTGAAAGGTAATTTTTTAAAACAAATGATGCCGTTCAATTGACTTAAATAAATTTATTGTTTTCTAAAATTTTTATTTTAGGCATCATTCTGATATTACTTTTCTTAACATTAAGGAGATATAAAGCTATAAATTTTTCTGTATAAAAACTAGACTAGGAATATTCTAATTGGCCCTAATTGGCATGATATGCAAATAATGTATCAGGGAAGTATGCTTTTTTCTTCCTTTGTGTGAAAAATAAAATGCTTACCTAAAAACACTTTAACTAAGCCTATGCATCCACTAAGGCACTAGTATATCATTTAATTTCAAATTTTTATATTGATTTGTAAGCTATTTCTGAGCTAGCAATACTAATGAAGAGTAACATGGATTCAAAACAGGTGTTTTTAATACAAGGTGTTTTTGAAGGAAATTCCCCAAACCACAATATTCTTGACCACCCAAGATGACTGTATAAGTAGTTAGTCATACCTGACCCTTCACCATACTGCATAGCAGGTTTCCCATAACACTGATTTTGAATGAGCAACTAGAGAATTATATTGAGACTAAATAAAAAATGAAAAGATGACAAGCAACAATTAGCCTAGCATGGCAAAAATATATTTTTCCTTTGTTCAGTGTTGGGCCACAACCTAAAAGTGTGTTAAGCCTAGTGAAACTGAAATATGCCCTACGAGACCACAGAACACTTGATGAGAGGCAGTGGAGTTACCCATATGTGAAGTTTTGAGGAATTTTTCAGATTTTATAGTTTCCCATAGAAAACAATAAAGTTCTTATTAAAGTCCAAATGTTTAGATGGAAGGCAAGCAAGAGTTTTCTCTTTTGTTCCCAAGATGGCTGTGCTGAGTGCACGGTATTAAAGAAGTTCTTTGGGTCCTTGGTAGTCCCTTAGGAATAAGGGCTCCCATGCAAGTGTCTTTCACATGCTACCTTATCTTTCCAATCCTGGTGCATAACAGAGGAGTATGAAGTACACATGATGGAAATCCTTCCTTTCTGGAGATGCTTCCGGTTGAGTTTGTATCCCAATTAGAAGCATAAAGTGAAAGAGAATAAAGCCACTGTTTGTCTGAACACCTTGGTATTTAGCTCTTCCATTTCCTTGAACAAGGTTTGACCAAGGCACATAAAATCAAAGCAGCAAAGCAGATTAGGACCATAAGTAAAATGAAGTTAATATAAGTAATGTAAGCTAATATCACTATCTTTAAGACAAAACAAAAAAATATATACATTTCTCAATTCCAATTTTATGCACTAACATCACATGCTATATTACTTGGGACTTTATAGAGAGATTTGTATATATCTGTATACATTTGAATATCTTGTCTCTCAACTCTCAGAATTTACAGTGTAAGCTGGAGCAGGAGAGAAAGAAAGAATGTTAAAGAGAGATATTAGAGAAAGAGAGAGACAGGGAGAGAGAGTGGCATATATTACACACACAACCAGTGGAGTAAGAGAAAAAAAAGATAGTGAGAAGGATCAAACCATTGTTTTATCTTTTAAAAAAATGTCTAGTGAGATATGAAGCTCCAAAATGCTTATTTGCATTATTAAAGTAATTTTTTCCTCTATTACTTTCTCTCTCTTTTCTCTCTCTCCCTCCTTCTCATTTCTTTCTTACTATATGTTTCATATATACACAGAGCAGTAGATTAGTGTATTCTTCCCAAATTTTACTTTTACAGAAAGAAAACAAAAATTTGAAAAGTACTCAAATTATCAAATTGGAATTTAAAAGTTATTAAAGTTGTGGAAAACATACCTATGTGGGAAAGTTCAAAGATTAGGTGTTTATCATAGAGATGTAGGAAAGATGAGGAGTAATTCCATAATTTCATGAATATTCCATTTTAGGTTAGTGGTTAAATTAAAATTTTCTCCATTTTGGTGGTGGCAATAACAAAGGAAAATGTCTAAAGAATTTGACTCATCAGTAGTGAGTTCTGGAGAGGAAGGTTGAAACATTCACTTTTTCTTAAAAATATAAACACTCATTGTGAATTTTACTCTTTCTTATCTTTGCAAGAAGAGATACTTACAAGGGTCCTTCTTCCTTTTCATTCCTCTGCCATTTCCCCCTTGTACTGTGTTTTTTCTCTATCTTTTTCTCCTTTGCATTCTGGGAACTGGATATTTGGCAAATATATATATATTAGTTATGGTAACCCATCTTTTGAATAAAGAAGAACAACTTTTTCATTAATAATGAGAGCCAACCAAAAAGAAACTGAGTTTTTAGTGAGCAGAGCCACAGGATGCAGCTAGAAATGAGAAGCTGAGGTGCAGGGTGGGGGAGGACCTGAGCCAGGAGTTGGTCCCTGAGGGGAAACCATTTCTCCCAGGTGCACAAGGAGTAGACAAGGAGAACTTCTTCCATGCCTAGAAGCCTATTTGGTCTCAGCAATCACCACCCAAAAGCCCTTTGATGAGTGTGATATGACTTCATACTCTCCTTGAGATTTCAAAGAAGCTTTCCATTTTTAAAAATTAATTTTTATTGGAGTATAGTTGCTTTACAATGTTGTGTTAGTTTCTTGCTGTACAGCAAAGTGACTCAGTCATACATATACATATATCCACTCTCTTTTTAGATTTCCTTCGTATTTAGGTCACCACAGAGCATTGAGTAGAGTTCTGTGTGCTATACAGTAGTTCTCATTAGTTATCTATTTTATACATAGTAGTGTATATGTCAGTCCCAATTTCCCAGTTCATCCCACCACCACCCTTCCTCCCTTGGTATCCATATGTTTGTTCTGTACATTGGTGACTCTATTTCTGCTTTGCAGGTAAGTTCATCTCTACCATTTTTCTAGATTCCACATATAAGCCATATTATACAATATTTGTTTTCCTCTTTCTGACTTACTTCACTCAGTATGAAAATCTCTAGGTCCATCCATGTCTCTGCAAATGGCACAATTTTGTTCCTTTTTATGGCTGAGTAATATTCCATTGTATATATGTACAACATCTTCTTTATCCATTCCTCTGTTGATGGACATTTAGGTTGGTTTCATGTCCTGGTTATTGTAAATAGTGCTTCAGTGAACATCAGGGTGCATGCATCCTTTCAAATTATGGTTTTCGTTGGATATATGCCCAGGAGTGGGATTGCTGGGTCATATGGTAACTCTATTTTTAGTTTTTTAAGGATCTTCCATACTGTTCTCCATAGTGGCTATACAAATTTACATTCCCACCAGCAGTGTAGGAAGGTTCCCTTTTCTCCACACCCTCTCCAGCATTTATTGTTCATAGATTTTTTTATGATGGTCATCTAAACTGACTCTCAGGGATACCTTTGCTTTTCCTGTGTCATTTCATTATACCACCTCACGCTTAGCTCCTGAGGTGAACTGCATGCTGTGTTTATCAGAATGACAGCAAGATGGTGCTGAGCAGGTTAGAGTACCCAGAGTTTATGGTGGAGGAATGGAAATCACTATGTTAATATTCAGGCAATAAGATAAACTACTAAGGAAGGTTCAATGACCTCTCTTCGTATGCAAATATTTTATGTAAGAAATCAAACTTGTACATGGAAGTATAAGCTTAATACTCTTCAACTATACCTCAAATCTGTGAAATTTTATGGAAATGGATTCTCAACGAGGACCACTCATTAGAAATATTCAATGTCAACCAAGTTATCTAGAATGAAGTCATTTGTCTGTGATGATAAAGAAAAACTTTCTTCTCTAAATCCACTAAAGGAAAACTCTGTTTCCTCTACTCAAAGCACTTCTAATACAAGATGTGTGGATTTTTCAAGTCAAATAAGTCTCCAGTTCTCCATAGACACCAACGGGAAGTCCTGTAGTTCAATTCTGAGACTACCTGGAGTTAGCACAGACACCGCATGTTCAGTATTCAGTCCCACAAGACTGCCATGCCCCATTTCAAGTGCCAACTTCAAGTTCCAGTGTGTCACCTATACTTGTGACCTATAGCTGGCTATAAATCAGGCTATAAATCCTGACCCCCTCCTCACGTTTGATAACTTGCCAGAACAGCTCACAAAACTCAAGAAATTACCTTACTTACTATTGCCCATTTATTATAATGTATACAATTCAGGAGCAGCCAAATGGAAGAGATGCATAGAGCAAGGAATGACGGAAGGGACACAAGGCTTTCATTCCCTCCCCATACATGTAACTCTCCCAGCACCACCACGTGTTCACCAACCTGGAGGCTTTAGTATGTAGGAATGATTGATTAAATAATTGGCCATTGATGATTAAGTCCATCTCCAGCCTTCCAGCCTCTTTCCTCTCCCCAGTGAACTGAGGGTGGGGTTGAAAGTTCCAACTGTGTAATCACATGGTTGATTCTTCTGGCAACCAGCCCCCATGTTCCAAAAGTCACCTTATTAACATAAACTCAGGTATGGTTGAAAGCAGCTTATTACAAATAACAAAAGATGCCTCTCTCACTCCTATCACTCAGGACATGTTTCAGAAGCTGGGGACAAAAATCAAATATTATAACAAAAGATGATTCTATTGCTCTTATGTCTTAGGAAATTACAATGGATTTTAAGAGCTTTGGTCAGGAGCTGGGAATCGAGACCAAGACTTACATTTCTTATTATATCACAATATCACAGATGAGTATGAAATCCGTGAGATTGTTGGATTGGCTGCTTTGCCAAATAATTACAAAACAATTCCTTAAGCCACTAAACTTCAAAAGAATTATAATGTCTCTGCTCCCTCATTTTCCTACCAAACTCTTCAGATACTCTCTTTGTCCTTTTATACTTGTAATGTGTAATCATGGATTTCAGATAGAGGAAGAGGACAGTGGGCCAAGTGTAAGCAGGTCTAAAAAGTAAGTTACAAGCCATGGGGATATGTTTGAGTAGGTAGAGCAGGCTTGGAAATAAGGATATTTGGATTTTCATCACAATTCTGTCATCAATTATACAGATGTAGGCAACTTGGAAGTCATGTTCCTTAATAGTGAAATAAAGAGATACACCACACTGTATTCTTTATGAATGTTTTTTTTAATAATTTTTAGCCTTATTTTTTATAAATATTCTTTAATTTATTCCTGAAATATAGGTATTATTCTCATTCCATTTTTACTGATGATGAAACTGGGACTCAGAGTGAGGTTAGTTATTATAGTGGTTTGAGTTGTATCCTTAAGATATATGTTGAAGTCCTAATCTCTGATACTTGTTAATGTGACCTTATTTGACAATAGGGTCTTTGTTAATGTAATTGAGTTAAAATGAGGTCATACTGGATTAGGGTGAGCTCTGATTTAATACCACAGTGTCTTTATAAGAAAAGGAAACACACACACACACACACACACACACAAAGAGAATGCCATATGAAGCTGGAGGCAGGAAGTGGAGTGATGAGTCTACAAGTAAAAGAACACTGAGGGTTTTTGACAACAATCAAAAGCTAGGAGAGAGGCAGGAAACAGATTCTATGTCAGAGCCTCCAGAAGGAACCAACACACTGCTGACACCTGGATTTCAGACTTCTATCTTCCAGCACTGTGAGAGAATAAATTTTTGTTGTTGTAAGCTACCAGTTTGCAGTACTTTGTTACATCAGCTCTAGGAAACTAATATAGTTATCAAATTAGATGCAAACCTAAAGTCTGAGTTTTCCATGGTGTTCTGCCTTGCCATCTACCGGAATGATGATGAAGTAAAAACTAATAACACAGTTTTGGAGCAGTACATATTTTTCAACACTAGCCTCATAAATAATTCTAGTGTTGAGCATAAAAAAAAGCACTCAGATATACTTATCAAAATCATTTAGATTGAACTGCTTTCTATTCTACATGTTAAGTTGAAAAGAAGAAACAGCTGAGTCACTGTTGTATTTATCTATTTGGTGGCTAATTTAAGGATTCAGTTTTTAAATAAAGTTACCTTGACTATGGTCTTTTTAGCTTATAAGATATGATCAATTGCGATTTTAGATCTTACAAAATTGATTTTATTTTTATCTGCTTTTTTGTTGTTCACTTGAGCTCTACTCTTAGATTTGTCAAACTTTGAAGAAATGGGTGATGGAAGAACATAAGAGGTCAAGCACTAGGTCCATTTTTTTTTTTTTTTTTCAGATGAGGAAACTGAAACTACTGAGATAGAAAATTGGAAAAGAGAAGAAACTCTAACCAACTTGCCATGTTTCCCTCTGTTTACATTACATTGCATTGTTTTGATTAAATTTCATTTGTAGAAGACAGAAGTTAGTGTTGATGAATATCATTTTAATGTGAGATCTGAAACAGTATTAGTTGTAAATTAGAGAAGAATGAGATGTTTTAATAAAAATGTATCTGTGTTGTTTTGTGGGTGTTCTTTTGTTTTAGTATCTATTTCCCTCTCCCCCCAAATCAAAGTTTTATTAAATAAGGGAAAAATCCTCTCCTTTGCTTTGTAAGTTCTAGAAAATAAGCATGAATCTCATTTGAGTCACCATCATTTCTAAATTTCTAATGCTTTTTCAACAATTTCTGTACCTAACAGGAATGCAGATATTATGAGAAGGATAAAAACATCTAATTAAGGAGTTTGAGGATTTCACAACTTAGTACAGAATCAAGAGATCAATATGGACTACATTCCTCATTAAAGTTTATCCTCAAAAATAAAATTATTTTTTAGGTGTTAAAAACACCCTAAAAATGTGTTTAATATATATGAGAAATTTATTTCTGTTCTTGTTGCTTTAACAAAGACACAGAATTCACATAAGGTCATTTACTTTGTTTTCACCAGACACTAACCAGGGAAAAAATGAGCCACAAAGCTGAACAGCTAATGAAATTCTATCAGTTTTAAGACCAATAAAGAAACAATTCACATTTTTAACATGAGGAAGAAAAGTACACAATACCCCAACACATAAAGTTTTTTTTTTTTAAATTTTAGTGACTGTATTTCAGTTTTAAAAATGTTATGAATTTTAAAGAAAAAAATTCTATGTTGGTGTAATGTTCGATTCCCTAGAAAATATTTGAGAAAGAATCAAGTGATTTAACAACAAACTTATGATTTCACCTACAAAGTGCTCTTTGTATATTGGTATTGCTATGAATTTCAAGATTCATAGTGAATGTCATCAAGATGTTATCATTTTTCCTTACTTACTTTTAAATACCATATTCCTAAGGGGCAGGATCAGAAGAACATCTTGCATTTCTAATCTTAATATTTCATATAAAAGAAACCACTTTAATTCCCCTCAGAGCACTTAACAGAATAACAAAGAGTATCCTGTATCATCTTTTACTATTGCAGTTATATGCAATTTATATACAGATGTGTGGGACAAGGCTTTAAAAAAAATCGAGGAAATGTGCCAGAATTCTAAAATATCTAGACAAAACACAGTTTTTATTGTATAGAGCCACAACATTTCTTTGTCTAAAAACAGATGATAGGAGCAACCCTTGATAGTGACTGATCATGAAAAGAAACCCCAGGAGCACAGAGACACTATAAAAAGATCTAGAAGGAAGTCATTATGCTGTTGAGGGAATAAGAAATTTAAGTCAGAGAGTTGTGAAATGTTCTCATTATAGGTCATCTCGGTGATTATCTGACATCTACGGACAGAGTCACTTCTTAATCAAAAGAATGAATCATTATGGATATTGATTCAGACCAAGATGTTTGAAATAATGAGTCCAGTAACTCAAATATAAATTTAGAGGTAATTCCAACAACTTCTTTGGTAAAGTTTTACACTAAATAAAAATATGATTTCATATTTTTGATGATTATATTAAAATATAGCCATACTGAGAATAAAATTGCAATAGTGTAATCTGCTTAATAAGACCTGAAAAATAATGGAGGTGGCGAATAATATGATGCCATCAATGTGGATGATTATCAAGTAGGACATAGAATTACTCTCTCCTAAGAATAATGTAGAAACAGATATAGAATATAGAATTTTACTGGGCAGCAGAGTAATTTAACATTTTAAAACTATTTTCAGAATTAAGTGGCTTGATGATAGTCAATGACTAGCCAGTCTGGCAAAAAAAATACAACTAAATCCAAATTATTCTAAACTCAATTTAATATCAGTTGAGCCCTGACAGGATCCAAAGCTATTATAGACATAATCTGTTGGCAGTGCACATTTAATCAAAACAGACATTAAATTAAAGACAAGGAAGAGGAGCTGTAGATGCAACACACTATTAGGAAAATAAATGATTATTAAACTAAAAAAAAAAAAAAAAAGCTATAACCAGTAGAGTGTTGCTCTAGGCATGGATCCAACTATGACAAGTAGCTTTCTTTCAATTATTTCATTGTTGGTGGTGACAAAAGAGGAACAAAAGAGGAAGGGCCTTCAAGAAAACTGAATGGTATTTTCCCAATCCCTTAGAATTATGTGGTGAATTAAAATGAAATGGTTTCAAGGAGTACTTAATAGTATTAACAGCTAAGAGGTTAAAAAAGAAAAGAAATGAAAAGCAAAAAAAACAATGCTGTCACTTTGCTGAAACAGTGAAACAACCTGGAGTTCCACTATGCTCAGGATTCAAATTTAACCTAAGACTATTGGTTTCATTCTTATTAAGATAAATTGTCACATACTCTATTTCCTTCCAATATTAGAGTAGTAAACACCTTTCTTGGGTCCTTGGCATCCAAATATCTGTGTTGGAATCTGACCGCCTAACAATTATTACATGTGTGATTTGGGAAATTACTTTATTGGTGCCTCAATCATGTCTTTAGTAAAGTAGAGATAACAATTGTACTTATTGTTTAGTTGTTTTGAGAACAAATATACTAGGTGCTCAAAAATGTCAAATCATCATCACTAGACATTATTCACCACTTGTTCATCTGGGAAGCACCTGATATATCATGTGAACTTTTTCAAATTATAGCTCACAGAGTAAACCCTATTTGATTTTTTGGTAGTGCTTACAGGAAGATAACAATGAGTAATGTATAAAATGAATTTAATCTGTTGCTTAAAAAAGAAAGAAGTGCCTTTTTGGTTTGCTTAGTTCATTAATGTAAACATTCATTGTGATCATTTGTGTATGGAATGTGATTTTTGTTTTTCACAAACGGATGCCAATATAGTAACTAAAAGGGCTTTTGAAAAATTTTTATGATAAAAATGTTTATAACAGGACTTGCATTAGATACAAATTTTCCAAAGAAAACTGTTATGATCTAGTAAGTAAACAATGCATAATTAGTGCTGAAACTTCTTGTAAATCACTCCATTCCCTAAAGGCTTATTTTTATTATACTGTAAAGTCTATTTTGTTACCTGTCTTTGCTTTCTTTTTCATATTGCTTTTTCCATTTTAGGATCTTTATTATTCTGGGTTGTTCCAAGCCAAAACTATATACCAGGATGTAATTCACAAGCTCAATTTAACTAACTCTAGAGAGATAATTATCTGAATATTTACCCATAATGCAGATGCTCGTCTTTTAGATAAAACACTGAAAATGTAGAGACTTGTTGTTTGTATTGAGATATATTGCATGGGTAGAAACCATCTGTAAATTAGAAAAATTAACAAATATAAAATATTTTTTAAGGATTAATTAAGTATCCTTTAGGGGCAAGACATGTGGTCTTTCTCTGAATTTATAGGAAATGCAAAGTAATATGACAAGATACTCATAAAGAACTTGTTCATAAGAACTTGAATCTAGCTTTGAAATGAAGTATTTCACAGGTGGAATAATAAGAATTTAAAGCCAGACTAGATGGTCTAGCTTTCAAATTACACTGCTGTACCTCTAGAGTAGAAAAGGAGAGTGTTTAGGACTATGAACACATGAGTTTTATTCCCTTCCTAGTTAAGTACATGCTGGTTACAGAGATCTATGTCCAAAATTGTATCTTAAATTACTTATAGGGGCTCTTGTTGCTTCTGAGCTTCTACCTACTTATGCCAAATGCAGTTAGATAGTCAAGATGGATCTTTAACCCAGATTCTGTATAGAGTAATATATTCTCTGACTTTGCCATCATTCCTAAGGTTTTATTTTCACGTAGAATATATAGAGTTGTATTTTTCCATCTTCCTAATCTTACCAAAAAAAGTAGAATAAGATGTTGTTAAAGAGCAGAGTCTTTGCAATCGACATAGCTGGAATCTGATCCAAACACTACCACCTCACACTGTGGAAAATTTATTGAGTAAGTTAATCTTTCTTTGCAGCAGCTCCATATCCTAAAATGGGGATGTTAATTTGCTATTTATAGGGTTTTTAGAAGTTTCAAATGAGTTTCTAGATTTCTGGTTTTGAGTCCAATGTGTAGTTGATGAGTTGCCGGAGGCTCAGCATAGACTAGCTTGAGAGTTAGAAACTTTGAGGAGGCTCAGTCTTGGTGCGATCCTCCCCAATTTTGTGACTTTTCCTCTGAAAGCCCTAGCAGGTTCTCACTGTAAAGATCAGAGAAAATTCTCTTGTGTTTCCAGGTAAGGGAGAGAAAAGTTACCATATTGAAATACATCCAGAGCATTCTGTTGTCCTTAACAATAAGGTTTGTCCTCAGAAGAAACTGAGATTTAGACTTACTCATGGGACTATAGAATGTTTTTCCTTCCTCCTTATCAGTGGGGCTTCTGTATAATAGCAGGGATTGCAGGTAAAAGAACTGCAAGTATCAGACTCTAAGGAGTATCTAGGAAAACTCAAAGACAACAATGGAGGCAGAAATAGAAAAATTAGAGGAAATTTTAGCCTGTGGCACTATAGCTACAGAAAATAGTGATCATAGCCCTTTAGCCAGATAAACATAAAAGCTCACCTTAACAGACCTATTGATCTCAGTTCCTTATTACTCAATACATCATGTCTAGCATTCAACAAAACATTAAAATTCATGCTATGAGGCAAAATAACAGTTTGAAGAGATGAAAATAAGCATTCTGAGTAAGAACCAGACTCAAATATGAGAAATTTTGGTATTGTCAAACATAAAATTTAGAATAAATATAATGAATATGCTAAGGTCTCTAATGGAAAAAGTGAACAACATGCAAGAACAGATGAGTAAAGATAGAGGTAGAAACACTAAAAAATAATTAAAATGAAGTACTGTGCATTAAAAATACTGTGACTGACATAAGAAATGTTTTTGAAGATCTCATTAGTATACTGGACATGGCTGAGGAAAGAATAAGTGAGCTTAAACATATGTTAATAGAAACTTCCAAAACTAAAATGCAAAGAAAGTAAAAAAATGTAAATCATGGAACAAAATATAAAGGAACTGTAGGATAATTACAAAATGTGTAAGATACAAATAATGGGAATACTAGAAGTGGAAGAAAGAGAAAGGGACAGAAGAAATATTTATAGTAATGATAGTTGAGAATTTTCCAAAGTTAATGATAGACACCAAATCATAGATCCAGGAATCTGAGCAACCACCAAAAAGGATATATACCAAAGAAATTATACCTCAGTATAATATATTCAAAATACAGAACATTAAAAATAAAGAGAAAATATTGAAAGATGCCATAGAAGGAAATAAATCTTACCTATACAGGAATAGGGATAAAAATTACATTTAATTTGTCTTTAGAAACCAGGCAAGGAAAGGATGGAGGATTTATTGATTTAAAAATGTAAGGAAATTTCTGACCAATCATTAGCTGACTATTAACTGAGCAAAGACTTTAGTAGCCACAAAGGAAATATAAAGTTTATAGAATTATTCTTGGAAGGTTACTAAAAAAATAAGAACAAAATACCCATAAAAATAAACCCAAGGAAGGGGAAGATGTGATTTCTGGAGTTGTCATATTATATTTGCTAAAATGTCCAGTTTTTTACATACAAAAAAAGTAGATAGGAAAAGACAGAGGAATGTACACTGTAAAGGGAGTGGAGCAATTGATAGAAAGTAACCCTTAGAGTGCACAGGTGTTGGACTTACTAAACAAAGAATCCAAATCAGCTGTTAGAAATATGTGTCAAGAACTAAAAGAAGCCATCTCTAAAGAATTAAATGAAAGTATGTTAATGATGTGTCAGCAAATCAAGAATATCAGTACAAAGATAGAAGTTTTATGACAGCCAAATAGAAATTCTGAAGTTGCAAGAACAATAACTGGAATGAAAATTTAATTAGAGGGATTTCCATGTCAGATTTGACTTAGCAGAAAAAAAAATCAATAAACCTGAAGATAGGTTAACTGAGATTATCCAATATGAATAACAGAAAAAAATTATAAAAAATGAAGAGCCTTAGAAATCTGTGGGATACCATCAAACACGCCAGCAATCCCATAATGGGACCGTCTGAAGGAAAGGAAAAAAAAAAAGAGCAAAAAGAATATTTGACACACAATGGCCAAAACTTCCCAAATTTGAAGAAAAACTAACCTACATATTAAGAAATACAACAAACTCAAAGTAGTAAAAAAAAAGCTCAAGGAAATCAATGCCTAGAATAATATAGTCAAGCTTTCAAATGCCAAATACAGAGATAATTTAGAAAGCACTAAGAAAAAAAGTAATTCATCATGTACAAAGAAGCCTCAACATGATTAACAATTAACTTCTCATCAGTAAGCACGGAGACCAAAAGGCAGTGGGACAACATACTAAAGTGCCAAAAGAAAGTCTGTCAATCATGAATTCTGTATCAAACAAAACTATTTTAAAAAATTGAATGAGAAATTAATATATTTCCAGATACACAAAAAGAGAGAGAATATATTGCTAGCAGAAACACCCTACAAGAAATACGAAACAGTATTTCATTCAGAAATGAAACAATACTGAATAGTACAGTTGTTCCTTGGTATCCATGGGAGATTAGTTCCAGGACCCACCATGGACACCAAAATCCACAGAAGCTTAAGTCCCATAGTCGGCCTTCCATACCTGTGACTCCATAGCCATGGATTCAACAACCATGGAACATACAGTGTTGTATGTAATTATTGAAAAATGTTTTGTATAAGTGGACCTGTGTAGTTCAAACCCATGTTGTTCAAGGGTCAACTGTAACTTGAACCCATATGAAAAAATTAAAGAGCACCAGTAATGATAGTTAAATGTAAAAGAGTATAAATGTATTTTTTTACAACTGTTTTCTTCCCCTACTTGATAAAAAATAATTGCATAAAGCAATAATTATATGATGGTGTTGACAGACTTGTAATGTATAAATTTGTAATATGTATGGCAATAATAAAAAAGCAAAATGTGTATGTCTATGTTTCTACAATTCAATTTACTAATCCCATCAAAAATGTACTTTGGTAGGAACAATTTTATGTTTAAGAAAAATTTGAGGTTTTTCCTGACAAATTGTTTTCTTAGAAACAGGAAGCTACATTTTCAAAAAAAAAAAAAACTATAAACATAACATATCGGAATTAATAAGAAACTCAGACATCACAAGCCTTGAGTAGGGTCTTTTTGGAAAAGTAAATTTTCCAATCTCTACTTTTTTGATGGCTTCCCTCAAATAATTACTTGAAAAAAATTGCTATTCATTCTATCTATAAGCAAGTGCCTCATCTGATGAGCATGAATCTATGTTCTTGATGTTTAGCCAGTGAGAATAATGTTAGATGATGCATTTGATATGTTTATTCTAAAGGCTTATATGTCTTTAGATTTATCAATTAGAAATCTTTAATAGGAATCTTTTGACCTATCTTTATACATTCTAAGTGTTTTTCTTATAAAATTTCAAAAATTCATTTAGAAAACACTTACTAAATATTGCATACATGTACTCCTATGCTAAGAGCTTGTGATGTGAACATGTATGACATTGAACATGCTTGCAGAAAATAATGTGTGTGTATGTGCGCAGTGTACAAGGTAAAATTAGAGCCCATTAAAACGTTTCTGCTTCTGTCTGAGAGATCAGGGAAATAAAAACCTAGCAAAATTTGAGTTATAAGTAGGAATTTTGTCCTTATAGAGTGCTATGTTAAGTCAGGGAAAGCATTAGAAATGAAAGCAACATTTTTATGTATAATTGGTACAGATGTACTATAGTTTTTGTAACTTTCATGTCTTATAATTTGAGTATTAATTAGGAGCAAGGTGGTAAGCAAGGTTTATTGAACAATTGCTATATGCTAGTTTGTTCAAGACATTTCCAAACAAATAATTGAATAAACAAATAATATCATTTTATCTAACTTGTGAGATAAATATTATCTACCCCAAATCCAATTATCTTTCCATTAAATCAGATTGACTCACATAGGGTTGTAGAAAGATACATTCAATCAAGACCAGTAAATAAATCTGTTTTCCTGAAGCAGTGTCTAGACTGTTGAGAGGAATAGGGTGGAGGGGTAGAGGCAATATAATCAGGTTTCCTGTAAGTAAATTTGTACTTATCTTGTGCAGTTATTTTTCTATGCTGTGTAACAAATTGCCACACATATAGTGGCTTAAAACAACATGCATCAATTAGTTCATAGTTCTGTAGGTCAGAAAACGAGGCACAGCATGACATGGTTCTCAATTCAGCTACTTTTCAACCTGAAATCAAGGTGTTGGCTGTACTTAGTTTTTTGTCTGAAGTTATTTAGGAGGAATTCACTTTCAAGCTATTTCAGGTTTTTGGCAAACTTTAGTTCCTTGTGGTTGTAGGGCTGAGGTCCCCATTTATTTGCTGGCTGTCTGCTGTGAGTTACTCTCAATTCATTGAGGCCACTCTGAGATCCTTTCCACATGACCCTCTCTATCTTCAAAGCCAAAAAAAGTAGAATCTTCTCTCCTGTCAAATCTCCGTGATACTTTCAGTCTCTCTGACTTTGAATTGTTGGCTTCAGTAAGTCACCAGTCCTTTTTCAAGGAACACCTGATTAGGTCAGCCCCACTGAAGATAATCTCCTTTTATTAAAATGAACTGTGCCAAATAACAACCTAATCCCAGGAGTGAAATCCATCATGTTCACAGATCCAGGGATTATACAGTTTATATACTCCAAGGGATGGGGATCTTGGAGGTCATATTAATATTCTGCTGACCACATCCTGTGACTTCGTGCAAGTCATTCAAACTCATAAAACTAATTTCCCTACAAATATAATGGGAATGCTTACTTCACAGGATGATTAGGAGGGCTCCCAAGGGGTAATATATGAAAGTATTAACATACTATCTGGAAAATAATAAGCATTCAATAAGTGTTAACAATTATATTAGTTTGAGTGTTCTTTTAATTTCCAAATTGATAATGGAATGTTTTATTATATATTGTTATTATGTAACAATGTTTTTATACAGCAATGAGAGTCTATCTAAATATTTTAGTACACATATTTTGTGAGTCAGAGAAAAAAGAAGTTGATGCAACTGGCAACTTCAATTTAAAAAATAACATGCATGATTTAATCATTCTTAACTTTTTTCTAAAAATAAAGCATTTTGATTGGAGTGCAAAATAAAATTTAAAAAATAAAAAGTTCCACACCTACTTTAATCACTCTATTAATGCTCATGAGATTCTAGTCTAAATCTAATTTCATTCATTTTAATTCCTCATTAAACCAAATAGTGTTCCATCTGTGGCATAATTGAACATATTCTTAATGAGAAAATAGTAATCACTGAATTCACCATTTACACACTGACTATGGATTGGATATTATTCTTCATCTTGCCCACTAAACAAAGCTACTGGGTTAACTACTATTGAGAAATTTTGTGGTTGATTTCAAACACCTTAGTGAAAAAATATGACCTGTTAAAATGTCCATATGCTTGTTAAAAGTAGGAGGAGGAGCACCTGGTGGAAATCCTACTTATTAAAAAATATATAATTATTTTTAAATGAGTATGATATATGAGCACAGCTTTAGAAGATTTGAACACAATAACACGTTTCAACATTAAAGTATGTGCCTAGTGCTTAAAGGTTTATATTTTAATGAGGTGGAATAGAGAGAAAGGACATTTAAAATGTCATTAATAAAGGGATGATCATTTCTTTCTAACATCAAATAGCTGAAACAAAATGCAAAGTAATTTGGGATTCTGCAACTGCTTTTTGACATTTTAGGTAATTAATCTGTTATTTTTGAAATGGAAACAATATACGCATCTCTCTGCTTTATTCTTTATGAGGAAGTAGTTTTGCAGGCTAAGATAGCATCCATAAGGATTCTAAAAGTGATTTTTCTTCTTAGAATAAAATTATTTGCAAACAAAGACTCTGTAGTATACACATTCCTGTGACAAATCAAATGTATTGCTTGATATTGATTTGTTATTTTAAAAATGTGTTCCTACTGTTGAGAGCACAGTACAGCTTCAAGGCCTGAGAAGCTCTCTCTTCTAACAGAGTCCTGCCAGACTGTAACTGTAGAATTTGACCAGTCCCATAGTTTCTTGTAGTTTCATTGTTTGAATTTACAAATTAATAGTATATTAATTTTCATGCTTTCTTATCTAGATAGATGAGTATCAAAATGAAATCATAACTATGGGAAGATATTAGAGACTATAACATATTTAAAAATGAAATTATTAGTATGAAAATATTATTAACACAAAATTGATGTTTGCTATAGATAGACTAGATCTGACTCATGAATATAATAAGAATAAGAGGTAACTAGATTGCATTTCATCTTCAGTAGCTTTAACATAATATAATTATAGTGTATATGTCATAAATATTGTGTCTTTTTTTCCTGTTAGCCTCCTGCTTCCTACTGGAGTCAAATTATAAGAGGTATAAATGGTTTAAATTTTTCTCATATGTTTCCAAAAACTATAGTCTGAGAGGAAATAACCAGACATAATAACATAAAATGTCAATGGAAACTTTTCTTGCTGTAGAGGACATGGTTCAAACATCTTTCGAGAATTTTAAAAAAAGAAACCCAACACAAAACAAATTAGCACTCTCTAACCTCATCTTCCTCTTATTCTTACAAAACTCCATGTACCTCATCTCCTTATTGAAAATTCAGAATATATAATTACTTAAATTTCTAGTAGAACAAACATGACTGATTTCAATAATGTAAACAGAAGCACTAGATATTACATAATCATAGCATTTGCTCATATAATGTACAAAACACATTTTTTTTGTTGTCAGTGGTGGAGATAAATATTTTAAATGGATTAAAATGCAACAATACTTAGGATTAAAGAAAGATAAACTGTAAGTTTAGAATGAGAAATTGGTGGTACCTTAATCATAACCCAATCCAAAAATGACTAAAGATTATTTTCAAGTACAGCAAGAGATATCTTTGACCTCAAGAACCTACCATGTAAACAACTTGATTTAAACAAGACTCTTTTTTATTTGGTGATCAAAATAGGTTTCTATATGATAGTTCTTAATTAAATGGCCTGTGGAACAGATCTGTACTGTCACCAGGTTGTCAGACTTCTGGTTAAAAGAAGATATGTTATTTCATTAAATACCCAAGATTAATCTCACCATCACTTTGTATCTAATGTTGAAGCTCTTACACTAATTATTCCATTTAAGCTGACATGCCTATAGGACTGCTTTGAAAGTATGTGCAAGGAAAAGAGATTGTTTTTTCCTGATGGCTTTTGCTGCTCCTCACAAATTGCCTCTGTTTTTCTCTCCTAATAGGATGTATTACCTGAAATTTTACTCTACAGTGTCCCTGAACAAAAGTGTCCAGGAAACAAGGTTTGCCTTTAGTTCTCTCCTCCCTTAGTGGTGGATCCTGTATCTCCTAGAAGACACGACAAGAACTACCCAAAGACTACATGGATACAGCAACATGGTTCATTCCAAAAAAAAAAAAAAAAGAACATATGCACTGTGCTCCGATATACCTGATGCCCAGACTCTGTCTGCTTTGTGCCTTTAATTTTGGCAAGTTACATAAACCCTTGGGACCTCAGAAATTATTGAAAGGATTAAGTAAGACACTGCATACATTTGAGACATAGTAAATGGTCATTAAATGGCAGCTACTATAAGAGATCATCTTAGGCTGCTCTTGTATTCTTCTATCTTTCTGTGGTTCCCTGCTACTCAGAGAAGTTTGTGGTCATAAATTTTGGTTAGTTCTCATAATTTTCATGAATTTATACCTAATGCACTCTGTTATTCTGCTTCAAACAAATCAATTAATGGGAAAGTGTAAGAAAATTATTTCCAGGTAATCAAAATGAATTGCATTCATTTCTTTCTGGAGATAATTCTCCCACTTTGTGAGACAATGCAAATATAACACGAACATCTACAGTTTATGGTTTGATTAATGTGTACCAAGAACCATGCCTAAGACTTTGAGTACATCATTTCATTCAACCCTAAAAACAACTCTGAAAGATAGGTATCATTTTCCTATTTACAGAGGACAAAATGGAGACTCACAGAGGCTAAGTAGATTGTCCCAAGTCACACAACTGGTGAGAAGTATATCCAATATTCAGACTTAAGTTCTTAACAACCAGTACTCCTTGAATAAGATCAAAATGATCAGAATGGCAGTCTCTATAGGAGTGAATCGTTGTATGTCTACATTTGGAGATAAGTGGAGACTTTGTAGACTTATAGACCACCATCTCCCAAACTGTGGTCTGAGTTACAAGGTATGCAACATTATTTATAGTTGTGCTATCTACAACATTTTAATGAACATTTATATATATATATATATATATATATATATATATATATATATATATATATATACATACACACATACAAATATATCAAATTCATGATTTTACAGTTAGTACTGCTTCAAGCTAGGCTAATGAAAAATGTATATAACTTAAAATATTAAATAAACTATAATACAGGAGATCAACAAATACTCAAATATTACAAAGTTTTGAAGGTAATACAGAAATTTCTAAAATTTAAGCATTATTTCCACATCCCACTGTACTGTATAGTACTGGAGTAGGCATAAACAGAAATATTTAGTTGCAAATTTGTCTTTAAATTATTTTCCTCTTTTCTAATTTTGTAGTAAAGAAACTATTCACGGTCACAGTAGTGACAGTAGCCTCCATAGAGTCTCATTAAATTTTAGTCTTCTCCTGTTTTTATCTGCCTTGTTGATGATGCTATTTCTTTAAGACACCTTAATCTAAATTAAGCATGGGACCCCTCCACACATTGTTCAAAAGTTTTTCAGCTTATTTCTCTAACTTTTCACCTATCTAAACAAAATTAATATTTCTCATTCTCTCTTCTCATAGATCTCAGAAAACACTACCATTTTTATCATTTTCTGCATTATGTTAGAGTTACATATGCTCAGGTCTCTCCTGTAATCATGTGCCCATCAATGAAAGCCCCTTCAAAGACAAAATTATCTTTCTAATACTTTATTCTTTAGGTCTAGTACAGTGCCTGACACATAACACATTTCTTATCAGAAGTGGAGTGGGAGATACCAGTTCAATTTTAGTGTCCCTGATACTTGGCTCTTGGATGGTGTGGAAATAATCTTTAGTGTAAAATTCATGATCAAGTGGAGGAAGATACAGAGATAAATCCTAGAGTGATTCAACATCAAAGCCAAGCAGATTTATCTGTATGGAGGAGTAAATGATAGCAAGAGGGACCAGAGCTGGAAATATGGCCCCAAATGTTTCCTGTTGGGAATTTGCCTCTTCACATTATATCAGTGACGGAGCTGTTAAGTGCTCCAACAATCTGACATTATGGACGTTTCCTGAAGTGAATTTGTTTGGCATACTCAATTTCCCTAATGTGTAGACAATGGAGGAGGGAATCTTCCTTGATGATTTATGGGTTGGACAGAAGAGTTTTGAGCACCAGTATATACTTTTGATTGTATGCTAAAGATTGTGTCATTTACCCCACTGATAAGATGTAAGAAAGATGCTAGGAAAAGTATATATCATTCCAATTATTCCCAGACAGATTTCCTGTTGGGTCTACTCTTGATGGGAGAGAATAAATAAATAATTAATCAAGGAATCATAGGATAGACTGTCTAAACCAGGAATTGAGAGCTACAGTCCTGGTATTTAGGAAAAGTCAGTCTCTTGTTGATTGGCCTCAGCATTATGGGAATAAAATAAGCATGACATTTCCCCAGTGTTAGAAAGTTACTGTTTTTACTTATTGGACTTCTGTATCCTGTTGCAGTCAAGATTACAGTAATACCAAAACAAGACTGCAGTACACAAAAGCTTCCTAATTTGTTTTTTTAACACCAGTAAGAAAAATAACTCTCCAATAGTGATATTGTAGTATGTGGGTTAGTGGGCAATGTTTTGTTGCAGAGAGCAAATTCTGTGAACTGAGCTCATGAGTAGTCTTTTACTTTCCCACAAGGATCTTAATGTTAGTAATAATGCATGTTGTCTTTTGCTAAGTGTGACTTATAGTACATGCCAGTGAAACTACCTAGGAAGCCAATGAGAAATCCACTGCAGACTCAACCTCAAAGCTAAAAATAAACTTGGACATCAATGTTTAAACATAGTCTGAAGCTTGATGATAGTTGAACTCAGCTTATCTTATAAAGAATATGTTTAACTCAATTGTTCAGTTTTCTAATTCTATTTTTATAATTTGAAATCATGCCATTTAGTTGGAAGAGTTTGCTGTTCCTTTGAGAAAATCTTTCACCACTTTTAGGGTTTTTCTACTTAGACTTCAATCTTTTGGGCTATATTAACCTTTAAACATTGACTACACAGATTTATTTTGCAGTCATGATGGACAGTTTCCAAAGCCCTTAATACCTTGTATTTATCTGCATAGCATCTTTCAGTTTTCAATATGCTTTCACATTCACTGTTTCATGTTGTCCCCATAATAACCTGTGTTGTAAGCAGAGGAGTTATGGTAATCCCCATTTCTTTAGTGAGGAAACTGAGGTTCTATGGGGTCAATTAGCTGGTTATTGTCAAAGGTAGGTTTTGAATCAAGAAAATTTCATTTCTTGTCCATTTCTCATACCCTTTATCTTCTATGCACAATTAGAAATAAGAAACTAATAATGTAACAGAGAAGAACAAACCTGACTCCATATTGGATCTATTCTTTTAGCTCTAACTTTTGTGCTTCTTCTGCACGCTTGTGAAAGACTGTTGCATATAGTCTAAACTATGCATAATAGCTCTTTCTCAAGGCTCTGTCTCCCAGGCCTGATCTTTAAAGATATAACACTTTTCATTCATATAGAGAGAAAAAGTGGCAGAACAGAGAATAACATTTGTCTTGTTGGAACTTTACAGGTACATCATGACCAGATCTATGTGGACAGCTGCAAGAATGAAGGATTATCATATCCTCTTTGAGGTCTGGCTGGCACCAAGAAGTTTGAAACAACAAACCACTCTCCCCTTTTAGTATAAAAGAAACCGGAATTCTAAGTCTAGTAAGATGGTTCTTTGAGACACTAGTCCACCATCTTCTCAGTCTGCTAGCTTTCTAAATAAAGTCACTATTCCTTGCTTCAACACCTTGTCTCTTGATTTACTGGCCTGTCATTTGGCAAACAGCACAAGCTTGGACTTGGTAACAATAATGAAATAAGTAAAGACAAATTAAATGGACCTGGCACTTTGGAAAGCTTTAGTAATCATCAATAGAAAAAATCCAAATTATTTGGGAATTCTCCATGGGCCAAGAATTTTGGAAACCTCCCTTATATCTGATAAGGTGCTATGGGTATTTTGACCTGCATATTTTATGTACCTATCTAGCACTGGTGTTCTATACTATAAGGTGATGTAAATTCAGGTAACATGGCACACTTGGGTTTACAATTTCTCCTGGGTAGCTCTGTTTGAAGCTCCAGCCAGTCTGAGTGTTCCACTTCAATACAATGTTCTTGGCACAGTGAGCATTGTAGGTTAAACACTGTCCCTCATGAATTCATGTCAACTCAGAACTTCAGAATGTGACCTTATTTGGAATTAAAGGTTTTGCAGATGCAATTAATTAAAAATTTTGAAATGAAATCATACTGAATTTAGGGAAGACCCCAAATTCAATGACTGGAATCCTTATGAAAAGAGAAGAAAATACAAAGGGAGACACACAATGTTAGAGGCCATGTGAAGATTGATGTGTAGAATAGAGTGATGGGGCCACAAGCCAAGGAATGTGAAGATTGCTAGAAGCATCCAGAAGCTAGAAAAGATAGAGTCTTCCCTAGAGCAGTAGGGAACATGGCCCTGCAGATAACTTTTTTTTTTTTCCTGCTGATATCTTGATTTTTGACTTCAAGCTTTCATAACTAAAAGAGAATAAATTCCAATTGTTTTAAGCAACAAACTTTACAGTAATTTGATGTGGCAGCCCTCTCAAATTAACACAGTGGGCAAAAACATTATGGATAATTTAGCTCCCTTCTGGTTCCTGGTTTTACACGGGGAGCTCAGGACCAGCCTACTGTGATACGTGTGATTCTACCCTTGACCTTGTCTGGGCATTAAGAATCCAAACAGACATATCTGGTCAAGAATTTCCCATGAATTGTTTTTCCTTCAAAACACTCACTCTCATTAATTTAGGTTCATGTCCTTCCTTATTTATGTCACCTGTCAGTTTCATCTCCTTCTTTTGAGACCAGCAATATATTTCTGTTTTTCTCTGTCATATTCCATCCAGGATTTCTATGTGTTCATATGCTGAACTATGAGGTACAGGCAGAACGTCTGTCAACACCCTTCCTCCCCCATCTTGTGTTTCACTAATCATGTATCCTGGCTAGACAGCTCTAAATTAAAAAAAAAAAAAAAAATCTCACCTTAGGCAAGGGGCTAGACATAATGCAGTTAGTATAGGAATTTGACTTAATCTTTTTTTGGGGATGAGAATTAGAAGGATACTTTCTTGAAAATCTTTTTCTATTAGTGACTTAAAATGGTTTTCTTTCACAATAAAATTTCTTAATTTTCTCAATGTCATAAAACAAATCTAAAGCATATTTAGCAAAGGTACAGCTCATACTTTCTTAAAAAAAATGTACTTATTTGAGAACTTTGAAAGACTAAAAAGGACTGTAGCATGTGTTTGGGTGGCACCATAATAATGATGATTCAATGTTAATATTTATGCTATTTTTGTCTTTAGTACTACTCTCTATGGTTTTTTAGAGCACAAGTATCAGTTCTCGTACTATCAGTTTCTTGAATTAAAGGAGGGCTATTTTTGTATTTCACTATTCCATTCTTTTTTCTTTCCCAAGTTTCTTGTCTGTGTGAAGTCAATACAGAATTATTTGAACTAAATATTATAGAGCAGCTGTGTTAATGAAAGCATTTGTTTTCATTTATTTTATGTGCACATACCTAACGAGTTATGCAACAGCTATACATTTATAAATCCAATGAATGGATATCATAAATAAACACAGGAATAGACTTCAGGTAGAAACCAGAATCTGCAGTTAAAGAAATTATATAAACCACACAAATAGACAGGAAATTCCAGCTCTGTGAGATTTCTTGGACAACAGTATATCATAACTTACTTTTAGTTTGACATCATTTTCTACTTAATGTCTTATACCTGAACTTTTCTGCAATTTGGAAGAGTACAATATTGAGTTTATTGATGCTGATACAGTTAGAATATGGCCCACTAAGTTATATGGGTTAGAGTTGAAAAATGCCAATTTTAAAATGTTATGATATGGTCACATTTATTTAACTTGTGCAAATCCTTCATAACATTACTTGGAAATAGTGAAAATTCACAGGTAGTGAAATCAATGCTAATAATTTTGAATATAACATATTCCAAAGTTTAATTTCCCAAGATAACTTTTATTTTGATGTTACAAAATTCAAAATATTAAATGTGAGCTTCCAGTTTCAGCTCTGACATGTAAAGAGCTTTGAAGTCATAACTACCATCTTTACCAAATGGACTTACCAAAACAGTGAATTTTCTCAGACCCATCAGAAAACTGAAGTTGTGGGTCAAATTGCCATTCCCATATTTAGAGTGACATGTGAATCCAGAGTCACAACTGAGCTCTATGTACCTAGAGCCGAAGCCACTGTAGTCATAAACTGATAAGAACATTTAATTTTGACAAATTGACAAATTGGTGGAGACTGAGTGTGAACTAGCATGAGAGAGAGAAACTCATGGAGCCTGCAGTCTAATGATCTATACACACCTTACAACCATCCCAACAGGACTTTGATATAAAAAGGGTGAATACAAGACACAGATGACAGAAGGAAAAGCTCAGTTTCTTACTACTATACCTCCAGGGTTTCTACTTCTGGACTTGTCTAGGCATTAAAAGTCCATATATAGATATGTCTGCCCACAGAGCTCCCATGAGTTATTTTTGCATCGACTCACTCACTCTTCTAGGTTTGAAGTTCCTCCTCATTTCTGGCACCTGCAAGTTTCATCTCTTTTCTTTAAGACAAGAAATTCATTTATATTTTTGTCATATTCTAGCAAAGCCAAACTCAAAGGAAATAGAAACAAGGACATTAAAGGAAATTAAAGTCTGGTATCTGTAGCTACAGAAAACACTAAATACAACACAGCTCCTAGACAGGTTAACATGAAAAACAATGGATAAAAGAAGAAACAGAACAGGACATCCAACAATTGTGTGATAATTCTAAAAAATATAACATGTGCCCAAGAACTTTCTAAAATTAATCACAGACACAAAACCACAGATTCAGGAAACTAGGAGGATGCCAATCAGGATAAATACCAAAAACAACCTCAGTTAGCATATATAACAACCTTCAGAAAACCAAAGACAAAGGGATAATCTTGAAAAAATCTGAGGTGAGGAGGGAATCTTATATATAGAGGAACAAGTATATGAATTACAGTAGAGATCTTATCAATAAATATGGGAGCAAGAATAGAGTGGATTGGAATAGCTGATGTGTTGAAAAAGAAAAACAACATAGATTTCTATACCAAGTGAAAACATCCATTGAAACTAAAGAAGAAAAACAGACTCTCTCACACAAAAATAGGGACTACATTGGCAGCAGACCTGCCTTGCAAGAAATGTGAAAAGTTCTTCAGGGAGAAGAAAAATAAAGTAGGCCAAAACTCAGAACTACACAGAGAAAGGAAGACTGTTGAAGAATAAATAGATGAAGGTAAAACAAAATTTTATTTTTTTTCTTTTAATTGATCTAAAAGATAGTATATGGATAAGTGAAATAAATTACAGCAATGTCATTAAGGATGGAAGGGAGTAAGTTAGAATACTCTGTTATAAGTTTCCTGCCCAACACATAAAGAGGTATAGTATTATCTGAAGATGGATTTACAGTACTTAAAAATATATATTGAAACTCTAAGGAAAACACTAAATATTTTTTCACTATACTAAGAGAGGAGATAAAAAGAAGTCATTTAAAATGCTCCATTAAAAAGAGAGAAGCAGAAAATAAGTAAGACAAAGGAAACCAAAAAAGCAATACAATGAAGAGGAAACAGTTACAAACATGGCAGATACTAAGCTAAATATAATGATAATCAATTTAAGTGTGAATTATCTGAATATTCTAATTCCAACACATCAAGAGATGAAAGTAGATTAAAAAGATTTACAAAAAGAATAAAGATTTTTGGGGCTTCCCTGGTGGTGCAGTGGTTGAAAGTCTGCCTGCTGATGCAGGGGACACAGGTTCGTGCCCCGGTTCAAGAAGATCCCACATGCCACGGAGTGGCTGGGCCCATGAGCCATGGCCGCTGAGTCTGCACATCCAGATTCTGTGCTCCACAACAGGAGAGGCCACAACAGTGAGAGGCCCGCGTACAGAAAAAAAAAAAAAAAGAGTAAAGATTTTTAAAAACAGGACAATAATATATTGTCTTAAATATAAAGACTAATTGGTTAAAAGTAAAGCGTTGGGTAAAGATCATGCTAATGGTATGTCAAAAAAGCAGGAGTAGCTATATTAATTTCAGATAAGGTAGAAAAAAATTTAAGGAATAAGTAAATGCTTTTCATAATGATAAAAGAGTCAATCCTCAAGAAGATATAACAATCTTAAATGTGTGTGCACCTAACTAGTGAGTGTCAAAATATGTGATGCAAAAATTGCTAAAACTGAAAGAAGGGACAAATCCACTATTATAGTTTGAGATTTCAACACTTTCTTTCAGTCATTAATAGATCAAGTAAGCAGTATATCAGTAGGACATAGTTGACCTGACAGTGCTATTAACTTGATCTAATTGATCTTTATAAAATACTCTACCTGGCAATAATAGGATATATATTCTTTTCAAGATCACATGGTACAGTCACCAAGATAAACTACCTTTTGCATGTAAAACACACTTGAACAAATTTAAAAGAATACAAGTAATTTAAAGTATGTTCTCAGATGACAATGTAATAAAACTATAAATCAATAAAGCAAAAATAGCTGGAAAATCTGCCAAATATATGAAAGTCAAACAATACACTTATGAATAACTCATGGATCAAAAAATTATCAAGAAAACCTAAAAGTTATTTTGAAGAAAATGAAAACAAAACATTAAAATTTGTGGAAAGCAACAAAAGCAGTGTTTAGAGAGAAATTTATAGCATTAACTGCCTATAATAGAAAAGATAAAATGACGTAAATAGAAACAAGTTTCTATCTTAGGAAACTAGAAAAAAAAGTGTGATATAAGCCTAAAGCAAGCAGAATAAAATAATAATTAATGAGTAGAAATCAATGAAATTGAAAGCAAGAAAACAATAGGAAAACCAACAAAAGCTGGTTCTTTAAAAAGACTAATGAAATTGATAACTTTCTATTCAGGCTAACCAAAAACAAAAGAGAGAAAACCCAACTGCCAATATTAGAAATAAGATCAGGGCCATCACTATTGATTCCATGAACATCAAAAGGATAATAAAATGTTGAGATCAAGTGTGTTCAATAGATTATACAGTTTCAGTCATAGACTTCCAATGTCTATTTCAATGTTTATTCAAGCAAATTCATGCATTGACAAGGAAGTTTGGAAGTGGTCTAGTAGAAGTCAATTCAGAATGGGTGATTAAGAGCCTCCCTGGAAGGAAAACATTTTAAAGGAATATAAAATGATGGTTTAAGTAAATAATGAAGTTATAGTTCTGAGAAAAAAATATTTTCCTGAGTATAATTGTGGATCCTGTTAAATACAACTGTCCTTAACACGTCTTTATCCTAGAGATAAAAAAAAGAGAGGAAGAGGAATGAAATGAAGAGGAAGTTAGGGAGACAAAAGCAGGTGAGAAGGGATAAGAGAAAAGGAAAGGAGAAATATGTGAGTCAAAATACTATAGATCTATTTTGTTGAACACTAGCCATTGGGGCATAAACAACATGACCCAAGAAAGTGTAGAAAGTAATGTAAAAACAAGGGAATAATTGTCTCCAGACAATGACATGTTTTTAATACCACAAATCAAAAAATTCCTGTGGGGAGAAAGGAAATGGTAGCTCACTCTTACAATATGGATATTGATATGGATTAATGTATCGCTTCAGCTGAAATGCTCACGATTTTTACCTCCCGCTCTCTTCTCAGCCACTGAAACCACTTTTGTCATTGTTGCCAACAACCACCTCCGTCTTGCCAAATCCAATATTTCAGTCTCAGTATTCATCTTACTCCAGTCTGCAGAAGCAATTGATGAAATTGATCACATCTTCTTTCTCAAAACTCTTCTTTGCATGACTTTTAGGACATTATATTTACTTGGAATTTATTTTACCTCCAGCTATGCCTTCCCCACTTTCATTTGGTAATTTTCATATTTTCCCTACCTGTCCCCTGAGCTTTGACCTAATATATCCAACTAGGTGTTTAACATATTTCTACTTGGATATTTAAAAAGAATCTCAAATTTAACATGTCTGAAACATTATGATCTCCTCTTCCCACTCCTTTCTCCATCTCAGCAAATGGCATCTCCATTAGCTCAGTCATGAAGGCCAAAAACTATATGACCATTATTGTTTTTTTATCCCTTGCAGACCACGTCATCTGCAAACCCCATCAGTTCCACTTTAAAAACAGATCCAAAATGCAAACAGTTCTTATCACCTCTATTGGTCCATTTTTGTCTAAGCCACATTAACTTTCCCTTGGTGAGGCAGTGGTTTTCTTACTTGTCTCTCTGCCTTTGTTCTTTGTAGCCAACTGTATATTCTCCAAAGAGCAGTAAGATAATTTTTTGGAACATAATAAGAGACTATGTCTCCTCTCTCTTCAAAAGTATCCAATGGAGTTTCTGGTTCCACATGTAAGGAGCTTGGAAGGCACTACTCCATTCTAATAACAAGTAAAAGCTGAACAGACTGAAAAAAATACCAGCTCTACTTGGATGTATAAGAGAAGAGAGGAAACAGGGCAAACTTCTGCCCTCAAGTGTAGGGAGAAAGACAAGAAAATGCAAGTTATCGCTGCTAACCTGAAAAGATATTTAGGAGCAGAAACTGCCTTGGGAATCAAAGTTAGAGTAAGGAAATCTGAACTATAATTAAAAAAAAGAAAAGCTCAATGTTTGGCATGGGCAGCTCAGTTTTAAAAACTGTAGGAGGAACCAGTCATAATAGGGTTTCCACAATATTGTGATATTTACATTCAGGACCTCAACAAGATTAGCATAGTAAATATTGGAGAAAAATCCCTTATTGTTTCTGTAAGAAGAGGTAAATAACCATTTTGAAATAAAGCATAGGATTCTTTTTAACAAGGCCTGCCCTCAAGGGAAACTAGTTAAACAGATTTAAACAGTTGGGATATTATCATAGGCTTACTGACCTGGGGGAAGAAAAATACAAACTCTTGTTAGCTGGAGCCATCCTGTTCCAACTAAAGGGAGAAAAAAACCAAAAACCAAAAAACAAAACCAAGAAACTCTTGTGAAGTTCATAGTTCAGAGGCATCAGCTCATTAAAAGACTAAAATCTAACCATAGAACCATAGAATGCTTCCCTTTCCCCAAAACTTTACCACAACACTACTAATTACAGAAGATTATTTTACCCATACACCATATCCACCTTTCAAAAAAATTACAAGGATCAACAAAATAGGCAAAAAAATAACCCCAAAAAAACCCACAATTTTGAGAGGTAGAGCAAGCATTAGTACCAGACATGTTAAGGATGTTGGAATTAGCAAATGGAAAATTTAAAACAAATATGATTAATATGTTAAGGGCTGTAATGGTGAACAGAGACAGCATTCAAGAACAGATGAGCAATATAAGCAAAGATGGTAACCCTAAGAAAAGTAAAAAAGGAATGCTTGAGATAAAAAATGTCATTACACAAGGGCTTCCCTGGTGGTGCAGTGGTTGAGGGTCCAGCTGCCAATGCAGGGGACGTGGGTTTGTGCCCCGGTCCAGGAAGATCCAACATGCTGCAGAGCAGCTGGGCCCGTGAGCCATGGCCACTGGGCCTGCACATCTGGAGCCTGTGCTCCACAATGGAAGAGGCCACAACAGTGAGAGGTCCACATACTGAAAAAAAAAGAAAAAAAAAAGTCATTACACAAATGAAGAATCCCTTTAATGGACTTGTTAGTAGTCTTGACATGACTGAGGAAGGAACCTCAGATTTAGAGGATATATCAATATAATTCTTGAGATTTGAAAAATCAAAGAGAACAAAACAAAATCCTGGAATATCCAAGGACTCTGGAACAAATTCAAAAGGTGTAACATATATATATATATATATATATGGGAACATAAGGAATACTTTAAACTATGATGACTGAGAATGTCTCTGAATTAATGTCAGACACCAAACCGCAGATCCAGGAGTCTCAGAGACAATAAGAAGGACAAATGAAAAAAAAAAATAAATAAATAAAGCATACAAAATTAAGACAGACAAACAAACGCACAAAAATAACAAGGAAAGAAAAGAACCCCTATGTTAGCACATCATTTTCAAACTACAAAGATAAAGGAAAATCTAAAGAACACAGATATGAATTAAAATCACCTTCTCAAAAACCATGCTAGCTGAAGAGAGCAGAGTGAAATATCTGAAGAGGTGAGAGAAAACAAACAAACAAAAAAGCTTAGAACTCTACATCCTGGGAGATTACCTTTTAAGAGTTAATGAGAAATAAAGATTTTCTAAGGCCAACAAAAATTGAGGAAATTTGTTGGCAGTAGACCTGTTTTGCAAGAAATGTTTAAAAAAATTCTTTAGACAGAATAATAATAATATATTTCAGAAATTCAGATTAATGTGAAGTAAGAAGAAATTGAGGAAGGAATAAGTGTAAGTAAAATAAAAGCTGTAAATTTTCTAACTCTTAATTGATCTAACATGTCAGACTTTGTTCAAATAATACAATATATTTAATTATGTATGCTTTATAACTCATCTATTACCTATCTATCTATCTATCTATCATCTATCGATGATTTTACATGCTTATACTATACATGAGTGAAATAAATGACAGCAGTAATACAAAGGACAGGAGAGAGAAGTTAGACATTTTTTTGGTTACTATAAGGTACTTAACACTATCTGTAAAGTAATATATTATTTTTTGAAAGTGGACTTAGATAATCTATATATATATCAAACCCTAGGGAAACCCCCAAAAAAGTAAATAAAAATAAAAAAGCATACCCAATATACTAAGTAAGGAGAGAAAATGGAATCATATAAAATGCTCAATTAAAACCACAAAAAAGAAGAAAAAGAGTGGAAAAAATAATAGGAACAAAGGGAGAAAGGAAACAAATAGAAAACAGTAATGAATACGGTAATATCAATACAATGATATCAATAGTCACTTTGAATATCAATTGTCTAAAGTACCATTTAAAAGACAGAAATTGTCAGAGTGGATAAAAATCAATAACCAACTATATATTGCTTATAAGAAACCCACTTTAAATAAAAGATACATATAGATTAAAATTAAATGGATCAAGGAAAGTTTACTTCTAAAACTAATCAAAAGACAGCAGAAGTATGTGTATTAATTTCAGACAGAACAGATTTCAAAGCAAGGAAAGTTATGTGGTAAATAAGGGCATTACAATTACATAATGATAAAGGGATAATTTCTGCAAGAGACAGAACAATTCTTTACGTGTATGTGCCTAACAAAAGAAGGTCAGATACAGTGAGTTAAAAAGTAAAAGAATTGCAAAAAATATTAATGAATCCACTATCATATTTGGAGACTTCAACAGCTCTCTATCAGAAATGGTTAGATCCAGCAGGCAGAAAATCAGTAAGAATGTAGTTGAACTAAAAAACATTATCAATCAACTGGATATACAATAACTGATATCAATCGTCTACTTCATGCGACAACAACAGAATACACATTCTTCTCAAACTCACATGAAACATTCATCAAGAGAGACTGTATTCTGGACCATAAAACACACTTTAACAAGTTTAAAAGAAAAGATATTATACATTGAACTCAGACTACAATGGAATTAATCTTAAAATCAACAACAGAAAGATCAATTGAAAATTCCAAAATACGTGGAGATTAAACAACATACTTCTAAATAACACATGAGCCAAAGAATAAATCTCAAAAGAAATTTTAAATATTAAGAACTAAATGAAAATGAACACAAAACTTATTAAAATTTATGGAATGTAACAAAAGCACTGCTGAGAAGGAAAATTATACCATTGAATGCATATATGAGAAATGAAGAAATATCTGAAATGAAGCATCTAAGTTTCTAAAAACAAATTAAATCAAAAATTAACAGAGTAAAAGAAATAATAAAAATTAGAGTAGAAATCTATGAAATTTGACACAGGAAATCAAAAGAAAGAAATCAATGAAACCAAAAGCTGATCTTTGAAAAGATTAATAAGATCAATAAGCCTCTAGCCAGAATTACTAAAACAAACAAATGAGAGAACACACAAATTTCTAATATCAGGTGTAAAAAGGGGAACATCACTACAGATCCCATGGGCATTAAAGGATAATAAAGGAATATTGATTGTGAACAACTCTATGCCTACAGATTTCATAAACTAGGTCAAATGAACCAATTCCTTAAAAGATACAATTTGCCAAAACTCACACAAAAAGAAATAGAAAATTTGAATAGGACTGTGTCTCTGAAAGAAATTTAATTGACCAGAAATAACTTTCTAAAATACAAAGGCCAGGTCCTCATAGGTTCACTGGTAAATTCTACCAAGTGTTTATGGAAGAAATTACACAAAGTCTCCAATCTCTTTCAGAAGACCAAAATAAAGGGAACACTTTAAAACTCATTTTATCTGGCAAGCATAACCCTATAACAAAATCAAAGACAACATAAGAAAAGAAAGCTATAGACCAATGTGTCTCATAAACTTAGATGCAAAAATCTTCAACAAAATATTAGCAAATCTAATCCAACAATATATGAAAAGAATTATATACAACAACTAAGTGGGATTTACCCCAGGTATGCAACTTGGTTCAATGTTAGAAAATCAATTAATGTAATCTATCACATCAAAACCCTAAGAAAGAAAAATCACATGATTAAATCAATAGAAGCAGAAGCTTTTGACAAAATCCAAAAACTGTTCTTGATTAAAAACTATTATTAAACTAAGAATAGAGAACTTCATCAACTTGATAAAGAATAGAGGAGAACTTCATCAACTTGATAAAGAATAGAGGAGAACTTCATCAACTTGATAAAGAATATAATTCTTGATTAAAAACTGTTATTAAACTAGGAACTTCATCAGCTTAATAAAGAATATAAAACCTACAGCTAGCATCATACTTAAAAGTGAGAAACTCTCAGCTTTCTCACTAAGATCAGGAACAAGACAAGAATGTCTCCTCTCACCCTCCTATTCAAGGTCATACTGGAAGTACTAATAAATGTTAACATTGTACTAAAGTACTAACAAATGCAATAAAAAGTATACAAAATGCGAAGGGAGAAATAAAATTGTCTTTTTTCCCAGATGCCATATTCATCACTAGAAAATCCAAAAGAAACCTCAGAAAACTCCTATAAAGGTTAATATATAAATTTTTAATCACTTTCCTATGAACTAGAAATGAGGAAGTAGAAGTAAAACCAAAATACTATTTACATTAGCATCTAAAAAAATGAAATATTTAGGTAAAATTCTAACAAAATATGTACAAGAACTACATGAAGAAAACTACAAAACTCTGATGATGGAAATCAAAGAACTGAACAAATATATATTCCATGTTCAGGGATGGCAAGGCTCAACATTGTTAAGATGTCAGTTCTTCCCAATTTGATCAATATATTCAATGCAATCTCAGGCAAAAGTCCAGAAAGCCATTTTGTGGATATTAACAAACTGATTCTAATGTTTATGTAGAGGAGCGAAAGATCCAGAAGAACCAAAACAATATTGAAGGAGAACAAATTGGAGGACTGATACTACTTGATTTCAAGACTTATAGAGCTACAGTAATCAATACAATGTGGTAATGGCAAAAGTATAAGCAGATAGATGGAACAGAATAGAGAGGCCAGAAGTAGACCCATATAAATATGGTGAATTGGTTTTTGACAAGGGACCAAAAGCAATACAATGGAGCAAAAACTGTATTGAAAAAAAAAATTGTCCTAGAGCAACTAGACATCCACATGCAAAAAAACAAATCTAGACACAGACTTTACACTTTTCACATAAAGTAATTTAAAATAGATCCCACACCTAAATGTAAAATGCACAGCTATAAAACTCCTACAAAACAACAGGAGAAAACCTAGATGACCTTGGGAATGATGATAAATTTTTAGATTCAACACCGAAGGCAAGATCCATGAAAGAATTTATGAGCTGGAATCATTAAAATTAAAAGTTTTGGTCAGCAAAAGACTGGCAAGAGAATGAAAAGAAAATCCACAGACTGGGAGAAATATTTGCAAAAGATACATTTGATAAAGGACAATTGTCCAAAACATAAAATAATTCTTGAAGTTCAACAATAAGAAAACAAACAACATGATTAAAAAATAGGCCAAGAATCCTAACAGACACTTCATCAAAGTAGTTGTACAGATGGCAGGTAAGCACATGAAAATTTGCTCCAACCTGATTTAAAAATGGGCAGAGGACTTGAATAAACTTTTTTCCAAAAAAAGACGTATAGACGGCCAACAGATACATGAAAAAGTGCTCAATATCACAAACCACTGGGGAAATGCAAATCAAAACCACAATGAGCTATCACCTCACACCTGTCAGAAGGGCTATTATCAAAACAATGACAAATAACAGGTGTTGGTAAGGGTATGGAGAAAAGGGAACATTTGTGCACTGTTGGTGGGAATGTAAATTGGTGCAGCCACTACAGAAAACAGTGTGAAAGTTCCTGAAAAATTTAAAAATAGAACTACAATCCAACAATTCCACTTCTGAGCATTATTTCAAAGAAAACAAAGACACTAATTTGAAAAGACATATGTGCCCCAATGTTCATTGGAGTATTCACAATGGACAAGGTATGGAAGCATCCTAGGTGCCTATCACTAGATGAATGGATAAAGAAGAGGTGGTATGTATACATACAATGGAATATTAGCCATAAAAAAAAACAATGAAATCTTGCTACTGACGACAATATGGTTGGACCTAGAACATATTATATTAAGTAAAATAAGTCAAACAGAGAAAGACAAATATTGTATGATTTCAATTATATGTGGAACCTAAAAAACAAAACGAATAAACATTACAAAACAGAAAAATAGTCATAGATACAGAGAACAAACAGGTGGTTGCCAGAGGAAAGGGTTGTGGGAGGGTGAGAGAAATAGATGAGGGAAACTTCCAGTTTCAGAATAAACGAATCACTGAGAATGAAATGCACAGTGTGGGAAATACAGTCAATAATAATGTAATATCTTTGTATGGTAACAGATGGTAACAAGATTTACCATGATGATCATTTTGTAATGTATACAAATATCAGATCACTATGTGTGTGCGAGGAACTAACATAATATTGTAGGTCAATTATATTTCAAAAAATGAACAAACTACCTAATGGACTCATAGAAAAAGAGATCAGATATGTGGCTGCCAGAGTCAGGGGGTGGAGGGAGAGGGAATGGGACAAAGGTGATCTAAAGTCAAAAAATTCCAGTTGTAAGATAAATGAGTACTAGGTATGTAATGCACAACATGATTAGTATAATTAATACTGTTGTATGTTATATATGAATGTTGTTAAGAATCTAAATCCTAAGAGTTCTCATCACAGGAAAAATTACTTTTTTCTTTTTCTTTTATTTTGTGTCTGTATGAGATGATGATGTTCACTAAACTTATGGTGGTAATCATTGCATGATGTATGTAAGTCAAATCATTATTTGAACATGTTAAACTTATACAGTGCTGTATGTTCATTATATATCAGTAAAACTGGAAATAAAAAACAAAAACTGAATGAACATTTGTGAAATTCATAAAAACAAATAAAAATTGTGCAAATAAGTAATATATTGCAGACTGCTTTCCATATCTGTACGGAATAATTCTCCTATGTCCTCATTATATATTATAAGCATATTTTAAGAAATTTGCTTTCAGATAAATGACTTTATGCTAGTTAATAGAAACACCAGAAATTATATGTGTACTAATATTCATCTTTTAATATTTTTGACTCTGGGTAAAATTATAATCCATAAGCTTTTCTAATATTGCTAAAAGTATAACCATGCAATTTTTTCTTAAGGAATATTAACTAACAATTGATGTACTCACAACTGAAATATATTTAATATATCCACAAACTGTTATGTTGTCATTTCTTTATGGCTATTTACATTTGCATACACAAAGCCAATGTTTTGGTAACAGCATCAAGTGTTTCATAAGTAAAACATTATTCACAGTATGTTTCCCGTTATTTTGCATAGCATTATTCTTTGTGAAAATAATGTTTTGGCCTCAGGAGGAATATTACAGTTGAATGCACAGCAATATATTTTTGGTATGGAACCATGGTACTACAGTTTAATTTTTTTAAATTACCTTGGCAGTCAAGCCAACAGAGCCAAGGTAAGAGAGAGACAGAGGCAGAGACAGAGAGAGGTAAAAAAGGAGAGATGGGAATAAATTATGGAGAACATGAACAATTTTAATTGTACCTTTAAAATATGAGAGTTAATTTGTTGATAAAAGAAAACTATCTTTTTTTAAAAAAAATTACTTGTTCTTCTAAGTAGTATATGTCTTTTACATAAATCACCTATAATTTATATAGATTTAGATTACAGAGTAAGCTATATAGTGAATGATGAAAAGAAAATGCTTTTTGTGAGATAATTCCACCTTTGTGATATATATTGTTGTGAGTCTAATGATAAGAATGATAGAACTCCTAATAGCTCTTTTCGAATTTTAGTTTGCCTTAAGATAAGTAGTGCCTGAATGCATTTTTGTAAAATTTGCAATAAGCATTTCAACTTGTTTGTGAAAGGACACATTTCCAGAATGGACTTTTGATATATTTGTAAATACCCACTGAATATACGTTGTACTCCTCTCCCAATACATTTGCAGTATCTGCATTTTCTTTAGGTTCAATTCTTAAGCCAGTCCTATTGCTTGCACATGAAATCTTTTCTTTGAAGTCAATGGAAGCTCTGCATGTGGGAAAGATTCATGGTGTGTGGAGAGAGATGAGAATTGCAAATGTGGCTCTGAAACATCATAAAAAACATACTTATTCAAAAATTTAAACAACTAAGCTTAGAGTTGATATATAATGTCAATGCGTTTATATTCCAAAACCTCAAACATGACTTGATTCTTTGTTTCTCTTAGGATTATTTTTTCTAATACCTTTATAATATGAAATTGTAAATGCCAGCAACAACTTCAGTGAGTTCCTATATCCTAATTTATGAGGCTGCAC
The DNA here is from genome assembly GCF_039906515.1 of Pseudorca crassidens. NCBI lineage: Eukaryota > Metazoa > Chordata > Mammalia > Artiodactyla > Delphinidae > Pseudorca > Pseudorca crassidens. The sequence goes on along the minus strand of NC_090312.1, from coordinate 64,415,967 downwards.
AAGCAACATTTTAATTCCATCATACATACCTTAATCCTATTATACCTCCAAATATCTAAGCATTTCTTCTTATACCCCTACAGTTTTTCCATTGTGTTCCATTTTTGCTTCTTTCCTTAACATTCCGCTCTTGCCTTCTTAACAGCTATTTTTCCATTTGTCTCCTTTTTATGGAAAATCTCCTTGAAGATGTCAGTAATCCCTACCTCTGAAGGCTCTTCTCCTATTTTCCTGAACCCACTCCAATCAGACTGTCATTCCAACCACACACTTGTCATGAACAAGGTCTCCAGTGAACACCACAACACTAAGTCCTCATTTAATTAACATTACTTGACCTAGTTCATCACCCACTCTTCCTTAAAACACTTTCTTACTTGGCTTTTCTTTTCAACATTTTTTCCACCATGCTTTGGTCTTTCTGTGCACTCTTCCCTGTGCCATTTCTTCCTCACCATCCTGATCTCTACATATTGTGCCCCAGGGCTCAGTCCTTAGGTTTCTTCTTCTTCATTTTTAATTTTTCTATCCAGACTTATTCTCTGATAGATCTCATACAGTCTTCCAACTTCAAACATTGCTCGAGGCAGATGAGTACCAAATTTTATTTCTAGCCCCAATTTCTCCCATCACCTCCAGGTTTGTAGAGTCAACTTTGACTTAGTTATCTCAAACTGAACAGCTCAAAACTGAACTCCTGGTCTTCCTCTTAACTACCTTTTAAGACCTTTCACTTCTCTTCTTTTTTCCCATCTCAGGTAGATGAATGACACCATTCTTCCACATGTTCCAACTCCAAATCTTAAGAACTGTCACAAGTTCCTTCTATCCACTAATACCAGAGCTCTACCTTCACAAAACATCCATGAAGGGACAACCTCCATGGCTACCACTCTGTTCCAAATCACCATCATCTCTTCCTTTGATTTTTTATCATTTCCTCCTTACTGTTCTTCCTGATTCCATGGTTGCCGCCCTTCAGTCTATTCTCCACACAGCCATCAGAACAATCCTGTTAAAATATTAAAAACATGTCATTCTTCTCATCAGAATCTTGCAATGTTTGATGTCCTTACAAGGGCCTGACAGGCTCCACATGACCTAGCCATCCAGGTATCTCTGAGACCTGATATCACTCTTATCTTTGCTCACTCACACTTGTCAATCTGGCCCCCATAGATTGTTGAACAGGACTGTCAAGCACCTGCCTCAGGATCTTCAGAATTTCTATCTCCTCTGCCTCAAGTAGTTTCCCCGAGATATGTACACAGTTCACCTCCTCACTTCTTTTAGTTATTTATTTATTTATGCACCACCTCTTCAGCAAGGCCTTTCTTGACACCCTGTTTAAATTTCACCTCCTCCCCTCCCTCCCTCTCACCACAATACCTCAACATAGAGAACGTTTGTTCTCTACATCTGTGTCTCAACTTCTGCCCTGCAAACCGGTTCATCTGTACCATTTTTCTAGGTTCCACATACATGCATTAATATACGATATTTGTTTTTCTCTTTCTGACTTATTTGACTCTGTATGACAGTCTCTACATCAATCCACGTCTCAAAAAATGACTCAATTTTGTTCCTTTTTATGGCTGAGTAATATTCCATTGTATATATGTACCACATCTTCTTTATCCATTCATCTCTCCATGGGCATTTATGTTGCTTCCATGACGTGGCTATTGTTAATAGTGTTGCAATGAACATTGAGGTGTATGTGTCTTTTTCATTTATGGTTTTCTCTGGGTATATGCCCAGTAGTGGGATTGGGAATCATATGGCAATTCTATTTTTAGTTCTTTAAAGAACCTCCATACTGTTCTCCATACTGGTTATATCAATTTACATTCCCACCAACAGTGCAAGAGGGTTCCCTTTTCTCCACACTCTCTCCAGCATTTGTTGTTTGTAGATTTTCTGATGATGCCCATTCTAACTGGTGTGTGGTGATACCTCATTGTGGTTTTGATTTGTATTTCTCTAATAATTAGTGATGTTGAGCAGCTTTTCATGTGCTTCTTGGCTATCTGTATGTCTTCTTTGGATAAATGTCTATTTAGTTCTTCTGCCCATTTTTGGATTGGGTTGTTTGTTTCTTTAATATTGAGCTGCATGAGCTGTTTATATATTTTGGAGATTAATCCTTTGTTCATTGATTCATTTGTAAATATTTTCTCCCATTCTGAGAGTTGTCTTTTTGTCTTGTTTATGGTTTCATTTGCTGTGCAAAACCTTTTAAGTTTCATTAGGTCCCATTTGTTTATTTTTGTTTTTATTTCCATTACTCTAGGAGGTGGATCAAAAAAGATCTTGATGTGATTAATGTCAAAGAGTGCTTTTCCTATGTTTTCCTCTAAGAGTTTTATAACATCCGGTCTCACATTTAGGTCTCGAATCCATTTTGAGTTTATTTTTGTGTATGGTGTTAGAGAGTGTTCTAATTTCATTCTTTTACATGTAGCTATCCAGTTTTCCCAGCACCACTTATTGAAGAGGCTGTCTTTTCTCCATTGTATATCCTTGCCTCCTTTGTCATAGATTAGTTGACCATAGGTGTGTGGGTTTATCTCTGGGCTTTCTATCTTGTTCCATTGATCTATGTTTCTGTTTTTATGCCAGTACCATATTGTCTTGATCACTGTAGCTTTATAGTATAGTCTGAAGTCAGGGAGTCTGATTCCTCCAACTCTGTTTTTCTCCATCATGACTGGTTTTGCTATTTGGGCTTTTTTTGTCTCCATACAAATTTTAAGATGATTTGTTCTAGTTCTGTAAAAAATACCATTGGTAATTTGATAGGGATTGCATTGAATCTGTAGATTGTTTTGAGTAGTATAGTCATTTTCACAATACTAATTCTTCCAATGCAAGAACATGGTATATCTCTCCATCTGTTGGTATCATCTTTAATTTCTTTCAACAGTGTTTTATCCCTTTCTGCATACAGGTCTTTTGTCTACCTAGGTAGATTTATTCCCAGGTATTTTATTCTTTTTGTTGCAATGGTAAATGGGAGTGTTTTCTTAATTTCTCTTTCAGATTTTTCGTCATTAGTGTACAGGAATGCAAGAGATTTCTGTGCATTAATTTCATATCCTGCAACTTTACCAAATTCATTGATTAGCTCTAGGAGATTTCTGGTGGCATTTTTAGAATTCTCTATGTATAGTATCATGTCATCTGCAAACAGTGACAGTTTTACTTCTTCTTTTCCAACCTGTATTCCTTTTATTTATTTTTCTTCTCTGATTGTCGTGGCCAGGACTTCCAAAACTGTGTTGAATAATAGTGGTGAGAGTGGACATCCTTGTCTGGTTCCTGATCTTAGAGGAAATGCTTTCATTTTTTCACGATTGAAAATGATGTTTGCTGTAGGTTTGTCATATATTGTCTTTATTATGTTGAGGTAGGTCCCCCTTATGCTCACTTTCTGGAGAGTTTTTATCATAAATGGGTGTTGAGTTTTGTCAAAAGATTTTTCTGCATCTACTGAGATGATCTTATGATTTTTCTTCTTCAATTTGTTAATGTGGTGTATCACAGTGATTGATTTGCATATATTGAAGATTCCTTGCATCCCTGGGGTAAACCCCACATGATCATGGTGTATGATCCTTTTAAAGTGTTGTTGGATTCTGTTTGCTAGTATTTTGTTGAGGATTTCTGCATGTATATTCATCAGTGATATTGGTCTGTAATTTTTTTTTTTTTTGTAGTATCTTTGTCTGGTTTTGGTATCAGGGTGATGGTGGTCTCATAGAATGAGTTTGGGAGTGTTCCTTCCTCTGTAATTTTTTGGAAGAGTTTGAGAAGGATGGGTGTTAGCTCTTCTCTAAATGTTTCAGAGAATTCACCTGTGAAGCCATCTGGTCTTGGACTTTTCTTTGTTGGAAGATTTTTAATCATAGTTTCAATTTCATTACTTGTGATTGGTCTGTTCATATTTTCTATTTCTTCCTGGTTCAGTCTTGGAAGGTTATATCTTTCTAAGAATTTGTCCCTTTTTTCCAGGTTGTCCATTTCATTGTCATAGAGTTGCTCGTAGTAGTCTCTCAGGATGCTTTGTATTTCTGCTGTGTCTGTTGTAACTTCTTGCTCATTTCTAATTTTATTGATTTGAGTCCTCTCCCTCTCTTTCTTAATGAGTCGGGCTAATGATTTATCAATTTTGTTTATCTTCTCAAAGAACCAGCTTTTAGTTTTATTGATGTTTGCTATTGTTTTCTTTGTTTCTATTTCATTTATTTCTGCTCTGGTCTTTATGACTTCTTTCCTTCTGCTAACTTTGGGTTTTGTTTGTTCTTCTTTCTCTAGTTCCTTTAGGTGTAAGTTTAGATTGTTTATTTGAGATTTTTCTTGTTTCTTGAGGTAGGCTTGTATAGCTATAAACTTCCTTCCTAGAACTCCTTTTGCTGCATCCCATAGGTTTTGGATCCTCGTGTTTTCATTGTCATTTGTCTCTAGGTATTTTTAGATTTCCTCTTTGATTTCTTCAGTGATCTCTTCGTTATTTAGTAACATATTGTTTAGCCTCCATATGTTTGTGTTTTTACGTTTTTTTCCCCTGTAATTCATTTCTAATCTCATAACATTGTGGTCAGAAAAGATGTTGGATATGATTTCAATTTTCTTAAATTTACTGAGGCTTGATTTGTGACCCAAGATGTGATCTATCTGGGAAAATGTTCTGTGAGCACTTGAGAAGAAAGTGTAATCTGGTGTTTTTGGATGGAATGTCCTATAAATATCAGTTAAATCTATCTGGTCTGTTGTGTCACTTAAAGCTTCTGTTTCCTTATTTATTTTCATTTTGGATGATTTGTCCATTGGTGTAAGTGAGGTGTTAAAGTTCCCGACTATTATTGTGTTACTGTTGATTTCCTCTTTTATAGCTCTTAGCAGTTGCCTTATGTATCCAAGTGCTCCTATGTTGGGTGCATACATATTTATAATTGTTATATCTTCTTCTCTGATTGATCCCTTGATCATTATGTAGTGTTCTTCCTTGTCTCTTGTAATATTCTTTATTTCAAAGTCTATTTTATCTGATATGAGTATTGCTGCTCCAGCTTTCTTTTGATTTCCATTTGCATGGAATATCTTTTTCCATCCCCTCACTTTCAGTCTGTATGTGTCCCTAGGTCTGAAGTGGGTCTCTTGTAGACAGCATATATATGCATCTTGTTTTTGTATCCATTCAGCAAGCCTGTGTCTTTTAGTTGGAGCATTTAATCCATTCATGTTTAAGGTAATTATCGATATGTATGTTCCTAATCATTTTCTTAATTGTTTTGGATTCGTTTTTGTAGGTCCTTTTCTTCTCTTGGGTTTCCCACTTAGAGAAGTTCATTTAGTATTTGTTGTAGAGCTGGTTTGGTGGTGCTGAATTCTCTTAGCTTTTGTTTGTCTGTAAAGCTTTTGATTTCTCCTTTGAATCTAAATGAGATCCTTGCCAGGTAGAGTAATCTTGGTTGTAGTTTGTTCCCTTTCATCACTTTAAGTATATCATACCACTCCCTTCTGGCTTGTAGAGTTTCTGCTGAGAAATTAGCTGTTAACTTTATTGGAGTTCCCTTGTATGTTATTTGTCATTTTTCCCTTGCTGCTTTCAATAACTTTTCTTTGTCTTTAATTTTTGTCAATTTGATTACTATGTGTCTCAGCATGTTTCTCATTGGGTTTATCCTGTATGGGACTTGCTGAGTTTCCTGTACTTGGGTGGCTATTTCCTTTCCCATGTTAGGGAATTTTTTGACTATAATCTCTTCAAATATTTTCTCTGGTCCTTTCTCTCTCTCTTTTCCTTCTGGGACCCTTATAATGCAAATGTTGTTGCATTTAATGTTGTCCCAGAGGTCTCTTCAGCTGTCTTCATTTCTTTTCATTCTTTTTTCTTTATTCTCTTGCACAGCAGCGAATTCCACCATTCTGTCTTCCAGGTCAGTTATCCATTATTCTACCTCAGTTATTCTGCTATTGATTCCTTCTAGTGTAGTTTTCATTTCAGTTATTGTATTGTTCATCTCTGTTCATTTCTTCTTTAATTCTTCTAGGTCTTTGTTAAACATTTGTTGCACCTTCTTGATCTTTGCCTCCATTCTTTTTCCGAGGTCCTGGATCATCTTCACTATCATTATTCCAAATTATTTTTCTGGAAGGTTGCCTATCTCTAGTTCATTTAGTTGTTTTCCTGGGGTTTTATCTTGTTCCTTCATCTTGTACATAGCCCTCTGCCTTTTCATGTTTTCTATCTTTCTGTGAATTGGGTTTTTCTTCCACAGGCTGCAGGATTATAGTTCTTCTTGCTTCGCTGTCTGCCATCTGATGGATGAGGCTAGAATTTTCATAATCTTAATGTTGCCTTTTGATAATTACAAATTCTAAATTTTAACATTTTATAATTCAGGATTATTTTCCTTTGTGTCCCTTTTATAAAATCTTTGTTAATTTTAAAATCAGAAAGATTTTCTTATTTTGATTTACTCTGTAAGATTTCATTTTGATTTTACTTATTTGTTTTTACTTTTTTCATTCAAATTCAAAATGCACATGGAGTTATTGTTTTATCTATGATGTGATGCAGAGATCAAGTTCTTTTTCTTCACATAGGTATTCAGTGAACTCAGAACAAATTACTGTGATGATCTGAATATTACCTTTTTCATCAATCAAATGTCCATATATGTGTGAGTCTGTTTTCATACTCACTTCTGCTTCACTAGCTTACCTTTCTATCTTTTAACCAATGCCATGCTCTCCTAATAGCTGGAACAGTAAAATACATCATTATATCAGGTAGACTCTGTCCTCTTTGCACACTTCTTCAGGACTGTATTGACTATTTGTGGCCATATTCATTCCCACGTACATCTGTATATTTTTTCCTTTGAGTTTCAGATGCCTGTAGGTCATCCATCTACTATGATAGGTAGGGTGGTCAAGACTATTACTCAGGATGAAACCTAGACGTTTTTAGAGTAGGAAACATCAGCATACATATATTGGTTGAATCCTGAGACTAGAAAAATGAGGTACATAGAAAGGGAAAAGAAACAGAAAGGTATATTTGTAGCAACATGGATGGACCTAGATATCATCATACTGAGTGAAGTAAGTCAGACAGTGAAAGACAAATATCATATGATATTGCTTATATGTGGAATCTAAAAAAGGAGTGTAAATGAACTTATTTACAAAACAGAAATAGAGTTACAGATATAGAAAACAATCTTATGGTTACCAGGGTGTAAGTGGGGTAAGGATAAATTGGAAAATTGGGATTGACATATACACACTTCTATATATAAAATAGATAACTAATAAGGATCTACTATATAACACAGGGAACTCTACTCAATACTCTGTAATGACCTATATGGGAAAATAATCTAAAAAAGAGTGGATATATGTATGTGTATAACTGATTCACTTTGCTGTACACCTGAAACTAACATAACATTGTAAATCAACTATACTTGAATAAAAATTTAAAAAAAAAAAGAAAGAACCTGTTGATTACTAACATTTAAGATCAGGAAAAAAATACTCAGTGTGAATCCAGGGAGGTAGGAGGAAAAGGCAGAAGTCTGAATTGTCATTGAAAATGAAGACAGGGAGCATTTCAAAGAGGTAATTGCAGCAGTCTCATGTGATAAATATCATGTTAGATAAACAGTGAAAGTTTAATTGGTGTCCTTAACAAGAGTAATGCCTAGAACTGCTGGATTCCAAGGACAGTTAGTGGGAGAGGATGGCTGGAGTTGGTGAAACTGAACAAATATAACAAAATAAGAGGCAGTCCAATGAGACTCACTGTTAAATAGATAGATGTATTTGCAATATATATTTTCAGGATATGTGAAAGGCTTATCTTTTAAAACATTTGTCTGTATAGCTTTTTAAAAGTCTCTTAAATTTTAGAGATTAACAGCCTTGTCCAAAAGATTCTCAAATTTCAGTAAAAAATTATTATCTGATATTTTTGAAGCAGTAGCTAGTCAGTTAAAAAAATCAATTAAGGCAGTAATATATAAAAATGATACATATACAAATATGTTGCTGTAATTTAAAACATGTAAATGTGAATTGATTTGTCAATCTTTTGATATAAAGCCAGTCTTTTCTTTTAGTATAGTTCCACTTATTCTCATTTCTGAGCTGTTGCTCTTGCATAAACTACCAATAATATACCAACTCTCAGTATCAGTTTCTTTAAAGTAGAACAAGAATTTAGTCACCTATAAAGCAATTTTAGAACTTTACAATATTTTCAGTCTTTTATTTTATTTTTTTGTCCACATCTAATTTGCCAGCAATGATTTTCAAGTTACCAAACTTTGTTGAATTATTTCAAACCATTCAACTTAAGTTTCAAATATACACCTCTAATTTCATATTTATGTAGCATCAGTCTATTAAGCATTCAATTAAATTCTGTAATTAGGTAACCAGTAAAACTACCATAAGAAAGATAAAAAATACAACCAACTTTTACTAAGCATTAAGCTTCAGTTTGCCCAGGCAGTTAAGAAAGTAGCCAGCATGTTGTGAACATGAAACACATCAAGACCATAAGTCATTATGCACCAAGAGGAAGCATAGAATGTTCGATGATCCAGTGAGTCTGTCTGAAGGAAGTTTGTTGAAAGACCATTCACAAAAAGTAATTAATATACATCTTTATTGTATGAAAGTATATTTATTTTTATTCTGTTTATTAGAAAAAATGACAACCTCAGTGTATTTCAGTGTAAGACCATAAGATAAGTGAGTTTAAAGAAAAACAAACAAAAACCAAACCAAACCAAACAAACAAACAACAGAATGAAAAATAGGAAGAGAATACTTCAGAGCTCTGGACACTCTCTGCACAATGTTTGGTGACTAAGTAGTAAGGCCAACCCCAGAACAGATTCAAGAAATAATCACTGTTATACCAATGACACCCAAGTCTTTATCTTTTAGTCTTAACCTGTGTCTGGAACACCCAATTCATATATTCAACTATGTTACTGACACTCTCTACATGATCTCTAACACATATACGGTCAAAACTAATGAGATCAAAAAGAACTTCTGATTTATCTTCTATCCCAAACCTACTGTCTCAAGGGGAGTCTTACTCATTCATCTCTTTCCATGCTTTTCCTACATCCACTCTTCCACAAACCTCAATAACTCTATCTTCAAAATGGTTGTAAACCTACTTACTCCTATTTTCATTATTACCACACTAGTTAAAGATACCATCCTCTCTTGCCTAATTCAATGCAGTGGCTTCTGGTAATCTTCTCATCCTCTACAATCTATTTTTCTGAGAAATAATTTTAAAATGTACATGAGAAAGTGTTATTCCCCTAACTCTTCTAATGGATTCTTGTCACAATAAAACCCAACTCCTTACTAGACTTAAAGAGCCTACATGATTTGGCTCTTGACTCTGATCTCCTCTTCTTTTCCTCCCTCCTTTGACCATGATACTTCAGTCACTCTAACCTTATATTATGCAGATAATTTGTTTATTCCTACTGGTTAACTAACAAACGAAGTCACTTTCTAAAGTCAAACATCAACTTCCTATTTATTATGTAAGAGAAGTTGGAATTGAACAGACAAGATATTAGAATTTCCAGAGTCTAAATTATTCTCTTAGTCTTGATTTCAAATGGAATATAACTCCATAAGAGTCTATATTTCATGAGTCATGGAAATAAAATTGTTTTTCTACATAAGATTCTACTGGGAAATATAAAATGAAAAACTTCTGGGAGATATAAAATAAAAGGTGTATTCCAAGTCATACATAGATAGAGAAACCATATAATTGATCATCTCACCAAGGACATTGGAGGTTGAAAGGAAGGACCATCAATAATTACACTGATATTAACTAGAATTATTGAAGGCCAAACTGTCTTAGATGGCAACCGATAAGAGATCTCTATATTCTAACATTTATAACATCAAAAATAATCCAAGTTGTAATCTGGGTTTTCCATGATAATTTTTTCCTTTATATTTTGTCTTTTATAAAATTTGTGCTTAGCCAATTCCTTGGAAGAAGAAGCTGTGGATTCATGGCATTTGGTTTCTGATGGTCACAATAATCCAAGCAAGAAAACCCCAAGGGCAAGCTAAATTTCCAAAGAAACAGAGCAAAATCTGACAGGGAAATTGACTTCCCCCCATATGGACACTGCATTTCCAATGTTAAATATTTGAAAGTGTATTTATTTTTATAAACAAGGGTGATAATTCCTTCACAACCAGGAATTGGGGGTAATCACTGAAAACAAATTCATTACCAAAATTTAAGTATCTGGTAATTAAATGCTAAGACTTAAGTTGTAGTGCAATTCCTATAACACCAGGCTGCGTCTATAAAAATATTACTGTACAAATAGGAGACAGTCATGTTATTTCTATACAGGTATACAAAACAATATATATGTAAAAATTTTCTGTATCATCTACATAGGCAAAACATAAATTATATACTGACTTACTTTTTGAGATTATTGCCTTATGATTTAATGATATTACTGATGCTTGATGTACACAAAAAGAAAACAAGGAAAAGAAGAAAATTCATTTGGGATCTCGGATATAAAGAATACTACCTATATGAAAATATGAACTTGACAGCGTGTCCTTCTATCTCAGTGTTTCTCAAAGTGTAGTTCAAGTGACAACCAACTTTTACTAAGCATTAAGCTTCAGGTTGCCCAGGAAATTAAGAAAGCAGCCAACATGTGAACATGAAACTTTCCAAGACCATAAAAATACATGTTCTCTGGTTCCATTCAGTTCTATTGAATCAGAATCTTTAGGGAATAGATCTAGAAATTTGCAGTTTTAACAGTATGATTTTTATGCAAAGGAAGTTTTAAAATTTTGACCCAATCAGCCAGGTCCAAGGACTCGAATACATTTTTATAACACAGAAGACATTTTGAAAAAAAGCATAAAAAGAGGTGACTTTCTCTATTAATACAACTTGAAACGAATAATATCTTCTACCAATTATTCTGAATCGCTTTTTTTATTATGAGAAAAGCTAGAAAAACTCTTCATCCAACATGGGAGAGATATGGCTTACCAGAGGCTTGCATGGGAGGATGGCAAAGGAAAACTAACCAGTTGAAAAGAAGTTAAGAATTTAAAACAAACAAAGTTTGATGGAATGGAAAGATTTTAATTAAATATGCTAATGTATAAATAATCGAAGTGATTTTAATGAATGAAACAATAGAGATTTGGTTTTAACCACACTGTTATAGAGAACATAACAAAATTAGAAAAATAAAGAGAAAAAATATTAACACATTAGATTTTTTAATTTACATCTTAGGTTTTGGCTTATACATTTTTTTCTAATATGTATTTGAGAGAAAACTATTATTTAGATTACAAAATGAAAAATATAAAAAAGAAATTGTCTTGAAAATGTGAAAGAAGACTAATGGTAGGCTATGAGTATTCTTGGAGAAGAGATTTCAAAGTCATGGCAATGTACTAAAAATAGTCAGGGAAAAGAATATATCAACTAAAATGTGAGAGTTAATTTATATACACATGAGGCTTTCCATGGGAAAAAAAAAAAAGAATAGTAGAAAGACATATATTCATGAAAAAAAAGGAAATTTTATACTTTGCATCGTTTCTAACTATGCCATTCTGTATTAAGTTCCTAAATTATTGCCTTGAACTCTTTTAATACTAAAGAATAAAAACATACATTAGAGATTTTTACATCTCCATATCAAACTCCAAAAGTATTTGTTCAAGAAATATTTTTTAAAAGCATCGAAGTGATGAAAATGAATTCCATATGGTATGCTTACATATGCTAAAAGCAAACTTTATTTTTCTAATCTAAGGGAACATCTGTACTTTATAACACATTTTTGGGTGTGTGTGATAGTCTGTTTTTCATACAAAATGGTTAGGCCACCATTATGCTCTTTTTTTCCTTCAATTGCAGGAATGCATTTCTAACTATTTTGTTTTAATCAATCTAAAATTGATAGCTTTGTTTTTTGTTCTTTTCATGTTTATGTCTATTTTTTTTCCCAATAATACTTAAAGATCAGCATGCATTAATAGTTGCTGGGTGGAAGGAGGCTAGAGTAAATTAGCTGTTACCCCCAGCCAAGGATCCTATGTTCTTATAAGCAAAAAGTTCTTTTACGCTGATCTTGCATGCAGCTCATGTCATTTCTATTAAAAATTAGACATCTTATATATTTTATATTTTTCCACGTTGATAAAGAAATCCAAATTAACATTTTTTTTAACATTTCAAAAAACTCCCATTTTGTGCTATTTAAATAAACAAATTATGTTGAACTGTGAGGGAATCAAAACATTCTCTTAACTAATTAAGCTTTTTTTTTTTTTTTTTTTTTTTGTGATACACAGGCCTCTCACTATTGTGGCCTCTCCCGTTGTGGAGCACAGGCTCCGTATGCGTGGACTCAGCGGCCATGGCTCACGGGCCCAGCCACTCCGTGGCATGTGGGATCTTCCCGGACCAGGGCACGAACCCACGTCTCTGGCTTCGGCAGGCAGACTCTCAACCACTGCGCCACCAGGGAAGCCCCAATTAAGCATATTTTTACCTAATTTTATTTTAGATAATGGATTTTGGTAAACCTTTTGGTAAATTTTGTTAAACAATCCATATTTGCCAAAATATGGATTATTTTCCATAACAAGTCTTGTAGAGCTATTTGACTTTGTAAATCAAGAGAATGTATAGCTTTGATTAAAAATTAAAACCAACAAAAAAATGATGTTGGAGAATCAGGTGCTTAGAATAGTACATTTCCTAATCCCCTTTCCACCACCTCCTTTCCCCAGAACACATAAACACACACTGTGAGCTTCCCATTATTGAACTAGTGACTCTTTTTAAATATTTCATGAAAGGATTGTGCTGAAAGCCAAGTTTTCTTCCATGTGTTGAAGTTCAAAATAGACTAGATAGAAAGCATATATGTATCAACACAAGGTTAATAGAAGCAGTTGCCTAAAAAAATTACACAGTTTGGGCATTTGTAAATTTTGGTAAATCTTTTCTAATTAAAAATATTATACATTTTGTTGTGTTAATGAAAAGATACTTGTTTTAAACAACATTTTCTTTAATTGCTGTTGGTCTTGGTACCAATATGATGGTTTTTAGAGAGAGATTATATCATAACATGGTTACTTAAAAAACTATACTTTTAATTTTCATTTTAATGTCAAGAATGTCCTTAAATTTCAGTAAGCACAGTAAGGCTTTCAAATTTGAGTCTAGTGTGTTACAAAAATATGATCTATGCTTCACCAAATAGAATGGATGAATACAAGATGACTTAAAGCTTATCCTGTCCTTTATGGATGTGGTTTGTTGCTTTGCTTTTGGTCTTCACTGGTGCCCACAGAGTTATCTCTGGAAGGCAGCCAATTACATTGTTAGTAGTTGGCTCTTAAGAAAATATATTTTTCAAATTTTAATTTGGCTTTATATATATCTGTTTAAAAAGTTGTGGGCTTCCCTGGTGGCGCAGTGGTTGAGAGTCCGCCTGCCAATGCAGGGGATACGGGTTCGTGCCCCGGTCCGGGAAGATCCCACATGCCGCGGAGAGGTTGGGCCCGTGAGCCATGGCCACTGAGCCTGCGCGTCCGGAGCCTGTGCTCCGCAACGGGAGAGGCCACAACAGGCCCGAGTACCGCAAATTAAAAAAAAAAAAATTGTGTTTCTAGGCATTAAAGCTTTCAACCATTGATCCAAAATTGTAAAGAACAAGACAACCAGAGTTTGGAGATTGTGTGTGTGCATGTGTACGTGTGAAATAAAGTTCATTGCCACCAATGTGTGTCTGTCTGTCACACACACACACATTTAAATCTCACAGGTTATTCTAGGGGATAGGAGCCAATATGACCAGGTGTCCTAAGTGATTAAGTCTTTCCACTATATAGCAAGCCTCAATCACATTATTACATTCTACCTTGAGGTTGTGGCACTCACTTTAGTTGTGATGGAAATATGCAGTTGTACTTAGCTAATTTTTGCAAGAGGAGAGAAAGGCAACATTTTACATGAAAAATAAAAAAAAAAAGCAAGTTGTTTCTATGATACATTCATTCCTAGGCTATGAGTCATGGCACTGCATTTAATTGTTTTATTGACTTTGACGATAGAATACTGACATTTTTTTCCTGCTTATCACTTTAGTAGATTGCTAGATTGCTTTCCACTGATTAAAAATGGCTATCTCGTCACAACTTGCTTCCTATGGTGTCAGTTGATATTTAAAAGCAATAGGTAATTCATCTCCCTTTGATAGTTAACATAATGTTTGAACATTTTGCATGATTTTTTCCTAAGGAAAAGTATTCTCTTTACCATACCTTCTTGTTTCCAGGTTTTCATGTAGTACTCATCAGCTTTGAAACAATAATGTGAATTCTTCAGTAGCACTTCTTCACCACTCCACCAAAGAAACTACTGCCTGGTATCTACACTTTTCTCTTCACTTTTGTTTTTTTTAGGTTTTAAGGTGACTTAATTGGACTCATGACCATGACCAAGACAGAACAATAATACTACCTAGGACTATGGTAAATTTAGAATTAAATACAATAACTATCAGTATTCCTTATACCCATGATTTTTAAAATATTTTTTCCCTAAATCCTGGATGTTAAAAGTTTAATTGATTTATAAAATATTATTTGAATTATGAATTTCATAGCATACACATGCAAAATAATGCAAAGTCATAATTACATTTCATGAAAAAATATTTTCACTTTTGAGCATTTTACTCCAAGAGGGATACATTTCAAATCAATATTAAATATGACAGTCAACTTTTCATATAAAAACACATTTTGAGAATTTTGATGCCATAGTTACATATAATTACACACGGATTCATGTAGTTAACACCTAGACACAAGCAACAAACTCAAGACCCCAAGACACTGAAGGTTCAGAGTGTAACCTATAAAAATCCCAATGAAGCATTATTTTAAATTTTTTAAATCATAATTCTTTATAAGACCATTACACTGAAAATTAATGTACTTGAGAGGATACGAGAATTAAGAAAAATTTGAAAACACACACCAAGTATGTACATTGATATATGTGAATGCAGTATGATGAAGGGAAAAATTAAAAAAAAAACTGAGCATAGGAAAAAACAATGCAATACTTAGCATCTGATAAGACAGCATGTAATACTCTTCCAAGTCTATGAGAAAACAAGATTCACAGAGGAAAGCTGAAGAGCAAGATAAGAAGTCATTGAGGGCTTCCCTGGTGGCACAGTGGTTGAGAATCCGCCTGCCGATGCAGGGGACACGGGTTCGTGCCCCAGTCTGGGAAGATCTCACATGCCGCGGAGCGGCTAGGCCTGTGAGCCATGGTCTCTGAGTCTGCGCGTCCAGAGCCTGTGCTCCGCAACAGGAGAGGCCACAACAGTGAGAGGCCTGCATACCGCAAAACAATCAAACAAACAAACAAAAAACAAGAAGTCATTGAGCATAGAACACATATGATTAGGGAACCTCCTGGGAATTTCAAACCAAAAAATTCTAGAAATGTATTAAAACTGCCACAGTGACTTGTTAATTTGGGAAACTTTGAAAGTGGGGTAGATGAGTTTCCATTAAGTTATTCAGGGAAATACAAAGGATGAGCTACCTAAGTGGTAATGATCTTTAAGGATGAGATATCAACAGAGATGAACAATTCCCAAATACAGATAAAAGCATTCCACGATGGCCCTCTTGAACAAAATAAGTGGTTCAGGGATGGCTGAGTGATCCAAGAGAACTTCCCTGGGCTGGAGAAAAAAACACTACAACCTACCACCGCTGTAATTTTATAAAATGGCTTATTTGCCTTTGGCAAAAGCACAGATTATCTTGATATATTTAACAGAATCCTATTAAAATGAAATGATCATTGTTTTCATTGTTGATATGCCATATTTACTGCACACTGAGTACTGTGTACATTACTATAAATATCTAGTACATGATAAGCACTAATATTTATTATTTTAATTAATTCTCACAATAATCCTAAAATTAATTGGAGTAATGAATTGTGTTGATAAAAAAGATGCGGACAGGCCCTCTGAGCCTTATGAATGGAGAACAAAACGTGTCCTGAGACAGAGAGTAAGTTACAACAGGGTATATTCAAAAAATTCTGAGAAATTCAGAATTGCTGGGTCATAAAATAATGAGGAAGTTAGTGGAGGAGAGGATGGCAGGAGCAAAGGGCAAAGCTTTTGTCCAAGGGTTAAATCAGGAAGAACATTGTAGCTATGCCATTGGTTTTAATCACTATCCTATACTTAATATTAACCTATTGAATAATACTGAATGAAACAGAAGCAGGATAATATTTAGCTTTTATAATGTTAAATCTAATAGAAGATGAGAAGAAATGGAATGGGAATAGAAGTAGTCAGGACAGTTAAAATATTATTAAAGTAGTCCTATATTATGTCAGTGTTGATGAGGAGAGATAGAAGAGAAAAAATAAAGCATATTTTAAGAAATGAAATCTATAAGGTTTAGCACGTGATTAAATGTGATAGGACAGGGAAAGGATGAGGTCTAGGATGGCTTCTAGATACAAAGTCATTTGTGCAGAGCAAAATCTGGTAAATATTATTTGGGCTGAATCTGAAACTCTAGATAGACTTCTGAGTTTATGTAACATACCCTCTTATAGAAAACAAAACAAAACAAACAAACAAACAAAAAATGTCCTTCTTTTTCTATGTTTGATGTATAGCAGATATGGATAATCCTGAAACTCAAGTATTTTTTTTAGGATCAGGGTGTATTTACTTCTATCCTGCCTCCTCTGTTTCTTTTCTAGCAAGAGTAGTAGCCCTTAGCATTGAAAGGCTAAAGAATACCATTTGTAAATTATGTTAGCTCAGAAGCATTGAAAAAGATTATATCTCAGAAAATAGTAAACTTCGCAGCTTACACCACACAGTCATTTTCCTCCCACAGGCCATCATTTTAGTTTAGTAATTCCTTAGTGGAGAGTGGAGAGTTGGAAAGGGAGTTGAAGAGATTCTCACTTTGGACTAGAAATCTGTTTTTGTAAAACTGGACACAGAAGCAGCTAGACTCACAGAACTGAAACATCTTACTGCAACTAACATCTCCTAAGAACCCTTCCAAGGAGAATGGAGCTAAACAGAGCTAAACAGTGTCCCATTACAGAAGTCCTGCTCAGACACTAGATCATGCCTTCACCATGGATGACTGTAGAAGTGTGTGTGTGTGTGTGTGTGTGTGTGTGTGTGTGAGATTATTAATGACCAAAATTGACTGTGTGTGTATATACGTTTTGTGTGCTTTGTGTAAAGATCAAATAGGAAGGTTGCAGGTATTATTTTATAGTGGTATGTATAATATTGAAAGTACACTATTATCCACAGTCTCTTAGATGTTGTTATTCTTACCCTAGAGGATTGCCCTTTCAGTTTAACAACAAGCCAGGTTGTTCAACATTTAAATGATGACATATCAGCTAGAACACAGTCATATTTTGTTTTGAAAACTATTGGTGTTCTTTCTTGAAAACAGATTCTAAAAACAATAACATCTAAGGTTAAAATGCATAAATTTAGAAAATATTCCAGACAATTAGATTCTTTGGGCCTGGGTTAAAAATAATGAGCAGTATATAGATAAGAATGCAAATCAGTTCAGAGAATTGAAATAAGTCTAAAATTGAAAGACTTGAATTATGTATATACTACTCTTAAATGTGTATGTATTTAGAAGTGTTTTGCTCAAACATAAGCATGAATTGAATTAGAATTTAACTGTCATTTTTGGAATATGAGTATCAATGATGGTACTATATATTTTAGTGAAATGTTGGAAAGATTCAACAAATCTGGGAATGATTAAACTTGCTTCAGGAACTCACATTTCACGTTTTTATGGACTGAGAGAAAACAAGCCTTTTAAGGGCAGGCACTGTGTCTTACTCATATTTAAATTTCCAAATATCAACACAAGGTCTTTTAACAAAAAACAGATGAATTAAAGACTAAATAAGGAATATACATCCCTCATTTATTGAGTTCCTACTGTGTTCTATGCATTTTGCTAGACATTTTCATGAAATAATTTATTACCTACTATGCATAGAGGTTGTCTATCGCTGTGTTTGTATGAGGTGCTATAGGAGATATGGGTCTTTTTATAAGAGAAGAACAAAGATATGGTTCTTGATATCTTACAGCTTACAAATATGTTAAATGAATGAAATACACAATTATGGAAAAGCTAGGGGACAAAATAGTTTGTTGGAAAGCATTAACAGAGAGAACTAAATTATATATTGCAGCTAACTGTCCACCACAGATCTATCATTGGTGAACAGCTACAGACACAAGGAATTATATTTGATAGCAACTAATTCTTTGAATTCTATATGAATTGAAGTGAATGCATGTTCATTCTAGGCCAAAAAGTTTAAATGTGGAAGTGTTTTGCTGATGCTCTTTTCCACATCTGGCTTATTGAAATGTATTGATAGATGATCACCAGAGCCACATTTTAAGTCCCCAGCTGAAGATGTTAGACATTCCATCAGCATGGATCACTGATTGATTCTGTGGATATGGGCTGACTTGCAAACGTGGCCATTTATTCAGTATAGCTACCTGAGTAAGATATAAGCTTCTATATCTGTGATCCATTGCACCATGCTGGGCTATTTGTTACAGCAGTCAGACTGCCCTAATATTTGACATTTGCATCATAAGTAGGTTGTTGGTGATAGTAGACAGAGAGATGGATGAACTCATGAAGAAAGCCTTTTGAGATGAAGTGATTAAAAAGATATTAAAGGACAGGAGGACATATTCGTTAGAGAAAAAGAGAAGGTATGGTATCAAAATGGGAATAAGATGTGTGTGTGTGTGCAACCTTAGTTGGAGGAGGAAGGAGTTGTGTAGGTTCACCATAGATTACTAGGAAAGGACTCTGGAAGAACTTGAACATCAGTCTGGATGGTATGCATGTTATAGAGTAGAAAGCCATCATAGGCACTTGAACAAAAGAATTATGTAAAGAAAACAATGTTTTAAGAGGGTTAACTTACCAATACTGTGAAAGAAGGCAATATATGACAGAGATAATTAAATGGAGAGATAAACCCCAATCATAATGTAAACTGTAACAAGAGCACCTTTAACCCGAGGGTGGCAGAAATTGAAAATTATTTTAGCGCCAAGGCAAGTAATGGTTTTGTATGGAACAGGACAACAGAAGCTGAATAGGAAATAGTGGGAGTTATCGTCAACTTGGAGAGTATTTGTATTGCCTAAAAATAGTCTAATAAAATTAAGAAAAATGGGTCTGCAGGGGCCATAATCCATCAGTTTTGCTACCTGCTTTAATAAATGTAAAAATTACATTTATACATAATTATGAGATGGAGAAAGAGAAAGGAGAATCTACTTGTGCCAAGACCTGGGAAAACTATGAAAAATATTATACATATATATGATACATGTATAATATATGATATGCATACATACATTATATATTTTGAAGTCTTGATTTTCCATGACTTCTCATGATTTTCTAAGATTTGAAAGTCTAAAAGTCTTTGCTAAAGTTATGCAATAAATAAAGAGCAGATACAGAAGTAAAATGTGCATCTCTTTTCTGAAGTCTACTACCATTTTCCCTGATATTATGATGATGATGCTGTGATTTATGCCACACACATGTCATTGGCTCTAGCAAAATATATAACTGAACTTAACACCAGCAGGTAGGGAGGTAGACTGCATTCATGATGAGTACATAGTAAAGGGGTAGATGCAGGGAAGGGTGAATCACTGAGGCTCATTATGAAATCTATCACTCCATTTATTCAAAATTATTATTTAGAAAGTCAGTAATATTTTATATAAAATGATGGAGAAAATGAATAGGAAAATTACTTTATTTCCTATAGGCTTACTTATAAAACATATATATTTAATAGAGATAAACCTTTTATGTTTTAATTTATGAAAATTCTGTTACATCAAATAGAAATTTTCTCACTGGACTCCATTATCCTCCCTTCATTTCTTTCTTTTTTTTTTTTTTTGCACTCCTCATTCTTCTTTTCCTCTCTCCTTTCCCAGAAAGTTTTTGAGCAGTTATTTCATGGACAGTAGTTAGGAGTATAGGCTATGGGATCAGATTATCCAGGTAAAATTTTTACCCAAGTAAAAACTGGTTTAGGGCACATCATTTATTATATCGAAACCATATTTCCCTTGGCTATGTTATAGGGATAAATGCCACCTCACAAAGTTGCTGCAAGGAACAAATGAGATAAAGCAGGTAAATCATTTAACAAAGTAACTGGCCTATAGTAAGTGCTTAATAAATGTTAATGATTATTGATTGTGGACAGAAAAAAATTCAGTCTTCAAAAATAAATGTAGAAAGAGTAGGCTTAGACTGTTTTCCCAGAAACAACATTTCCTTTGGTAAAGAATCAAATAATTGTCTGTTTCTTTAAGAGGGGTTTTGTCCAGGCATAAAAAATTTAATTGAATATGACTTTTTCCTCTTGTGATGTGAAACTACATCTAGGCCAATAAAGTTTCTAGTTTTTCTACATAGCCAACTAAAATTGTTTTATATTTATCACAAAAACTAACATCCCTGCAATGATTACACAAGAAGGAATTGTGTCCATAATGCTCTTCTCTGTTCAAAGATCAGTTTTGCTATCACTTGAAATGATCCTCAACTTAAATGAGGTCAAGTGTGATGTACATAGTGCTTGAAATACTCTAATTTGAGTATTTATAATATACTTGTACATATTTGTGGTTAAAAATATAACTGTGCCTTTTAATCAAAGCAAAACATCTTAAAGATTATGTTCTACTTTCAACTGTTTAAAGGCTATGCAAAGTAACAAAGATTCCACTGTCTATGCATAATATTTTATAAGGTGATAGGCTAAAAGCATGAGAAATATTGGCTAGAAAGCTCAGTTCACAAATGTTCTTATTTTGTATTTTAAAAAAAACAACTGTAAGTAACTTTATTTTTCAAGTTCTTACTAGAAAAGATAAAAACCAGCACTTTAGCAAGTTATTGCAAAGGGAAGATTTTGGTAATATGGTAGAAGATAACCCCAAAGGAAAAAATAGAAGGACCTATTGTATTGACCTACTTAAATATTTCCTCTAAAATTCAATAGAGTACTAAAAAATATATTAAAAATCTTAAATTGGACAAATATGACAAATATAGACCTTACATATTTTAATACATTAAATCCCATATTTTAAAGTGAAAACTAGCATTTTCTCAAAGCTAAATGAAAATGGCTACTGTGTAATAAACAGCTATGGAAAGAGAAAATTCTTTGTAAAGAAAACATCACAGTTTAATCATTGATTATTAACCTTAGAATTTCCCCCCCCCAAAGGGAAAATACAGAAAAAAAGATTTGTTATATTAAAAACTTTAAAAAATTTTGTATATAATTATTTTATTACCTGTAGTCATTTCCTTAGCCCATTTACAGTTTTGCTTCCACCCACCTCTTTTGTACTGTTATTAGCGAATATATTACAATTATATTACCTTTCTCTGTTATTGGTCCAAGAATACATTTTATATATGTATTTTATAAAATGTATTGTTTCATATATATAGTTATTTATATAAAATGTATGTGTATATATATCAATATAAAATGTATTATTGGGTCTAGAACATATAGAAACATTTGGTTAATTTTTATAGTTTATATTTTTTCTTTTTTTTTAAATTTATTTGTTTTTTGACTGCGTTGGGTCTTCGTTGCTGCATGCAGGCTATCTCTAGTTGCGGCAAGTGGGGGCTACTCTTCGTTGTAGTGCGTGGGCTTCTTACTGCAGTGGCTTCTCTCATTGTGGAGCAAGGACTCTAGGAGTGCGAGTTTCAGTAGTTGTGGTGCTTGGGCTCAGTATTTGTAGCTTGTGGGCTCTAGAGCGCAGACTCAGTAGTTGTGGTGCACGGGCTTAATTGCTCTGCAGCATGTGGGATCTTTCCGGAGCAGGGCTTGAACCCATGTCCCCTGCATTGGCAGGCAGATTCTTAACCACTGTGCCACCAGGAAACTCCCTACAATTTATATATTTTTATTGATATTATCTATGTGATATTACATTACTATCACACCTTCTTTTATTTATTTATTTTTTAATTTTTAAATTTGCTTACCTTTTTTTTTTTTTTTTTGCGGTACGCGGGCCTCTCACTGTTGTGGCCTCTCCCGTTGCGGAGCACAGGCTCCAGACACACAGGCTCAGCGGCCATGGCTCACGGGCCCAGCTGTTCCGCGGCATGTGGGATCTTCCCGGACCGGGGCACGAACCTGTGTCCCCTGCATTGGCAGGCGGACTGTCAACCACTGCGCCACCAGGGAAACCCCCAAATTTGCTTACCTTTTAACCCCCTTCACTTATTTCTCCTATAAATAAGGGAGCAAAAAGACTTTATTGGTACCTATCACAGAATTCTCTCAAAATATATATAATTCAAGATGTCAATGGCCATTTAATACTTGAGCTCAAGCAGAGTTAAGTTGTCAGGCTGAGCTGGTCCTCAAAATGCCATAACACTGTTCTCCACCACCTTACCTATCTCTCCCTGGTCACAAATACCTCTGCTTCTTGCCCTACTGCTCCTCCTTTTTCTCCTTCTCCTTTTCACCAAGTTTAGACTGTACAGACATAGACCCACAAGAGAATAAAAATAAATTATTCAGTTGTTATGAAGATCCTACTTTAGTTAGGACTGAATAGAAATTCAGAGACAACCAAAATTCAGTTTCCAATCTAACAGGGGAGACTGACTCTTTCAAGACAGAGAGATAAATGCAAAATCAGAGCTGAGAGGAGAAATCTTGGGGATCAGGAAAGAAATAGAGGGGATGGGGGATGTGGCGTATTATTTAGCCCTTGAAGAATGAATATATGCCTGCCAAGAAGAGAAAGTGTCATGAGAGCATCTTAGGAAGGAAGAACATTGTATGTAAACAGATGCTGGCTTTGAAACCATGAAATGTCTCAGGTGAGTGATAATTCAAGCCAGAGAGAAGAGGAAGGCAGGTAGCCCAGGAACCTCTGTAAGGCCCTCCCTCCTGAACTGTCTTAGACCTTGAGTCAATCCTATCTTCAGATTTGCCCAGTATCAGGGCTCATAGATTTTAAATAGGTTCAACTTCTATCATGATGATGCCTTTTTCTGTTCCCCTTCACAGCTTGCTACTGAAACCCAAGAGGTTTGAGACACACTTGGTCCTGTGGCCTGAACCAAATGATCCTGCTGAAAATGCCTGTCCCCTTTCCACCACCCCAGGTCCTGGTTTTAGTGTATATACCTACCTACATAAATACATACATTTAGTATATAGAATGATAATTTGTCTGAAATGAGTGGTTCTGCCTATGTGTGTGTTAAAATAAGGTGACATGAAAATGTAAATATTTACCAAATTATTCCTAGTTGGAAAAAAAGAGGGAGGGGATTTCTAGAAGGGGTGAAAGTAAAACTTTATTATATTTACCAGATATATACATCTCACAGGCACACAAAGAGGGGAAATAGTTCCTTTTTTAAAGTTACTCTGATCCTGTCATTTTGTTTTAATCTTTCTTCTTAGGGTCCATTTGTTTTAAATATACCTCAGTCACTGGTCTGTATTGACCTTATTCAGCCTTTTTCTGAGTAAATATCAGTAGTCTATAAAATATTTAGAATAAATTATTATGTAATAATTAGTAAATCTCTGTTTTCCCTTTTCTTGTTTTCCAAATTAATTTGACATTTATAATTTTGGCAACACATACCTTCATTTCAGAACAGGTACAATGAACAAGAGAAATGCCTTTAAAATATTCTAGTCTCTATCCTTTGAATTGTTCATAAATCAAAGAAATACAAATTGAAGGTGAAGAGGAAATTTATTGTAGATGTTTATGGGGTGCCAAGTTCCCCTCAGGGTTTCTGTGTTCTTCAGCTCTGCATTCATAATTGTGCCAGAGACAGAAGATGGAGCCATTGAGGAGCACCAGAGTGGGCTTATCAGGGGAAAGGTGAGTATTTAGATTTAGGGAGCAAAGACAATAGGGGTTTATGTGGGGTAAGGGTGGGAAAGAACACCCACAACTTTGGAGAATTTAACGTGGGACTTGGACAGTGAACACTTTTGAGAAGTGCAGAGCCTTAAAAAAGATGCCTGAAAGTTGGAAACAATAAGAATAAAGGGTCAAAGGTGGGGATACATAGGTGTCCTGAGAGAAGGTAATTTCTACTTGATCCCCTTCTCCCTTTTGCAGGTATGTGCATTAAAATGAAGGCTTGAAAGAAATGTGTCCTAATGGAACCTTTCCTTCCCACTCCCTCTCCTTGCTAGGCTACCTTCATGCCTTTGACTATGAATGTCTTTTATTTGTTTATTTTCACCTTGGTAAACTTTACCTTTTTAAAGAATTTGGTCTCTGCTAAGAATAGAAATGACTGGCACAGCTGTAATAATTGCTCTTCATCTCTTGGAAATGCTGTGATATATAAAAAGCAATTCTCTTATTTTTCTAAGTTGTAAGCAAATGGTAGTGATTTTCTCATTTTACCAATCAGCATTACTTTGGAACACAGTAACCTGCATATTGTAGTGTGAATTTCTTGAACTTTTTTCTACTAGCCAGTCAACTCTTGGCCAATGTGTTAAATTAAAAAACCTTGCCATATATTACTTCCAACACTTTTTCCGTAAGCAAATTTCAGTAGAGCAAAATAAAAGCTGGAGTGAGGATATGGAAACAGGAACCAAAAAAAAAATGAATAATCAGAATAGAGTTCCTTATATAATCAAAAAGGAGATAAGCCTTCACTCCACAACTTGTTGCAAAGTCATAACATCACTCTACCATTTTAACACTGTGTACTCAGCAGTATTTATTATATAAAGAATCCATTTTATCCCAAACCACTGTGAGGATGCCTGTGATTTAGGGACCTTTGAAATTATGAATTATTAGAAACCAAATATTGAAATTTTATTTTAAAAGCTAAACAACAACAACAAAAATCTTTTTCCCTACAATGCTATTTCTCTCTGCCTCATTATTCACTACCATAGAGAGGCTGGTTTGTTATTGCAACACATTGGACTGCATAGCTCGGGATAGGTTTTATGTTCTCTACACTCTTAGCCTTTGTGGAACTGCACTTTCCAATTTATAACAGGAAATCCAATTCTATAAAAATCTAATTATTTCATATGGTGGACTCAGCATGACTCTCCCCTCCACTTCTTCCCCCTTTATTTGGCTGGGTGAGGAGTGTATTTCCTCTAGGGTTTACATTTTTTCAACCCAGCTACATTTTGAGAACACACACACAAAAAGGGATTTGGCATACATCTTTTCCCATCTCCTTTCAGTAATTATAGTTAATGAAACTACGTGTGTTTTTTCACTTGTGTGGTCTTCTGGAAAATAAGAGTTTATTTTATTCCAAAAAATGTCATTTCAGTATTTTGGTTGGTTCATTGTTATTATCTTTTTCAAGGGTAACAAGCAGATTCTTTCCAAAAATATGTTAATAATTATGGTATTAACCAAGAAAGAAATTGCTGCACTTCAAAATTAAAATTCATCTTCTGCTGCTCTGTTCTGTAATAACTAGGTCATCAGTTTGGGTGTGCCTGCTTAACATGCATTTACTATCCATATGTATTCCCTCACCTAGAGGCCTGATATTTTTAATGAGATTATATCAAAGGATGGGAAGGCTGGAGAGTAGTAACATCATTTTATTGAGTAATTCCCAGAACTCTGATCCATTTCAGTGAGGCAATTAAGACTGCTAACTACAATAAATGATACTAAGAGATTACAGAGGTTTTTCTGCATGACTGCATAGTTTAAAAAATAATTTAGGTTTACTTAACATTGAAAACACTTCCAGAGGGGGAAAATAGTGGGTTTTTTTCTTTCCATTTTTCAATTTAGCTGAATGCAAAGAAGCGATTTTCTCTTACTGTGCCTGTGCGGCACTTATGTGCACTCTGATGATAAATGATTTCTTTGAGTTGTACTGCTCAAAGAAGTAGATTTTAATTGTATGCTTTTCCTACATGTCACTAATACCTATAATGTTCATTAGCATCATATCCACTGTGGTGTTTAGCTGGGGAAGACTAATAAGCCTAAATATTCTCATGAAAAGCTGTGTGCATTTAGCCTCTTTCTCCCACTTCAGCTTATTACTGCTATTGCCTCCAAAGACAATAGGAGAGTTCTTAAAAACAAACAGAGGAAAATCAAAGTTTGTTGTCTTGAAGAGTTAATTCTGACAGAGAGGTGACCTTTATCCCTACGTACTCACTCTTTTTTATTTTATTTTATTTTTGTATCAAGCCTCTCCAAAGGGACTCATCATATGCAGGGCTCTATGAAGAGAAAAAGAAGAGCATTGTCCTTATCACCTCCTTCCAGAAAGTGGCAGAGTAATAGGACTTTGTAAGGCGAAATGAAGCCCAGTCTGATGGCTGCTGATTAAAAATTGACTCTGCCACATCAAAGAAGAGTTGAAGGTGAAAATGATGATCACTTCCCTCTCCCAGGGACCCTGCACCATTTCTTTTATTCAACCTTGAAAGGTTCTTTCTGAATAAGATAATATCCCTCGAGTCCATTCTGCCTTGGCAGCATGGAAAAATGTAGATCAGTATGCCTATTCTTTATGAAAAAAAATGGGATTTTGTTAATGACATAGCACTTTAAAGTAATGGCTTGTATGTGGCAAATGCTGAGAAATTAATTATAAAATGCTTCTTAGACTGTGGATGAAATTAATTGCTGGTACGTAGCTACTAAAAGACCACTGTAAACCTGAACAGCCTTGACTGCTTTTTCCTGATTATTTTCACTTTTAGATTGAATATAGCTACCTATGCCCCTTTTTATTTTCACCACATTTTAGAAACACTGAATTCTCAGAAAGGTTGTCATCTGTAATGTAATATTCTTATACATAAAAGGAAAAGTATCTCATTTTTTTGTCAAAATACATAACACATCTGTATTTCCTGAATGTCTTATGCTACCCATTTGGAGATACAGTCCCCAGAGTATCTAAATATATAAATATACATGTATATATAATATAGATATACACAGAGATGTAGTCTAACTGGACAAACACATACACACTTATATGGAGAGTTAAAATATCTGTAAAGGAAGCATTACAAAGTTTTTATATATTTATAAACAAATACAGAATATGAATCTATACAAAAACATCAAAGACATATGAAGAAACCATTTTAGACTAATTGAAAAAAATAAACAATATTATGTATATAATTCATAAAGATTTGACACTTAAGAAAGGTTTTCATACATTCATTTCAGATTTTCCTATTAACCCTCATTTGCCATTAGAGCAGACACAACATTTCCAAGCAGGCTATCCCTAGCTTCTTCAATCTGTCTACAGTTGTATAATTAAGAAATTTCTCATAGATTATGATAGAAATCTAAAGCACACTATAAAAATTGAAGAGTAAAGTTCTTCATAATGACTTGAAATTATTAATATATGCATTGAAAGTGAATAAATGGAAGCCACGAATTTGGTAAATGAAATATTCTGAAGCATTAACTTTCTAACTAATTTTCCTTCTGAAAAAATGAATCATCACTTAGGTAACAGACTATGTAGTTTATAGGTCCACAGCTATGCATTGCACAGTGTTTAAACACAGGAGATATTTTTAAATCTCAGAATAAATTCAGATACGTAAGATGATATACTTTTTAAACCCAGTATATATAATCAAAAGTCTATTATACTATTTCTGATATCATTTTCTTGTAACATTTAAATGAAGTGTTACAGTCTTGCTAATAACTGAAGAAAATGTCCACTTTATGAAGAATTTGTGATATATAAATATACCAGAAAACAACAAGTTAACTACTAATGGCATTAAAATTTAAGAATAGGAATATTATTCTCATTGCTTCAATGCCAAGTTTAATTCAGTTATTTGAGTCAATATTTACCTAGAATATCTGTTTATTTGTTTGCTTTTTAATACCCAGTTTCCAAAACTATCTAGGTTTATTTTTAATGTAGATCTCTGAAGACAACCCCTCCAAATTACAAAGTATATTATAGGAAAATAACCTTCAGAGAAAAATAAAGTTTAATATAATTTTATCACTGGTTTTCATTACACAGTAATATATTTCATATTAAAATGTGACAATAAGTGCAGTCAAGATATTTAAAGTTGAATTTATTCCTATTTGTAAACTATTACATTAATTATATTTTTATGGAAGTTATAGAATTATTAATGTAAAAATATGGACTTTTAAATGTGTTTCTACTCTCCTACAAAATTTTTTAATGTTCCCATTCAAAATAAAATAAATTTTTTGTCTGGTACTTATAGCTACAATCTAGTTTCACCTAAGGCATGTATTCTTTTTCAACAAAACAAGTCATTAAAAGCGAAAGCTAAATTAATCTTGTTTTTTGTAGTTTATTTTTTTCAAATAATCCTATTTTTCAATTCCATTGGTCTATAAATCATTTGAAATTAGGGGAAATGTTTTGTTTGTTTTTGTTTACCTGAAACCTTGCTTAGTGCCTAGTACATAAACAGTTTTCAAAAATATTTTTATAAATATTTCTAATAAGTAAAATCTTAAAAAATAATAGACTCATAAAGAATTAAGTAAAAACTTAGGTCAGAATGATCAGACCAATTTTTGTGTTGTTAGTCATTCTCTAGTGCTATTATAAACCTGACTGAATTAAATTAATTTATCAAAGATCTTGTCAACATCTTCAGGAAAGAGATACAATGATTTATTTTGGTTATTAGAGTTCAGATACAACATATCAACAATTTTATTCTAATTAGAATGTCTATTTTGAGATTGCAACGAAATTACTCCCCAAGTATACCTAACTCATATTGCCCCTGGACCCGTATTGCTGGTGTATCACTGTTATGGACCTGGGTAAGTTTATAAATTGTTGCTTTAAACCAGAATTTTTGCACCTTGGCACTACTGACATTGAGTCAGATCATTGTTTTTTTTTTTTTTTTGTTTGTTTTTTTGTGGTACGCGGGCCTCTTACTGTTGTGGCCTCTCCCGTTGCGGAGCACAGGCTCTGGACA
This sequence comes from Pseudorca crassidens, assembly GCF_039906515.1. Classification (NCBI taxonomy): domain Eukaryota; kingdom Metazoa; phylum Chordata; class Mammalia; order Artiodactyla; family Delphinidae; genus Pseudorca; species Pseudorca crassidens. The sequence continues at coordinate 64,386,701 of NC_090312.1, read as the reverse complement.
CGCAGGCTCAGCAGCCATGGAGCACGGGCCCAGCCGCTCCGCGGCATGTGAGATCTTCCTGGACCGGGGCACGGATCCATGTCCCCTGAATCGGCAGGCAGATTCTCAACCGCTGCACCACCAGGGAAGCCCCCAGATCATTGTGTTTTTGTGAGGGGCTGTCCTGTGCCTTGGAGGATATTTAGGTGCATCTGGAGCTTCTACCTTTTTTATGTGAGTAGCACTCCTCCCCCAATGTCTGGCCAATTGTGAGAACCATTAATGTCTCCAGACGTTACTAGATATCCCCTAAAGAACACAACTTTCCCCCAACCCACACATCTGGCCACTGAAAACCACTGCTCTCATCCTACAGGGCAGGTGGGGCAGGTGGGGCAGCTGGTGCAGCTCTTTGAGCAAAAGGAAACCCTAAGATGATTCTGTGATTTGAATTTGGTAGGTTTCTGGAGTTTTTCATTGGGATTTGTATATTATAAGCATGGAAAATCTTGTTGTCTATCCTATTCACATTCCTTTTTATTCTGCCTGATAATTTTCAGAAGTATCTTCTAAGTTATACATAATTTTTTTTTGTCACCTGTCTTGTCAACTAAATTGCGAGTATTATAACATGATAGACAGTATCAATTTTCTTTGCCACTTTACTACAATCTCTACTTTCAACTATACTGGATCCTATTTTTCCTCTGGATCTGGGTGTGATTGCAATGTTTTCACAATTGTTAAGTGACTAACACAATCTCATTTCATTAGTTGAAATTAACTCTAGTTTGTTTTAAAGTTTCATCAGTTAAACTCAATTCAAAATTGCCCTCCTCTGAACTACTATTGCTTGAATTAGAGGAGGACTGGTGTTCTGGCTCTAAGACCTCTCCCCTGACCCCTCACATTTTTTCCAGGTGCATTCTTTTCAGGGGTTAGCGATAAGAAAAAAGAATAAAACAAGCATGGGTAGCCTTATCTGAATGCCTGTGTGTCACTGATAGGATGGATTATTGACCTTGTTCTGGTTCTGGTTCAGTCTATTTTCCTTTTCTTGAGGCTGTGGGTCTCTGTTAATTTGGTGGTTCCAAGTAACTTTGTGTGTGTGTGTATGTGTGTGTATGTGTGTGTGTGTGTGTGTGTGTGTGTGTGTGTGTGTGTATGTTACTAAATCCTACTGCTAACTGCACAACAGGCCAGTAAATCTAGAGAAGATTTGTTGGGGCAAGGAATAGTGACTTTATTCAGAAAGCCAGCGGTCTGAGAAGATAGTGGACTAGTGTCCCAAAGAACCATCTTATCCAAGTTAGAATTCAGGCTTCTTTTATATTAAAGGTGGAAGGGGAGTGGTTGGTTGTTGCAAACTTCTTGGTGTCAGAATCCATTGTTCTGTAGGTCAGGTCACGGTGTTCCTGTAAACCTCCAACAAGACAAATGCTATTCTCTGTTCTGCAACTTTTTATCTCTATATGAATAGAAAAGTATTATACATTTAAAGATCAGAGCCTTGAGAATGGGCTATCTTGTATATTTTAGGCTATAGGAAACATTCTTAACTTGTAGCAAAAGCAATAGAATACAAATGTAAAGGTAAAAGAAACAGATCCATTATGGAGTCAGATTTGTTCTTCCCTAGTACCTGTGTGTGTTTGATAGACTGTATTCAGTACTCTCCGGCTTGCACAAAAGAAACTTAAGAGACAATATCTACTGCCTTCACCCTGCTAGGAGTAAATGACCCCAACCCTTTCTAGGTGTTCCATGCCCCTCACTTGACTCAGCAGCCATTTGCAGAACAACATTAATACTGCCTTCTTTCTAGCCTACACTTTTGAAACTGTAACCACTAGAACCCATGTGGTCCTCTTCTGCTTACTTGTGGGGCTGCAAATTTGTAGACTGAAAGGGGAATAACTCGCATCATGTTCCCAGGTATATTGCAACACAGTCTCTTTAGGCCCTACTGGGATTGGCTACTCTGTAGATTTCTTATCTTCAGCTACCAGAGACAAGTTCCAATATATATTTAGGAATTTCCTCAAATCTCAGAGAAAAATGTTAAATATGCCTTTTATCTTCCATCTTTGGGAAGTAGGACTAAAAATAAACTCATGCTAATGATTTATGTTCCCAGAACAATCTCCAGAGAAATTCCTTCTTATATACTCTGTTGTTCTGGAGGTACAAGAGGGGTTTGATAGTATTACATCTCAGATGGGAGTGGAGTGTCTTGTCTCCTTTTTACAAACTCCGCTATTAGGACTAACTCCAGGGTCTCTACTCACTTGGATTCAGGGAGAGAACAATTCTCACCTGGAATAAAATACTCTATAATAGACTGACTTCTCTTTCACTCATAGCTCTCTGCAAGCCTTGTGGGGAAGTGGTTTGCCTCATCTGATGATTGCCTTCTTTGATGTCTATTTTCCTCAATTTAGGACCTTGACTACATTTTTAGGACAAAGGGAAAGAATTCAACATGATGTCCTGTTTTCTATGCATGATTGTTGAGTGTTCGTTCTTCTCCTTTAGGATCTATATTAATGGAAGATTGATTTGTTTCTTAATTTGATGCTGGCAAGGAAGAAAAACTTGACCCTGTGTCCTACATAATGGGATGGTTAATTTTGTGTGTCAACTTGGAGGGTGTTTTTGAATGAGATTAGCATTTAAATATGTGTGCTTTGAATAAAGCAGATTGCCCTCTATAAAAGGAATGGTCCTTATCTAATCAGTTGAAAGTCTGAATAGAGCAAAGTGACCAGTCTCCATGAGCAAGAGGAATTTCTCCAGCAGACTGCCTTGGGACTTCACCTGGACTATCAGGATCTCCTGGGTCTCCACCAGGCAACATTTGGACTGGAAGTGCACCATCAGCTCTTCGGGTCTCTATTGCAGAGACCCACAGTACTGGCCCACAATGAAGATTTTGGACTTCCCAGACTCTGTAATCACATATGCCAATCCCTTATTTTATATATATATATATATATATATATATATATATATATATATATATATATATATATATATATATATCTTATTGGTTCTATTTCTCTAGAGAACCCTGACTAATACAATAATTAAGAAAAAAGGGACTCAACTATATTGCATTTTATATTCATTAAAATATACAAAGAATCTAAATTAATTTTTCAGATTAAAATTACTTTCCATTTCCAAACTATTCTATAATAGAGTGCTGAAATTCTAATTAGTGCTTCTCTTTAATTGGCAAGGGTGTCAGGGTGTAAGTTCAGTTTCTATCTATGCTTTTGACACATGGTAACCTTGGACAGCAATTGTATAAAATATTTTATAAGGAGTATATTGTATTTCGCTTTGTGGAATATATATGTATATATATATATACACACATGCTTATTTTATATATAGTATACTTTATAAATATATATACATATGTGTATATATATGCATATATATGGGGGCAGTCGGGAGGAAATCAGAAGTGACTGATGCTGTGTATAAGATTTTATTTTAGTATAAAGCAAATGTTCTACAATTGATTGTGGTGATGGTTATACAACTCTGTGAATATAAGAAAAATCATTGAATTGTAAACTTTAAATGTCTGAATTGTATGTTATGTAATTTATATGTGAATAAAGCTCTATATAAAATAATGAGAGAAAAATGTAGTTTTCATAAACATTTTGAGTGCAGAACCTAAAGGAACATATTCTCAATTAAACTGAAGAATGTGGTTATAGAAAAGTCTAGTATACCTCTTTATAGAGACATTGTCACAAAATGGAGTAGAAAAATTCATAAGCATAAATTAGGAGTTTTATTACAAGATTCACCTTGGACAAACTGTGTTGGAGGGAGCATAAGAGAGTGGGGGGAGGGTGAAGGAATGTAAAATTGGCTGAAGAAAGAATTAAGAGAGATCCAGAAACTTAAAGAATTCTGGTGCATCCAGAGTGTGGAAATTAGATGGTGGGAAGTAGTTTAACATGAAAATAAAGTGGTAATGTGGTGTCCTGGAGACCACATTAAAGACATGGATGAATTCTAAGAACAGGACTGATGAAATCAGAATTGCATTTAAGATCATTTTGGCTTCAAGTAAAGGATGGATTAGATCATGAAACTGAAGGTATGTCAATTGGAAGGCTGCAGTACTAATACATGAGAAATTATGGTGGCCTGAATTAGGATATTGCAGTGGAACTGGAAAGGATAATAAGTGGTCAAGAAATGTTAGTGAGATTGAATCAGAGCTTGGTGATAAGTTGCATATAACAGGTGAGAAATAGGAAGAAATCTCACATGACTCATGGGTTTTAGCCTTGTCACCAAATGAATAGTGGATCAAATAAACTTGACAAAGAACTCCAAAGAGGAACAAAGTTAGGGTTAAGGCTAAAAGTTTCATTCAGATATCTACCTTTTGAGTTTAAAATACCTGTCAGAAATTTAAGTGGGGATTATCTAGGACCTTGGACCAAAGTATGTTCCAAAAGCAACCGAATAACCTGGGGGTGTTTTAGAAAAGTGGAATCTCAGACCACATTCCAGAACAATTGAGTCAGATTCTGTATTTTTAGAAAGAGCTCCAGTGATTTTTATTCACATTATTGTTTGAGAGGTATTGCTCTAATAGACTACTGCTGTATAGGTCCAGAGTTAGGTAGGGAAGTTTGAGTTGAGGTTAAGGACATTAACATAAATAAATCCATAAGTAATGATGAAATTGTATTATCTTCAAGAATGAAAATTAGACCATTTTTTCCATTATGATATTATGAAAGATTGCATTTTATACAGAACATTTTCATTTTCAATATTTATAACTCCAAATTGCCTATTAAAAATATAGTTTTAAAAAGTCAATTTCATCAGAAGTATAATTCTATTTTTTGATTATTGTATTTCTGTCCCCATAATATATAACATGCTATATATAAGCATGTTTTGCTACTGTAACTGCAAAATGGTAGCTCTATAGTATTTTTTATTAGAAGTGAAAAAGATGTACAGATACAGATTTTTTTTTTAGATTTCTGAAATCTTTATCAACTTTAAAAAGCCGGAGCATTTAAAAACTTTCATTTCCTATAAATCTGATTTAGAACAAATTTATATCTGACAGATAATTCACACAGAAACTTAATGTTTGGAAAATCTGTAAATTTTATAAGCATAACTTTTCTACAGGCATAAATTATTCTTTTCTATAAATAATTTACTCCAGTGTGGTTTCACCCTTATATAGCCAATTTGTCAAGCAAGACCCCATACCAGGCAGATAGAGTCAAAAAGCTGTGTCTAAACTTGTCTGCGTTGTGTTTTTCAGCTTGGTTCCAACATTTCAACCCAGGATGCTCACTCTGCCCTGAACAGTGAGAGTGCCTTTAATTACAATCTGACATGTATTCGTGAGAAACAAAAGGCTATGAACTGAGGGTGATGATTAACTGTTCTACTGGATAATTGCTTAAACTACTACTTATATTATGCTTCATTATCTCTTTTGAACAAAGTGATTATTGGCCTTTTGTGTAGCGATTATACAGTGTAAGTGCAATCTTGCTGTTTTAACTCTCATCAGAGTTTATGTTTAATGTACTTCCATTACAATGAAGGGTGCAATTTTAGGTGTTCTTTCTTCAGCTGAGAACCCTCCTGGAATCAATCTCTTATGGCTTTATTTCTTGATTTGGAATATGCAACATCTTCTGGTCTTCCAGGGAAAGGGAATTCAAAACATAATGATACAGTATTCAAGAGTAATATAAATATGCTCATACCTTTTGTATGCATAGCCACACATGCAAACAGCTCCAATATTATGATTTATACCAAAAAATCAGCAAACTCGTAGGTTCTGAAAATCTCAGAGGACAAAACTAAAGTTAAAAAAAGTAGTTTACTTTTTACATAGACAGTACTTAAAAGCCACAAACTTGATTCCCTTTGTAAATATAGAATAACTATCCACAGGTAGTTATCATGATGAACCTATGTCTTTGTTATTAGAAAAAAAATTCAAAATCCCAAACTTTCAAAACTTTAATTTATGTTTAAGTAATTATCAGGCTCACAGAACTTTACCCCTCCCCAAAAACTTCTCATCTTTCAAACTCATGTTTTCTCAGGAGAAAACTTTCACGATGTCATTGCATTTGGTTGATTTTGGTCTACTCAAATATCTGGCATAATTGCCATGAGAACAGCCTTTAGTGAGATCAAAGCACATGTTATTTTAATGTTTTCCTTGAGGTGTAGTTGATAGACAATAAACTGCACATATATTAAATGTTTTTTTTATATATAAATTTATTTATTTTCTTTATCTTTGGCTGCTTTGGGTCTTTGTTGCTGCACGCGGGCTTTCTCTAGTTGCGGCGAGTGGGGGCTACTCTTCGTTGCGGTGTACAGACTTCTAATTGTGGTGGCTTCTCTTGTTGCAGAGCACGGGTTCCAGGCACACAGGCTTCAGTAGTTGTGGCACGCAGGCTCTGAAGTTGTGACTCGTGGGCTTAGGTGCTCTGCGGCATATGGGATCTTCTGGAACCAGGGCTTGAACCCGTTTCCCCTGCATTGGCAGGCGGATTCTTAACCACTGCACCACCAGGGAAGCCCTAAATGTAAAATTTAGATACGTTTTTAAATAAGTATATATTCCTGAAACATCACCACAATTAAGATGAGTACAGCCCTTATCCCCCGAAGATTCCATGTGTCTCTTAGTAATCCCTCCCTTTTACTTTTCCCTGAAATCCTGCACTCCAGCTCCAGACAACCACTGCTCTGCTTTCTGATATAAATTAATTTGTATTTTCTATATGGTTAAGTATAAATGGAATGGTAAAATGTGTACCTGGCTTCTCTCATTCAACATAATTATTTGGGAATCCATACACATTGTGTATGTCCACGGTTCATTCCTTTTATTGTGCATTAGTGTTCCATTGTGCAGATAAACCACATTTATGTCTATATTACTTGTTAGTGGGACATTTCCTGTTATTTCCAGTTTCAATTGATTACAAATAAAGCTGCTATGAACATTTGTTTACAAGTTTGTATTGGCACATAATTTCATTTATATTAGGTAACATCTAAGACTGAGCTGGTTGAATCATATGATAGATACACATTCAAGTTTTTTAAAAACGGGTAAACACTTTTCCAACATGTTTGAACAATTTTACAATCCCAGTAGTAGTATATGAGAGTCCCAGTTCTTTCATATCCTTGCCAATGCTTGGCTTGGTCAGTCTTTTCAACAATAGTCACTCAAATAGATGTGCCCTAGTATTTCATTGCAGTTTTAATTTGATTTTTTCTAATGACTAAAAATGTTGAGCATATTTTCATGTGCTATTTGCCATTTGGTTATCTTTTTGGTGAAGTGTCTATTAAAATATCTTAATGTTATCTAGGCTTTTTTTTTATAGATGCCCATTATTAGGTTGAGGAAGCGCCATCTACTCATAGTATTTTTGAAGAATGAATGTTGGAATTTAACAAATGTTTTTTCTGCATATATTATGAAAGATGATGTTTTTTCTTTTTTATTTATGAATATGGTAGATTATATTAAGCTGATCTTTGAATGTTAAATCAACCTTGCATTACTGAGATATACTTTATTTGGTCATAGTGTATCATCATTTTCATACATTGCTGGATTGAATTTAGTAAATTTTGTTAGAAGCTTTGTATCTATTTTCACAAAGCATATCATTCTGTATTTTCTTTTTTGCAGTGTCTTTGGTTTTGGTATCATTGTAACTCTGGCCTATAGAATGAGTTAGTAAATATTTTCTACTCTTCATATTATGGAAGAGGTTGTTTATAACTGATATTATTTGTAGAATTCACCAATAAAGTCATCTGGGCCAGAGATTTTTTGTGGGAAGTTTTGTTTTGGTTTGGCTTTCTACAGACCCAATGTATTTAATAGATACAAGGCCATTTGACTTATTAATTTACTCTTGAATGATCTCTCACACTTTGTGTCCATAAAAAACTTATTCATTTTACCTAAGTATATAAAATTTATATGGCAAAAAAAATTTTATAATATTTCTTTATTATCCTTTCAAAATGTTTAAAATCTGTAGTGAAATCTTTTCTGGTATTACTATTAGTATAATACCAGCTTTATAGAATGATTTGGGATTTGTTCCATTCTTTTTTTATTTTAATAAAACTTTATTATTGAGATTTAGTATTAATTCTTCTTTAAATGTTCTATAGGAATCACCAATGAAATTATCAAGTCTGGTGTTTTCACTGTAGGAAATACAGGCATACTTTGTTTTATTGTGCTTTGCAGATACTGCGTTTTTGGTAAGTTGAAGGTTTCTGGTAACCCTGCATTGAGCAAGTCTATAGGCAGCATTTTTCAACAACATTCACTCACTTTGTGTCTCTGTGTTACATCTTTGTAATTCTCATAATATCTTAAACTTTTTCATTACTATTATATTTGTTAGGGTGATTTGTGAGCAGGGATCTTTGATGTTCCTGTTGCAAAAAGATCAGGACTCAAAGGCTCAAATGAAGATTTACATTTTTTAGCAATAAAATATTTTAAAATTAAGATATAGACATAGTTTTATCAGCCATATGCTATTACACAGTTAGTAAACTAAAATATAGTGTAAACATAACTTTTACATGCACTAGGAAACCAAGAAATCTATGTGACTTGCTTTATTGTGGTACTTTATTGGAGCAGTCTAGAACTGAACCCATGATTTCTCTGAGGTATTAATATTGAATACTAATTCAATCTCTCCAGTGTTGCAGGGCTCTAAGATTATATTTCTTCTTAAATCAGTGTCTGTGGTTTACTTCTGTAGAAACGTTAATTTTATCTAGGTTATCTAGTATTTTGACATACAACTTTTCAGAGTATCTCCTGTAATCTTTTTCATTTCTGTAAGAGTACTAGTGATGTTTCCTCTTACATTCTTGATTTAAGTAATTTGAATATTCTCTCCTTTTTTTGGACAGTCTAGCTGAAACTTCTAAAAATTTTGTTTATTCTTTTAAATAATTAATTTTTGTATTTTAAATATATCATCTATTAATCTGTTTCATTTATTTCCACTCTAATATTTTTTACCTATTGCATACCTCTTGTTTCCTTTGTGTTTAGCTTCTCCTCTTTTTCTATGTTCCTCAGGTGGAAGGTTAGATTACTGATTTGAGATATTTCCTTTTTTTTCTTTTTCTGATTTAGGTATTTACATGTAGAAACGTCCTGCTGATAATTGCTTTCACAGTATACCATTTGTTTTGGTATGTTGTGTTTTTCCTTCATTCATCACAAAGTATTTACTAATTTCCCTTGTGATTTATTCTTTGGCCTATTGGTCAAAAAGGAATGCATTCTTTATTTTGGACATTTTGGAGAATTTCCCAAATTTACTTCTATTATTGCTTTCTAATTTAATTCCATTGTAATCAGAGAACATATTTTGGATGATTTCAATCAGATTTTATTGATTGTGTCTTTTTATGGGTTAGCATATCTAGTAAATGATCTCTACTAGAAAATGGTCTTGTGTACTTCATAAAAAATGTATATCCTTCTGCTGTTGGGTAGAGTGTTACACAGATGTTTGTTTGGATTACTTAGTTTATAGTGTTGTTCAAATCTTCTATTTAATTGTTGATCTCCTGCATTATTATTCTACCCATTATTAAAGATTTTGATTATAATGTGTCTAGGTACAAAGCTCTGTGTTTATTCTACTTGTAATTTGTTGAGCTTCTTAGATGTGTGTACTAACATTTCACATCAAATATGGGAAATTTGGTCACTATTTCTTCATATATTCTTTCTTCCTCTTTCCCTCCTCTATTTCTAGGATTGATATCACACATACATTGGCATTCTTGATGGCGTCCCACAGATCTCTGAGAATCTTTTAATATTTCTGAATTTTTCATGTTGGATAATCTCAAGAGTCCTTTCTTCAAGTTTGAAGATTCTGCCTTCTGCTAGCTCAAATCTTCTGTTAGACAGTCTAGTGAATTTTTCATTGTGGTTACATTTCAACATCTGAATTTGTGTTAGATTCTTTTTTTCTTTTTTTTTGGTTAAGCTTTTTTTTTTTTTTTAACATCTTTATTGGAGTATAATTGCTTTACAATGGTGTGTTAGTTTCTGCTTCATAACAAAGTGAATCAGTTATACATATGTTCTCATATCTCTTCCCTCTTGCATCTCCCGCCCTCCCACCCTCCCTATCTCACTCCCCCAGGCGATCACAACGCACCTAGCTGATCTCCCTATTTCACATTTGGTAGTGTATATATGTCCATGCCTCTCTCTCGCTTTGTCACAACTTACCCTTCTCACTCCCCATATCCTCAAGTCCATTCTCTAGTAGGTCTGTGTCTTTATTCCTGTCTTACCCCTAGGTTCTTCATGACATTTTTTTTTCTTAAATTCCATATATATGTGTTAGCATACGGTATTTCTCTTTCTCTTTCTGACTTACTTCACTCTGTATGACAGACTCTAGGTCTATCCACCTCATTACAAATAGGTCAATTTCATTTCTTTTTATGGCTGAGTAATATTCCATTGTATATATGTGCCACATCTTCTTTAACCATTCATCCGATGATGGACACTTAGGTTGTTTCCATCTCCAGGATATTGTAAATAGAGCTGCAATGAACATTTTGGTACATGACTCTTTTTGAATATGGTTTTCTCAGGGTATATGCCCAGTAGTGGGATTGCTGAGTCATATGGTAGTTCTATTTGTAGTTTTTTAAGGAACCTCCATATTGTTCTTCATAGTGGCTGTAACAATTCACATTCCAACCAGCAGTGCAAGAGTGTTCCCTTTTCTCCACACCCTCTCCAGCATTTATTGTTTCTAGATTTTTTGATGATGGCCATTCTGACTGGTGTGAGGTGATACCTCATTGTAGTTTTGATTTGCATTTCTCTAATGATTAATGATGCTGAACATTCTTTCATGTGTTTGTTAGCAATCTGTATATCTTCTTTGGAGAAATGTCTATTTAGGTCTTCTGCCCATTTTTAGATTGGGTTTTTTGTTGTTTTGATACTGAGCTACATGAGCTGCTTGTAAATTTTGGAGATTACTCCTTAGTCAGTTGCTTCATATGCAAATATTTTCTCCCATTCTGAGGGTTGTCTTTTCATCTTGTTTATGGTTTCCTTTGCTGTGCAAAAGCTTTGAAGTTTCATTAGGTCCCATTTGTTTATTTTTGTTTTTATTTCCATTTCTCTAGGACATGGGTCAAAAAAGATCTTGCTGCGATTTATGTCATAGAGTGTTCTGCCTGTGTTTTCCTCTAAGAATTTAATAGTTTCTGGCCTTACATTTAGGTCTTTAATCCATTTTGAGCTTATTTTTGTGTATGGTGTTAGGGAGTGATCTAATCTCATACTTTGACATGTACCTGTCCAGTTTTCCCAGCACCACTTATTGAAGAGGCTGTCCTTTCTCCACTGTACATTTCTGCCTCTTTTATCAAAGATAAGGTGACCATATGTGTGTGGGTTTATCTCTGGGCTTTCTATCCTGTTCCATTGATATATCTTTCTGTTTTTGTGCCAGTACCGTACTGTCTTGATTATGGTAGCTTTGTAGTATAATCTGAAGTCAGGGAGCCTGATTCCTCCAGCTCCGTGTTTCGTTCTCAAGATTGCTTTGGCTATTCGGGTTCTTTTGTGTTTCCATATAAATTATGAAATAGTTTGTTCTAGTTCTGTGAAAAATGCCAGTGGTAATTTGATAGGGATTGCACTGAATCTGTAGATTGCTTTGGGTAGTAGAGTCATTTTCACAATGTTGATTCTTCCAATCCAAGAACATGGTATATCTCTCCGCCTATTTGTATCATCTTTAATTTCTTTCATCAGTGTCTTATAATTTTCTGCATACAGGTCTTTTGTCTCCCTAGGTAGGTTTATTCCTAGAAATTTTATTCTTTTTGTTGCAATTTTAACAAAATTCAACACCGATTTATGGTAAAATCCCTGCAGAAGTAGGCATAGAGGGAACTTTCCTCAACATAATAAAGGCCATATATGACAAACCCACAGCCAACATCGTCCTCAATGGTGAAAAACTGAAAGCATTTCCACTAAGATCAGGAACAAGACAAGGTTGCCTACTCTCACAACTCTTATTCAACATAGTTTTCGCAGTTTTAGTCACAGCAATCAGAGAAGAAAAGGAAATAAAATGAATCCAAATCGGAAAAGAAGAAGTAAAGCTGTCACTGTTTGCAGATGACATGATACTATACTTAGAGAATCCTAAAGATGCCCGCAGAAAACTACTAGAGCTAATCAATGAATTTGGTAAAGTAGTAGGATACAAAATTAATGCACAGAAATCTCTGGCATTCCTATACACTAATTGTGTTAGATTCTTTAAAAATATAATTTCTGTATCCTTACTTGATATTATAGATTTGCTGAAATATCATTCTAATATTATATGTTTTTAATATAAATTTATTTATTTATTTATTTATTTATTTATTTATTTATTTATTTATTTATTTATTTATTTTTGGCTCCATTGGTTCTTCATTGCTGTGCATGGGCTTTCTTTATTTCCAGAAATTGGGGTCTACTCTTCATTGCAGTGTTGGGCTTCTTATTGCAGTGGCTTATCTTTTTGTGGAGCATGGGCTTTAGGTGAGAGGGCTTCAGTCGTTGTGGTGTGCGGGCTTCAAGAGCTGTGGCTCACAGGTTCTAGAGCACAGGCTCAGTACTTGTGGTGCACGGACTTAGTTACTCCGCAGTATGTGGGATCTTCCCAGACCAGGGCTTGAAAACATGTCCCCTGCATTGGCAGGAGGATTCTTAACCACTGTGCCACAGGGTAGCCCAGTATTATATTTAAACATAGTTCTTAAACATATTTATAATAACTGATTTAAAGCCTTGTAGAGTAAATTCAACACCTGTGCTTTCTTAGGAAGATTTTTACTTGATTTTCTTAATGTGTATTGGTCACACTTTTATGTTTATTTACATGGCTTGATTCATTTTTGTATTGGTACTTAGATCATATAATGTTCCCATTCCGGAACGTAGATTCCCCCCAAGGGTTTTGTGTTGTTATTTATCTTGTTGTTATTGTGGTTGTTGCTGCTGTTTTTTTTTTTTTCTTTTTTTTAACTTTTCTGACTAATAAGATTTTACTATACTGATTATTTAAAGTCTTTGTTCTTCACCACATGAGGTCCACTAAAGAAAAGTAGCTTAGTGGTCACTGACTCTTTGGACAGAAATTTGGTTAGGTGCCTTAAATCAATAATTCTCTCAAATCTCTTGAATTCCTACACACTAATGATGAAAAATCTGAAAGTGAAATTAAGAAAACACTCCCATTTAACATTGCAACAAAAAGAATAAAATATCTAGGAATAAACCTACCTAAGGAAACAAAAGACCTGTATGCAGAAAATTATAAGACACTAATGAAAGAAATTAAAGACGATACAAGGCTTCCCTGGTGGCACAGTGGTTCAGAGTCCACCTGCCAATGCAGGGGACAGGGGTTCATGCCCCACTCAGGGAAGATCCCACATTCCACAGAGCGGCTGGGCCCATGAGCCATGGCCACTGAACCTGCGCATATGGAGCCTGTGCTCCGCAAAGGGAGAGGCCACAACAGTGAGAGGCCCACGTACTGAAAAAAAAAAAAAAAAAAAAGATGATACAAATAGATGGAGAGATATACCATGTTCTTGGATTGGAAGAATCAGTATTGTGAAAATGACTATACTACCCAAAGCAATCTACAGATTCAATGCAATCCCAATCAAACTACCAATGGCATTTTTCACAGAATTAGAACAAAAAAAATCACAATTTGTATGGAAACACAAAAGACACCGAATAGCCAAAGCAATCTTGAGAAAGAAAAACAGAGCTGGAGGAATCAGGCTCCCTGACTTCAGACTACACTACAAAGCTATAGTAATCAAGACAGTACGATACTGGCACAAAATCAGAAATATAGATCAATGGAACAGGATAGAAAGCCCAGAGATAAACCCACGCACATATGGTCACCTTATCTTTGATAAAGAAGGCAAGAATATACAGTGGAGAAAAGACAGCATCTTCAATAAGTGGTGCTGGGAAAACTGGACAGCTACATGTAAAAGAATGAAATTAGAACACTCCCTAACACCATACACAAAAGTAAACTCAAAATGGATCAAAGACCTAAATGTAAGGCCAGACACTATCGAACTCTTAGAGGAAAACATAGAACACTCCACGACATAAATCACAGCAAGATCCTTTTTGACCCACGTCCTAGAGAAATGGAAATAAAAACAAAAATAAACAAATGGGACCTAATGAAACTTAAAAGCTTTTGCACAGCAAAGGAAACCATAAACAAGATGAAAAGACAACCCTCAGAATGGGAGAAAATATTTGAAAATGAAGCAACTGACAAAGGATTAATCTCCAAAACATACAAGCAACTCATGCAGCTCAATATCAAAAAAACAAAAAACCCAATCCAAAAATGAGCAGAAGACCTAAATAGACATTTCTCTTAATAAGATATACAGATTGCCAACAAACACATGAAAGAATGCTCAGTGTCACTAATCATTAGAGAAATGCAAATCAAAATTACAATGAGGTATCACCTCACACCAGTCAGAATGGCTATAATCAAAAAGTCTAGAAACAATAAATGCTGGAGAGAGTGTGGAGAAAAGGGAACCCTCTTGCACTGTTGGTGGGAATGTAAATTGATACACCCACTATGGAAAACAGTATGAAGTTTCTTTAAAAAACTACAAATAGAACTACCATATGACCCAGCAATCCCTTACTGGGCATATACCCTGAGAAAACCATAATTCAAATAGAGTCACGTACCACAGTATTCACTGTAGCACTATTTACTATAGCTAGGACATGGACGCAACCTAAATGTCCATCAACAGATGAATGGGTAAAGAAGATGTGGCACATATATACAATGGAATATTACTCAGCCATAAAATTGAGTTATATGTAGTGAGGTGGATGGACCTATAGTCTGTCATATAGAGTTAAGTATGTCAGAAAGAGAAAAACAAATACTGTACGCTAACACATATATATGGAATCTAAAAAATATAAAAGAAATAATTTGGTCCTAAAGAACCTAGGGGCAGGAAAGGAATAAAGACACAGACTTAGAGAATGGACTTGAGGACATGGGGAGGGGGGAGGATAAGCTGGGACAAAGTGAGATAGTGGCATGGACTTATATATCCTACCAAATATAAAATAGATAGCTAGTGGGAAGCAGCAGCATAGTATAGGGAGATCAGCTCAGTGCTTTGTGACCACGTATTAGGGTGGGATAGGGAGGGTGGGAGGGAGATGCAAGATGGAGGAGATATGGGTATATATGTATATGTATAGCTGATTCACTTTGTTATAGAGCAGAAACTAACATACCATTGTAAAGCAATTAGACTCCAATAAAGATGTTAAAAAATTTTTTTGATAATCATTGAGCACTAAGAACATCCCAGACTTGTTCTGATTGATTAACCCAGTGAAATAAATGTGGAGAATTGGTAGCACCCATTGATTTTTATCCAAAATTTCAAAGTTATTTGTTCCTTCATAAATTCCACAAGTTACAAATCTTTGCATAATCAGTTAAAATGCTGATGTCCATACAGCACTAACTGTTCTTTCCAACTTAACTTGGAAGACCATTAAATTATAGCTTCTTGCATCACAAAGGTTAAGAAAAATCCCTTTTTGATAGACACAATTTTTTTCCATCAAATATAAACTTAAGAAGAATTTTCTCTGGAGAATATTTCCTGTGGTATGCTCTCTTCTGTTTTGGTGAGTGCACATCAGTAAGAGAGCAGATTTTAACTGGCACTTGTAAAAATGCCAGAGAGGGAAGGACACTTTCTTAGGTGTAGGTTACAATTACCTGATATTTGTTTGTTTTCAGTAAATGTTCTGCAGTGGACATAATGCCTTCGATTCAACCTGTTTGAAAACCCCTGTCTTGATATATACTCAATGCACTGGCAGAGTTTACATGAATTATTTACAGTTTTTAAGAAATCTGATAGTTTTCTGCTGAGTCAGTCTTAAGGACATGGACTTATGGGAGAATCAAAGAGAAATTGCTTATTAGCATGTCATTTAGAAAATAATTTTTATGGGCAGGGACTTTGTAAATAGTCATATATATATTTACGTTCTGATTTCAAAATTCACCATTTACTTATCTCTAGGAAGGGCAGTATATATCCTTTACCTTAGTTTATTCATCTGTATAATTTGAGCAATAAAATGTTATTTTTGCAAGGTTTTTATTTTTATAAATTTTATAAAAATGTGAATGTTTATTTTCACAAGTTTGTTGGAAGTAGTAAATTAAATATTGAGTACAAAGTGCTTGAGACAAAATGCTTGGTGAGAAGTAAGAATTCAAAAAAATGGTATATGACCTACTGTGTCAGAGAACTATAAAGAGGGGTAATAACGGAGAAAGGGTAGAGGAGAAAGCAAATAAAAGTCAGTATCAGGCAAAAGATGGCTCAGTCTTCTCTATGGTTGTCCAGCCTCTCCGCAAGGTGGATAGAATAAGGGTCATGAGGCATTCGGTAGGGCATTAAAATAAAAGAAATAAAAAAACTGATGAGGGGGCATAACTACAATTCAAGATGACATAGGCAGGCAGGATTCTTATATGCTCTCTAACTACTTCCCTATGCTAGATTTCCCATTATCACTGACATTCCTCTCATCTTCTCCCCTTAACGAAGCATCGATCTTTCAGTCATATTTGATATATAGTAATCCTTTACAACTCATTTGCAATCAATCAGCCAAACCTACTTTTTCTGTTTTCTAATATTTCATATCTGCACGTGGTCTTTGTCCACTTCTTAGAATCACCACTAGGCAGGGAGTTGTGACACCTGGATTCTAACCTCAACCAGTAGCGACTTGGAATGGAACGTGTCTGCTTCATAGCTATTAAATAGGAGTAGTAAACAAGAGAGCTCAATCTCCTGGAAGAACATAAGTATTAGGTATAATTACAGATTGGAAAGCCTTATTTATGTCAGTTGTTACCATTATCATCATCCATTGGTGACTTTTTCTTCATGGTATCTTTGTCTTCATTTCTTCAGACTTTGATGTCTTCATCTGAAAAAAAAAAGTTTTAAAATCTGCCCTTTTCATTATTCTAAGTTTCAAATACAGTAAAACATGAAGAAAGATTTCCTAAAATGTAAAACATTTTAGGTAAGTGAACATTGCTAGTGGCAATATTTCAAGAACTTTAATGGAAACATGCCATTGATACTGAAAAAAATAAAGAACACTTTCGAGTAATAATTTCTAATGCAGGAGGCTTAAATGGTAACCCTAGTTTTGCACTCGTGTGTGTGTGCACATACACATGCATACATTTGCCCATCAAAAATCTGGTTAAAGCTATTTATGATAAATTTAAATTTTTTCTTGACACTGTAAATAAACCTGTAGAACGTTTTTTTAAATGAAAAATATATGGATATGTCATTGAAATCACTTTGGGAAACACTGTGTTGTACAGACTTAATCCTGACAACTTATGTTTAGGTGTTCAATCTACTTTAATGGTCCTACTTTTAGACCAAACTATACCAACCAAACAACATTTGCTGTTTCATATGGTAGAAGTTTTCCCTGACTTCACACATTACTAGAGACTCCATAATCAGAGAGTTTGAGTGTAGAATTGGACTGTATCCCAAATTAACATCACTTGACAGACTAAAAATTAGTTCCTATAAGTCTGCACATGTGGATATTTAAATGTAACTTAGAATTAAAATGAAATTGAATAAGAATTCAGTTCCTCGGTTATATAGGGCATATTTCATGTGCACAGTAGCCACGTGAGGCTAGAGGTTACCACAGATATAGAAATTTCAATCAATGCCAAAAGTTTTACTAAAGATTGATGCTATAGACAGATATTTGAAATTGATATTGGGCAACAAGTATACAGAATGCATATTGAATTTGCATATCCCCACGAAAGCTCAAGTTTAAGAAAAGAAAGAGAGGATTGTGTATAATTTTTAGTTTACTGGGAATTTTTCAAATACAATTTGTGTAAGAAAGATATGACAATATCTGTCTCATTCTTTGTTCTCACATATATAATAATATAAAAAATTATAAAATATATTTTAAATAGCAAAATTGCATATTTCTATATATCTTCTTTTTATCATTTAATTCTATCTTGAAAAGGTAATTTTAAATTATTCCACATATTTCAATATTTAGATGCTGGTCAAATTACCTTCCATCATTTTGATATTAGATCAGAAGAACATTGACTTATTCATCATTTCTACAGACAAGACAACTAACAAAATTAAAGATAGTAACATGCTAAGTACTGCATTTTTATGATTAATATTTTATGAAAAAACTACATCAAATGTCAATGAAATGCACCACTGGACATTTTAACCTATTTTTATATCCTTAGATACATTTAATTCATTGAGTTGTTCACCTGACATTTTTACAGATTGCTTTGATTGTAAAAACGTCATTTTAAAATGATGTTTTTACACTGCCTTGGTCTTAAAAACATCAAATGGAGGATAATTCTTCATTTGAAGTTATTAAACATGGCTATAATCATAAAAATGTCATTTTAAGATAATTCTTCATTTGACCTTTTTTACACTCAGCTGATCTTTTCTTGTCTTCTTTAAAAATTTGATATTAGAAATGAAAGTTAATAGATTTGAAGGCTGTACTTACAAATTCAAATCAGGATTTCACTGCTAATGTAGCCATGGTCCTAAGGGAATGGTTTACTACCAATCCCCTACCCATTACAATTCTGGGCATTACTGATGGGGTATGTACATGCATGCGTGTGTGTGTGTGTGTGTGTGTGTGTGTGTGAAGCAACAGTGATATCCAACCATGCTTACCTGTGTCTTCTCACAAAAAAATCTATGACTCTTTACAACTTTCAGCTCCACTATTATACTTTTATAGCATATTACTCTCTATAGGCAAGTCACACAATAGCCATTTTCTTTCAGTTATGGTGATTATGAAGATGGCTTTGAAGTCATGTAATTGTGACAACTGTTGGAATATAAGATATTCCAACTCCATGCATGCCATGCATGCCAACTCCATACATTGCTGCACTTTCAATAATTTTTATTTTGTGTATATATCAATATACATATATATATATATATATATATATATATATGCTTGTACAGAAAACACAGAAATAATGTTGTTCAATATTTGCACTTATTCAATGCCTTTCAAGTGTGTAATAAATACATTCATATTTTGGGTAAATAGAATAATAATAATAATAACACTTTGAGCACATATTTTATGACAGGTACTGATGTGAGAATTTTTCTTGCATTAATTAATTATTATAACAATCCTTTGAGGGATATATTATAGACTTACACCTAAGGACAATAGATCCCAAAAGGAGGGAACCAAAATTTGAAGCCAAGAAGGCAGAAACACTAAAATAAATGAATTTTCAGGGTGTTCCTCAAATGCTACTTGCATTTGTACCATGGGGCATGAATAGTTTTTGGAGTTATTATGACAGGTGGCTAGCTCCAGTGATGGAGATTCTAAGAAGACATCTGAAAGCTTCTTTATTCTCCCTTTCCTATTTCAACTACAAGCTATTTCCCTCCTGTAAACCAAGCAGTCACTGGAACAGACAGGTAGCTGGGTCATAAAGAGTACAATAGAGAAAATAATTTCTGGTTTTCTCTACTCTGAAATCTTTGAATCTTTGGAAGCTAATTAAAGGGAACCCAGTGGCAAGGATCTTCTTGAGGTAAATTTTGGTGAGACTTTGACCAATGGACACCATTGGATTTTCCGAAGAAATGCTGATATAGGACATCTTAACTGTTCTCTTCACTGTCCAGGGAATCAAGGACAGTCAGAATAGATGATCTCAGTCTTTTAATCTAAAAGAAGACAAGAAGATCCTTCCTGGTGTCTGAAGAGGGGGCAAATGACCAGTCTGCTATCATATCCCAGTATACAATAGTGTAGGTCATCTTGGTTCCCCCAACCTTGACAGAGATTTTACTTAGTGTTCCCTAACAGCTAGATCAGACATCAATGAACCAATGAGAAAAATAAGAACTCAAAAAAAAGAAAAAGGGCCATAAGCTAGAGAGAGGAAGAACAAGTAAAAATTAGGACAGTTCCATAAAAAGGAGACCTACTAGAAGAGGCAAATGTAAACCTAAATAACAAAAGTGATACTAGTATTTAAGAGATTTAAGTCTAGTACACATAAGGAAAAAAAAAATCTTTGTGGAACTTAAAAAAGTATTTTCAAGTTAAAAATGTTAATAAGAAATTGAAAGAAATGACCATCATTAAGATCCTTAGTGTTTTGGAAGATCAATTTAAAAAGGGAAGCAATGAAAAAAAAATTACTCTAAAGAAAGTACTCAACTTCAGACTGAATAATCTTAACAAACTGCATAGGTTTTGATGAGAAAACACACTCTTAGGCATTTAGTAGTAAAGTTCTCAAACCCCAAAACCAAGAAAAAAACTCACAAGCTTTCAAAATAAAATGAAAATTACTTGTTCAAGAAAAATAATTAGATCAGCATAGAAGTTCCATCTGCAACTCTTAGGACTGAAGATGGCGGGGATGACATCTATAAACTATGGAGAGAATAACTGTCGAGCTGAAAATAATGATACCTTTCAACTATCATGAAATTATAAGTAGAAATGCATTATATAAGAATATATATTAACTACTGAGAAAAATATACTTACCAAAGTGTGCTATCCAAACAAACAAAAAAATGGATCACAGAACAGACCACAGGATACAGAAAGCAGAAAAAAGGAATAGGGGTGAGCCTTGAAGCATTTTCTTATTCAAAATGTCCTTCTGTTGCAGTTCCTCTATTGTTTTCTCTTACTCTTTTCCAACCAGATATCTATACAGTTAAACAAATATAACTATAAGCTGAATTTAATGTGTAAAATATGTTAATACAGATTCTTGAAATCAAAGGGCCAAGTTGCAGAGAAAACTGTAGGGGTCAGAAATGAGAGTACTAAACTAAATCAGTTAATATAAAAAAGAAAGAAAAAGGTGAGAAGAAAGATGGGGGAAACTGGAAGTGAGATGACAAAGGTAAGTGCTGGGGAACAGAAAGTTTTGATGGGGAAATTAGTATTTTAATTTCATATACTATTCAAGACAAGTGCTTGATTATGACCACTAAACTAATACAGTAGAAAAATACAGTCGAATTTACAAATTATAAAATGGAAAGCAAATAACAGATGCTATCATGTTCAATAAAATAATATAATAAGAATGAAAAGGAAAAGAAATTTTAAAAATAAAAATTAGATATAAAATCAAGCTGAATGCTCCCATTAAAAGAAATATATTGTCATATTTAAGTAAGATACAAAATCCTACTGTACGTTTACTATAGATTGCAAAAATCATTTGAGTTATTTACTTTTTTCTATGTCCATACCAAAAAGGCATGTTTATTTCCCCCTTGCGTGAATCTGTAACTTCATTTACATATACCAGTGTACCAGTATCTGAGGCTAGGTCACAAAAGATGTTGCATGTTGCCCCTGATTGCTATCACATATCAGCTACAGACAAGACAACATGCTTGGGACAGCCTGTTGGAGGATGAAACACATAAGACAAGCTGAGTTGCTCCAGGTAGTTCCAGGAGAGACAATCCTAGATCACCCAACAGAGCAGATCCCTAGGTATATGAGGAAAAAAAAAAACACAGAAAAAATCTAAAGAACTCCCACTCATGTGCAGTTGACTACAGACGCATAAACAAATCCAGCTGAGATCAGCCAACCATAGGTCAGAATAGCTGAATTCTGCCACAAAATTAGTGAGTTATAAATAAACGATTATTGTTGTAAAAAGCTCTAAGGTTTTGTGGTTCTTATTATGACACATTATTCTGCAAATAGAAAGTATAAAGATGTTTAAAAGACACTAAAATTACACACACACACACATTTAAAGAAAGTTAGAAATAAAGGCTTGGGCAGGGAGACACAAAGTAAATGCAATCATAAAGAAACCAGGGAGGCCAATATAACATTAAAAAGTGGAATTGGGGCTTCCCTGGTGGTGCAGTGGTTAAGAATCCGCCTGCCAATGCAAGGGACACGGGTTCAGGCCCTGGTCTGGGAAGATCCCACATGCTGCGGAGCAGCTAAGTCCGTACACCACAACTACTGAGCCTGTGCTCTAGAGCCCGTGTGCCACAGCTACTGAAGCCCATGTGCCTAGAGCCCGTGCTCCGCAACAAGAGAAGTCATCGCAATGAGAAGCCCGTGCACTGCAACGAAGAGTAGCCCCCACTCACCACAACTAGAGAAAGCCCGTGCACAGCAACAAAAGACCCAACACAGCCTAAATAAATAAATAATAAAATAAATAAATTTATTTAAAAAAGTAATATAAGGGTAAAACCATTTGTCAAGACAGACAGGAATATTGTATAAAAGTAGTATAAATATACTGTATAAAAGGCATAATGTATGAAGAAATCATTAACTTGTATGCACTAAAGTATCTGATATATTACTATTAGAATTTCAAAGAACACTTAATTTAATATATATAATATTAATAGAATATTTCCATATGTCTCTTTCAAAACATAATGTATGTTTCTGAAAGAAAAACATAGTAAGAATACAGAACATTTTATTCAATCAACAGAGTCCTGAACATTAAAAAATATATATATATATAGAAATTAGAATACTGCTGCTTCTGGTTTCTGGTTCCACATATAAGGATTTTGGAAGTAGAAACTCTGTCCGTAAAACAGGTAAAAAGCTGAGCAGAGTAAAAATTCAACTCTTCTCAGATCCATAAGACAGTTGAGGACACGTGGCAGACCACTGCACCCAAGATTGGAGAGTCAGGTGAATACAGGGAATCATGTCTTACCAGAGCACAGATTCAGGAGCAGAAACTACCACAGGAATCAACATCAGGGTATGAAAACTTGCCTATAATTGATGAATTCCTGGAGGCTCAATGCGGACGACTCTGAGAGTAAAATACTTCAGGACCCAGCCAAAAGGGGACACACATACTTTTGTGAGTTTAGTTCCAAATTACTATTAGGTGCTCCCCATAAGTATCAGAGAAAAAAAAACCACCTCATCCTTCCAATATATGGAGGAAAAGTAAGTATTTTAAATTATGACAGGATAACTCAGTTTCTCTTAAGAAGACCTGCCCACAGAGTAAACTAGGTAACCAGAGTTTAAACTGCTGGGATATTATCACATTCTGATTGACTAGAAGAAAGGAAAATACCCAACTCCAGTCAGTTATAGTCACCCATTTGTGAGAAGGAAAATACCTACCTCCAGCTCACCCTACCCATCCTGTCCCACCTAAGAGGGGTGATAAAAATGGAAAACACATGTGAAGTTCACAGTCCAGAGGCAAAATTTCACTGAAAGTCTGACAATCATAAGGCTATTGAAAACTTCCCCTCCCCCTATACCTCACCACCACATTTCTAAAGGCCTACTTACAACAGTTTATTTTACACAGTACATCATGTCTGGCTACCCAGAGAAAAAAATTACAAGATATACCAAAAGGGTAAAGACAGAATGTGAAGAGACAACAACCTCAAATCCAGAAATGGCAGAGATGTTGGAATTATCAGAATGCAAATTTAGAACAGTGATTAATATGCTATGGGCTCTAATGGCTAAAGTAGACAGCATGCAAGAACAAACAGGCAATGTAAGCAGGGAGATAGAAATGCTAAAGAAGAACCAAAAAGAAATGCTAGAGATCAAAAACATCAAAATAGAAATGAAGCATACCTTTGATGTGTTTATTCATAGACTGGACCCAGGTGAGGAAAGAATCTGAGCTAAATGATGTCTCAATAGAAACCACTAAAACTGAAAGGCAAAGAGAACAAAGACAAAAAATAACATATTTAATGACAGTGTGCCAACTCCGAAAGGTGTAACATATGTGTAATGAAAATACTAGAAGGAGAAGAAAGAGAGGAACAGAAGAAATATTTGAAAAAAAAAAAAAAATGACTGAGATTTTCCCCAAATTCATGTCAGACGCCAAACAGCAGATCCAGGAAGATCAGCAAACATCGAACAGGACAAATGACCATAACATCCCCTCCCCCGGCCACAAATTATACCTAGGTATATTATTTTCCGACTACAGAAAACCAAGATAAAGAAAAAGTTTTGAAAGAAGCTGGAGGGAAAAAAATCTTACCTACAGAGGAACAAAGGTATGATTTACATAAAACGTCTCAAAAACTATGTAAGCTAAAAGAGAATGGAGTGAAATATTTAGTGTTGAGAGAATAAAAACACCAACTTAGAAAATTTTACCCTGGGAAATTATCCCTCAAAGGATACTATTTTAAGGAAAATTTATCCTTCAAAGGTGAAGGAGAAATTAAGACTTTCTCAAACAGAATTTGAGAGAATTTGTTGCCATACAAGAAATGTTAACAGAAGTTCTTTAGAGAAAAGGAAAATAATATGGATCAGAAACTTTGATCTACATAAAGAAAGGCAGAAAATTACAAAGTAAGTAAAAATAAAAAATCTTAATTTTTTTCTCATTCTTGATTGATCTAACAGATAAAAGTTATTCAAAATGATAAAAACAATGTAGTCCATTTCATATTTACATGATTATATGTAAGTGAAATATATGACAGCAATGATATGATACAAGTTGTGTCAAAGGGGAAGGAATTACGATTATTTTGCATTATAAGGTGTTCACTCTATCTGTGAAGCATATAGTGTTATTTGAAGGTGGACTTGTATTAGTTATAAATATATACTTCAGACTTTAGGGCAACCACTAAAACATTGTTAAAAGAAATATAATTTAAATGCTAAGAAAGGAAAGAAAATGGAATCATATAAAAGGCTTAATTAAAAGCACAGGGGAGGAGCTTCAAGATGGCAGAAAAGACGTGGAGATCACCTTCCTCTCCACAAATCATCAGAAATACATCTAAATGTGGAACAGCTCCTACAGAACACCAACTGAACGCTGGCAGAAGATCTCAGACCTCCCAAAAGTCAAGAAACTCCCCACGTACCTGAGTAGGGCAAAAGAAAAAACAGAGACAAAAGAATAGGGATGGGACCTGCACCAGTGGGAGGGAGCCGTGAAGGAGGAAATGTTTCCACTCACTAGGAAGCCCCTTCGTGGGCGGAGACTGTGGGTGGTGGAGCGGGGAGCTTCGGAGCCACAGAGGAGAGCACAGACACAGGGGTGCGGAGGGCAAAGCCGAGAGCTTCCCGCACAAAGGATTGGTGCCGACCAGCACTCACCAGCCCGAGAGGCTTGTCTGCTCACCCGCCGGGACGGGTGCGGTCTGGGAAATGAGGCTTGGGCTTCGGTCAGATTCCAGAGAGAGCACTGGTGTTGGCGGCATGATCACAGCCTGAAGGCGCTAGTGCGCCATGGCTAGCCGGGTGGGAGTCCGGGAACAAGTCTGGACCTGCCAAAGAAGCAAGAGACTTTTTCTTGCCTCTTTTGTTCCTGGTGCGCGAGGAGAGGAGATTAACAAGGCTACTTAAAAGAGCTCCAGAGATGGGTGTGAGCCACGGCTATCAGCGCAGAACCCAGAGACGGGCATGGGATGCTAAGGCTGCTGTTGCAGCCACCAAGAAGCCTGTGTGCAAGCACAGGTTACTATCCACATCTCCTCTCATGGGAGCCTGTGCAGCCCGCCACCGCCAGGGTCCCGTGATCCAGGGACATCTTCCCCAGGAGAACGCAGGGGGTGCCTCATGCTGGTGCAACGTCACCCTGACCTCTGCTGCTGCAGGCTCACCCCACATCTGTACCCCTTCCTCCCCCCGGCCTGAGTGAGCCAGAGTCCCTGAATCAGCTGCTCCTTTAACCCCGTCCTGTCTGAGTGAAGAAAAGAAGCCCCCAGGCGATCTACATGCAGACGCAGATCCAAATCCAAAGCTGAAACCCAGGAGTTGTGCGAAAAAAGAAGAGAAAGGGAAATTTCTCCCAGTAGCCTCAGGAGCAGAGGATTAAATCTCCACAATCAACTTGATGTACCCTGCATCTGTGGAATAACTGAATAGACAACGATTCATCCCAAATTGAGGAGGTGGACTTTGGGAGCAAAGATATATATTTTTTATCCCTTTTTCTCTTTTTGTGAGTGTGTATGTATATGCTTCTGTGTGTGATTTTGTCTGTATAGCTTTCTTTTACCATTTGTCCTAGGGTTCTGTCTGTCCATTTTTTGATTTTTTTTTATTACTTTAAAAATATTTTTCTTAATAATTATTTTTTATTTTAATAACTTTATTTTATTTTACTTTATCTTCTTTCTTTCTTTCTTTCTTTTTCTTTCTTTCTTTCTTTCTTTCTTTCTTTCTTTCTTTCTTTCTTTCTTTCTTTCTTTCTTTCTTTCTTTCTTTCTATTCTTTCTCCCTTTTATTCTGAGTTGTGTGGATGAAAGTCTGCTCTTGATACTCCAGCCAGGCATCAGGGCTGTGCCTCTGAGGGGAGAGAGCCAAGCTGAGGACACTAGTCCACAAGAGACCTCCCAGCTCCACATAATATCAAATGGCAAAAATCTCCCAGAGACCTCCATCTCAACGCCAAGACCCAGCTTCACTCAACGACCAGCAAGATACAGTGCTGGACACCCTATGCCAAACAACTAGCAAGATAGGAACATACACCCATCCATTAGCAGAGAGGCTGCCTAAAATTATAATAAGGCCACAGACACCCCAAAACACACCACCAGACATGGACCTGTCCACCAGAAAGACAAGAACCAGACTCATCCACCAGAACACAGGCATTAGTCCCCTCCACCAGGAAGCCTACACAACCCACTGAACAAATCTTAGCCACTGGGGACAGACACCATAAACAATGGGAACTATGAACCAGCAGCCTGTGAAAAGGAGACCTGAAAAACAGTAAGTTAAGCAAAATGAGAAGACAAAAAAAAAAACACAGCAGTTGAAGGAGGAAGGCAGAAAACCGCCAGACCTAACAAATGAAGAGGAAATAGACAGTCTACCTGAAAAACAATTCAGAATAATGATAGTAAAGATGATCCAAAATCTTCAAAATAGAATAGAGAAAACACAAGAAACGTTTAACAAGGACCTAGAAGATCTAAAGAGCAAACAAACAGCGATGAACAGCACAATAAATGAAATTAAAAATTCTCTAGAAGGGATCAATAGCAGAGTAACTGAGGCAGAAGAAAGGATAAGTGACCTGGAAGGTAAAACAGTAGAAGTAACTACCACAGAGCAGAATAAAGAAAAAAAATGAAAAGAATTGTGGACAGTCTCAGAGACATCTGGGACAAAATTAAAAGCACCAACATTCGAATTATAGGGGTCCCAGAAGAAGAAGAGAAAAAGAAAGGTACTGAGAAAATATTTGAAGAGATTATAGTTGAAAACTTCCCTAATATGGTAAAGGAAACATTTAATCAAAACAAGGAAGCACAGAGAGTCCCATACAGGATAAATCCAAGGAGAAACACACCAAGACACATATTAATCAAACTATAAAAAATTAAATACAAAGAAAAAATGTTAAAAGCAGCAAAGGAAAAACAACAAATAACACAAGGAAATCCCCATAAGGTTAACAGTTGATATTTGAGCAGAAACTCTGCAAGCCAGAAGGGAGTGGCAGGACATATTTAAAGTGATGAAGGAGAAAAACCTACAACCAAGATTACTCTGCCCAGCAAGGATCTCATTCAGATTTGATGGAGAAATTAAAACCTTTACAGACAAGCAAAAGCTAAGAGAATTCAGCACCACCAAGCCAGCTTTACAACAAGTGCTAAAAGAACTTCTCTAGGCAGAAACGACAAGAGAAGGAAAAGACCTACAATAACAAACCCAAAAGAATTAAAAAAATGGAAATAGGAACATACATATCGATAATTACCTTAAATGTAAATGGATTCAATGCTCAAACCAAAAGACATAGACTGGCTGAATGGATACAAAAACAAGACCCATATATATGCTGTCTACAAGAGACCCACTTCAAACCTAGGGACACATACAGACTGAAAGTGAGGGGATGGAAAAAGATATTCCATGCAAAAGGAAATATAGAGAAAGCTGGAGTAGCAATTCTCACACCAGACAAAATAGACTTTAAAATAAAGACTATTACAAGAGACAAAGAAGGGCACTATGTAATGATCAAGGGATCAATCCAAGAAGAAGATATAGCAGTTGTAAATACTTATGCATCCAACATAGGAGCAAATGCTCACAGCCATAAGAGGGGAAATTGACAGTAACACAATCATAGTAGGGGACTTTAATACCACACTTTCACCAATGGACAGGTCATCAAAATGAAAATAAATAAGGAAACACAAGCTTTAAATGATACATTAAACAAGATGGATTTAATTGATATTTATAGGACATTCCATCTAAAAAAAAAAAAAACAGAATACACTTTTTTCTCAAGTGCTCATGGAACATCCTCCAGGATAGATCATATATCTTGGTTCACAAATCAAGTCTTGGTAAATTTAAGAATATTGAAATCATATCAAGTATATTTTCTGCTCACAGTGCTATGAGACTAGATATCAATTACAGGAAAAAATCTGTAAAAAATTCAAACACATGGAGGCTAAACAATACACTACTTACTAACCAAGAGATCACTGAAGAAATCAAAGAGGAAATCAAAAAACACCCAGAAACAAATAACAATGAAAACACAATGACCCAAACACTATCAGATGCAGCAAAGCAGTTATAAGAGGGAAGTTTATAGCAATACACTCTTACTTTAAGAAACGAGAAACATCTCAAATAAACAACCTAACCTTACACCTAAAGCAATTAGAGAAAGAAGAACAGGAAAACCCCAAAGTTACCAGAAGGAAAGAAATCATAAAGATCAGATCAGAAATAAATGAAAAAGAAATGAAAGAAATGATAGCAAACATCAATAAAACTAAAACCTGATTCTTTGAGAAGATAAACAAAATTGATAAACAATTAGCCAGACTCATCAAGAAAAAAAAGGGAGAAGACTGAAATCAATAGAATTAGAAATGAAAAGGGAGAAGTAACAGCTGACACTGCAGAAAAACAAAGGATCATGAGAGACTACTACAAGCAACTCTATGCCAATAAAATGGACAACCTGGAAGAAATGGACAAATTCTTAGAAATGCACAACCTTCCAAGTCTGAACCAGGAAGAAATAGAAAATATGAACAGACCAATCACAAGCACTGAAATTTAAACTGTGATTAAATTCTTCCAAAAAACAAAAGATCAGGACGAGAAGGCTTCACAGGCGAATTCTATGAAACATTTCGAGAAGAGCTAACACCTATACTTCTCAAACTCTTCCAGAATATAGCACAGGGAGGATTACTCCCAAAATCATTCTTGGAGGCCACCATCACCCTGATATCAAAACCAGACAAAAATGTCTCAAAGAAAGAAAACTACAGGCCAATATCACTAATGAACATAGATGCAAATATCCTCAACAAAATACTAGCAAACAGAAACTAACAGCACATTAAAATGATCATACACCATGATCAAGTGGGGTTCATCCCAGGAATGCAAGGATATCAATCAATGTGATATACCATATTAACAAATTGAAGGAGAAAAAACATCTGATCATCACAATAGATGCAGAGAAAGCATTTGACAAAACTCTACACCCATTCATAATAAAAATACTACAGAAACTAGGCATTGAGGGAAATTTCCTCAAATAATAAACACCATATATGACAAACCCACAGCCAACATCATCCTCAATGGTGAGAAACAGAAATTATTTCCACTAAGATCAGGAACAAGACAAGGTTGCCCACTCTCACCACAATTATTCAACATAGTTTTGGAAGTTTTAACCACAGCAATCAGAGAAGAAAAAGAAAAAAAAAGGAATCCAAATTGGAAAAAAAGAAGTAAAGCTGTCACTGTTTGTAGATGACATGATACTAAACATAGAGAATCCTAAAAATGCTACCAGAAAACTACTGGAGCTAATCAATGAATTTGGTAAAGTAGCAGTATAGAAAATAAATGCACAGAAATTTCTAGCACTCCTTTACACTAATGATGAAAATCCTGAAAGAGAATTTAAGAACACACTCCCATTTACCATTGCAACAGAAAGAATAAAATACCAAGGAAGAAACCTACCTAAGGAGACAAAAGAGCTATATGCAGAAAGTAATAAGACACTGATGAAAGAAATTAAATATGATACAATAGATGGAGAGATATACCATGTTGCTGGATTGGAAGAATCAACATTGTGAAAATGACTATACTACCCATAGCAATCTACAGATTCAATGCAATCCCTATCAAACTACCACTGGCATTTTTCACTGAACTAGAACAAAAAATTTCACAATTTGTATGAAAACACAAAAGAACCCGAATAGCCAAAACAATGTTGAGAAAGAAAAACGGAGCTGGAGGAATCAGGCTCCCTGACTTCAGACTATACTACAAAGCTACAGTAATCAAGACAGTATGGTACTGGCACAAAAAACAGAAAGACAGATCAGTGGAACAGGATAGAAAGCCCAGAGATAAACCCATGCATATATGGTCACCTTATCTTTCATAAAGGAGTCAACAGTATACAGTGGAAAAAGACAGCCTCTTCAATAAGTGGTGCTGATAAAACAAGACAGGTACATGAAAAAGTATGAAATTAGAACACTCCCTAACACCATACACCAAAATAAACTCAAAATGGATTAAAGAACTAAATGTAAGGCCAGATGCTATCAAACTCTTAGAGGAAACCAGAGGCTGAACACTCTATGACATAAATCACAGCATGATACTTTTTGACCCACCTCCTAGAGAAATGGAAATAAAACCAAAATGAACAAATGGGACCTAATGAAACTTCAAAGCTTTTGCACAGCAAAGGAAACAATAAACAAGACGAAAAGACAGCCTTCAGAATGGGAGAAAATATTTGCTAATGAAGCAACTGACAAAGGATTAATTTCCAAAATTTACAAGCAGCTCATGTAGCTCAATATCAAATAAACAAACAACCCAATCCAGAAATGGGCAGAAGACTTAAATAGACATTTCTCCCAAGAAGATATACAGATTTCCAACAAACACATGAAAGAATGCTCAACATCATTAATCATTAGAGAAACACAAATGAAAACTACAATGAGATATCATCTCACACTGGCCAGAATGGCCATCATCAAAAAATCTACAAACAATAAATCCTGGAGAGGGTATGGAGAAAAGGGAACACTCTTGCCCTCTTGGTGGGAATGTAAATTGATACAGCCACTATGGAGAACACTATGGAAGTTCCTTAAAAAGCTAAAAATAGAACTCCCATATGACCCAGCTATCCCACTACTGCACATATACCCTGAGAAAACCATAATTGGAAAAGAGTCATGTACCAAAATATTCATTGCAGCTCTATTTACAATAGCTAGACATGGAAGGAACCTAGGTGTCCATCGACAGATTAATGGATAAAGAAGATGTGGTACATATATACAGTGGAATATTACCCAGCCATGAAAAGAAACAAAATTGAGTTATTTTTAGTGAGGTGGATGCACCTAGAGTCTGTCCTACAGAGTGAAGTAAGTCAGAAAGAGAAAAACAAATGCTGTATGCTAATACATATATATGGAATATAAGAAAAAAAAAGAAAAAGGTCATGAAGTACCTAGGGGCAAGATGGGAATAAAGACACAGACCTACTAGAGAATGGAATTGAGGATATGAGGAGGGGGAATGGTGATCTGTGACAAAGTGAGAGAGTGGTATGGACATATATACACTACCAAACGTAAAATAGATAGTGGGAAGCAGCCGCATAGCACCAGGAGATCAGCTCGGTGCTTTGTGACCACCTAGAGGGGTGGTGTAGGTAGGGTTGGAGAGAGGGAGACTCAAGAGGGAAGAAATATGGGAACATATGTATATATATAACTGATTCACTTTGTTATAAAGCAGAAACTAACACACCATTGTAAAGCAATTATACTCCAATAAAGATGTTAAAAAAAATTAAATAAATAAAATAAAAACACAAAAAGCAGAAAAAAGTGAAAGACAAAAACAGAAACAAAGAATGAGGATAACAAATAGAAAACAGTAACAAATATGGTAGATATTAATCCAATTATATCAATCATCACTTTGAACATTAATAAAATCAGCAATAAAAGACAAATTGTCAAGATGAAGCAAAACACAATAGCTACATGCTAAATACAAAAGACCTACTTTACATATAGAAATATGTGTAGATTAAAATAAATAGATGGAGAAAAATAAACCACGCTAACACTAATCAAAAGAATGCAGAAATAGCGGGCTTCCCTGGTGGCGCAGTGGTTGAGAGTTCACCTGCCGATGCAGGGAACATGGGTTTGTGCCCCAGTCCAGGAAGATCCCACATGTCATGGAGTGGCTAGGCCCGTGAGCCATGGCTGCTGAGCCTGCGTGTCTGGAGCCTGTGCTCTGCAATGGGAGAGGCCACGACAGTGAGAGTACCACGACAGTACCACAAAAAAAAAAAAGAAAAAAAAAAGCAGAAATAGCTATATTAATTTCAATGAAAACAGACATCAAAACAATAAAGAAGGTCAATACTTCATTATTAAAGGGCAGTTCTCCATGAAGACATAACAATTCTTTTTGTGTGTAAGCCTAATAACAGAATGTCAAACTACTCAAGGCAAAAAGTCATAGAATTTCAAGGAGAAATAGTTGAACCTCCTATCATATTTGGGGACTTCAACACCCCTCTATCAGAAATGGATATATCTAGCAGATAGAAAATCAGTAGGGACAAAGTTGAACTCAGCAACATCATTAGTCACCTGGATATAATGGACATCTAGCTACCTCATCCAGCAACAGCAGTATACGCATTCTTCTCAAGCTCACGTGAAGCATTAACCAAGATATACCACATTCTGGGACATGAACCATACCTTAACAAAATTTAAGACTTAAAACTTTAAAAGACTTTAAAAGATTTTTAAAAGACTTTAAAACTTAAAACTTAAGAAAAGTTAAAAAAAATGTAAATCACTCAACGTCTGCTTTCAGACAACAGTGGAATGAAAATCAATAAGAGAAAGATGATTGAAAAACTCCTAAAATACATGGAGATTAAACAAGAAATTTCTAAAAATCACATAAATCAAAGAAAAAATCTCAAGAGATTAAAAAAATTTTTTGAACTAAATGAAAATTAAAACTATTTATCAAAATTTGTGAGATGCAGCAGAACCAGTGCCAAGAGGGAAATTTATAGCCTCATAGGCATATATTAGAAGAGACAAAAAATCTAAAATCAACAATCTAAAATCAATAATTACGAAACTAGAAAAAGAAAAGCAAATTAAACCCAATGCGTGTAGAAAAAAATAATCAAATTTAGAATAGAAACTAAATAAATTTGAAAAAAAATCAGTGAAACCCAGAGCTGGTTCTTTGAAAGATGAATAGAATCAATAAGCATCTAGTCAGGGTAACAAAGATAAAAATAAAAGAGAGGAGGCACATATCACTATTAACAGTAATAAAAGAAGGGGCATCACTATACATCCCATGGACATTAAAAGGGTTATAATGGAATACTATGAGCAACTCTATGCCCACAAATTTGATTATGTGGATGAAATGAACCATTTCCATGAACAATACAACTTTCCAAAACTCACATGAGAAGAAATAGAAATTTTATAAGGCCAATATATATTAAAGAAATTTAATCAATTGTTAATAATTTTCCCAAACTGAAAGCATTAAGCCCAAATGTGTTCTCCCAGGTAGGCAAAGCTAATCCAACATTTGAAAATCAATTAGTGTACTCATGACATCAACAGGTTAAAAAAACTCACATGATCATATCAATAAATGTAGAAAAGTTGACAAAATTCAGTATCTATGCAAACTAAAATTTTTCAGTAAAGTGGGAATAGAGGGGGAGTTCCTCAACTTGATTAAGAATATTGACAAGAAACTGTAGCTAACATTATATTTAATGGTGAGAAATTTGAAGTTTTCTCACTAAAATCAGGAGCAAGGCAAAAATATCCCCTCTCAGCACTGCTTTTCAACATGAAAATCCTAGATATTGCAATATGAAAGGAAAAGGAAATAAAAGGTATACAAATTGAGAGGGAAGAAATAAAATAGTTTGTAGATAACATGATTGTACATGTAGAAAATCCAGAAGAATCAACAACAACAACAAAACACCTCCTGGAAGTAATAAACAAGTATAGAAAATTTGCAGTATGTAATGTTAATGTACAAAAATTAATCATTTTCCTATGTGTCAGTAACGAAAAAGTGGCATTGGAATAAAAAACACAATTCAATTTTCTTTATCACCCCCAAGATTGAAATACTTTGGTTTAATTTTACAAAATAGGTCCAAGATCCATATGAGGAAAACTATAGAACTCTGGTGAACAAATCAAAGTTTAACTAAATAAATGGAGAGATATTCCTTATTCATGGATAGGAAGACTCAATATTTTCATGATGTCAGTTCTTTCCTACTTCATCTATATATTCAAAGTAATGACAATCAAAATCCCAAGAGTTATTTTGTGGATTTAAGAAACTGATTCTAAAGCTTATGTGGAGAGGCAAAAGACCCAAAATAGCCAACATAATATTGAAGGAAAAGAACAAAGTTGGAGGTCTGACACTACCCAACTTCAAGACTCGCTGTATAGCTACAGTGATCAAGTCAGTGTCTTATTGTGTGAGGTAATGGATATGTTAATTATGTTGATCTTGGTAATCATTGCACAATATATATGTGTATCAAATAATCACATTATACATTTTGAATATATACAATTATATTTGTCTATTATTCCTCAATAAAGTTGGAAAAAGTGTGTTATTTGAAAAACTATACACATACAACAATGAAACAGATTAGAGAGCCCAGAAATAGACCTATATAAATATAGTCAGTTGATCACTAACAAAGGAGCAAAGGTAATAAAATGGAACAAAGATAGTCTTTTCAACAATTGAGCTGGAGCAACTGGTCCTCTACATACAAAAAGAAAAATTAAAAAAATGAATCTTGACATACACTTTACACTTTTCTCAAAAATTAACTCATAATGGATCATAAACCTAAATGTATTAACATACAAAACTATAAAACTGCTAGAAAATAGCATAGGAGAAAAACTAAATAACCTTGGTTATGTCAATGGATTAGTACATACAACACCAAAGGCACACTCCATGAAAGAAATAAAAGTTAGATTTCATTAAAATTTAAAACTCTTGTTTTGTGAAAGGTAATGTCAAGAGTATTAGAAAAGAACTCACAAACTGGGAAAAAATATTTGCAGAAGATGCATCTGATAAAGAACATTTAACCACAATATTCAAAGAACTTATAAAACTCAACAGTAAGAAAACAAATAACAATTAAAAATTGGGTCTAAGTCCTTAACAGACACCTCAGCAAAATATAATTCATGTGTTATGGCAAATAAACACATGAAAAGATGTTCCACATCATATGTCATGGAAGAAATTCAAATGTAAATAATGAGATAGCATTACACACCTATCAGAATGGCCAAAATCCAACATAATGACTACACCAAATGCTGATAAGAATGTGAAGCAATAAAAAGATCAGTAATTCTCAAAGTGTGTGCGGGGGAAAGGAATGAATAGGTAGAGCACAGAACATTTTTAAGTCAGGGAATACACTCTGTATTGTACATGCCATGATGTATTTGTTCACCAGGAGTGACCCTTAATATAAACTGTGGACTTTGGGTGATTATGCTGTGTCACAATGTAGGTTCATTAATTGTAACACATGTTCCATTCAGGTTGGACATGTTGATAATACAGAGGCTATGAATGGGTAAGGGAAGGAAAGGGAGATTTTCATATATGGGAAATCTCTTTACTTTTCTCTTAATTTTACTGTGAATATAAAACTGCACTTTAAAAAATACTCTTAAAGCATACTAATCATGTACTTGCTTCCAAGAAAAAACCTTAACAAATTTACTATGGGAGATTTTACCAACATTTTACATAATCTTAAACCAATCAATTTAGCTGTAGGTAATAGCAAGGTGATTTCCCCCACCAAATATTAACTACCTAGAAACTAACATTTCTGGACAAACCTTGGATCATATGAAAATCAATACTGATAATATGAACTATGTAGAAAACAATACAAAGAAGAACTTTTTAAACCATAGTCTGTATGACACACTAGAAAAGCTATACTTTGAAGAGTTTCATATCTATAAATGGTTTAATTATAAAGAGAAGCAAACATTTTTTTAAAAAAATTGAATTCATCTTAAGAAATTAAACCAAAAAAATGTATGAAGTGGAAATTTATCAATATTTAAGCTGAAATAAAAATATAATAAAAATTATAAATACATTTTTAATATTTACATAATCATCAAATGAGATAGAGTATAAACATATTAAACTGCATAATATTTAGAATGAGATAGGAGACAAACCAATATAAAATATGATCAAATTAATTATAAGGAATGTATGCAACTATATGGAAATAAATAGAAACACTAGAGGAAATAGACAATTTCCTACTCAATGTCAACATCAAAATTAACCAAAAATGAAGCCCAAAGCATACATATACCAATTACCATAAGAGAGAAATGTGATTATGTATCTACCAATGAAAAAGTAATCAGGACCCAATCATTTCACAGTTGGAGTCTACTCCTTTTTAAATACTGCCTTTCAGGTTGTTAAAGATACAGAGCTCTCAAATTCATTTTTCTGAATTCAACATAACTTTACAACCAAATCTCAAACATCATATACAATGGTGAAAGATTGAAAACTTTTCCTTATTAAAGATCAGGAATAAGTCAAAGATGCCTAGTTTCACCACTTCTATTTAACATATATACTGGAAGTCCTAGCCGGAGCAATCAGACAATGAAAAAAAAAGGCATTCAAATTGGGAAGGAAGAAGTAAAATTATCTCTGTTATAGAAAAAGCTAGGTAATACCCAGACCATTCAATTCAGTGTCCAAAGAGAAATAAGTAATTCATGACCTGCAAATTTAACAACTACATGAAAATATGTTCAAACTCATCAGATAGGGTAAGAAAAATTAAAAAGCAAGGAAGTATTGCTTTATAACTATTAGGTTTCTAAAGGAAAAATGTGATAACATTTTATGCTGGCAGGAATTTAGGAAACATGATACTCTCATACATGGCTGGTAGACATATAAATTGTTACAGTCACTGTGCATCTATTAAATTAAAATATGCATACATCACTGGTTCAGAATTTTCAATCCCATGGCAATTTGTTCCATAATATTTTTTAAATAAATAAATAGACATTAATTATATAAGTGCATGCATTGTAGAATTGTACATAGTGGTAAAAAAAATGGAAACACTTAATGTTCATTAAGAGGAGAATGGTTAAATAATTTATGGTACACCCATATTGTGGGTAATTGTACAGCCATTAAAAAGAGTGTGGTATTTTTGGATGAGAATGTTAAGATGCAAAAACAATATAAGATATTCTCATTTTTAAAACTAACACAAGTAAATTCCTTTGTGTGTATAATTTCATTTTAATATGAATTATATTCATGGTGAAAAGTATGGAAGGACACACAGGATGTTGTTAACCAGGTCTGGAGTGTCAGTATGTGTGAAGAAAATGTGGCAGAAAGCGAAGGGGAAAAGAGAAGAAGTAAGTAATAAGTAAATGGAATAATAGGAGGTGAATTACCTAAAGGCCTTGAGGAATCAAAATACCTTTACAATAGCCCAAGCGTGAAGTGATGGCAGTGCAAATTAGGGCATTAGTGATAAGAATGGAAAGGCAGTGACTGGGAATGTCTGTGGCAACCAGGTGTTCTCGAGTCATGTTATTAACTAAGTTTTTAAGGGAATTCAAGAAATAGTAGTTCTTTTTTCCCATCTAGGTCCTGAACTAATTGAGAAGGAATAAACAGAAAGTCAAGTGCTGAACCTCTATTTGATGTTTATTAACAGAAAAAGGGAGGTAAGGGCAAATGATAGTATCAGAAGCCAAAGAAAAATATTTACAAAAAGAAGAGTGTGTGTATGTGCGTGCTGTATGTATGTAATATACATGTACTACAGATAGTATATGTATGAGTGATAGAAAAAATAGAGTGAAATGCTACAAAGATACTAAGGAGAACGACAATAGATTTTTAAAATCTAGGTTTGGTATAAAGCTGGTCACTAGATAGCTGAACATGGTCGTAGTTGAGTGATGGGAGACATAGAAAAGCTCATTAGGCTTAAAGTGAATGAAAGAAGTGACTGCAGATTACGCTTTGGGAAGAATGTCAATAATATAAAAGAAAAATGGCAGTAGAAAGAGGTCACAGTTGGTTCTTGGCTGTGGGTGTCAGAAAACAATGTATAAAAAGGCAAACCAAAAAGCTAGGATTTGGAATAGAAGTATTAAAAAAACATTAATCAATTGTTAATATGAATCATAGACTATATTCTGCATACCTGGCCAAAGAAATTTAACTAAGACCTTATCTTTCACCATGAGGAGCCCAAGTAGTCTTCATGATTGTTATAATACTTTTGGGAGGATAAAACAAACATGGAGAAGATAAATGCAATGTGACATTAGATTAGGCATTGACTGAGTATACATGTATACATACATACAGAGAAAAAAAAGAAAAGAAGACACACACATACAGATGCTTACATGCACCCTGGAACAAGAGAAGTGTCAGGCTGACAGACAAAGAAAAGACTAGTAGGCTGTAGTCTGGACAAATTAGTCTAAGGTCATAGATTTTAGCTGGATAACTTAGCTGATAGGTCTCAAAAGAGATCATCTGATGCAGCCCCCTTCTCAGGTAGAAATGATATGATCCCCAGTGAGAAACACAGTGAGTTTAATTAAGTTGACCAGGTTTATATAGCCATAACCAGCAGATGGGTAAGTCAGGTCCACAGTCATCTTTTGCACCCCTGCAACACCATGCTGAACTCAATAAAACTTAACATCCTGAACTAGACACTGTCTTTTTTATGTAGTTGTAACTTTATATGTCAGTACTAGTTATATGACCTTACAATATTTACCTGAGTGCATGCAAAACATTGACTGCTATCCTCAAGAAATCTCCCTATAGATGGAATATTACAAAGGTGGCTCTTTCCCTGAGGTATTTAAAATACAGAGGAGCTTTGAATGTTGGTAAGGCAAGGGCCTTCTGATGGGATGAACTCCCTGAAATTAGC
Organism: Pseudorca crassidens; assembly: GCF_039906515.1. NCBI lineage: Eukaryota > Metazoa > Chordata > Mammalia > Artiodactyla > Delphinidae > Pseudorca > Pseudorca crassidens. The sequence continues at coordinate 64,347,255 of NC_090312.1, read as the reverse complement.
ATTAATTTTGACGATCCTAAGTTTAAGATTCTCTAACAACCTACTGGGTATGAGAGATGTGAGTTGATTAGTTGGGCCACCTCCTATACGTGGCAGCTCTTTCACATACCTAAAAAATACTAGTGATCATAATAGAAAGTAGTATCATTTGGAGCTTTAAATTCATGGCTTTCCTTTCTTCATTTCTGTATGTATCTCACCTGTTCATATTTGCATAGTAGTACTAATTAATGTTCTGGCAAATTACAATAGGATTCCTGTGGAATTACAATTTATATCCACATGTATACTGAAACAATTCAGTATGACTCATATGTTAACAACGAGTACCATAGGAATTAATAGTGATTGTGTCACTTACTATAACATGTTGCCAAACAATTATTATGTGCAGCTGATGAACATTTGAATAAATGCCATCATACCCTGTACTCAATTAAAACAACAGCACTAATAATTAATAGCACCGTTATTCATATCAAGTTATGGCTGTTGGCATCGTGTGTTCTAGGAAATGACTGTAGGAATAAATGTTCGTTTCAATTTCATTTATATCTTGCTCTGAAGTATTAAAATGTAATTTGCATGAAATACATGCATCATTCTCAACATAAGAAAGCAGCTGTCTCATCTGCTGGGTGATTGAGAAAGAAATGTTTTTTCTTAAAGAGAATCTAAAAATGCATAGATGAAGACAAATGCCTCATTTTTCATAGTTTGTTTTGTCAAGAAAACATTTAGTATTTGTTTACTGAGAGAGAAATGCAGTTTGTAGCCAGTTAGAATGAGTAATCTACAAAAAAAAAAAAAAAAAAAACAGGTTATTGGATAAAATAGACCTATCCTCCACAGTCTAAAATAAAAATTTTATTAAATTACTCAGGTTAAGTAATCTAACATTCTAGATGTTGTTATCTGGGAGATGTAAACATTAAGCTGCTTCTGTCATTACACATTAATAAACCAAATTACTTTGTTATGGGAGTTACTGACTAAGGGTTGTGGCACAAAAGAGGCGTGTTTTGATGGTCGGGCAGGAAGAAACAGTATATTTATTAACAAATGTGACACACACTTTACAATCCAGAGATATATTTAGGTTTTTTCTAGTCTTACCACCAAAAGCATGCCAATTCTGAAAGCTTCAAAGATAGCCAGACCCCTGACTCTGCTGCCTTTAGTGTTTGTGAGAAATCTAAATATATTGCACCAGTTCACCACCTTCAAACTCAGAAGGACAGCAACTAGTTGCTCTTTTGGAAATATCTCAGCTTCTTTGCAATATCCTACCTAAATTAGAGTCCTCTGAGTTTTCCGGTGTAATAGTATATAACATGCCACAATATAAAACAAGTTTAGTAGCACAGTAATTGGCACTACTTATATATTAGAAAATGCTAATATATTAATTACTCTGTGATTAAAGCCAAAAATTAATTCAGTGGAAATGTAACCTACTGGGAGGAAAGAATTAAAAATAGCTGTCCTATGAAATATTCCTCTCTTGATTACTGGTAAGGTATTTCTGGAGAAAGAAAGAGGCAAATAACTTAACTCCTTGTAAACATGCTGATAACTGACCTCCTAGTTTGTAAACCAATGGTATTTGCTAGGAGAATAAATGAACTGCTTTGTGCAACTTGACCCTGGTGTGGGATTGCTTACAATAAACAACTCTATGCTCTATGGATTTATGAGGCATGACTCTCTGGAGAATGTCATGTAAGCTATACAAATCTCTGGTGTATGAAATGGAGGCACTTCATAACCCAAATTCATTCTAACTTCCTTGTGAGCTAAACTGGAAACCTCTTTAGCAATGCAGTCTACATCCAGTCAGAAAGTATGAGACCCTTACAGGAAAGAAGGACCCAAAGAGCCATGTGGGGTACTCCACACATCCTCCTGCTTTGTCTGTATCTCATGATTGCATGCTTCCTTAGTGAAATTTAATGCTGTGTAAGCTATGTGGTTTATGTGAAGACTAACTTTTTTGTTACCCCCCTACATCTACCCACCAAAGGTCAAGGATTGGGTAAGAGGGCAAGGGTGGCATTGACATGTTTTTCAAACTGCCCACATAAGTCTCATGGAAGTCTTCCTAGCACAAGACTATGAGCCCAAATTCTCCTAAGCTTGTTTTTCTCAATGTCTAGTGTCAATATCACTAATCATTGGTAGACAGTTATAAATTCCTTAAGATTTTTGTTTTTGTTTTTTTGGTTTGCTTGTGTGTTTTCTTTCTGAAGTGTATACATCTTATTTTTTTCTCCTGGAGAAAGTTTTGCAATGATTATTGATAGACCAAAGGAAATCAAGTACCAAAGAGTTTAAACTAACAGAGTCTATTTTTTCTTAACTTTAAAATGTATTTTATCTGTTTCTTTCTCTGTATCCCATCAAAGAATGATTTCCAGTCTTTACTTTTTCTCCACACAAAACAAATTAGTCACTCTCCACTCAAAAGTCTATCAGTTTATGTTCCATTCAAAAAATATCTTTTCATTTTATGGATTCTCTTCAGTAGTAGAGTTGTATGAAAGTATAATCAGTGCTTGGAGTTTTACTTGGATGCTTCTTTGCTACCAGCTGTTCTCAAATCTGGCTTACAAGAGCTCTGCAGGAAAGTCTCAACCTACAGTGATCATTGTCAGTTCATATTCTATGTCCAAAAGAGACTCTGTAATGCACAAAATTTTCACAGGTGATTGGGATAAGCATACTGCTCTATACACACACACATATACAAACACACACTCATTAGGAATGTTTATTCTGAGATAATTCATCTTCACTTTGTAGTATTTGTGATATTGCCAGCTTAAGGCCAGGACTCTATTTCATGGCCAAGAAATCTAATAATAAGAAAAGCTGCGATCCATAAACAAGTCACATTATCACTTTGCTTTAATCAGTTGAGCTGATTGACTCTTTAAAAGAGCAGGGTAGCTATTAGAATATAATAAAATGGTAAATGTATAAATCCATTTATAGCCATGTTTTATTTCATACACAGAGGTCCTGAATTTAGTATGTTTATTAGTGGGATGAAAAATGTGCCTTGCACTGGATATACAATATATTTGACTCCTCCATTTATTCCTTAACAGTATATTTGGTACACCATTATCTTTGGGGGAGTCTTTAGTTATTCAGTATGAAGGCTCATCTTCTCAGCCAAAGGTTAGAGTAATAGTATTTATTTGAAATGTAAATGAAGACTTCCACCAAGGAATGCATGTTTCATTTTGCATTTGTCTCTAATCAGAATGTCCTATGAATAATGTAGTTTGGCACCAATGTCCTCATTAAGCAAGTTTCCTATTATTGCATTTTCTGATTATAATCTCCTCATTTAACTTCCTTTACTATTCCTGCTGATGATCATTCATATGCTTAGGTCTTCAATATTAGTCTGAACATACACACACACACACACACACACACACACACACACACACACAGAGATACATACACACACACAGAGCTAGCCTTCTGTAGATGAAAATCAGATTATATTTATGACAAGATGTCCTTTAAATAAAGGGTTGTTATCCATTGTATGTCCAAGAAATGGCATGGAGTTGGATTGTCAGACTGGACTAAAAGAGAAAATGAGTTTCAAACTAGTCTCCATTTATATCCATCTACAACGCAATTTCACAATTATACTTGATTGACAGAAATAGCCAAGAAAGAAATAGAATGGCAAAAGAAATTGAACTAACTAAAATAGTTTATTGTTGTTGTTTTCTTAATTTTTCATTTGCTTTCAGTTAACCACAGTATTATACATTACTAGAATTTGAAAAGGACTTTGAGAGATCCATATTTTAAACATATGAGAACTCAAAATAAGTCCTTTTCATAGCCAGGATACAGATTTCAACTGTATAACTCTAGAAAAAATACATGTCTTCAGACTTTTTAGAAGGAAAATTCACATTTTATCTCCTTGAAACCTTGACAAGATTAAAGAAAAGGTGGTCAACTTAAAGAGTGATGATAATGAAGTGTCAAAACCAAGCTAGAAAGAGAGTTCTCACTCCTAGACACATGTCTTCCGTCCTGCAATTCCTACAAACCATATTTTAACCATATTCAAAGTCCTAGGAAAGAATTTATTAAGCAGGGAACATTTTCCTCTATACTTTAATTTGTTTATTTAACTATTCCTCAATGGAAATAAAGATGCTCATCATTGTCCTGTATAAAAATGAATCAAATACAGTTAACATGGATATGTTAAAAGCATGGGAAAGATATAAAATATATACACAAACTGTAAACAGTGGTTACTTCTGGGGAGGGGATTGTAAAAATGAAAAAGGACTTTTATAATTTAGTGTGAATACTTCTGTGTTATTTAACTGTTTTATAATGACTGTATATTTGTAATTATAAAAGCAGCACATTATTTTCTTCAAACTTTCATATGTTTAAAGGTTCTGAGCTGGCTTTTTATCTAAATTAGCACAGATTTCCAAAATTTCCTAGCAGATACAGTTTTCCACATAAAACATATTAAATCTTTTGTATGTTCTTCTTGAAACCTTTCCTATATATATATATATATATATATATATATGTTGTGGTTTATTATCACTGTCCAGAATTAGACACAGTCCTTTTGTAAGCATTGTACTAATATTGAATTCATAAGAAGATTATGTGTATCTCTGTGGACTTTCTTTTTTTATATAAAGAAAATGATATATATTGGTGGCAGATTTTCAAAGAAATGAAGTTGAGGAGATAGTTTTTCCATAGTACTTGTTTGGATTAATATAAATTTTAAAATCACCTGCCAACATTAAGCAGGATTAGGTTTGGGTAATGTAAGTACTATCCCATGATTATAGTATGGAGAGCCCTATATTTCCAGATTTTATATTTCTACAGCAGTTGCTCCAGAAAATCACCAGGGACATACCCAGTATTTGCCTTGCTGTTATCCTTTTCATCAGGGGTTTAAAATACAATACCATTGTAGAAACCTATTATTAATATCCTGACTGTTTTCTTTATGAAAAATATTACAGACTATTCTTTAAAAGTCATGTCAAAAGCATGCACTACCTTATTCAAAGATCAAGCTTAAGGATCTAAGGAGATAAAAAGGTGTTCCTTCATTAATAAAACTACTCATCACTTACTGAACCCATGTGTTTGGAACAATGCTACGCTCTTTCAGTGAATTATTTAATCTTTATAATGCTATTCTAAAATAAGGTGTTGTGTTTATAGATGAGAGAGGAAATTTGGGCTTGGTGAGATTAAATAACTTGCTCACATAAAGCGGGAGACTTGTGATTTGCAATTAGATTTTTCTGACTCCAAAACACACTTTTAACTTATATCCAACATATAATATATATTTCATGGCTCCATTAATTTGGATGTAGGAAATTGCATTTTAGGACTATTTCCTCAAGTTCTTAATCCACAGAGCACTGTTCCCTTAGCCCTATATGTAGACAAAACAGAAATAATATAAAATAGAATATGTTAATGGTCATATTTATGATGCAAGTATTTTTAAGAGCATAGAGAGGGAGCATTGCTTGGAAAATGAAAGTGGTCATTACAGAGAGTTAAGACTAAAATAATTCTTTGAAGTAAAATGAATACCTGGACAGGTAGGAAAGAAAGGAAGACTTTACAGGGAAAGGAAATGTTATGAACAATAATTGAGGGCAGGAAATAGATGAGAGCTATCTAAATAGTAGATATTTCTGAGTGGTGGTGGGTGATGTCTTGGAATTGGCTGCATGTGATATTCTGATGATAGGTGGAAAATTTGTCTAGAGTGTAGGAAAAAGTAAAATACTACTGAAGCAAGAAGTTGATTTCCCCAGAAACAGATTTTGTCTCAGTCCATGTAGGCTGCTATAAAAAATGTCACAAACTAGGTAGTTGGTAAACAACAGAGATTTCTTTCTCACAGTTCTAGAGGCTGGGAATTCAAAAATCATGGCAACAGCAGATCCAGTGTGGTGGCTCCTGGGGGCCCACTTCCTGATTCATACACAAGTGCCTTCTCTTTATATACTCACAGGGAGAAGGAGGTGAAAGATCTCTGTGCAGCCTTTTATTATAAGAGCACTAATATCATTCATGAGGGTTCTACCCTCATAACTGAATTACCTCCCAAAGGCCCCACTTCATAATACCATCACATTGTGCATTGGGATTTTCATCCATGAATTTTCAGAATATACAAGCATTCAGACCATAGCAGATTCCAAGACAAACGTTGCATGCAGGAGGTTTATTTGGAAGGATGTACTTTGCAAAGACACCACTAAAGCCCTAAGGATAAGAGGATTGGGCAGAGTGGGAAATTGAACTGTTATGCAGTTACAACAGATCAATACCCCAACCAAAACCACATATTGCAATGAAGTTGGGATGTCCTTTTAAAGTTGTCCCAAATTGACCCAGGCCTTGAACACTAACATTGACTAGTCATTTGATGCAAACTGTCCCTGAGGAAGAGGAATAACCCTGGTGAGGCAGATTTTTAGGCTGAGGGTAATCCCAGGAGAAGAGCCCAGCTGTGAGCTACCAGCAGTCAACACTTCCAGTTGTTGGGAGAATGAGTACCTTGGTCCTAAAGGAGGATCTCAGTGGTGTACCATCACATTCACTATAGTCTAGCCCATGTGTCACTTGGATTTAATTGTGTAAGTTTGCCCTATCTGGGAAAACTCCTCCAGTATTATGGTCAGCCTTTTCTTGGGGAAAATTATAAAATTAAGTTTAGTAGAGAAAAGTAAGCCCCTGATCATCATGCTCTTTTCAAGCTATAATTGCTGAACTTGTGTATTAAATTAAGCAGGGGATTGCCAAGTGATATACCAGTAGATCACCTGGGTATCAAATGTGTTCTTCCTTGACATATCCAAGATATTCATGAACCCATGTGCATCCTTAATTCAGGCCACTTTTCTTTCTATGCAGCATGGAAGGTCAGGACCATGCAATGTGGATTGCCCTTAGAAGGATATCCCCGCACCAGTGTCTTTCAAATCACCCTTGAGTTTAGCTGCAGTACAGCAGCAGTCCATTTTCAGTTTCAATCCCAAAACTGAGCCAATGCACACATGTACCAAGATTGGTCTGTTTCCTTCTCTGTATGTTGGTCATAAGGTACACAATCCTATGATGACATAGGGATGATCTTAGAGAGAGGCACCAGTGTATTGATAGTGGTGGATCACATGGGGGACTAGGCTACCTACTCATGAAACTTACTCGTGCTCATTGGCCCTGCTCTTGTCCAGTCCAGGAGACACCACTTCAATCATATGATGGATTTGTGCTAGGCTTATTTAAACTTATGCCTTGGTTGCTGTGAAAAAAAACAGCTTATAGTGGGCAGCTCTCGCCACATGAGCATACTTATATTATCTATATCTAGCAAAGTTTAGTAGTACTTCAGAATCCATTTTTTAAATGGAATAAAAAGTTTTGATGCAAGTAGCAAGGCTTTATGCCAGATTTTTAAGATCTATGGTATATGTTATAATTTTCTCACAGGAGTGTACCCTAAACACCATGTGGTATTTTTTCTACTGTGAAACATCTAATTCCATAGGTTCTCTTGAGTTATATGTCAAAGCAACAGTGCTGCTTACAACACAGCCTACACCTGCTAAGAATTCTTTTTGCACTGGGCTGCACTCCCAGCTAGCAGCCTTCATTGTTATTCAACAGAGAATCAGAGCTCTATTCCCACTTTTGGAATATGTTGCCTTTAGTAACTGAAGAAGCCTTCTAGATATTGAGCTCCTTTGATAGCGGTGGACTATGAAAGATGCAATAATTTATCATTTTTTGGAGAGCAAGTCCTGTCATGCATCAGATCACTGAATTTATGACAAAACTACATTGATGTGGCAAGACCCTGAATCCTCATATAGTTTTTCTTCCACTGTCTAGAACATATGTGTCTTATCAAGGCTTCAAATATGGTTCCCATATCTTGTCATCTATTTGGATTAACATAATAGCTTTGATATAGTGGACCAAAGTGATATTCTGCAGAATATCCAGATGGCCTAAATCTTTTCAAACTATATTATGACAGAAGGGGAGAAGGTTAATCTAGCTTTGGGACAAAACCATAAAACCATTGTATGGCACATTGCATATGAATGGGAACTACTTCTTGCGCTCCAGCCTGATAAGCATAGAAAATTAAGCTTCTACCAGCTCAAAAGCCACATGCCATGTACTGAAAATCATGTTAATTTTCTCTAGCAAAGCTACCTCATTAACGCAACACCTGAAAATGAGGCTTCTCATTTGTAGTAGCCAGCTGACACCGTCTAGGTGAATTTGTGGCAGCTAGCTGACATCTTCTAGGATTCATATGGCTTTGCCTTCCCTACTATAATGATCCCTCTCCATAGGCTGAGTGACTGATGTGGATGTTCTTCCAATTACCAAGTATAAGTATTTCATTTATACTGAAAATGATAGCTGGTATGTCGGTGAACCCAGTGTACTCACTGTGAGTCACACTTGGGCCTGGACTCTATTTATTACTTGATTCATGCATGTTTTTCTCTAATAGGAATTCCATGATAACACTTTGGGTCCCTGTGTACTAATGTAAATATTGCCCTAGTGTATAGCTACTGGAGCCTTTGAGTGAGGTTTGGGGGAATCATTGCTGTATATACTTGTTGGGGTATTGCACAGTCCTTCCTTCTCATGATCCAGTTTTACCTCCAGTTAATGGGTTCTGGATTGGAAAGAAACTCAAGTTCTGAAACCAGGCAAGGGTCCATGAATCTTTGTTGAAGTAATTTCTATCCTTGATTTCTTTTGATTGAATATATTTTGCAATACACTCAATGGCTTTCCATTTATTTTGTCCTTATGGATTATGTGTTCTAATTACCAGCTCTATAGAAGAGCATTAGGGGATAACATCTTTCCCCAGAAATATCACCTTTATGTCTAGATGGAGCAGTGGATGACACAAAAAGAGGCAAAAAAAATAGATTGTTCTTAACAACGCTAGACAGAGTGCTTCACCAATTCTTTTAGGAAATAATAATTATAAACTAACAGAAAAATCTCATTGCAGTTGTGTTTTTGTAGTTCTTTAGCATACAGAAATGCACATAAATTACTATAATATACATAACACACTCTATATGTTCAATTTTCTTTTCTTTAAATTTTTATTAGAGTATAGTTGATTTATAATGTTGTGTTAGTTTCAGGTGTACAGCAAAGTGAATCAGTTATACATATATCATATATCCATTCTTTTTTAGATTCTTTTCCCATATAGGCCATTACAGAGTATTGAATAGAGTTCCCTGTGCTACACAGCAGGTCCTTATTAGTTATCAATTTTATATATAGTAGTATGTATATGCCAATACAAATCTCCCAATTTATCTTTCCCCTCCCTTTCTCCCTGGTACATATTGTCAATTTTCTAAAATAAGGCCCTCTGTCATGATCATTAAAATATAAAATTATCATAATTCTTTTAGAATTATTGGGTCACTACCCAATTGATCACTATAGTAGTAAAATTTAGCTGTGCAGGGAAGGTAGAAAAGGTAAAATTTCACCCTCAAAGAGTGACATCTATATTAAGGTACATAGTCAAATGTACATAGTTATTGCACAGGTTACCTAAGAACAGATAAAAAAGTGTAGTATAAGGCCATAAGTGAAATAGGACTGATTTTTTTGTATATATCTCTGGCCTCTTCACAATTGCTAAACTCTTCTTCCCTCTTAAGGATCTATTGCTGCCTTCTTTTCTATCTTCCTTTTCAAAACAGAAAAACATCTGTTATTGATTTCACACGACTTACCTCTCAGTAGTATTTGCATTTTACACTTGTGTCTGAAATGGTAGAATGAAAGCATTTGTGTCTTGTTTTTGGAATTTCATGCCTCAGCAAAGTATGTATGGTATGATTGGACTTAAGTAATTGATACAATGCTGCAAGAATCTTGTGGAGACTCAGAAATTAAACTTACCTTAGAAGTTGTAGAGCACCTAGAAGTGAGATGAGCTCAGAAGGAATAGTGTTCGGTTGCAACTTCTAGAGACAAAACAGGATCATAAATTGCTGCTATTAATGTTACTGCTGTTGCCACTTCTGCTTTTCCTATTTCCTTTTGCCTCCTTGCTCTAACCTCAAAGCCTGGAAGAGTGTCTAGTGCAAGCACAACCTGGCTTCTGTAGGTTATATTAACATGTGTTCCTTTGTGCTCTTATTGTTTCTTCCACTTAAACGTCTATGCTCTAAAACCTACTTTCTTAAAGGCAGGGTAACCCAGTGAAATTTCAATGGCTTTGGCAGAGACTTGAATTTGTATCCTGATGGAACAATGTGAATAATATGCAAGTAAACTTGACCAGTACTTGTTTCTAAAGTTTGATATACTCATCTATAAAATTTTTAAAAAATGGCATCTTGAAAAATGGTTGCAAAGATTACAAATAAGAGAAATAAAAACTATAGCACATAGTAGGTTTTCAATAAATGGTAGCTATTTAGAGCTATTTCAAGTTCTAACTTTTACAACAAAGTAGTTACTTCAATCCTCTATTTTTTATGAACTTACTTTGAACTAATAATCAGTGTGACACACTTTAGAATTAATTGCCTCATATAGATTACATTTGCCTTGCCAATTTATATGTAATGAAACAAATCTGATTGTGTGCCACAACCTACTGATATGTTTTCTGTTGATTCCTGCTAACTACAGGGATTGATTGATCCCCAAGTTTAAGGCCAAGTTAAGTATACCTGAATTGGCTGAATAGCTTGAACTGTGCAGTTAACAGGAGGTGAATACAGGGAACCAGGCAGACTAAAAAGTAAGACAGGCATAGGCATAGGTTTCTGAAACCAGTAGATTTCTATAAAGACATTACCTTCTAATAGTAATGGTCAGTATTTATTAAAAAGGGTTTACTGGGCTTCCCTGGTGGCGCAGTGGTTGAGAATCTGCCTGCCAATGCAGGTGACACGGGTTCGAGCCCTGGTCTGGGAAGATCCCACATGCCGCGGAGCAACTAGGCCCGTGAGCCACAACTACTGAGCCTGAGCATCTGGAGCCTGTGCTCCGCAACAAGAGAGGTCGCGATAATGAGAGACCCGCACACTGTGATGAAGAGTGGCCCCCACTTGCCACAACTAGAGAAAGCCCTTGCACAGAAACGAAGACCCAACACAGCTAAAAATAAATAAATAATAAAAAATAATAAAAATAGAGGAATAAAAAAGGTTTAATGAATGATATCAGGAAACAAGATAAGCATTTGGAAATAGATGAACTTCAAGCAGTGATAAGCATAAAGGAGAAAGTAAAAGGAACATTTAGAGAGGAACATTTTATGTAATTAGGGATTTATAAGCAGGATGGGAGGGGCCATGATGGTTTGATGAGTGAAGACCTTTAAGTAAGACCTGGGCTGTAGCAAGGAGTGGGTTCACATTCTGGAAAAAGGATAAAGGAAAATACCTAAAGATTCCATAGATAGAAAAGAAAAAAAGTGTCACTTTAAAAAAAAATCAAAATTTGACTGCCAATGTACTTATCAGCTCACTGAAGAAGATTTAGTTTCAATCTATCTAATATATTAATCAAAATAAGGCAAAAGAAAGACATTTTCAATGATGCAAGGATGCAGAAAACACTATTTATTATAAAGTAGCTTAAGGATATACTCTGGTTAAAGATGAAATTCATCAAGAAATACAAAGACATTGGATTCAGAAAGCAGTAGAACAAAATCAAAAACCTGAGACGTGATATTCCTGGATAACACCTACACAGTAGCATTAGAGACAAAATAGTCTAGACTGGGACAAGAGGAATAAGGACTCCAGAGTGTGGAGGAAAGACTCCAGAATAGGGATTATCAGTGAATGGAAAATGCCACAGAATATAGTATAATGAAATTAATGGAAATACTTCAGGATAAAACAAACACACATAATAGATTAAATTTACAAAAGCAATTTTATTTCCTGGGAAAACAATAAAAACAAACAAACAAAACAACAGTGACAACAATAACAACAAAAAACCTTTACCACAGTTATGGCTCAGATGTCATATATATATCACATATATAGTCAGGCCAATATCTGGGGACAATGTTTTCAAGTCTAAAATCACCCATTCCTAGATGATCCTTGGCTTTCCTCTACCATTATATAATTTGCATTCATTGCACTCAGGAAAAAGATGGATACAGTTGAGATTGTAGGATTTGTTGTACTAGATTGTGTTTCAAATTAGACCTTTATTTTAGAAAATCATTTTGAAAATCAATATTTTTCAAGGCAGAAGAACACTTTCAAAATTCAAAATATTCAGGGAGACATATTTTTGGAATGGCATCATGAAGAGTTCTAGGATCCTCTCCCTAATAAAATAACCACAATTGTTTAAAATTATTTTAAAAACTAACCACTCACATTTCTTGAAATAGTCTTAGGATCGTATAGCAATTGAGAAACAATTGTTCAAGAAAGTCTACTAATTCTTGATAAGTACAAGAATCTATGGTATTTAAGCCATAATGCATTCCCTTCCCTGCTCCCCACACAAGGAGACAGTATCTCTATCCATTTAGGGTGCATCCAAGAAAGCAAGTCTCCTTTCAGATCTCAGTGTAGGGCTATGGAACATTTCTTAATAGGTGCAGGCTGCTACCACATCTCAACCCCTCTATCTCTACCTTGGAAAAACTCTATTACAAGAAAAAGAGGCTGGGAGGTCTTGAATCATCATCCTTAACCTAGGAGCTCTACCAAGAATACTGGGTCCCAATCTCCCTTGCTTCAGGTTATTCATAAGGTGGAAGTTCCATAGCAGGAGAGGCAGTCCAAATAAAACCAGAGGCTATTTCCCCTGACCAACACCACACTTAAAAGCAGGAGGGTTATTCCAAGAAAAGTAGGCTGAGATCTCCATCCCCAACTATGGTTAGTAAGCACATGAAAAAGTATTCAACATTATTAGTCATTAAGGAAATTAAAAGCACAATGATATTATTTCCCATTCAGTTGATTGGATATAATCACAAAGATAATTACAAACTTGGTGAGAACATGGAGAAATTGGAAGCCACATAAATTGCTGGTTAGCTACTTTAGAAAACAGTCTGACAGTTAATCAAGTGTTAAACCTGCAATAACTATATGATCCAGCAATTTTACATCTAGATTTATTAAAGAAAAATGAAAACATATGTCCATGTAAAAACTTGAACATAAAAGTTTATGTTGACATTATCCATCAAAAATTGAAAATGACTGAAATGTTCATCAACCTCTGAATGAACAAATAAAATGTGATGTATTCAAACTCTGGAATATTATTCTTCAAAAAAAGGAATAAAGTATTGATGCATACTGCAACATGTATGAGCCTTGAAGATATGATGATGAATGTAAGAAGCTAATCAGAAAACACCACAAGTTGCATGCTTTGATTTACATATTTCCAGAGTGGGCAAATCTTTAAAGACAGAATGTACATTAATGGTTGTCTAAGGGGCTTGTGGAGTGTAGGGAAGGAGAGTGACTGCTAATCAGAATGGAGTTTCTTTTTGAGCTAATGAAAATGTTCCCAAATTGATTCTTGTGATAGTAATACAACTCTGTAAATATAGTAAAAGTCATTAAACTTTACCATTTAAATGGATGAAATACATGGAATGTGAAGAATATCTCAATAAAGCTGCTAAAAAATTCAAAATTGTCTCTACTTATCAAAAGCAAAGTTTCAAGTTCTACATACAGATTATAACTTTAAGCTTGGATATCTGAACATACATTTCATTAGGACTTGAGGATGGAGGAGGGCACAGATGGTGTAGTACAAGGATGTTGATCTCACCTCTCCCACAAACACATCAAAAATACATCTACATGTGGTACAATTTTCACAGAAAACCAACTGGAAACTGGCAGAAGATTTCCTATACAACCAAAGCTGAGAGAAAGATCTCCACATAACTGGGTAGGACAGGGAAAAAGGAGTCATCAGGATGGGACTGGCTACTCTTGGAGGGATATGTGAAGGAGGAAAGGTTCACACTGGCAGACCATTATCTTGGGGGGCCTCCTTGCCTGCTGGGAGGTCCCCTGGAATAATAGAGGGGCTTGAGGGGCTTGGACTCTGCTCAAGAGGACTGTGCATGTGCTGGTTTGCTAGCAGTCAGGGAGGAGAGAGACCTGTGTTGGTGGCTGCCACATCACCACACTTCCCGGTTAAAAAGGCACAGTGGGTGGACCTGCTAGTGCACACAGCAGCTAGACACTGAATCTTGGGAGGACAGGCCCTGGGAGAGGACTCAGTCTAGCTGCCCTGTGACAGCCCAGGTAAGGTCCAAGCCAAACGGCAGTGCCCACTGTGAACACTTGCAGGATGGGGTGGGTCTGGCCTTGGAAAATTTTGTCAGTGTGCACACCAGGGAGCACCACAGAAATGCATGTCTTTCTGGGGAGGAGTATGCAGAGGCTCATTTCCCAGTGGGAGCACTCTGGCTCCATCCACCCCACACCACAGCTTGGAGCTGAATCTGGGGCAACAACAGGTCCTGAGAGAGATCTGCCACAGAGGCAGACCACATCCCAAGCTGCAACACAACCTTCTTGTAGGAACAGTGCCCTAGCCCCCAGTACCAGCCCATTCTACACCACAGCCTAGCACTAGGTCTGGGATGAGCACAACAGAGAAAGTGTTGTAACTTTTAGCTGCTTCTGGGCAGAAACATGGATGCCTGCACAGGTGGTGCATACATTCACTGTGACCACACGGGTCTCACATGCTTCAGTGGTAACCTCCTTTGGGACAGGGCACACACTCAAGGGCAGTGGAGCTTTATCGAACCCTCAAGGCATCTAATCAAACAACTGGAGAGTAGACCCCACCTCCGACAGCCGCAGAGCAAAGAGGAGGCCTCAACTATATCCAGTGTAGTCTCTGGACACCACAACATCAATCATACTCCCTATCAAGGGAATAGCAGCCAGCACATTCTGAAGAAAGACATAGCTGGCCTTCATACAAAAACCAGCACTCACACCAAAAATAATGGATTCACATAATCTACACACAATGCTCCCACATAAAAACACCCCTTCAAGAACACAGTAGATAATTGTTTCTCTTAAATTCATAGAGACAGAGAAAGTTAAGTAAAAGAAAAAAGCAGAGGAACTGCTCCCAATTAAAATAACATGAGAAATCCCCTGAAAGAACAAATAATGAAACAGATCTCATCAATCTACCGGACTCCAAGTTCAAAAAATAAGTAATAAAAATGTAAAAGTAACTAAGATTGCAAATAGAAGTGCAAATCACTGTAAAAAGGAACTAGAAATTATAAAGACGAACTATTCCAAACTAGACAACTCAATGGCTGAGATAAAAACTAATCTAGAAGCAATGAATAGCAGATTAAATAATGCAGAAGAATGAATATGTGATCTGGAAGATAGAATAATGGAAATCATCTGATCAGTACAGCAAACAGAAAGACAAATTTAAAAAAATGAAAACAACATATAAGATCTATGAGATAATACAAATCATGAGAATATACACATAATATGGGTTCCAGAAAGCAAAGAGAAGGAGAAGGGGATGGAAAATGTATTTGAAGAAATTGTGGCTGAAAAACTCCCAAACCTAAAGAAGGAAATAGATATCCAGGTACAGGAAACACAGAGGGTATCAAACAAGATGAACTCAAACAGACTCACACCAAATTATATCATAATTAAAATGACTAGTGTTAAAGACAAAGAGAGGATTCTAAAGACAGCAAGAGAAAAACAAAGAGTCAGTTACAAGGGAACCCCCTTAAGGCTATTAGCTGACTTCAATGCAGGCCAGAAGTGAGTGGCAACATATATTCAAAGTCCTGATGGGGAAAAACCTGTGACCTAGGATACTCTGCCCAGCAAGATTATCATTTAAAATAGAAGGAAGATAAAGAATTTCTCAGACAAGCAAAAACTAAAGAATGCAACAATATTAACCTAACCTCAAAGAAATATTGAAAGGTCTTCTCTAAATAGAAGAGAAGCAAGAATATATAGGAAAGGGAAAATCACACTAGGAAGGGCAAATATATAAAAGGATTGAAGATAACTTAAATAAGCCAGTACATAGATTAAAAAACAATCAAACATTTTGTAAAACCTATTATAAGTACAATCAGTAGCAAAAGAATAAACATGAAGATGTAAAATAGAACATCAAAATCACAAAATGTGGAGGAGAAGAGTAAAAATTGTAGATATTTTAAAATGTGCTTGAACTTATATGACTATCAGTCTAAAGAAAGTAGATACAATTATGGGTCAACAAGCTTGAAAACCAAAGTAAGCAGAATTCAAAACCATACAATAGAGTCACAAAAATCAAAAAGAAAGGAACTCAAGCATAATAAAATACAAAATCATCAAACCAAAAAAGGAAAAACAAAGAGAAAATATGAACAAAGAAGAACTACAAAATCAAATGGAAAACAGGGTTTAAAATGGCAATAAGTACATACCTATTAATAATTACTTTAAATGTCAATGAAATAAATACTCTGATCAAAAGACATAGAGAGGAAAGACTGGATTTAAAAACAAGAACCTACAATATGCTGCTTACAAGAGACTCACTTCAGGGTAAAGGACATACAGAGTGAAAATGAAAGGATGGAAAAGATATTTCATGCAAATGGAGATGACAGTAAAGTGGGGATAACAATATGTATATCAGACAAAATTAACTTTAAAACAAAGTCCATGAACAAAGACAAAGAAAGATATTATATAATGATAAAGGGGTCAATACAAGAAGAAATATTACACTTGTTAACATATATGCACCCAATATAGGGACACATAAATATATTAAAAAAAAATACTAACAGACATAAAGGGAGAAACTGACAGGAAAACAATAATGGTTGAAGACTTTAACACCCCACTAACATCAGTGAACAAGTCTTCAAGACATAAAGTCAATAAGGCAACAGAGGTCCTAAATGATGCAACAGACCAGTTGGACTTAATTAATGTCTACAGGACACTACATTGAAAAAAAAAGAAAGAAAAGAAAAACTAGAATACACATTTTTTTCAAGTACACATGAAACATTCTCTAGGATAAACCAAATACTAGGTTTGGTATTAATAAACAAACTTCAAAAAATTTAAGAGGATAGAAATTATTTCAAGCATCTTTTCTGACCACAATGGTATAAAATCAGAAATCAACCACAGATAGAAAAATGGGGAAAAGATGAACATATGGAGGCTGAAAAACATGCTACTAAAAAAAAGTGGGTCAATGATGAAATCAAAGAAGAAATCAGAAAATACTTTGAGACAAATGAAAATTAAAACACAACCTTACAAAATCTATGGGATGCAGCAAAAGCTGTTCTAAGAGAGAAGTTTAAAGCACTACAGGTCTTCCTCAAGAAAGAAAAAAAATCTCAAATGACCTAACTTACCACCTAAAATAATTTGAAAAAAAGAACAAACAAAACACAAAGTCAGTAGAAGGAAGGAAATGATAGAGATCAGAGAGAAAATAAATAAAATAGAGATCAGAAAACAATAGAAAAGATCAATAAAACCAAGGTAAACAGAAAATATAAACAAAATCAACAAATCTCTAGCCAGGCTCACCAAGAAAAGAGAGGACCCAAATAAATGAAATAAGAAATGAAAGAGGAGAAACACCAAATGATACTGCAAAAATACAAAAATATCATAAGAGAATACTATATCCAGTTATATGTCAACAAATTGGACAATCTAGAAGAAATGGACAAGTTTCTAGAAACAAACAGCCTGCCAAACGTGAGTCAAGAAGAAACAGATCACGGGACTTCCCTGGTGGTCCAGTGGTTGAGAATCCACCTTCCAGTGCAGGGGACACAGTTTTGATCCCTGGTTGGGGGACTAAGATTCCACATGCCACAGGGCAACTAAGCCCACATGCTGCAACTACTGAGCCCACATGCCACAACTAAAGAGAAGCCCACGCACCACAACGAAAGATTCTGCATGCCGCGATGAAGATCCCACATGTGGTAACAAAGACCCAACACAGCCAAATAAATATTAAAAAAAAAAAAAAAAGAACTACTGGGAAGTCCCTGTTGGTGCAGTGGTTAGGATTCTGCACTTCCACTGTCAGGGGCCAGATTCAATCCCTTGTCAGAGTCCCACAGGCTGCATGGCCAATTAAAAAAAAATTAAAAAGAAAAAAAAAAGAAACAGATCATTTGAATGAACTGATCACTAGAAGTGAAGTACACTCCGTAACAACAACAACAACAAAATTCCCACCAAATAAAAGTCCAGGAACAAGTGACTTCATTGGAGAATTCTACTAAAAATACAAAGAAGAACTTATAACAATCTTTCTCAAATTATTCCAAAAGACTGAAGAGGAGGGAACACTCCCAAATTCATTCTATGAAGTCACCATCACCCTAATACCAAAAGCAGACAAAACACTACAAAAAAAGAAAATTACAGGCAATTTTTTCAATAAGTATAGATGAAAAAATCCTCAAAAAAGTATTAGCCAACTGAATCCAATGATGTATAAAAAGGATCATATACCATGATCAAGTTGGTTTCTTTCCAGAGTGGTAAGGATTGTTCAACATACACAAATCAAACAATGTAACACACCACATTAAGAAGAGGAAACACAAAAACTTCATGATCATTTTAATAGATGCAGGAAAAAATTTTGATAAAATTCAACATCCATTCATGATAAAAACTCTCACCAACGTGGGTATAGAGGGAACATATCTCACCATAATAAAAGCCATTTATAACAAACCAACAGCCAACATAATACTCAACTGTGAAAAGGTGAAAGCCTTCCTGCTGAATTCAGGAGGAAGACAATGATGCCCACTCTAACCATTTCTATTCAGCATAGTACTGGAAATCCTATTCATAGCATTCAGAGAAGAAAAAGAAATAAGAGGTATCTAAATTGGAAGGGAAGATACCTGCACTATTTGCAGATGATATGATACTCTATAGAGAGAACACTAAAACGACTTCACACAAAAACTATTAGAACTAATAAATGAATTCAGAAAGGTAGCAGGATACAAGAGTAATATACAGAAATCTGTTGCATTTATTTACACAAATAATGAAATATCAGAAAGAGAAAGCAAAAAACAAATACCATTCAAAGTTGCATTAAATAAATAAATAAATAAAATATCTAGGAATAAACTTAACCAAGGAGGTGAAAGACCTATACATGGAAAAATATAAAACATTGGTAAAGGAAATTGAAGATGGAAAAGAAATGGAAAAATATCACATGCTCTTGGATTGGAAGAATTAATATTGTACAATGACCATACTACCCAAAGCAACCTACAGATTTAATGCAATCCCTATCAAAATATCCATGACATTTTTCACAGAAGTAGAACAAATAATCCATAAAAGACCCATAATTACCAAAACAATCCTGAGGAAAAAGAACAAAGCTGGAGGCATAACCCTTTCATGTGCCAAACAATACTACAAAGCTACAATAATTGGAACAGCATGATACTGGCACAAAAACAGGCACATAGATCAGTGGAACAGAATAGGGAACCTAGAAATAAACCCACACACCTATGGTCAATTAATCTACTAAAAAAGAGGCAAGAATATACAAAGGAGAAAAGGCAGTCTTTTCAACAATTGGTGTTGAGATAACGGGACAGCTACTTATAAATCAATGAAGTTAGAACACTCGCTCACACCATATACAGAAATAAACTCAAAATTGTTTAAAGACCTAAGTATAAGACATGACACCATAGAACTCCTAGTAGAGGACAAAGGAAAAACATTTTTTGACATAGATTGTAGCAATATTTTCTAACATCGGTCTCCCAAGGCAAAAGAAATAAAAGGAAAAATGAACAAATTGGAACTAATTAAACTTAAAAGTTTTTGCACAGCAAAGGAAACCATCAACAAAATGACAAGACAACCTACAGAATGGGAGAAAACATTTGCAAATAATACAACCAACAAGGGCCTGATATCCAAAATATATAAATAGCTCATACAACTCAATATCAAAAAAATAAACAACCCAATCAAAAAATGGGCAAAAGACCTATATAGACATTTCTCCAAAGGAGACATACAGTTGGCCAACAGCCACTTGAAAGATGCTCAACGTTGCTAGTTATTAGAGAAATGCAACTCAAAACCACAATGAAGTATCACCTCACACCTGTCAGAATGGCTATCATCAAATAGTCTACAAATAATAAATGCTGGAGAGGGTATGGAGAAAAGGGAGCCCTCCTACACTGTTGATGGGAATGTAAATTTGTGCAGCCACTATGGAAAACAGTATGGAGGTTCCTTAAAAAACTAAAAATTGACCTACCATATGATCCAGCAATCCCACTACTGGGCATATATGTGGAAAAGATGAAAACTCTAATTCGAAAAGATACTTGAACCCCAATGTTCATAGCAGCACTATTCACAATAGCCAAGAAATTGAAAGAACCCAAGTTCCCATCAACAGATGAATGGATAAAGATGTGGTACATATATACAATGGAATATTACTCAGCCATTAAAAGAACAAAATATTGCCATTTGCAGCAACATAGATGGACCTAGAGATTATCATACTAAGTGAAGTAAGTCAGAGAAAGAAAATATATCACTTATATGTGGAATCTAAAAAAATGATACAAATGAATCTATATACAAAACAGAAATAGATTCACAGATATGGAAAGCAAACTTACGGTTTCCAAAAGAGTAAGGGGGAGGATAAATTAGGAGTATGGGATTAATAGATATTTATGAACTTCTATATATAAAATAGATGAGCAACAAGGATTTACTGTACAGCACAGGGAGCTAGATTCAATATCTCATAATAACTTATAATGGAAAATAATCTGAAATATATATACATATAAATATAAAACTGAATCACTTTGCTGTACATCTGACACTAATACAACTTTGTAAAGCAACTGTACTTTAATAAAAAAGCAAAAAAGGCTTGAGGAGGAAGTCAAGATACTCACATCTGAATTGTGCCCTTCTCCTAAACCATCTCCTTAGCTCAAATCCCTATCATCTATTAGTAATTGTCTTTCTTTCCATTTGGTTTGATTTTGTTTCCTTGTAGATTGGTATCACCCAATATATTATGCCACCAGAAACAATGGATTTAGGTTCCAAGGAAATTTACATAACACTAAAATTTTTCTATGCATATATTTTTATATATAAACATATTTACAGAGCAGAAAATCTCTTTGTCATACCATATGTCTTGATATGAAAGATATCCATATCCAATTTTGCTGCCAACTTGACTATTCTTACTACAAAGTTTTAACAATATTTTATTTTATATTTCTAATATCCTACCCCACTTTCAGGTTGATAGAAATATCAAAGCCAAAGAAATAATTTTAAATATCCATTTGCATAGTTTGATTTGATATGGACCTACCTAAACTTCTTTCACCCCAGAGAATTCAAATCAAAGCGTAGTTTAAAATAGGTTCACATGTATTTCCTTTAGAACTTGCCATCTGCTGAAGAAATTAAAAAACATATCATATCATATATTTCCCACAGTTTATATTCAAAAGTTTACATTTACATATATTTATGTGACTGGAGTCTATGAAACTATATTTATCAGATAAATATAGTTTATAAATACAAATACATATTTACCTAAAGAGGCAAGAATTGTAGATCTTGTTTGCTTGTTCATTTGTGTTTTTGCAAGACCACCATGATTCTACAAAAGGAACCTAATTGAAAAGCAAGCACTAGGAATCCAAGAATTATAAAAGAGAATTACACATTAGCTAAAATAGAGCTTGAACAAAGCTGGCTCTTTTTTACTATTAAATTTTTTTCAATTTATTTATATATGCTAATTCTGTTAAAATGTAGATTATTATTAAACTGCCATCTCCAGAAGCTTATTCAGTAGGCATCCTCTTATTTATCTTTGTCTACTAATGACCCAATGTTTGGTCCCACTCCTCCACCTCTTGCTTTTCGTCCTCCATTGCCTACCCTGCTCTTCTCTCTTATTGCTGTTCCTTGAGGAAATTCTTTTGCTGTGAAATTTGCTTAAAAGAATTAATTAAATAATTAGTTATAAAATCCACAATAGAGAACAATTATGTTTCTAAATTTCTAGTTAAACCTTTTAGACAAGTTACAACAATACATTCAACGCCGTCTTTGAAAATATATTGACACCTAGATGAAGAATTTCTCCTTTTACTATCCAACCTCCAACAACATCAAATCTTCCTACTCTAAAACACTAACCAGATGTTTGCAATTTGCCCTCAAGCAAAGACTAGAAGACACAAGCTAAACTGCAGCAAAAGGGCATTAAGTTTAAATATGTCAAACAATAGAGTGGTTGATCAAGTCCCTTGGAGCAAGTTCTTCCTTTTTATCATAAGTAAACTGGGAAAGTTTCTGCTAGGTCTATGCTCTTAAGGGATGTTGTTCCAGCATTTTAACCCCTATCTTAAATGGCATGAACAATTTGAAGGTGGAAAGGACTCTGAAATCTGAAGGGGAAAAATAGGGCAGGGTTGATCTTACCTGCAGTTATGTGTGACTGTGCAAGACAAATAAATTAGTGTCCTACATTAGTTTTAAAGGCAAAGAAAAGTTGAGACCTGTGTGTGTGTGCAGGCACTCACATATGTTTTAGAGAAAGTTTGAAAATCATTGGTGCTGATTCGTATGCAGTGTAAGCAAAGAATGTTGCCTGCCATTATCGTTCTACAAGGATTAAGGCATTAGCCACTGCAGTTGCTCACCTACAAGTACACCCCAAAAGGAATTCAGATGAAGTATTCTGTGTTTTGGATATACAGAACCCTAGATAGTTAAAATGCATATATAAGAAAGAATTTCAATGACCCCAAATTCTTGCATCTTCCCATACATAGAAAAGCACTAAAATCATGAGTTGAGATATCTGATCCTTGTGACTAGCAGTAATCTTTCACCAAAACCTTGAAGGCATATATATATATATATATATATATATATATATATATATATATATATATATAAAATATATATATATATATGTGTGTGTGTGTGTGTATATATGTACGTATATATATACACACATACATATATACACACACACACATATATATATATATATATATATATATATATATATTAGCACCTCCTCTATCTCTTTGAAACAGTTTTTTAGAACAGGAATCTCCAACCCCTGGGCCATGTACTGGTACTGGCTTGTGACCTGTCAGGAACTGGGCCGCACAGCAGGAGGTGAGAGGCAAGTGAGTGAGCGAAGCTTCATCTGTATTTACAGCCGCTCCGCATCACTCACAGTACCATCTGAGTTCCGATTCCTGTCAGATCAGAGGCAGCATTAGATTCTCATAGGAGTGCAAGACCTACTGTGAACTGTGAATGTGAGGGATATATGTTGTGTGCTCCTTATGAGAATCTAATGCCTGATGATCTGAGGTAGAGCTGAGGCAGTAATGCGAGCACTGGGGAGTGGCTGCAAATACAGATTATCATTAGCAGAGAGGTTTGACTGCACAGAGACCAAAATAAAGCAATTGCTTGCAGACTCATATCAAAACTCTATGTGGCAGTGGCAAGTGACAATTAACCTGCATCTTATGGAATAACTGGACATAAGCAACACACTTTGGGTGTCACTCTTTCCCATTACCCCCAGATGGGACCATCTGGTTGCAGGAAAACAAGCTCAGAGCTCTCACGGTTTCTGCATTATGGTGAGTTGTATAATTATTTCATTATATATTACAATGTAATAATAATAGAAATAAAGTGCACACAATAAATGTAATGTACTGGAATCATCCTGAAACCATTCCCCCTACCCGGCCCGTGGAAGAATGTCTTCCACAAAACTGGTCCCTGGTGCCAAAAAGGTTGGAGATGCTGTTTTAGAGCTATCTGAGTGACTGTCTCCTGGGCTATAGTCCTCAGTAAGACACTGAATAAACTCAACTCAACTCATAGCTCTTACATTGTGCTTGTGTGTGTGTGTGTGTGTGTGTATGTGTGTGTGTGTGTGTGTGTGTGTGTGTGTTTTCCAGTCTACAACTTTGGCAACCACAAAGGAACCCAGAGAAGACTTCTCTCCTTTGCCTGAACTCTACAAGGATTCAGAGCTTTGGTAACAACAGGGACCCCTTTTCTCTTCCTCCTCAATGAGTCCAGATAAATTGGATGAGTCTCTCCTGGTACCATATGTCTCACTCTTGGTTGAAGATCTTGAGTTTATTCAGAGGTCATTAAACTCTTCATTGTGAGGAGTAGGTTATCCTTGAACTTAGGTTGGAGATGAGGCACCTTTATTTGCTTAGTTGAGAGACATTGTAGTTACCTCCAGTTGAAAAACACTGGGAGGATTTTTCTTAGTTTAAAGATACTGAGGAGACTTTGACTGGGTGATTAGGTAGGAGGCTGATCTAACATCTTTCCTCAATTCGGCTACCTTAAAACAATTTGGCACGATGAAAGTGAAGCTATCACATGAGCACTCTACTCTGAAACAAAAGGACAAGGCTCCTCCTAGGCAGTTATGGCTTTCTAAGAAATTTACAGGATTGGTGGAGACAAGAGTCCTCATACTGTGTAACTGTTCCATAGGGAAACACACTCATTATTTTAGAAATGTGTTCATTTGGGGACCACATATAAAAGTTGGTTACTCAGTTCTCTAAGCATCTAGGGTGGTTTTTGACTGTCAGAAGGAGAAACCAAGACATGTAAAAGAGCTGAAATGACTCTAGAATGACTCCTAAAGGAGTTAAGCTCACAAGCAACACATTGGTCCACCATGCAATTTCATTAGTAAAATGTATTCCAACAAATTCAACTTTAAAATAGAAATAGATTTCCTCAAGCAAGGAAACAAGATATGAGCAATATCAGAAAGCCAGCCTCCAGATAATACCCCAGCTGGAGGTTATTTACATACAGAACTTATATTTGTAAGTACTTACTTAATGGATGTTTTTGGCTTAAATATTTACTATGACCTTATTAATGTTATTAGCTATATTATTTATATCCTGTATATTGTATAATTTTTTTTTATACTATCCAGTGTGCAACCCAGACTCTGACAAAGTAATGATGGTTAAATGTCTTGAGGCAATTGATCACATATATCGTTCTATATAAAATCAATTGTAATAGTGCAACTCTAGATATAGGAAGAAGCAACAAGGGAAAACACTTCCTGAATCACGATAGACTAGTAGGACAGATGATCCAGAGAATGTTTAAGTATTAACAGGCCCTAATCCAGAAATAGCACATGGAGAGTTCTATCAAGAGAATGGTCTCCTGACCTAGGAATAAGCCTTCCTAGCACAGTAGTACAAATTGGTTATGAAATACTTTCCAAACCTTGGTTAAATATATGACTAGCAGGGGGCATTGTAAACAAGGAATATTTTCACTGTTCCTGTTCTACAAGGATTGAGTTATTAGCCACTGCAGTTGCTGACCTACAAGTACACCCTGAAAGAAATTCAGGATGAAGCAGTCTGTGTTTTTGATATATGGGCCACAAGAGAGTTAAAATGCATATATAAGAAAGAATTTCAATGACTCCAGATTCTTGCATCTTCCTATACATAGAAAAGCATTAAAATCATTAGTTGAGATATGTGACAATCTTTACTAGTGGTAACCTTTCACCAAAGTCTTGACTGCACATATATAATATATATACTAGCTCCTCCCCTACCTCTTTGGAACAGATTCTCAGGGCTATCTGAGAGCCTGGGTCCCAGGCTATAGTCATCAGTAAGATACTGAAAAACTTGACTCACAGCTCTTACATTATGTGTTTTAATTTTATTTTTTAATTTTTTTTCCCAGTAGATAGCAGAAATTCCAGTATGGAATTCTGAAACCCTAACAGGAAATTGTGGTCTCACCCTCTACTTTCCACCCTAGTCCCCACAGAAGCAATGCAGATTCAGATATAATTATTAGAAGCCCAGAGAAAAATACTTCCTAGAGGCAAAGTGCCTAATCCTTTTGCAAGCAAACATAGAAATACTTCCATAAATTGAAGAGCTAAGTTAGACAATTAGGCAAGTTAACTAGTTAACTTTAGTCACAGGTTCAAGTAATTTTCAATGAACTTGAGAAATCTCAGGTTATTGAAGAAGAAATAAGAATAGCTGTGCTCAAATCCTGGGGACACGTAGGTCACCCTTTCACCAAACCTCAGACAACTTCTTTAATCTTTTTATGAATACTTTTCTCTTTCTGTTAGAGAACCATTGACCAAAACCACGGGCACAATGATAACCACTTGCATGAGCTGTCTCACAAGTGGAGGTCCTGTCGACTTAAGAAAAAGGAAGCACAACATAAGAGTTATGAGTTAAGTTTTATTTGGAGCAAAATGAGGACAGCCCGGGAGATAGCATCCCAGATAGCTCTGAGAAACTGCTCCAAAGAGGCAGGGAGGAAGGTCAATATATATGTGATTTTGGTGAAGGGGGAATACATGCAATGAAACACATATTTTTTTGTAGAAGTTTTCTGCTATTCTTGTGAAGGTTACTGCTAGTCACGAGGAGCAGTCGTCACCATGAAGGATTTTAGTGCTTTTCTAGATACGAGGAGATACAAGAATTGGGCTCATAAAATCGGCTCCTAAAAGTATCTAACTATCTGAAGACCTGTTCTGCCAGTTTTCCCCAGAGCATAGAGTGCCTCATTTCTGCTCTCCGCCTGAACTCCTTTTGGGGGGTGTTGAAAGTCAGCAGCTGCAGCAGCACATGATTTAAACCTTGTAGAGGTAGATGGCAAGTGACAATGGAAAATGTCAATTTGAAGTTGACAAGGCCCTCTCATGGCCATAAATTCGATCATGCTTTGGGAGGCATTTCATGACCATTTCGTCCCACGGTGCTAAGAAGGCTCATTCCTAGGTCTGGCAAAGATTTCGCTGATAGGCCACTCAGTGTGCTATTAGTGGGCTAGATCTTATCAACAAAGGTCTCTGGACCACCTGTATTCCTAGTCTGTTATAGTCCAGGAAAAATTTCCCTCTTGTTGCATCTTCCCATATCTAGAGTTACATTATTGTAATCATTGATCTCATACAGAATTATATATTTGATCAACTGCTTCAAGTCACTTAGTCATCATTATTTTCATTGGCGGCTCAGTCACACATTTGGCAATACAAGAAATGATAATCTTGTAAAACAGGCAAAATACAAATAATAAAACTAATAACATTAATAGAGCTATAAGTAAATATTTAAGCCAAGAAATTCCATTAGGTGCAGTCCAGTATATCCTCAGGTCATCTGACTTAGTCTGTTCTGTACCAGTCCTTATCTTTCAGGGAAATGATATATTGACTTTGTCCATAAGGCTCCCAGCCTAATTTCCTAGTTACTAGGCTGGTTATCCTTAGTGTAATTTAATTGTTCCCAAGATAAAGGGGTACCTTAAAGCTTAAATGACCATAGCCTGATGTTAACCAAATAAATCCATCCCGTAATTGTGGGGGGTTTTATTCCTTGGCTGAAATTTTGCTTGTTGCTCTATTGAGCTTGAGTAACTTTAGAGGAAAATTCAGTTTTTATGGCCAGGATTAGAGCAGGTATTATTAATTGTCTAGGTGAGGGGATCCCCTGAACAGGACTATAATTTCGTTCTTCTAAAATAAATTTCCTAAGGGCCATCCAATTAAAACCTTGGAGAGGAGAAGTCCACCAAGGTAATCCAGAAGTACTAGACACAGGTAATTGGCCACATACCCAACAATTGGATTGATTTTTAAAACTAGCATAGGATCGTGTCCATGATAGAAAAACATTTGATTTATATGCAGAGGTCCAAGAAGTCAAGTAAACATAAATGACCATACGAGTCAGGTCCAGCATCTTGGTAAGCTGTCTACTTCTGATGTCATCTTCTCATCCCGGTGTGAGTGTAGTTTCCTTTGTTTGGGCGTAGTTTTTTGTTTTTTTGTTTTTTTTTTGCGATATGCGGGCCTCTCACTGCTGTGGCCTCTCGTGTTGCGGAGCACAGGCTCCGGATGCGCAGGCTCAGCGGCCATGACTCACGGGCCCAGCTGCCCCGCGGCATGTGGAATCTTCTCGGACCGGGGCACGAACCCGTGTCCCCTGCATTGGCAGGAGGACTCTCAACCACTGCGCCACCAGGGAAACCCATGAGCGTAGTTTTAAGGTGAGTTTGAGGTCAGCAGTCCTCTCCACAGACCAGTCAAGTGCAGGGACCCTTTTAAATGGGAACTATGAATCTGAGAGTGAGTTCCCTTTAATTTTACTACACATGAGCAAGTTAAGATACCTGGTGAGGGCCTTTCCATCTAGGTTGTAGTGAATCCTTTAAATGATGTCTTTTCCAATATACATAATCCCTTGCTTGCAGGTTGTGAGGCATCTAATCTTCATCCAAAGATAGATTGCTGAGATAAGCTTCAGGAATAAATTTAGATTGTCCTTTTAATAATTCAATTTAACTTTGCAGTAATATAATGTAATAGCAAGGAACTAGCTGGGAAGTTAGTAAATACAGACCTCCATTAACAAAACCGGGATTTAACATTCATTGAAACATCTTTTTCTCTAAAATTACCCTCACTTCTACGAAATATAACCAAATTAAGACTAATTTGTTTGCAAAATAAATCTGGTGTCAGTAAACTTGGCCTGGTGATTGATATAACTATAATTGATCATATAGGCTTTTTGCTTGCTGAAACTTTTATAAGGCGTCTCAGACAAGACTTTTAAAAGACCTCTCAGGGCCAGGAAAATCATGCCAAGGGCTTACCGCAGATTTTGCCTAACAGATGTAGGTGAATTCCTCCCTTTTCAAGGTTCCCAAAATACCTTGAGATTCCTGTACCTGTTAGTGAGTGGCCTTCCTAATTTATCTATTAAAGCTGCTGAGAACCTAAGAGTTTCAAATCTCTAGAGGGAGCAGATCGAGAGAAAAGATAAATGTTTCAATCCTGCTTATAAAGGTATAATTTATCAAATTACTGTAAGTCATAATTAGTTTGAGGGGAAGGTTTTATTTACACCTCGAAAACACAGATTTAAACTAGTAATTTTTTCAGATGGAAACCATAAAAAGTGTAATCATATTCACCAGTTCACTCAGTCTTATATACCTAACTCTTTTTTGTTAACAGTTTATGAAGCCATCAGTTTTCTCATTAGGATTCTTTAATTCTTGCCCAGTTTGGCATTACAGTCTGAAAGTCAGAAACTTGCATTTATCCAAAAGTCCTTTTTATAAATCTTCTTGAAGAGGAAGCATTTTTACAAAGGCATTAAGATGAAACCATAAGTGTCTATAATGACAAAAGACTTAAGAAGGCACATTCAAAATCTGATTACAATGCAATCGACAAAGAAACTTGGTTACTGCTCTGACATACAACACTTTAAGAAAATACCTAGAATTATGACTGATAACATTTTACCAGGACATATCAGAATTTTAGGAACTCCATGTAACTTCTAGAATATCTGTATTAATAACATTTACCATACACTAAAACCTAAGAAGATTTATTACTCAATTGACAATATTCCTCATGTAACTTAATGTACCAAATGAACCTAGTTTATATCTCTCTTTGGGATATTTCAGTGGCACTTTGAAGCATCCCAAAGCTAGCTAGAGGTCAAAAGGACTTCATTAGAATTTAATTTAGGAAGTTTGGTTAAAAAATATCAAAAGGGTTTAAAACACTGAGTCAGATAGGATCATAGGTCACTGTGAAACAATTGTTATTCACTTAGCCAAGGTAACAATAAAAGATTTCAACAGCAAATACAGAACAGATCACTTAAAAGGTAAAGAAACTTGAAATCTGTTATCACAGGCAGTTCAACATTTTAAGAAATCTTGTCCTCTTAAGAGAGAGAGAAGCCAAATTCAAGTTTTGCACCCTCTTACTTTTAAAATTCATTTATTCAATTAAATTTATTTTAAACTTAGTCAGTCCTGACCATGCACAAAACTCTTTTCTTGGTGTCCACTTTCCACAACCCTTTTCTCCCGTTGCCGAGCACAGACTCCGGACGCACAGGCTCAACGGCCATGGCTCACGGGCCCAGCCGCTCCGCGGCATGTGGGATCTTCCCGGATCGGGGCATGAACCCGTGTCCCCTGCGTCGGCAGGCGGACTCTCAACCACTGTGCCACCAGGGAAGTCCACCAGTGATATTTTTTTAAAAAAACCGTTTGCTTTCTTTAGAGAATGTGGCACCAAAAATATTCATTAATAGTCCTAAATATCTTTTGTTTCTCTGTAAAAAGGAAGCCAAAGTTCAGTAATTAATGTTTCAGTATCTTATTTTATTTGGGAATGAACTAGCTATTCAATAAGCTTCCATCACTTAACTATTTAGCACAACTTTAGAATTTCAAGTTACCAGAATCTGGAGAGACTATCTTAGATGGACATTCCTAAAGCATAATTATTCTTATAGAGTTTACCCGAACGCTCTTATCTCATTTACATTTTCTTTCCTTAAAAGTTTCTACACGTCAAGTTACTTTCCTTGCTGACAAATTTGTAACCGATATAAAAAGATTGTATTTAGCTTATATTATACCTAGGCACAATAAAAGTATTATACCTAATGTTGATGACTCTAAAAACATGTCTACATTAATTAGATCAACAAACTTAAACATTATTACCAGATATTAATTTAATACTGAATATTTCCCAGTTCATGTGAAACTGAAATTTATTTAGCTTAACTTCTCTTGTATTTAGAATTGTTTAATTTGTAAGCACTTACTTTTCTTTAAGCCAATTAAATAGAGCTCATTTACAAATTAACCACAGCAATATTATCCAAAGACAAAGACACATACTGAAACATACTTATATCCAGACAGACACAACAAAAGATCTAGCTGCATTTTCTAAACTTAGTCACAAATCAGATATCATAATACAAATTCACTAGTTTATAAATGACAGTTGGAATAAGAAACTATTTTAAAAGGCTTGTTCCAGTTTTTTTTTTTTTCCCTTCTCAATATCAATAATTAGAGATGGTCTAAATAAGATAAGTGTTCCTGAGAGCTCTAGTCTCAAGGCACAGGGAAAGAAAATCAGGTTCTCCTAGTAGGACTTATTCCCTTAAGGTCAGATTTCTAAAGAGATTGTTTGCTTTTTTCAAGCTAGGTTTCTCTACTGGTTGGGAATTAAATGGGCATTGGTTAACCTTTGACTGGCATTGTGTACTTAATTGGTACAAATGAAGGTTCATAATTTTCATAGATACCCCTTTTTCTTTCTTTTCAATGGTTTTGAAAAGTTTGTCTAATATAGTTTCAAGTAATTAATTACTGGTTTCCTGCAAAGAATTTACTCTATCATTTCCTCTTTTAGAAGCTTCTAGATACCAATCAAAGTAAGCATTCCATTCAGTCTGTTTGATATTACGGTCAGATTTTTTTTTTTAACTGTGTGTGCAAAAATATCAATTTTGGAATATAAAAAGAACCCCAATTTGGTCATTTTAGGTTGAGATCTCCTTTAGTATAATTTCCCCGATTAGGTACTTGCTGGTATGAGTTTTTGTACGTACGTGAACCTGACTGGAATTTTAGACAGAGGCTGGCTTTCTGATGCCCCTTGTTTCTGTGTTTGAGAGGCTCTATTTCCCATTTTAAAGTTGAATTTGTCAGGGATAAAATTTACTAGTGAAATTGTGTGGCGGGCCGGTGTGCTGTTTGTGAGCTTAACTCCTCTAGGCATCACACTAGAGTCATTTCAGCCCTCTTATGTGTCAGTTTCTCCCTTCGGTAGTCTAAGACCACCACAGGTGCTCGGATCGCTGAATGGCCAATTCTTATCCACGACCCCTGGACGAGCAAGTGTTTTAATTAATGAATGGGTTTCCCTACGGAACTATTGCACAATATGAGGACTCTGCCTCCACCACTCACGTAAATTTATCAGTCACCTGAGAAAGCTGGGAGGAGTCTTGTCCCTTTTCTTCGGAGCAAAGCTCTCATGTAATATCTTCACTTTTATCCCGACAAATTCTATTAAGGCAGCCAAATTGAGGAAAAGCATCAGATCAGCCTCTTACTTTAACCACTCAGTGCAGACCACTCAGTCTCCTACAACTGAGCAAACCCTGGTGTCTTTCAACCAGGACCTCTCAGTATCTTTCACCGGGTATTCCCCAGTATCTTTCAACCAAGCCTCACTCAGTATCTTTCCACTGGGTGAGTACTTCCCTGGTATCTTTCAACCAGGCCCCTCCTGAGTATCTTTCAAATGGAAGGAGGCAGGTACCTGCTATACCACCAAATAAAACTCAGGATCATCAACTAATATGAGAGATCCGAGAACCAGGAGAAACTTACCCAAATTTGTCTGGACTCTCTGAGGAGGCAGTTGGGTGCAAGGGGCCTCTGCTAGTACCAAGGTTCTGGTTCCTTGTAGAGTTCAGGTGAAGGAGAGAAGTCCACTCTAGGTCCCTTCGTGGTCACCATAACTGTTGACAAAAAAGAAAAAAGCACAACGTGAGAGCTGTGAGTTAAGTTTTATTTTGGACAAAATGAGAACTGCAGCCCCAGAGACAGTATCCCAGATACCTCTGAGACACTGCTCCAGAGAGGCAGGGTGGAAGGTCAGTATATGTGTGATCTTGGTGTAGAGGGAATATATGCAGTCAAGCACATATTTTTTTGTAGAAGGTTTCTTCTAGTCATGTGAAGGTTACTGCTAGTCACAAGAAACATGTATCTTAGTTAGTGGTTTTAGTGTTTACTAAGTATGGAATGATGTAAAAACTGAGTTCATAAAATTTACCCTGAAAGTATCTAACTACTGGAGGACCAATGCCAATTTGTAGTTGACAGTCCCAATAAGGAACATGGTGCTGCCACTGAAAACTAACTGAGAGAATTTGGGAGGGGCCAGAAGGAGAAAGGAGATGACTACCCTCCCAGAATCCTTCACACTGGAATCCATCTTGGCTAAGAGATGTGTGCACCACCAGGAAGAACCCTGAGTCAGACCAGATATAGGCCAAGCAAGATGATTGGCCAGAAACAACCAGGAAACTAACCCCCATTACCATAAAAGCTGAGACTTTGAGCCACATTGCAGAGCAGTTCTCCAGGGTTTCCTTACCCTACTGCTCTCTGCTCCCACACACCTTCACAATAAAGTCTTTTGCTTTGTCAGTACATGTGTCTCCTTGGACAGTTCATTTCAGAGTGTTAGACAAGAGCCCTCTCTCGGACCCTGGAAAGGATCCCCATTCCTGCAAAATTTCAAGGTTCTGAAGTTTAACCTGTTTGCTTCCTTGCTTAAAGCCATATAACTAGTTATTCATTTTGCCCCCTGATTTCTTCCTCCTGCAAGAATGGTTCTATCATTGGCTATAATCTCTCTAGGTATTTTGTTTGTTTGTTTGTTTTTTAACTTGGTTTTGTTTTAACTTTTTAAGCTGTCTTCAAAAACTTTAAAACTTAAAGTTTTGCTAAATTATTTGAAAACAAAGAAAGAATCATAAAAATAACAAACACAAGAAGTCAAAAAGACCCATAAATAGTGGAAAACAGATGGAAAAATATCTTTGATTTCCAAGTTTAGGGCTCTTTCTCAGGACTGTTGGTTAATTAGCTATTATAAACATCTACAAATTAAGAAATAAGGATCTGGTACAACTTATGACAGACAGAAAATGCAGAAATGCATGTACGAGATATTACAAAGTACATTAATGAAAATACTGTCTTCTAATAAAAAGTTTGTCAACAATATATTAGTTCTCAGATGAATAGGTAGAAATTGACTAGCAAAACTTAAGCATATTTATATGTGTGAGAAACTGTGATATTGTGATTTATAATTGTTAAAAAAAATTAAATCACGTAAATTTGAAAATCTAATTGGCTTTATTTAATGATTCACAAGTCAAGCAGCATCCTGTCTAATAAACAGAATAATGCTCCACAGGGGTTGTACAAAAATGGAAGATTTTCATAGGCAGGAGGAGGGTGGGATAAGGAAGTTATTAGAAAAAGAAAGAATTGTTTCAGGCCTGGTCAGCTTCTTTGGGGGGGAAGGGAAGACAAGGGTCTTATTATGCAGATTACCTCACTAGTACTGATCAGGAAATTTCAGGTTGTCTGTTTAAAGGTCATATTTCTGGGAGAGGTTGAAAGTGCAATTAAGTCTTTGTTTGCTACCATGGGGAAACATTACTCCATTTTGAGCTTGTTGTTTCCTTCTACATATATATATATATATATATAATATATATAATATATTATATATAATATATTATGTAATATATAATATATATATATATATACATGTCTTTGTCCTGGTTTCTGGCATAGAGCTCCTAATCCCTTTAAATTTCCTTAGTGATGACAGCCACAAAGTGTCTTTTGTTATGTTAATGAGGTTACTTTGGGACCACACCTAAGAATTCTGGCTGTTGCCAGAAGAACCTGACATGTCATTAGAGGGTTGGAACTGCAACATAACCATCCTGACCCACAGAAGAGGGGAGAGGAGCTGTAGGTTTAATCAATTGCCAATGGCCAATAATTTAAGCAAGCATGCCTATTTAATGAAGCCTCCATAAAATCTCAAAAGGTGTGGGTTCAGAGAGCTTCTTGGGTTGGTGAAAACATGGAGATTTGGGAAGAGTGGCACACTCCTAGAGGGTAAACCCTGCACCCATCCCACATACTTACCTTATCCATCTATCCCATCTGGCTCTTCCTAAATTATACTGTTTTACAATAAACCAGTAATCTAGTAAGTAAAATGTTTCTCTGAGTTCTGTGAGCCTACTGTCAATGAAAAAATTAATCAATAGTCAATCAAAGAAAGAAATGGAAATTTTTATTTGAGCCAACCTGAGGATTATAATCTGAGAGATAGTCTTACAGAAAGCTCTGAGGACAGTTCCGAAGAGGTAAGGGGAGAGGCTAGTATGTACGTGATTTTGATGAAGGGGTATATGCAATCAAGCACACACCTTAGTAGGTTACTGCTATTCACAAGAAACGTGTATTTTAGTTAATTGTTTTAGTGTTTACTAAGTATGGAATGATATAAAAACTGAGTTCATAAAATTTATCCTGAAAATATCTAACTACTGGAAGGCCAGTTCTGACAGATTTTCCAGAGTCCAAAGTGCCTCATCTTGATCCTCCTCACCCTGAATTTCTTTCAGGGTGTATTGTGGATTAGCAAATGCAGTGGCTAATGACTTGATTCTTATAGAACTGGATGATGGACAACATTCTTTATTTTAAAATATTCTTCCTTTTAGTCATAATTTTGACCAAGGATAGTGAGGCATTTCATGACCATTTTCTCCCACAGTGTGAGGAATGCTCATAACAAGATTAGGAGAAGGATTTCATTGATAAGCAACTCAATGTGCTATTACTGGACTAGGCCCTGTTAAGAGTAGCTCAAAGCCTGTGGTCTTTCTAGTCTGTTATGGTCCTGGAAATGGTTTCCTCTTGTTGCTTCTTCCCATATCTAGAACTACACTATTACAAGAATTCATGTTACAGTTCTATATATTTGATCAATCATTTCAAGTTGCCTAGTCATCTTTATTTTTACTGGAGGCTCAGTCACACATTTGGTAATGCAAGGAACAATAATCTTGTAAAATAGGCAGAATACAAGTAATATAGCTAGACATCAATAAGATCATAAAAGAACTTAAGCTAAGAATGTCCATTAAGTGTTGCCAGTATCTCTCCTGATTGTCTGATCCAGCATGTTCTATACCAATTGCTGTCTTAAAGAAAAATTATATGTTGATATTGTACATAAAGTTCACCAAAGACACCTGCATGTACAGGGTGAGTGATGGGTCATCGTGACCCCTTACAGGATTAAGAAAGGAATGTAATCTTCTAAGGAGTTACAAGGCTGGCATCAGAAGAAAAAAGTTTGATCTTTATGGTTAAGCAGGCATTTCTGCCCGTAGAGATGTCTGGTTAATGCTCAATGCAGATGTACAATGCACACTAGAGAGGAGGGAGAAGGCCCAAAGAGGCAGACCAAAATTTTTGTTTATATTTTTCTTGTCTTGCCTTAAAATACAAATTTTATTTCATCACTCTCTAGCAAATTAATGGCACCCATAGAGGAGGTCATGGGAACCTTTGATTTATAGCCGTTTGGTCAGAAACACTTTTATTTTTTTGCCTTTATCATAAAAGTTTTTTAGGAACACCTTAGTAGTTATCTTATTAAGAATTTTAAAATGTATTGTTTTTCTCTTTGATTATAATAGAAACATGTTTATGGTAGAAGAAAATGTAAATAACATACAATTCTGAGAGGTAATTGACATTTTAGTTGAGCTTCATTATTTTTAAAACATATTTGGGATCATAGAATAAATAAGATTTTCTATTCAAGTTAGTTTACAAATTAAAGTTAATGCATTGTTTTCTCAGTGTTCCAAATTAATAAGTAACCTTCAATAACAAGTTAGTGACTTCCTAACATATTGATTCTTTGCAGTATCATGAATTGCTTAACCATACACTGACAATTACATAGTTTATTTACAACATAATTTTATTATAAATGTCACTATAGTAAGCATCTTTCTTTTCAAATCTTTGTTCCATTATCGTTCAGTTTCCTAAAATTTACTAATAGAAATTGAGTTATTGACAATGTACTTTTTGTTATTTTGGGCAAATGCTGGGAAATTGCTTGCTGAAAATGGCACACCACTAAAACTACCTATATGGTAAATGAGAAATAATTCTAGAAAAGCCTGTCTTACAAAGAACTGGAAAAGCAAACACACACACACACACACACACACACACACACACACACACACATGCGCATATACATTTTACACATATTTTACATTCCTTTAACTCATACTTGAACCAACAAATATCTAAATATATAAATGAATAAATAAATACTTAAACAAAAATTAATAAATAGAGTTAGTAAGATAAATTCTAGGCACTACAAATCAAGAGGGAGCTAAATAACTGAACAGTAATTTTACAAGTTGATATTGAGACAGCTGAGAGTTAGTGGGAAGGCAAGAGAATGTATTTACCTTTTTAATATTTAGATTTAAATTTAATTTGCATATTGTTAGGGTGAGGATGGAGCCATGAGCCTGTGGGGCTTTGTAAAATCAGAAATCTGAGTAAAAATATGAACTAGAAGAATTGTAGACCTACTAGCACAGGAAAGGTAACTTTCTTGTCTTCACCTGAACTCAGGGCAGATAATTACAAAACACACATGAATGGAGCTACTGGTAAAACTGAGAAGTATTGGACACATTTAACAATAAAATTAGTTATCTTGATTGATATAATTGACCAGTAAAATACACACCATGAGATAAATGTTAACAATGATTAACTATACCAAAGTAAGGGATTAAAATATAAAACACAAGACTATATTGTGAAAAAAGAACACATTTTAAAATATATAATTATATAAGTTAAAATTTTCACACAAACACTTAAGAATAGTAAACTGGAAAATAGGTATGATAAAATAATCTGGAATTCTACATAGGGTTACAACATTTGGAAACAGATAAGAAGATACAATAAGAAGGACTAACATAAAATTAATACACATTCCAAATGGAGACAATTGAGGGAATGGAAGAACAGCAATATTCAAAGAGATGGCTGACATAACTAATAATTTTACATATGTGTGAAAGATATGACTCAGATTTAGGAAACACAACATGTCTTGAGAAAAGTAAGTATAAATATATTTCCAAGAAGATACATTTGTGAAAGGCAGAATAATAAGAACAAAGAGACCATACTAAAAGTAGACAAAGGAAACAAAATTCACCATCCAAATAATGATGCTTAAATTAATAGATGACTTTAAATAACAGCAATATATGCCAAGAATAAGGAATGCTAATAAAATAACTTCCACATGCTGAATATGAATGCCAAATTAGAATTTTCTATCCAAGTACTATCAATCAAGAGCAAAAAATATTAGATGTATACATGTAAGGTTTTGAAAGATCTCTAACTGGGCTTCCCTGGTGGCACAGTGGTTGAGAGTCCACCTGCCAATGCAGGGGACATGGGTTCGTGCCCCAGTCTGGGAAGATCTCACATGCCACAGAGTGGCAAGGCCCATGAGCCATGGCTGCTGAGCCTGTGCGTTGGAAGCCTGTGTTCTGCAATGGGAGAGGCCACAACAGTGAGAGGCCTGCGTACCGCAAAAAAAAAAAAAAAAAAAAAAGATCTCTAACTAACAGATCTTGTTGAACGAATTTTAAGAGAATATAATTTAGGGGAAAAAAAATTAACCCAAAGGGAGGAATAAAATAAAGAAGCAATAGTGAACAAAAGAATGAATTCATATATGGTTAAATTTAAACAAATACTGACCACAATAAAGATAATAACACAAAAAGTGTTTTAAATACACAAACAAGGGGGATGCAAAATTAGGAGAAAAAAGTGTAAAAAGAAAGGCTTTTTATATAGGGAAGTTTACAATACTGAATGCATACAATAGAAAAATCTAAAATCAATAATCAATGCTTCTACCTTAAGAAACTAGAATAAGAGAAAATTAAAATCCAAAGTCAGTAGAAGTAAATAAATAATAATAATTAGAGCAGAAATCAATAAAATTGAAAGTAGGAAATCAATAGGGAAAATCAACAAACAAAAAGCTGTTTTGTTTGAAAACATCAATTAAATCGATAGGCCTTTAGCTAGGCAAACTAGGAAAAAGAGAAGACACAAACTACTGATACAGAAGTGAAAGAAGGACATCACTCAAGATCCCATGAATATTAAAAGGATGTTAAAGGAATATCATGAACATGCCTATGTGCACAAATTTCACAATGTAGGTGAAATAGACCAATTCCTTCAAAGACACAATCTGCCAAACTCACAATAATCACATAATTATACCAATATATGCAGAAAAAATATTTGGCAAAACCTAACACTAATTAAAAAAAAAAAAACTGTAGGTAAACTAAGAATACAGGGGAGCATCATCTACTTTATGGACAGTATCTACGTAAATCCTACAATTAACATCATATTTAATGGTGAGAAAGAAGAAACCTTCCCACTTATATCAAAAATAAGGCAAGCATGTGTCCTCTCACTACTGCTTTTTAAAATCGTACTGGAAGTAATAATGCAATAAGATAAGAAAAGGAAAATAAAAGGTATACAGTTTGGAAAGGAAGAAATAAAACTGCTTTTGTTTATAGATGACATGATTGTCCATGTACTAAATGTGACATAATCAACAGAAAAACTATTTAAATTATTAAGCTATTATAGCAAGATTATAGGACACAAGGTTAATATATAAAATTCAATCATATTCCTATATACCAGCAACTTAGAAATAAAATTTGAAATAAAAAACACCATCTATATTAGCACCACAGAAAAATGAAATATGTAGATATAAATCTAACAAAATATGCACAAGATTTATATAAAGAACACTATAAAACTCATAAACATATCAAAGAAAAACCAAATAATTGGAGAAACATTTCATGTTTTTATTTTTCTTTTTTGTTGTTGTTGCTGTATGCGGGCCTCTCACTGTTGTGGCCTCTCCCATTGTGGAGCACAGGCTCCGGACGCACAGCCTCAGAGGTCATGGCTCACGGGCCTAGCCACTCTGCAGCATGTGGGATCTTCCCGGACCGGGGCACGAACCCGTGTCCCCTGCATCAGCAGGCAGACTCTCAACCACTATTTCATGTTTCTAGATAGCAAGACTCAATATTGTCAAGATGTTAGTTATTCCAAATTGATCTGTAGGTTCAATGAAATTCTAATCAAAATTCCATCAAGTTATTTTGTGGATATTGACAAACTGATTGTAAAGTTTATATGAAGAGACAAAAGACCTAGAATAACCAAGATTATCTTTAAGGAAACGAACAAAGGCAGAGGACTGACACTACCCAACATCAAAACTTCCTAAACAGCTACAGTAAATAAGACAATGTGACATAAACAAAACAATAGACAAATAGATCAATGAGACAGAATAGAGAGCTTGGTAAGAGATCCAAATGGATAGAGTTGATTCATCTTTGAAACAGAGCAAAGCTAGTAAAAAAGAGCAAAGATATTCTTTTCAGCAAATGATACTGGAACATTTGGACAGTCATATGAAAAAGAAAAGAATCTAAACATAGACCACACACCCTTCACAAAAATTAATTAAAAATGAATCATAGGCCTAAATGTAATATACAAAAGTATTAAAAGTTCTAGAATATAACATATGAAGAAATCTAAATGACTTTGGTTTTGGTAATAACTTTTTAGATAGAACACTAATAGCATGATACATGAAAAAATTAATATGTTTGATTTCATTAAAATTAATAATTTTGTTGTGCAAAGGACATTGTCAAGAAAATGAGAAGTCAAATCACAGATTCTAAGAAAATGTTTGCAAAAAATATGTCTGATTAAGGACTGTTATCCATAACATATAAGGAGCTTAAAACTCAACAATAACAAAATGAACCATCTGACTAAAAATTGAGCACAAAATCTGGACAGAAAGCCCAACAAAGATTTCTGCATATGAGCATATAAAAAGACACTTAACATCATATTTCATTAGAGGATTGTAAATTAAAGCAACACACCACTACCTATTTGATTGGGAAAAATCCAAAACACTGACAACACCTAATGCTTACAAGGATGCAAAGCAACAGAAACTCTCGTTCGTTGCTGGTGAGGATGCAAAATGTTATTACTATTTTTGAAGACTTTGGTGGT
Source organism: Pseudorca crassidens (assembly GCF_039906515.1). NCBI lineage: Eukaryota > Metazoa > Chordata > Mammalia > Artiodactyla > Delphinidae > Pseudorca > Pseudorca crassidens. The sequence continues at coordinate 64,306,297 of NC_090312.1, read as the reverse complement.
TTCTTGCAGAACTAAACATATGGTTACCATGGATCCAGCAACTGTGCCCCTGGTATTTATTCAAATGAACTGAAATCTTATGTCCACAGAAAAATCCATTCAGAAGTCTTTATACCAGCTTTATCCATACTTGAAAAAACATCAAAATAGCAAAGATGTTCTTCAGTAAATAAATGGTAAATAAACTGGGATATATCCATGTGATGGAATATTATTCAGCACTAAAAAGAAATCATCTAACAAGCCGTGAAAAGAATGAATATTACTAAGTGAAAGAAGCCAATTTGAAAAGGCTCCATTTGCACCATTCCAACTCCATGACATTCTGGAAAAGGGACAATTGTGGAGACAGTTAAAAAATTTGCCAGGGGTTAGGGGGGAAGGAGGGATGAATAGCTAGAGCACAGAGGGTTTTTAGAGCAAAATTCTGTATGATACTACTATGGTGGTTGCATGCCATTATAAATTTTTCCAAACGCATAGAATGCACAACACCAAAAGTGAACTGTAATGTAAACTATGGATTTTGGATGATGACGATATCAATATAGGTTCATAAATTGTAACAAATGTAGTACTGTGGTACAGGATGTCCATAGTGAAGGAAAGTCTGCCCTGTGGGGACAGGGATATATGGAAACTTTCTGTACTCAATTTTGCTATGAATCTAAAACTGCTCTAAAAAATAGTCTATTAAAAAAACTGAGAGAGGTAGTTGAATATCGTCAAGTCATGCTAAGGTGTTTGTATTTTTTCAAAGAAGGTAGAGAAATGATAAATTTCATACTTTGTAAAGTCAAGCAGGCATTCTAAAGAAGTCCAGTGTATGATTTCTACGATACTGTTAATAGAAGAAAATGGAGAAATATAGTTTAATGCAGTTTTATTTATTTGTACTTTAAAATTTCTGAACTTTATTGAAGTAAAACTGATAAATAAAATTGTAAGATATTTAAAGTATACAATGTGATAATTTTATATTATATATATATACATATATGTGTGTATATATACTTATATATATACACACATATATACATATGTAGTGAAAAGATTCCCTCCATCATGTTAATGGAAACACATCCATCATCTCACATATTTAACTTTTTTCTGTGTGTGTGAGAACATTTAAATTCTATTCTCTTAGCAAATTTCAATTATACAATAGAGTTGTTCACTGTAATCACAATGTCAAATGTTAGATCCTCAGATCTTATTCACTTTATAATTGAAAATTTTTACCATTTTACCAACCTCTCCCCACTTCCTCCACCCGCCACCCTTGGCAACTACTTTTTTACTCTATTCAAATTAAATTTTTTTTTTTTTATTCTACATATAAGTGATGACATTCAGTATTTGTCTTTACCTGTCTGGCTTAATGCCCTCCAGGTTCATTCATATTGTAAATGACAAGGTTTCCTTTTTTATTTTAAGGTTAAATAATATTCTTTTATGTATATAAATATTTGATACAAATCACATTTCTATATGTATATAATCACATATATCACATTTTCTTTATCCATTCATCCATTGATAGACCCTTAGATTATTTCCATACTTTGGCTACTGTTACTAATATTGCTATGGACATGGTGATACAGATATCTCTTCAAGATAATGATTTCATTTCCTTTGGATATGTACTCAAGGTGAGATGTCTGGGTCATATGGTAGTTTTATTTTTAGTTTCTTGAGAAACCTCTTTACTGTTTTCCATAGTGGCTTTACAGGTTTACATTCCCATCAACAGAGTACAAGTGTTTTCTCTTCTCTTCATTGTCACCACCACTTGTTATCTCTTGTCTTTTTCATAATAGACATCTTAACAGGTGTGAGATGATATTTTCTTGTGGTTTTAATTTGCATTTCCCTGATGATTAGTGATGTTGAGCACATTTTCATGTACCTGTTGGTTGGCCATCTGTGTATCTTCTTTGGAAAACTATCTCTTCAGATCATTGCCAATTTTTTAATTGATTGATTCATTGATTCACTATTGAGTTGTATAAGTTCCTTGTATATTTTTGATATTAAGCCCTTTTCAGATACGTGATTTGCAAATATTTTCTCCCATTCCACAGGTTGCCTTTTCATTTTCTTAAGGACTCCCTTTACTATGCTGAATCTTTTTAATGTGATGTAGCCCAACTTGTTTATTTTTGTATTTGTTGCCTTTGCTTTCAGTGTGAGATACAATAATTCATCCAAGACCAATGTCAAGGAATTTACCCCCAATGCTTTCTTCTAGAATTTTATGATTTCAGGTCTTATGTTCATACATTATGTTAATCCACTTTGAGTTTATTTTTGTGTATGGTGTAAAATAAGGTCCAGTTTCATTCTTTTGCATGTGACTACCAGTTTCCCCAATAACATTTATTTAAGAGACCATTTTTCCCCATTGTATATTCTTGGCTTCTTTATTCCTAAAAAATTGCAATACATGATTTTTAAATTAGTGTTAAAAGAAGGATATGGAGAAATATAGTTTAATCCAGTTTTAAATGCAAGAGATAACCAGGTTGGCTTTATTTTTTTTTTTAATTAAGGTAATTGAGGTAAATTATGTATAAGCTCCATTCCTGGAAATACCCAAAAATGTTTAAAAGGAGGAAAAATGCTACACTCAAATAATAAAGAGAACTATTGCAATTTATTTTGACTCATGTTAATATAACTTTAAAGTAAAAATAATTTACAGGGCAAAAAGGTATAATACATAATAATAATTTTGAATTTCTTTGCCATTAATAATATAGATTAAAATATGTAAAGCAAAATTGACATGATTACAAGCAGACATTTTCAACTCTTTAGTCATAGTGAGATATCTTAGTATACTTACTTTAGTAATTGATAGATAAAGCAAACAAAATATTAGTAAGGTTATAAAAAATTTAATTGGCCATATGAAGATTAACTTGGGAGGGGAGAGCTAGATGTATATGTTGAAATTTCTCATGCTAAAATTGACCCTAACTCCCTGAATTCAGACTATAATACAAGCTGTACTACTCAAAACAGTATGGTACTGGAACAATAATAGAAATATAGATCAATGAAATAGGATAGAAAGTTCAGAATAAACTCATGAACCTATGGTCACTGGTCACCGAATCTATGACAAAGGAGGCAAGAATATACAATGGAGAAAAGACAGCCTCTTCAATAAGTGGTGCTGGGAAAACTGGACAGCTACATGTAAAAGAATGAAATGAACACTCCCTAACACCATACACAAAAATAAACTCAAAATAGATTAAAGACCTAAATGTAAGACTGGATACTATAAAACTGTTAGAGGAAAACATAGGTATAATGCTCTCTGACATAAATTGCAGCAAGATCTTTTTTGACCCACCTCCTAGAGTAATGAAAATAAACCAAAAATAAACAAATATGACCTAATTAAACTTAAAAGCTTTTGCACTGCAAAGGAGACCATAAACAAGACAAAAAGACAACCCTCAAAATGGGAGAAAGTATTTGCAAATGAAGCAGCTGACAAAGGATTAATCCCTAAAATACACAAACAGCTCATTCAGCTCAATATCAAAAAAACAAACAAACAAATCAAAAAATGGGCTGAAGATCTAAATAAACATTTCTCCAAAAAAGACATACAGATGGCCGAAAAGCACATGAAAAGCTCCTCAACATCACTAATTATTAGAGAACTGCAAATCAAAACTACAATGTGGTATCACCTCACACTAGTCAGAATGGCTATCATCAAAAAATCCACAAACGGTAAATGCTGGAGAGGGTGTGGAGAAAAAGGAACTAACACTGTTAGTAGGAATGTAAATCAATGTACAATCACTATGGAGAACAGTATGGAGGTTCCTTAAAAACTAAAAATAGAGTTATCATATAATCCAGCCATTCCACTCCTGGGAATATATCTGGAGAAAACCAGAATTTGAAGAGATACATACATCCCAATGTTCATTGCAGCCCTATTTACAATAGCCAGGACATGGAAGCAACCTAAATGTCCATCGACAGATGAATGGATAAATATGTGGTACACATATACAATGGAATATTACTCAGCCATAAAAAGAGTGAAATAATGTAATTTGCAGCAACATGGAGGGACCTAGAGATTGTCACACTGAGTGAACTAAGTCAGACAGAGAAAGGCAAATATGATATCACTTATAAATGGAATCTAAAAAAATGGTACAAATGATCTTATTTACAAAAGAGAAAAGAGTCACAGATGTAGAAAAATAACTTATGGTTACCGGGGGGAAAGGAGAGGGAGGGATAAATTAGGAGATTTGGATTGACATATACACACTACTTTATATAAAATAGATAACTAATAAGGACCTACTGTATAGCACAGGGAACTCTACTCAATACTCTGTAATGACCTATATGGGAAAAGAATCCAAAAAAAAGTGGCTATATATGTATGGGTAACAGATTCACTTTGCTGTACAGCAGAAACCAGCACAACATTGCAAATGAAGTATACTCCAATAAAAATTAAAAATATAATAATAATAAAATTGTGCCCTGGGGCTTCCCTGGTGGCGCAGTGGTTGAGAGTCTGCCTGCCGATTCAGGGGACACGGGTTCGTGCTGCGGTCCGGGAAGATCCCACATGCCACGGAGCGGCTGGGGCCGTGAGCCATGGCCGCTGGGCCTGCGCGTCTGGAGCCTGTGCTCCGCAACAGGAGAGGCCACAACAGTGAGGCCCACGTACCGCAAAAAAAAAAAAAAAAAAAAAAAATTGTGCCCTAAACAGAACATATATATTATTGAACAAAAACTTCTGTAATTCACCACTCTAATGAAAATATTTATGGTATCAATGAAAAACAGTTCTTTTTTTTCTTAATCAGAGGACATCTCCATCTAACTATTCATGAACATTTAATTGAAATATATGATAAAATGCTTGGTTTATTATAGTAAAATATTATGAGGTAATTATCTTTAATAGCTTTCTATAAAATAATAGTTCACCATTTATAACTAACACAGCAATAATTTTAAATATGGACTAATTAAAAATGCATTCCTATGATGTATAATAGACTCATTATAATTAAAAATATACCTACTTATATAAGTATCTATGGAAAATATATAACAACCTACTCAAAACTATCCTTTTGAATCAAATATCATCTGAAAAAATCAGAGACATTGTTTCTTTGTGTAATTGTGGAAAGTCTGTTTTATACTCTAATATAAGTGGAAACATGGTTATCACAAAGTTTAATATAATGATACCTACTATTTTTGGAAAAGGATAAAACAGTTGATATATGTATCATGTAATACTTGTATAATATACTTAATCTGAGATTATTATTTGAGTTTTCGTGCTTATACTGTATCTTATAGAGAATATTTAAATTCAAATATAGTAAGGCATATTTTTTTTTAAAATATGTTTGATGGTAGACTTAAATCAAAAGTCTTCTTACCAGACAATTATGTGTTTTAAAAGTCCTTTAAATGATTATGCAACATTTGTCCCCAAATAACTGTATTGTATTATTTCAATTTCTTTTTTCATTTAAAGTTTTGATCCTATAGCAATGATACTTCAAAATATTAAAAATCAAAGAGATTTCTATTCAAATAATTTATGGAAAACAAATATTGTATTCTTTTCTGGTATTAAAGTCTTAGAATTATTTGGTTTGCAGTAAAATTTGAAGTAAGTCAAAACAATACCCAAAATATTTTGAAACTTAAAAGGGCAAAAAATCTTTTAAGAGTATACTCCTGAAATTTGGTTATCCTACTTTTATAAAGCATTGATGAATAAACAAAATTAAGTAGTAGCCCAGGATTTTCAGAGTAAAACATGTGACACTTCCTTTATTAAAAGGAGGAATTTTCTTGTTAACATTCAGCATTCTGAGAAAAATAATAGAATATTTGTTCATTTTGCAAGAAACTAAACAATATAAAATAATCATCACTTGTATATTTTCCAAATTAATATCCTCTCTTAAAGGATGTTTTATTATTTATTTGAAGACTCATGTATGCACATTCTACATATTTTCAAAGTGGCATCAATACACTTCTATATAAAACTTAAATTGTCAGAAAAAAATTTGTTTATTTCAATTTGAAAATTATTTATAATACAAATATACAGACATTTCCTTAACATTTATCATATGGAAAAACTAGTGTAGGAATCAAGTATAACTTAATCTCAAAGCAAGAAGCCATTAATAAGAATACTCCACATTATTGTAGAAGTCACAAGGAGCATAACCACTAAAAAGATGTGCTTCTTATATTCGAGGATTATACAATCTACTTAAGAAGAAAAAGCATATGAAATAGTGAGAGACAAAGTTATGTGTCATTTTATTTACACATTTCAGGTTACAGTAAGAAGTTAGACGCTAGTTCTGAGCTGGGACTACTAAAGTTTAGCTCTCAATAATAGCCTACCACTTTGCTCCTCTGTATAACTAGGCTGGACAACTCCACATTTACAGGTTTTATAGCCCACCAAGAAGATTTGTACATTCTTTATCTTTCATAGCCCAGGACTAAGAGTTCTTGTCAACTCGTGCTTAGACTTTTCTTAGGTAAAACAGGTTAGGTGACAGCACTAACCTTACTTAATACCAAATTCAAGATCAGTGTACAATTAAGTACAGAGGACAACAATTAGATATGAGTAACAATATTAGCAGGAAAAAACCCTAAGTATAGAAGTTTAAACATCTGCATTCTGAAGTGAAGAGAGCTGTCTTTGGGTAAGAGCAAAACTACAACACACTGAAGAAAAATTGTTTTTAGGGAGCAAACAGTGGGAGAAGATATCAATAAAAAAATATTACCCTTCATTAATTTTTTAGATCTTATCTATTTAATGAGCTTAAATAAAAGCCTAAGGATATCTTAAGACCAAGAAAAGTGTCAATTTCTTTCTAATTCAGTCTACCTACCACTTTAGAGTCAATGTGGAATATTTCCAGTTTCTAAAGTTACAGTGATTGTCATTCATAGCTTGTTGTTGTAAGCTTCTACCATTATATTTGCCTCATTGGTATTTTATTGAGAGGTGGTAGTGAAAAGTGGTAATAATAACTACTGGTCAAACACGATTGCAATCATGTTTTCAATCATAATGATACTTCAAAAGACTCATTAAATACTAAAATATTTGTGTAGACAAATAAAAAGATGAAATTCAGATGAATTGATTTGAGTACTAATGCTCATTATAACTTTCTTCACTGTTATAACACTGTGCCAGTGAGGTAAGAGTAAACATACACATGAAAAAGAAATTTCTACTTCAGAAGGTCTTCAGTTTCTTAGGCACTAAAGTATATATTTTATTTTATACTTTATCTTCTGAAAATTATATAATGACTGTTTGCTTTTGAAGCATTGATAAAATCTTCATCTAGCAAATCATTAAAAATGTTCTATGAATACCTATTATTACTCATTGGTGCATTTATTCACTTATACTGACTTATTGCTTACCTAGTATGTAGCAATCATTGTCATGGCTATTGAGAACCCAACATTGAAGAAGAAAAAGAGAGATTATTCTTGCTTTTATCAAATTTAAGGTCCACCCAGAATCTATATAAATAATTGCACAATATTTTGTTTATTTACTCTTGTAAGACAAAGAATATACACATTCTGTCTCCAGGAAACACATATATTAGTTAGATGGATAAAACATACATACACAAATATTAACTAACCATGTAAATCAGCATTATAAGTGGAAAGCTGTGGTGGACACAAAGATGTACAAAGAATGCCCAAATCCTCCTTTCCCAAGCAAGGTCTTGCTGTCCCAGCCATCAATCAAGACTTCTTTTATCAGCATTTACATGGTTTGGTGCAGCTACTGAAAGCCATGCTATGCAAGGGAATGCTCTTTCTCTAATGACTCAAATCTAATGACTGATCAAGGCAGAGGTAAGAAAGCCCAGCCCTCACCAGAACTGAGGGACAATTCTAGTGGTTCATATATGCTTCATAACTCCATATGATGATGGTTAAAGCTTTGTTGATTTTTCTTTGCAATTTGACTTCTTCCTATGACCAATGCTGTATCTTTCCACCTCTCTTTTCTACAGTTGTTAACCCCTAGTAAGTATCCCTCACACAAATCTCTGCCTCAGTGTCTGGTCTGCTTCTGAAGAAAGCAACCTTCCTTTGTTTTATGGTAGTGGGAGTCATCCTAGAAAGCAGGTGATAAGGTATAATTTTGGGGGTTGTATCACACACTACCCAGTTGGAAATGAGGACCCTCATACTGGCAGTATGCAGAGCACAGATAACTCCTGGCACAAAATGTTGATCCAATAATTAAAACCCTCACTGGCAGTGAATTGAGATGGTTTATTCATAGAAGGGAATGCACCAACTGTTGTGATTTGTCAGACAGTTGAGGAGTTTGGAAGGAAACAGTAAGTCTACTGATAATGGGATTGGAAGTCTATAATTAAGTGCCATTGAGATTCCCTACAGAAATACAAGTACAAGATGCCAGTGGTTAACAGGCATTTGAAAACCAGATGACTTCCCTAGAAATTTACAAAGAAGTTCTCATCTCCTTCATCAGGAATACAGAAGACAGGGAAAGGTGAAGATCAGGCCTAGACCATAATCATCAGAGCCTTCCAGAGATTTCCAGAGAAGGATAAATGCCCAGCCAAGGCAGATCTGTTATGCCAAGTCCAGGGCCCTGGTTGGAAATAAACAGGACACTGTCAGTTGAGATGGGGACATCTGGTTGAATGTGAATGAAAACATTCAACCCACAGAATTTTCTGAAAACTTTGTGTGTAAAAAGGGTACATTTCTTCCTCTTAAGAGTTAATACTCCACATTTGAACAAAATTGTAGATGATTTTTTGTGCAAGACATCATCTGCTGATGTCTTTCTCTAGACTTATAAATAGGGTTCAGTCATGGCATAAATTAGTTGGAGGTATGCTGGGTCTCTATATATATATATAATCTCCCCAAAGTAGTAAGATTTAGCCAACACACACCAGCCATACCAGCAGGAGCCAGAAGAGAGTGTATGGGACTAGATTCTTAGGACACTTAATCTAAGAAACTGAAACATAAGATTGGATCAAATATTATTTATTTATTTGGAAGAATTTTCCCAAAACATAGATATAAATGCTTTAGCAATGACCTATGAGATGTTGGGAACTTACTACTAGCAGAACTTCTAGGAACAAGGAAAAAGCAATGATCCATGATAATTGAAATTAAAATGCCAGAACTGTATGGCAGACTATGGAAAATAGGATTAAAAGACTCAGGAACATGAACACGCTGGAGTGCATAAACGATGTAAGGTAGGAACACTCACCATGGAGGACACAGTGGATATGCCATTACCAAGGCCTTAAGGAATGCACTAGTGAGCAGTATTTAAAATTTGGTGGTGATTCCCCTCTATAAGGAGAACTGGCAGTAGGAGAAACTCACTAATAGCAAGGACAATGATAGGACCTTGAAACAATAGAGGCCAGGCAGCTGAATTTAAACACTAGCAGCTAAGAGGATGCAATTTTCATAATGACCTGCAGGGTCAGAGTGATAGCCAAGGGTTTTTGACCCACACATTCATGGAGATTGTTAATAGAACATGGCACTCCTGGGAACAAACTAGATGGGCAGGTCAAAACGGTAATATTCAACTTGTTCCATCAGAAGAAACCAAGGGTAAGTGGTATGATGTAGGCACTCATTCCAATAAAAGTCACAGTCCTTTCCTCAGATTCCAGAATTAAGTGAGTTTTCAGATCTAGAACCTAGAGTCTTAAGAGGAGGCCAGGTCTACAAGAGGAAAGACTCTATGACAATTATACACGATAATGATCTCCTAGTCCTTCCTCAAAGGGACTTAAAATCATTTTCTTGGCTAATTGTACACTGGGTAAAGGGAAGCATTTTGAGGAACATTTTTGGATATAGGGATGGAGACAACTTTGATAGCTGTAGTTTAATGCTTTTGTTAGAGTGGGACAATAAATTGATTCTAGTCTTCTGTATGTATGTCTATTGGGTCTTGTCCCTGTATGTTTAATTGAGATTGGCATACTTTGTAGTTAAGTGCATTGAGGAGTCCTTGGCTTTTGGAAAAGGGAAATTATAATTACTCAGGGTTCTCCAGAGAAACAGAACCAACAAGTTTATATATATATATATATATATATATATATATATATATATATATATATATATACACATATATATACATATATATATGCATATATATGTATAAAAGTTATCAGTGTATAAGTTGTATATACATATAAAGATATATACTTACATATATACATATATGGAATAGTATATTATATATACATGAGATTTATTATAAAGGGTGCTCTTGGTGTGAATCTGGTCTGACTCTGAAGTCATAACAATCAGGTATAAGTTCGAGAACAAAAGCTGGCAGGCTTGAGCCCCAGGAAGAGTTGATGTTTCAGTTTGAGTCTGAAGGTAAGGAAAAAAAAAAATATATATATATATATATATATATATCCCAGCTCAGGCAGGAGGAGGTCCCTCAGTCAGGGAAGCTCATCCTTTTTGTTCTATGCTGGCTTTCATCTGACTGGATGAAGTCCACCATCTTAGGGAGGGAAATCTACTCAGTCTGCTAATTTAAATGTTAATCTCATTTAAAAGCACCCTCACAGATATACTCAGAGTAATATTTGACCAACTATCTGGGTACCCTGTGCCCAGAAAAATTGACACATAAAATTAACCATTACAGTGGAGAAGGCCAGTGGAATCTTTTAAAACTGATCCTCCTCTGAAATAGTAAGAAAAAGAAAGCAAAAAACCAATATTGCATTCTAGGAATGGCCAAAAATTAGTGCTGTCCTTAAAGGTCTAAAGGATGCAGAGATAGCAGTCCCCATCATATTTTCATTTGTCAATCTGGCCTTGTAGAAACCAGATGAATTCTAGAAGATGAGAGTAGATGATCACAAACTCATAAATGTGGTAACCTCAATTTTAGCCACTGTGACAGATGTAGTAGTTTTACTAGAGTGAATTAATATGGACCCAGCTACATGAAGTGCACCCACTGATTTGGTAAATATTTTATAAATTAGTCATAAAAGAGAATCAGAACAGTCTGAATTCAAATAAAATGGACAACTTTACAACAAAGAAGGTGTGGTTGCAAACCCATGTCCATAAACCCACTGGCCATATTCCACATCATACCATATAAAATACACTGTTTAGATGGAGAATTGAAATGGCCTGCTGAAGTGCAGTTGAAGCATTAGGGAGAGGTAATAAGAGAATTGAGCATTATCTTCTAGGTTGCAGGACACACATTGTGTCAAGCACCTTTACATGTCACTGTGCTTCTATAAGGAAGAATATATAGGTATGGAAACAAAGGATTAAAACAGAAAAATCTTACCGACCATCATTCCCAATGACCCACTAGAACCCTTTGTCTTCCCATCTGCACAGCTATGCAAGATTAGAGGTCTTCACACCTCTATTAGTCAAGATTCTCCAGAGAAATGCAACAAACACAGAGATTTATTTAAAGTAATTAGTACATGTGACTATGGAGGCTGGTGAGTACAAAATCTTCAGTGTAGGCCCACAGGCTGGAGATCCAGGAGAACAGATGTTATAGTTCCAGTCCCAAGACTGGTAGATAGACACCCAAGAGAGCCAATGGTGGAGGTGGAGTCCAAGGCAGGATTTGATATACCCCGAGGTAAGACATTGAAGATGTATTGCTGGTCTTGCCAACTGAAAGCAAACTTCTTCTGGTAGTCTTCATTAACAGGTATGGAGAAAAATGTGTTTGCTAGATCAATAGCTGCATACAAGGTACCAGGGGATGGGTTAATTTGCTCAATCAATGAAACCACACCTGGTACAGCAGCTACAATTTGAGTCACTACCTGGTTAGGCTTGTGATAATCCAATGTCATTCTTCAAGATGCATCTGTTTTCTGCACAGGACAAATAGGTGAGTTGAATGTGATGTGTCTTTCAATTCCTTCATGCTAGCAATAATCTCTGAAATCCTTCCATGAATGTGGTATAGTTTTGGGGTAACTATTTTTTTCTAGGTAGATGCAGTTTTAGTGTCTTCCATTTGGCTTTTCTCACAGGTCAGAGAACCAGTATGGTGATTCTGCCAGTTGCTGAGTATATCTATTCCAGTTATGTATTCTGGAATTAGACAAATAATCATAGGATGGGTTCAAGGATCCACTGAGTCACTTTGAGATGGACTAAGCTAAAACTCTCTTTCAGGGTTGACTCAGTTTCAGAAAGCTACCTTGTTCAAAGGTGACCCAAATCCTGACTCAGGTCTCCTGGCCCAATGTGCTTAAGTTCTGAAAAGCCATATATGTCCCAAAGCTTCCACTGGGCTTGGCCAAGGACTTTTTAGGCTTACAATTTAGTTTAATTCTTCTTATGCACAATCCTTCAATTCTATCTCCCTTCTATAAGGGATGATTCCTAATAAATAACCTGTATGCCAAACTGTCTCAGTGTCTGCAACTGGATCAACCTGCAACAGATCCAAAAGGACAGTATTTAGGAATAGAAAAAGCACAATGCATACAATGACCATCAAATGTTTAATAGATTGAGAGAGTGATTGAGAAGTATATTTGTTTTGTCAGATTTTATTGAGGAAGGCAGCTTATAGTTTGTTCTTTGATTAGGCCAAGATAAAGGAAAAAAGGAATTTCAAATGTCACAATGACATAAACATATCAAGGTATCTGGAAATTTATATGCATAGAAAAGATTTTTCTAATTTTTACATTATTGATATTTGGAACTGGATAATTTTTTTGTGTGTATTGTGAGGGCTGTCCTGTGCATTGTAGGATGTTTACCAGCATCTCTGACCTCTGCTTACTAGATGTTAGTGGCACCCTTCCCCAGTGATGACAAAAAATGTTTCCAACATTGCCAAATATCCCTTGGCTAGGAAATCTCACAGAGTTGAAATTAAAAAACTGGTATAGGCAAAGCACTCTACGTGATTCAGAAGGCATGTGTAAGAAAGCTACTAATAAAGGCATTTGATGTTCTCCTTTCAATGATAAAATAAAAGCATTTCTTATTTGCAAAGCAGAAGTAGAGATACAGGCATAGAGAACAAATACATGGATACAAAGGGGGAAAATGGGGGTGGGAGGAATTGGTAGATTGGGATTGACATATATACACTATTGATACTATGTATAAAATAGGTAACTAATGAGAACATATTATATGGCACAGGGAACTCTACTTAATGCACTGTGGTGACCTAAATGGAAAGGAAATCCAAAAAGAGGGGATATATGTATATGCATAACTAATTCATTTTGCTGACAGTAGAAACTAACACAACATTGTAAAGCAACTATACTCCAAAAAGAATTAATTTAAAAAGATACTTAAAAATAAAATGAGAGAAATAAAATAAAATGTGAAAGAAAGCAGTGATTTTAAATGATTTAAAAAAATCAATTTAAGGGAATAAATTCATATTATGATTGTATATGATTTTATAATAAAATGTAAATGTAGGTGAGGGTGAGTTGGGAAGAACTGGTAGAAAGGCAAACTTTATAGGTTTGGTGTGTGTCATTAATTTTGAGAAATTTTCAGTCATCAGTGCTTCAAAGATTTCTTGTTTTTTTGTCTTTTTTTTTCTTCTTCTGGTATACCATTACTCATCTGTTACACCTTTTATAATTGTCCCACATTTCTTAAATATTCTATTCAGTCTTTTTCTTCTTCTTTCGTTTTTTTTTTTTTTTTTTTTTTTCTATTTGTATTTGAGTTTTGAAAGTTTCTACTGACATCTCTTCAGGATCATTTGTTAGTTCCTCCTCTGTGTCTGGTCTCCTGATGAGTTACAATGTTTTTGATTTCTAACATTTCCTTTTGATTCTTTCTCAGAGTTTCCATCTCTCTGCTTATATTATCCATCTGTTCTTACATGTTGTTCACTTTTCCATTAAAGCTCATGGTATATTTATCCTAGTTTTTAATGCCCCATTTGATAATTCCAACATCTCTGCCATATCTGTGTCTGGTTCTGATTGTTTACTCTGTCTCTTCAAATTGTGATTTTTTGTCTTTTAGTGTGCCTTGTAATATTTGGTTGAAAGCAGGTTGTAATGTACTAGGGAAAAGGAACTGAGGTAAATAGTCATTTAGTGTGAGGATTTATGGTTATCTGACTAGGAGCTAGGCTGTATCTATTACTTAATGTAGCTGTAACTGTCAGAAACTAAAATTTCTTCCTGTACCCTTGTTTTGGTCTTCTTTGTTGCTTTTGGATTTCTCTAGAGATTTCTTCTTAAATAAGGTCTGAAGCTTGCAGGTTTTTTTTTTTTTTTTTTTCCTTGTAATCCCCTGCTTTTATATAGGCACTCTATTCATGTTGTTGTAAGGTATGGGGGAAGAAAGAGAAGCATTCTCTAATCTTATGATTAGGTCTCAGTCTTTTAGTGAGCCTGTGCCCTGGGCTGTGACCTTCTCAAGTGCTTCTCAAGCTATTTCCTCATCCACCTTAGGTGTGAAGGAAAGGCCAGAGAGGACTGGAGTTGTGTATTTCTCTTCCCTCAGTTTACATAGAGTCTGGTTAAACCCAGCTCAGCTAGACTCTGGTAAAACAGTTTCTCTTGAAAGTAGGCATTGTTAAGAACAGACTTCTCTGGATATATTTTTAAATGCCTACTTTACCCCTCCTCCTATGAGAAGCTTCAGGGTTTTTTCTCCAATCTTTAATGTAAGAACCTAGTAGGGTTCTTAGAGGCAAACAATTCCCAAAAGTTTGGGAGCCCCTTTATGACTGGAACTGATAGGATTTTTATCTCTCAAATTTGTCCACTCTGAGCCTCCAGCAATTTATAAATTATCGTATAGATTTTCCTACTCCAGCACTGGTTCCCATGGAAGTTCTACTCCTGGGCTCTGCCCTGGTAAGTTGTGATTATCTGTCTGAGACCTGTCTGTCTCTCCAATTTTGGGGTGGAAGGCAACAGTTTGCCCTGTCACCTTAAATTCTGTGATGTATCTAAGAAGAGATATTAAATTTCAGATTTGTCAGCATTTATTTTACTGTGAGGTCAGGAGCAGTGGCTTCTATGCTCCATTTACAGGATTTTTGGAGATCGAACAACTGGATTTGTATTCGAGGCAGTTCTTACAATGCTGGTGCCATCAACACAGCTTAATCAGATAATATTCCCATTTCTCTTCTCCCCCAAAATGTGTCAGTAATTACCTATAATTGTTACTGTCTCTGTAGATGCTAAAAATTTATTTGATTGAATTCAGTCTTCATTTATGAAGACAACTATTAGAATAGGAATAGGATAATTTCCTAATATAGTAAGGGATATCTATATAAAAATATTAACAAACATTATGTACAATACTAAAACTGTGAGTAATTCCACTATAATGGGTTCCAAAACAATGATATCTACTCTTGTATCCATAATTCAATTCTGTTTTGCAAGTTTATCCAAAGAAATCAGAAGATAAAATATGAGTTATAAATATTGGAAGGGAGGAAAATGAATTTTCATTAGTTGAATGCTCTCTTGGGGGAGAAAACAAGAGAAGCAACTTTAAAAAATATTAAAACCCTCATGAGAATTCAGAAAACATGTCTTTTATTAAATAAATATGCAGAATTAAATTGCATTACAGAGTATCTGCAAAAATCAGTCTGAAAGCAATTTAAAGGATACAATTTATAATAATAATAAAACACCATAGTACAAACTTAATAAGACCTGTTTTATTAAAATAGCAAAAAAATTATAGGAGAGTAGAAAATGAAACAAGAATAAATGATGATCCATAGCATTATTCTAGATGCAAACTCTAATATTGTAAAGGTTTTCATTCTCTCCCAGGTAATCTGTAAAATTAATCTAGTTTTAATAAAAATTTTAGTGTTCACACATTGGATAATTAAAGCCATCTAAATATTAATCTTCTTACACATTCCCCCCAAAGCCATTTAATCCAACAAGGAGAACATATAAAATCACTCAAATCCCAAAGGAACAAGAACCCTAAAAATGTCAATGACATACATGTAAGGAGATAAACTTTCTGAAACCATTTTAACCAGTTCTAGAATACATAACAGAACTGAGTATCTGAGCAAATAAAAAGGGAGAAGGCAGTGGCATAGTACCAGTAGCTAAAGACAGGCAAATGGCAGTCTCACTGGCTGATTTGCAAGTATTTTAAATTTCTGGTTCTTCACAGTACCTATGTTCTTCACTCACTCTCCATGGCAATAGGGAAGTTTTAAACTAAGAATATATTTCTTGATAATGCTGGTCGTGAAAGATTGAGACATTTGAATAACAACTGAAATAGGAAGGAAAAGTTCATAAAAGCTTCTGTAAGAATATATTTTAACAGAAAATCTGAGTTAAATATATTATCAATGAGCAACCACTAATCAAGAGAACTTTGTAAAGTAAAACTCCTTCTGATAAAAGGCACCATCAGAAATTTAAAGCTCATGATGTAAACAGACAAAAAAAAAAAAAAGAAATAGATGGAATTTAGAAAATGAAGAAAAATACAAAATCATTGCCAAACAAAACTTAAATGTAAAGTGCTCATAAGATAGTAAATTTGTCTGAAAACTTAAAAAGGAATTGACAAAAGTAACAAAAATTGTTAAGTAAATTGTCAAGGGAGAGATCTTAAATAATTAGAGAGATAATTATGTACATATATGAGATAATCAACCCTGAATTTTAAAGAGTTGAGTAAAATAAAGTGATATCCTATAGTTAACTTAGCTTTAGCTAAACATTTTCTGTTCAATAAAAAAAGTACAATATTTGAATAAACTTAATCAATTTCCTTCACAGGTTGTGTTTACCAGACTCTGAGAATTTAGACCTATTTGCATGTGTGAGTTTACTAGGGAATGTCTTTTGTAACAGCACCTGTGGAAGGGAGTGGAAGCTCTTGGATTGGAAATGGCCAGTCAGAATTGTCCCAGTTTGGGCCAAAATGGCTAGAACATTATATTCTCCACTTCCATCAGTCACTGGATTGCCTGGGGAGGGTATGAGTTTGGGTGAGGAAGCGCTATGGAGCTGAGGCAATTCTTAAGGGGCTAACAGCTGAAGGCTGTGCCTTTCAAGCAATTACATTCCAGACAAGTGAGAAAGTAAGCCCTTCACTGAAGAGAGATATGGGTCATGCATCACTATGTCTACAAATCAACAAAGGTTTATTTTCTGAATAAAAGTTTTTTTCCAATATTTTTAATAAAATTTTTCAAATATAGAGAAAAATTGAAAGAATTTTACAGTTGTTCATATATCCACTACACAAATTTTACCATTAATATTTTTATTATACTGCTTTATCATATATGTATTTGTTCATCTCTTTATCCATCTATCACCAGTATGCTTCCACCAAAATAATGCAGATACATATCATTAACCATGATATCATTACTTATTTAAAGTTTTATGTAAAATTTACATAAATTAAATATACAAACCTTGAGTGTATACTTGCTGAGTTTTGACAAATGTATACATTTATGAAACTCAAACCTCTATCAAAACATAGAGGATTGCTATCAACCATGAAAGTTCCTTCATTTCCCTTCCTAGTTAATTATTGCACCCACCAAGAAGAAACCACTGCCCTGATATTTTTCGACCATAGTGAAGTTTTTCCTGTTCTAAAATTTTATTTGTTTTTTCTTTAATTTCTCTCAGCAAGGTTTTGTTTCAGTGTAGAAGTCTTATGTTACTATTTATTTTTGACAAATAGAAATGATATATTTTGAAGGTGTACAGAATGATGTTTTGATATATGTATAAACTGTGAAATAATTACCACAGTCAAACTAATTAGCATAACTGCCACGTCCCATAGTTACTTTTTTTTTTTCTTTCCTTAATCCATCTATCTCACTCTGGGTATATATGCAAAGGAATTAAAATCACTATATTGAAGAGATATCTTCACTCCCAAGTTCATTGCAGCATTATTCATAGTAGCCAAGATATGTTAAAAACCTGAGTCTAGACTGAGATCAATATTGTGGAGTAGGAAGACCCTTAGGTCACCCCCCCCCATGAACACATCAAAACTACAACTCTATATAGAATGACTTGCTGAAAATGACCAGAAGACTACCAGAATGTCTCTTCTACAACTAAGACTATAAAGAAAGAACATCACAGAGTCTGGTAGAAGGGCAGGAGAAACAATCTAGTTGGGACCCACAGCCCTAGCAAGTGACCCAGAGAGGAGGGGAATATCACAGGGTTGGAGACACTCACTAAGGAGCAAAGGGCTTGAGCTCTATATTAGACACTTCAGCACTGTGGGCTGAGACTGGGTAGATAAGCCCCCTTGGGTGGTTTGAAAACCAGTGATGCTCACTGAAGAGCAGAAAGAAACAGAGACTTCCCTTTTGAAGAACACAAGCGCAGACTTACTTGCTCTCAGTCCCAGCACAGAGGTAACCTAGTACTCCGGCCAGCCTGCCAGGACCATTACAGGGTACCCCCAGCCTGCACCAGGCTCCTGCTCCTGCTCCTGCACCTTTTGCTCTGGCACTTCTCCCTGCTAATGCAGAGACTGCTGTCATCAATGCACGCACAAGCAATGACAAAGGAGTGGAGCCAGCTGGAGTCCTATCCCTACATTTAGCCAAGGCAGAGACTGTACACCTGGGAAAATATAGTCAGCTCACAAGTGCAGCTACTACCTCTCAGATCCAACTCTTACACCAATGTCACTGAGTACCCCCAGATTGTATATGGACACCCCCACACAAGGACATAGCTTCAAGACTGTGACAGGTAACTGTTTCACCCAAATTTATAGAGACAAACAGAGAAAGTCAAAAAGAGAAGACAGAGGAATACGTTTCAAATGAAAGAACAAGATAAAACCCCGTAAAGAAACCCTACTGAAACAGAGACAAATAATTTACCTGGTAAAGAGTTCAAAGCAATAGCAATAAAAAATGCTTACTGAACTGGGGAAAGGAATAGATGAACACAGTGAGAACTTTAACACAGAATGAGATAATATAAAAAAGAATCAGTCAGAGCTGAAGAATACAATAACTAAAATGAAAAATATACTAGAAGGAATTAACAGCAAATTAGGTGATATAGAAGAACACATATGACCTGGAAGATAGAATAGAGGAAAATCACCTAATCAGAATAGCAAAAAGAAAAAAAAAAGTAAAATTTTAAATGAGGATTAGTTAAAGAACCACTGGGACAACATCAAACATACTAACATTCACAATATAGGGGTCCCAGAAGGAAAAGAAAAAGAGGAAAAGGCAGGAAAATTACTTGATAAAATTATGGTTGAAAACTTCCCTAACCTGGAGAAGGAAACAGATATACAGGTACAGGAAGCACAGAAAGTCCCAAATAAGATGAATCCAAAGAGATCCACACAAAGACATATTAAAACTAAAATAGCAAAATTTCAAGACAAAAAAAAACAATATTAAAGGCAACAAATGAAAAACAAAGAGTCACATACAAGGGAACTCTCAGACTATCAGCTGATTTTTCAGCAAAAACTTTGCAGGCATGAGATATATAGATAATATATAATATATATTATATATGAGATATATATTATATTTCATATATAATATATTATTATAAATGGTATATAATATATATATATATGGAAAAAAACTACAACTTGGATAACTCTATCCAGCAAAATTATCATTCAGAATTGAAGGAGAGATAGAGTTTCCCAGACAAGCAAAAACTAAAGGAGTTTATCACCACTAAATCAACCTTACAAGAAATGTTAAAGAATCTTCTCTGAGTGAAAAAGAAAAGGCTATAACAAGAAATAAAAAATATAGGAAGGAGGGCTTCCCTGATGGCACAGTGGTTGAGAGTCCGCCTGCCGATTCAGGGGACACGGGTTTGTGCCCCCATCCAGGAAGATCTCTCATGTTGTGGAATGGCTAGGCCCATGAGCCATGGTTGCTGAACCTGCATGTCTGGAGCCTGTGCTCTGCAATGGGAGAGGACACAGCAGTGAGAGGCCCGCGTAGCGCAAAAAAAAAAAAAAAAAAAAAAAAAAATATATATATATATATATATATATATATATATATGAAGGAAAAAATCCCATTTGTAAAGGCAAATATATAGTAAAGACAAGTGGATCAACCACTTGAATAAACCAATACAAAGGTTGAAAGACAAAAATTGTAAAATTAACTATAAACTACAATAAACACTGAAGGGATAGACATGAAGATGTAAAATATAACATTAAAAAAGCAAAACTTAGGAGGGGAATAAAAAATGAAGGGCTTTTAGAATGGGTTTAAAATTAAATTATTATCAGTTTTAAACAAGCAGATATATTTAAAGGTCAACAAATATGAACTTAATGCTAACCATAAATCAAAAACCTATAATAGATATATTAAAAACTAAGCAAAAGGAACACAAATATAACACTAAAGTCATCAGACAACAAGGGAAGAGACTAAAAGATGAAAAAAAAAACAGAAAAGGACTACAAAAACAACACCAAAACAAGTAACAAAATGGTAATAAGCATGTACCTATCAGTAATCATGTTAAAGGTCAATGGACTAAATGTGCCAATCAGAAGACATAGGATGGATGATTGGTTAAAAAATCAAGTCCATATATAAGCTGCCTACTAAAGACTCACTTCAGAACTAAGGACAGACATAGACTGAAAGTAAGGGATGGAAAAAGTTATTCCATGCAAATGGAAACAGAAAGAAAGCTGAGGTAGAAATACTCATATCAAACAAAGTAAACTTCAAAAATTCTATAACAAAATATATCATGATATAATGTATGATGATATAATATATATATATATATTAAATATATTATATCATGATATAATGCATGATAAATGGGTCAACCAAAGAAGATAATATAACATTCATAAATATTTGTGTACTTAATGTAGGAACATGTAAATATATAAAGCAAATATTAATAGACATAAAGGGAGAAATTCACAGTAACACAATAAGAATAAGGCACTAACACCCTACTTACAATAATGTATAGATCATGAAAAAAGAAAATCAATAAGAAAAGAGCAGTGTTAAATGACACTTTAGATCAGATAGACTTAATAGTTATGTACAGGACATTCCATTCTAAGAAAGCATCATATACACTAATTTCAAGTGCATATGGAAGATTCTCCAGGATAGATCACATGCTAGGCCCCAAAACAAGTCTCAATAAATTGAAGAAAATTGAAATTATATCAAGCATATTTTCTGACCATAAAGGTATGAGACTAGAAATCAAGTAAAGGAAGAAAAATGGAAAAAACACAAACATTTGGAGACTAAATAACTTGCAACTAAAAAACCAGTAGGTCAACAAAGGAAATCAAAAAATACTCTCAGACCAGTGAAAATATGATAAAAACACAAATTTTCAAAATCTATGGACACAGCAAAATTAGTTATAAGAGGGAAATTTATGGTGATATAGGCATACATGATGAAATAAAAAATTTTTAAATAAACAACCAAATCTACTATCTAAAGGAATTAGAAAAAGAAGAACAAAGAAAGTCCAAGGTCAGCAGAAGGCATGATATAATAAAGATCAGACCAGCAATATATAAACTAGAGAAAAATATAGAAAAGATTAATAAAACCAAGAAGAAATTTTAAGAAGTAGGAAGTAACACTGTCACTATTTGCAGATGATAATTCTGGATGAAGAAAACCCTAAAGACTCCACTAAAAAACTTAGAGAACTAGGAACTTGAGTAAAACTGCAGGATAGAAGATTAAATACTCTGAAATCTGTTCTATTTCTATACAGTAATAATGAACTACCAGAAAGAAATCAGAGATTTACTATTGCATAAAAAAAGAATAAAATACCTAGGAACACACTTAACCAAGTAGGTGAATGACGTATACTCTGAAACCATAAGACATTGATGTAGGAAATTGAAGACAATACAAATAAACAGAAATATCCAGGGTTCATTGATTGGAATAATTAATATTGTTAAAATGTCCATACAATGCAAAGCAATCTACATATTTAATGTAATTCCTATCAAAATACCAATGGCATTTTTCACAGAACTAGAAAAAATAACACTAAAATTTGTATGGAATCACAAAAGACCTGGAATAACCAAAGCAATCTTGAGAAAAATGAACAAATTTGGAGTTATCACACTCCCTACTTCAGGCTATACTACAAAGCTACAGAAATGAAAACAGTATGATACTGGCACAAAAACATGTACATATATCAATAAAACAAAATAGAGAGCCAAGAAGTAAACCCATGCAGCCATATGGTCAATTAATCTATCCAAAGGAAGCATGAATATACAATAAGGAAAAGATGTTATCTTCAATAAGTGGTGTTATGAATCCTGGACAACTACATGTAAAAGAATAAATTTAGAACATATTGTCACACCGTATACAAAAATAAACACAAAATGGATTAAAGATCTAAATGTAAGATCAAAAATCATAAAAGTCCTAGAAAAAACCAGACAGTATGACCTTTGGCAATATTTTTTATTGGATCTGTCTCATCAGGCAAGGAAAACAAAAGCAAAAATAACAAATGAGACATAATACAACTTTAGCATAGCAAATGAATCCATCAACGAAACAAAAAGACAACCTACAGAATGTGAGAAGTCATTTGCAACTGATATGTCTGATAAGGGGTTAATATCCAAAATATGTTAAAAACTCATACAACTCAATATCAAAAAATCCCAAACAACCTAATTGAAAAATGGGCAGAAGACCTGAATAGGGCTTTTTGCAAAGGAAACCTACAGAGTGCCATTAGACACATGGAAAGATGTTCAATATTACTAATCATGAAGAATATAACATAATCTCATTTATATGTGTAGTGAAAAAAAATTGAACCCATAGTAACAGAGAATAAGTGGTAGCTAGCAGAGTCTGGGAGTCAAGAAAAAAGGGAGATATCAAATAGTATAAACTTTCAGCTCTAAGATGAATAAGTTCTGGAGACCTAATGTGCAGCGTGATGACTGCAGTTAATAGCAATGTACTGTATAATTGAAAGTTGCTAAAAGAGTAAATATCAAATGTTCTTACCCCAAAAAATAAATACTTTTAATGTATTGCTAAATATTTTATGTTTTTGATGTCATGATAAATATACTTGTACCTTTATTTCTAATTTTTTCCTGCTAGTAGAGAATAATATAATTGATTCTCATACATTAACTGTGTATTACACAAACTTACTAAATTCAATTTTTAGCTTTTGTCAACTTTTTTTTTAATAGATTCTTTAAACTAGTTTTTTAAAGAGTCTTTAGGATTTTAATGTACCTAATATATTAAAATGTTCCTTACAATATCTTCTTTCATTCATGAATTATTTAGAAGTATATTGTTACTTTCCAAATATTTGTGTTTTCCCTATATGCCTTATCATTATTGATTTCTGTTTAAATTTAATTTTGCTCAGATAATATACTAAGATTTCAATACTTTTTAAATTTATTAAGGACTTTTATGGCTAGTATATGGCATGTCTTGGTAATCATACAATGTACACATGAAAAAACATGAGTATTCTATTTGGTTGTTTCAAACTAAAATTTGGTCAAAATGTTTGATAGTGTTGATTATGTATTTTACATCTTTAGTAATCTGTGTTATTTGTTAGTTGCCAAGGGCAGGGTGTTAAAGTTTCTATTTTTAATTATGGAATTTTCTATGTTAATAGAAATTTTCTGTTTCTGTTTGATATTCTATCAACTATTGGTTCATCTGTTTTGCTGCTCTAATATAATGTTCATAAAGATTTGTAAATATTGTCTTTCTGATGAATTTTTTTTTTTGAATTCTGAAATGCCCTCTTTATCATTGACGATACTCTTTTTTAAACTATACTTCTATCTACTATATCACATCTAGGCAGTAAACAGCTGTGTATCTTTTTCTTAAAATCCATTATAACTGTCTCTGCATTTTTGTAGAATGGTTTAGCACACAAAAATTTACCATATTTATGAATATGGTTGTATTTAGGATCATTATGTTAATAATCTTTGTTTTTCTGTTCCTTGTCTGTTGTTGTTTATTTGTTTCAGCTTTTCTTCCTTCATTTGGACCATTTGTGATATATTTTTGAGGAATGGAATTATACTTCTTCACATTTTTGGTTGTTATAGAGTTCACATTATGCTTTTTATTTATTTATTGTAAAGATTGATTGATTGATTGGGCTGCATTGGGTCTTCATTGCTGTGCATGGGCTTTCTCTAGTGGTGACGAGCAGGGACTACTCTTCGTTGCAGTGCACGGGTTTCTCATTGCAGTGGCTTCTCATTGCACAGCACGGGCTCTAGGCACATGGACTTCAGTAATTGCAGCATGCAGGCTCAGTAGTTGTGGCACATGGGCTTAGCTGCTCTGCTGCATGTGGGATCTTCCTAGAGCAGGGATTGAATCCATGTCCCCTGCATTGGCAGGCAGATTCTTTACCACTACACCACCAGGGAAGTCCCCACATTATGCATTTTTAATGTTCACACTCTATTTTGAGTTAATATTGTACCACTTAACTTTATTTATTTTTTGCACCACTTAACTTTAAAAAGAACACATTATTCTCCTTCATTATGGTCTGAAGAGATAGAACATAGACAATTGAGGAGAGGTCATCTTTCAAACTTTGTGTGTGTGTGTGTTGGAAACGTTCTTTCAAATCAAATCTTATGATGTTCACTTTAAAAAACAGATTAACTTGACATCTCACTGAAGTGGGAACAGATGTGGGGTTACCTCAGGCACTTCTGGAGAACCACCTCTGGGCTCCATTGAATCATTTGAGATCCACTAATGTAGAGATAGGATTTAGTAGGCTATAAGAGCCCCTTTCAATTCTGAAATTATTTTACATTGTCATTTGTATATGTAGAGTCTGACATGGCGTTATGCAAGTTTTAGGAACAAGAGTGCGGGCATTTGGAGGTCATGGTTGAGTGGTCATGTAATCCTGCTATCAGTCCCTTCAGAATTATTGCTCTTATCAGTGCCTGTGGGTTATCAGGCCCCACAAAAGTACAAACCATGATTAAGATACTCATGGCTCCTAATTTATTAATTTTCAGTAAGGCATCATTTCCATGGAAACTGTAAAACTTGATGTTTAAGTGATGAAAGACATTCTCTCTTATAAGAGAGATGAACAAGGAGCCAAATTGTAGTCTGACAATTTACTACTCTGGTGAGTGTAGAATTAAAGTAGAAGAGCCATTGTAAAGCAATTATACCCCAATAGAAATGTTTAAAAAAATAAATAAATAAATAAAAGTAGAAGAGATATAAACATTCTAACAAAAAGTCCTCAGGCTAAGATTGCTTGAGACTCTGTTTCCTAACACAGTGAAAATCTTTTCAAGAGAATGATTTTTTGAAATCTGATTCAGGCTCCTACTCGGTCAGTGTTAAATGCACCCTAACCAATTTCTGTCTTTAATCTAAAAGGTGTGTCATCTTTAGGTGGTAAGTTCATTTATTTTTTTCTGTATCTTCATATGTGCTGTATTAATTTCCTAGGGGTTCTGGAACAAATTATCATAAACTTGGTTACTTAAAACAACAGAAATTCTCCACAGTACTGGAGGCTAGAAGTCCCAAATCAAAGTGTTGGCTGGGTTGTCCTCTCTCTGAAGGCCATAAGAAAGTCTTCATTCTTCCTCTTCCTAGGTTGTGGAGATTGCTGGCAATCTTTGCCATTCCTTTGCTTGAAACTGCATCACTCCAATTTCTGCCTCCATCTTCACATGGTGTTCTACCCGGTGTGTGTCTCTGTGTCTTCAAATAGGCTTTTCCTCTCTATGCATGTGTCTCCAGCTCTAAATTGCCCTCATATTATAAAGACACCAATCATACTGTATTTAAGGTCCACCTTAATCCAGTATGACCTCATCTTAACTTGATTACATTTGAAATACCCTATTGCCAAATAAGGTCACATTTAGAGGTTTCAAGTGAACATGAACTTGAGGGTGACACAATTCAAGCCAGTGCATATACCTATCATATTGTCTAGTTAAGCTTTAATGCATTATAAATAATCTTAGTTTGCCTTATTCTCAGGCAACTTTTCAGCTACCAATTTACAAGTTATTTTGAGTGTGTATATCTTCCATTTTAAATTATTTCTTTTCTATGTTCTACCTTATACTTGACATTCCTCCTCACTCAAATCCTGTGCCCTCATGCTTCTTATTAGCTGTCTTGTTTCTCAAATGCTTATAAATTTCTAAAGTTTCTCACTCTGCCTGAGACATATCTCTCTCCTCTTTCTTCCCTCAACTTCTTTCTAAATTGGGGCTAATTTATTTTAAATGTTTTATTTTAATTTTAACTGGTTTTACATACTCAAATGGAGAAGATGAATAGCAGCTATGAAACAAGGAGATGGTCCCATGAAAGGTCAAGTACATATTTCCAGAAGTTCAGATAATTTGAACAAACATGGTATGAAATAATTATTGTTTTGAGTTTGCTTTTTAGTAGCCATGTGGTATAATTTATTAGAAGGTTCCAAATTAATATAAAGATGGATATGAAAAACATCTAACAAAAGTAAGTGCATATTTAAAAAGATTGAGAAGCACAGTATATTTTTCCTTTCAGATATATTTTCCCCCGAAATGGCTGTTGAACTTTTTTCTTAAAGTATAAAGTTAACCAACTTTAAGAGATGACTGAAATAAAAACAGTGACTACAAAACCTATCATACTCTTACAAAAATGTGCGACTTATCCAAATCAAATATGTAAACTTAAATATAGCTATTTTCAAGTTAACAATTGTTTTTTGATGTTTGTACATATCAAATAATCTGCTCATATTCTTAATAAATAAATTCAGTAGCTTTTGTAAAGTGCTGATATGATAGCTGAGATTTCCAGCAATTTATAGCCCATGATGCACTTCATATACTACTCTATATATTCAGTCACAGGAACTCTTTTTGTGATTCACTGAGACTGAGCAGTAGTGGCCTGAGACTTTAATTTTTCTGCTGGTCTTCAACTGATCTCTGACAGAGTCAAAAAACTCTTGGTGGGGCTTCCCTGGTGGCGCGGTGGTTGAGAGTCCGCCTGCCAATACAGGGGACATGGGTTCGTGCCCCGGTCCGGGAAGATCCCACATGCTGCAGAGCGGCTAATCCCGTGAGCCATGGCCGCTGAGCCTGTGAATCCGGAGCCTGTGCTCCGCAACGGGAGAGGCCACAACAGTGAGAGGGCCTCGTACCGCAAAAAAAAAAAAACAAAACAAACAAAAAAAAAACAACTCTTGGCATTTGCATTTTGATATCAGTGATTTCAACTCTTTGATGGTGTAGTATAAATTTTAATTTTGTTCTCCTTAGCCTGGGCTGTCTCTTTAATAACAAAGAGAACTAGAGAGCTACCAAGTATTCACATATGAACATATCTTTGTTTTTCTCCACTCATCATCTTAAAGGCATCATTGTCATCAAATATTGACAGTTATAGAACATGTTTCCATTACTTTTTAAATGAATAATATACTTTTATAGCGTTCATGATATGGAGAATTGATAAACATCTCAAAAATATCTCTTGAGAAGGTCAAATACCTGTAGTCTTTGCCTATGTTTACTCCACATTAAAAAAAAATAGGCTCTCATGAGCAATAAGGAGTTAATATCCAAAATATATAAACAGCTTATACAACTCAATATAAAAAAAAACAAAAATGGGCAGAAGAACTGAATTGATATTTTCTCAAAGAAAATACACAGATGGCCAACAGGCACATGAAAAGATGCTCAACATTGCTAATCATTAGAGAAATGCAAATCAAAACCACAATGAGATATCACCTCACACCTGTCAGAATAGGTATTATCAAAAAGACCACAAATAACAAATGTTGGCAAGGATATGGAGAAAAAAGAACGCTAGTACACTCTTGGTGGGGATGTATTGATAAATTAGTGCAGCCACTGTGGAAAACAGTATGGAGGGTCCTCAAAAACTAAAAATACAACTACCATATGATCCAGGAATTCCACTCCTGGCTATGTATCCAAAGAAAACAAAAACACTAACTCAAAAAGATACATGCACCCCAATGTTCAGAGCAGCATTTTTTACAATAGCCAAGATACAGAAGCAACCTAAACATCCATCAACAAATAAATGGATAAATAAGAAGTGGTATATATATATATATATATATATATATATATATATATATATACACACACACACACACACACACACATATATATACATATATATACATATATATAATGGAATATTACTCAATCATAAAAAATAATGAAAATTTTGCCATTTGCCACAACATGGATGGACCTGGAGAATATTATTCTTAGTGAAATAAGTCAGAGAGAGAAAAGTAAATACTGTATGTTATCACTTGTATGTGGAATCTAAAAAAAATGAAATGAATGAATATAACAAAACAGAAACAGACTTGCAGATATAGAGAACAAACTAGTTGTTACTGGTGGGAAGAGGGAAGAGGGAAAGGCAAGATGAAGTAGGTGGTTAAGATGTACAAAATTTATATAAAATAAATAAGCTACAAGCGTACACCACACAGCACAGGGAATTATAAGAAATATTTTATAATAACTTTAAGTGGATATAATCTATAAAAATATTGAACCACTATGTTATACACTAATATAACAAAGAATTGTTTTCAGAAAATAATGAAACAATTTGGAAGTTGCAAAAAAAAAGAAAGAAAGAGAAAGAAAATAGACTCTCTTGGTGGACTAATACAAATTACTCCTCAAGAAACATACCTCACATGAGACTCTGAAGGCAAAGGGGGCTCTGTTTATCATCTCTGCTCTCCTCACTTCCCCTTTGTCAAACCTCACCAGATTCTAGATGAAAACAATCCAGAACAGGAGAGTGTGTGGTATCGTGGTAAAGATTAATCAATGTTGCATCAGTGTTGGTAGGCTGCTTGCTAGGCTATCTTGGGCAATTTCCCTGGCTTTTTTTTTTTTTTTTTTCGGTACATGGGCCTCTCACTGTTGTGGCCTCTCCCGCTGCAGAGCACAGGCTCCGGATGTGCAGGCTCAGCGGCCATGGCTCACGGGCCCAGCCACTCCGCGGCATGTGGGACCTTTCTGGACTGGGGCACGAGCCCGTGTCCCCTGCATCGGCAGATGGACTCTCAACCACTGCACCACCAGGGAAGCCCTTTCCTGGCTTTTTGAAGCTTCAGTTTTGGTAGCTGTATATCAGTAATAATGACAGTACCATCTCATAGGTTTATATTAAAAATGAAAATGAAATATTGCATTCATATCTTTCAGTACCCTCAAGAAAAGTTAGATATCACTTAAAATTTCCCTCTTTTTCTAAAAAAAAATATTCTTCTGATATATAAAATTCAAAAGGTTCATTAGTAAAGATTGGAGAAAAAGTAATTCTATTTACACTTGTGCTGTTATGTTATGATTCTTGCAAAAATGTAAGCATAGTCAAAGACAACATGTAGCAATCACAGCCCAAGTGGATCCACAAAGAATTAAGCAACTCTTTGATGACATAAAAGTTGTTTATGGTAGATGACAGCAGTGGTGGTTGGTGGTAGGAATAATGATGTGGCATCTAAGAAGAACAAAGTATACAATTTATCTGAACAATATTGTATCTCCAAATAAAGTCTTGAGAGATTTCAGTGAGACACAGCAAACATTTCTGGAACTTGCTGTGAGAAAATTCTCATGTTGAGAGTTTAGCTAAGTTATTCCATGGCATTGCTGCCTTGGCATTCATTTTGTTTGTCCAAGTGATGTGGGGACCTTAAACTGACACTAGTCCCCTCATGCAACTGTATGGCCTAGATAACAGCCCTCAGACTTACAAGCAAGTATAAATTCCTAATAAGACTTCCCCAACAGCCTGTGTGATCAACAATCTCTCCCACCTCCCAGGGTCTTCTCCTTGAGCTCCCCTTAGATAAAAAACCCTGTATAGCTAACCAAAGCCCCACTATTTTTGGTTTGAATTGACTAATTGACTAAACCTTACCCCCCAAACCCCAAAACATTTCACCCATGGACTCTAATAAAGACATGTGCCCCACCCCTAGTCCTACCTTTCTTTCTGCCTGCCCTCTGCCTTGAGCTCCCCATATGGCCCCTGGAGCCATGCCATGTACTTCCTCCAGGACTTGTGAATAATAAACATCTGTATTTCAGCTTCTCTTGTCTGTTGTTGACCTGTTCAACTGTGGCTCACCACCCACCACCCTATGCTCTAATTAACAAATGTTAACAAAGTCATAAACCTTAACAAAATTATGATACCAACTACATTTTGGTTCACTACGAAGGAGTGGGAAAAACAAAACCTTGAAGCAGAAAACCATCCAGCATCAGAGACAGCTTGAAAAAAAATGGTGGATAAAGGTTTATAGATGAGAATTTGACAATTTTAAAATGTTACCTCCTGATTATATATGAATTATTTGGTTTTATGTAAATATCAACACATTTTCTAAATTGAGTGTTCCCATTTTAAAGAAAAGATAGCTGAGAGACACAAGGGATCCTGACTTAACTAAAAAAGTCATTTCTGTATTTGAGGCTGCAATTGCTTTTCCTTTAACTTCTCTTGGGTGTTTTCTGTAATATTACAATATGAACCACAAAGAAGATTAAAATGAGGAAGAGCCAAATAACTGCAAGAAAACAACTAAAGGAGAAAATAATAGGGGAAAAAGACAAAGATTCTTCAGAGATGACACTGTATATATTAAAAACAAACAAACAAACAAAAAATCACAAGTCTCAGGGCTTCTCAGAGATAGTGGTTTGATTTTTAATGCTTTTGCCATAAAACTGTAACTTCCCCTAAGAAACTATTCTTATCCTATTGTTATTAAAACAATATAATACTTAACTTAAAATTATTCAGCTGGGTCCTGTACTCTATATCTTGAAAGGGATTGAATACTTACTTCTTTTGTTGAACAGAAATAAAAATAGAGAATACAATTCAGGCCACGGAGTAGTGTCTAAAGAGTTTGCAGCATCTTTTTTTTTTCTTCAATTATTCACGTACGATTTGTGACATAGGTTATAATTATTTTTTTTAAATTATATTCAAAGGTGCTATTACACCATTTAGAATGACATGAGCTTGTTTTCAGCTTACCCCAATATTAGTAAACTATGGGGAGGGAAAGTGATTTATAGTCCTATGATTAGGTCTCAGCCTTTTGGTGAGCCTGGATCCCTGAACAGTGACCATCACCAAGTGCTTCGCAATGACTTCCCCCTCCTAATTAGATGAGACAGGATGGTTAGAGGAGTCTGAAGTTGGGTATTTCCCTCCCCTCAGGTAGGTTAGGTTCTGATACTACCTCAGCAATTTAGACTCTGGTTAAATAGCTTCGCCTGAGAGCAAGTCTTGTTAAGAACAGAATGCTTATAAGTATTTCAAAATGGTTCCTTCTCCCATCCCACTGCCATAAATCTGTGGAAAATTTTTGTCTGATATTTACTGTGAGAATCTAGTAGAATTTCTGGATGTAAAATTCACAAAAGTGTGGGAGGTCCCACATAGATAACTGGGTCCCCCTGGAGTTTTTAACTTTCCAAGGTGTCCACACTGAGCCTTCAGCAATTGGGCAGTTATGGTGTAGGTTTTCCTATCCTGGCTCTTGTTGCTGTGGAGATTTCTGCTCATGGCCTCCTGCTCCAGTAAGTTGTGATTCTCTGAATTTGTCTGCCCCTCCAACTTTTTGGGTTGCGTGTTGCTGTGTGACCAAATTTCTCCAATGATCTGAGAAGAGTTGTTGAATTTTTAGTTTTGCTCAGGTTTTTTACTTGTTGTTAGGACAGAGGAGTGACCTCTAAAATCCTTATAGGCTAGACAGGAAAATTAAAGTAGAGGTTGGAAGAATTTTGAGAGGCATAAGAGAAAGTCTAAATTGCCTTAACCAGATCTAGCGTTTTTAAGCCACTGCTAGTGAGGGCTCAGAAGGACATGAGGAAAATGTTCTTGGAAAGTAGAAGAAAGGGGATGGTTGTCAGGTAGTAACAGATAGCTTAGCAAAATTGCCTCCTGCAGTCATGTGGAAAACAGAAAGCATAAGTGATGAACTTGGCAAAAGAGTGAAGGAGAATCTCAAGCAAGTATAAAAGTTCTGCCTGGTTTCTTCTTCCTGCTCTTAGGGATGCTTTTTGGAATCTATGGCAGGACTGTATAGGTAAATGAGAGCACATACCCTTAGAATGTTGGGGTAAAACTATAGGTTCTCTGGAGACAACACTTCTCCCTTTAGAAAGAGATTTTGCCTTGTGATAGGACCTTAGCAGAGGTTGCTTTCTTGACTGTAGACCATGTTACCATGTAACCTGAACTCCCTGTCATGAACTGGATGTCTGACCCACCCTGGCAGAAGATTGGAAGTACACGGCAACACTCCATCATCAGATATAAGTGGTATATATGATATCAGACTCAAATAAACCCTGAATGCACAAATAAGTTGCATGGAAGTAGCTATCCATGGACCCTGCTCCTAATATATTGCCTTTTCTTTCTCTCAGTAAACACATATGGTCCCATGAGACATTCCCTATGACCAGTTTACTGAGGAAATGAAAACTTGAGCCTGTTTAACCGATGGTCCTGGTACCACCTAAGAGTCAACAGTTTCAGTACTTCATTCCCACTCTGAGAGAACTCTGAATAGCTTTCTGAAAGGAAGTTATCAAAGTGGGCAGAACTTCAAACAGCTTATTAGTTATTCATTTTGCCTGGGAAAAGAGATGGACCATGATAGAAATCTACATCAATTCATAGGCTGTGGACAATTTTTTGACTGGATGGTTAGGGACTTAGAACATGATTGGAAAACTGATGGCAAGGAGATCTGGGATAGACCGCTCTGAATGAGTATAGAATGTCAGGATATTTGTGCCCCATGTGAATCCTCCCTAAAAATTGACCTAGAAAGTAAAAAATGTAAATAATCCCACAAAAGGATAACTCAGTCTGTGGATGCCAGTCAGACTGTATCTCAAGCCTTTCCTGTCATTGCCCAATGGGTACATAAAAAAAGTGGCCATAGAGATTAGGCATAAGCTCAGCAATATGGTCTTTCACTCACCACGGCTGACCTAGATATAGTCACACCTGGGTGCCCAATCTGCCAGCATCAGAGGCAAACACTGACTACTGTTCCCCAAGATGATCAGCCAGCCACTTGGTACAGGCTGATTACATTGGACCACTTCCATCATGGAAGGGGTAGCACTGTGTTCTTACTGAAATAGACATGTACTCTGGGTATGGAGTTGTATTTCCTGCTTGCTATGATTCTGCCAAAACCACCATCCATGGACTTAGAGAATGCCATATTCACCACTATGGTACTCTATGAAGTATTGCTTATGACCAAGGAATCCATTTCACAGCAAATGAAGTGTGGCAATGGGCCCATGCTCAAGGAATTTACTGATCTTACCATGGTGTCCAAAATTCTGTAGCAGCTGGATTGATAGAAAGGTGTAATAGCCTTTTGAAGTCTCAATTACAGTACCAAAAACATGCCAATACCTTATACTGCTGAACTGATGTCCTTCAGATTGTGGTATATGCTCTAAATATGTCTCACGTATGGTGCTATTTCTTCCATAGTCAAGAAAAAAGGAGGGGAAGTAGGCATGGATTCTCTAACTATTCCTTCTTATTATCTACTGTAAAACATTTCTTCCTGTGCCCAAGACTTTAGGCTCTGCTGGCTTAGAGGTCTTAGTTTCAATGGGAGCAACTTCCACCAGGAGACACATTGATTCTATTAAACTGGAAATTTAGACTGCTACCTGGACACTTTGTTCTTCTTATGCCTCTGAATAAACAGGTAAAGAAAGGAGTTACTGTACTGCCTGGGTTGATTGATCCTGACTATGAAGGGGAAATTGAGTTGCTATGATACAAGGGGAGTAAAGAGAAGTTCATCTGGAATACAGGTGATATTGTCTTGTGACTAAAGTAAGTGGAAAAACTAAAGTCCAATTTGCAAGAGTGTGGCCCATACTTTTCAAAAATGAAGGTGTGGATAAATCCACTGGGCAAAGAAACATGATCAACTGGAGTATTTACTAAGACCAAAGGGAATGCAGAAAGGATAGTAGAAAAAGTAGTTATACATACCAGCTCTACTCACATGACCGGTTGCAGAAACAAGGACTTTTGTAAGAATCGTAATTCTATGTTTTTTATTTGGATTTGCTCTGCATATATTGATATATTAGCCAACTATTTTTATCTTTCTCATCTCTTCCCCTTATCCTCTATCATAAAGTGTGTTAGTAAAATAATATATTTATTTTTCAGTATTGAAGTTATAGAATATCAAAGAAAGGGAGAGTGTGAATCAGCTATGAAAAGAGAGGGTGAATATTTATGTTCAAGGATTTCTCGTCTCTTCTGCAGATAAGTTTAATGTGTTTTTGGTGTATGTGGGACAGTTGTGTTATGTTAAGTGAAAATATTACTTTGTTATTGTCTTTATTTGAAGATGCAGTATGGTTTAAAGATATGTGTGCATATACCAGATTGACAAAAGGTGGCTTCTGTTGGCTTAGTGATGTGTCTAAATGGGTGGGCCGAACTGCCTTTCTGAGAATTCCCTTTCTGGTAGGTTTCCAGTTAGGGTAGAATACAAGAGAGTTTCTTTAGTGAGAATTGAAGAATGTAGGGAGAAAGTAGCCACTGACAGCCTACATGTACCTCTCAATGTTATTCCATCCAACATTAATCTGCATGTTGCTGCAAGGGAATTTTGCCAATGTAATTACAGTTCCAAATTAGTTGACTTTGAACTGACCAAAAGGGAGATTATGTTTGGGCCTCAATAAATCAGGTGTGAGCCTTTTAAAATGGAATAGATCCTTCTTGAAAATTAGGTACTCGAAAAAACAGGAGGGACTGTAATTTCTGTCCCTTGGGTTCCCTGGATCTTCCCATCCAGACTGTTTACTTGTGGAATTGGGCTTCTTTAACTTGCAACTCTGTAATAAACATGTACACACAGACACACACACACACACACACACACACACACAAACATAGGTATGTATATACACGCACACATATATCTCCTACTGGTTCTGCTCCTCTGGTTAAACCCTTTATTGATATACTATATATTCATTTTTTTAGGCTTCCTTGCAAATATTTCATATGGGTGTGATAAGAAGGACCAGCCATCCAAGGCTTCAGAATCAGAGCAGTGATGTAAAGAAACAGAAGCAGTGGAGCTCCTTCTCTGACAAGGACACTATCAACACCCAATTTTAGCAGTACCAGAGCACAAATCCAGCATCCAGTGTCTGTTCAATTGATGACATATGCTGAAGCTTCAAGGATCTGGAAGGGATAGCAGAGAGTCGTCAGTGGAATAGCTCCGTGGTATGATTATATCTGCATAGCTTTCTTTGTTCCTAACCATTTTCTACCCCAGTACTCTAGTGTTTCCAAGGCATCTATGAATTGCACAATATACTTTCAACACATTTCTTGTCTTATTTAATAAGCCACTTGTTTCTGTTGGTTACAACTAAGAACATTGACATGTGTTTTTGACACCTAGACTCAACTCCCCAAGATCAGGAACTGTTTATTCTGCTTCTTTTCTCTCCTTTTCTAGTGTTACTTAAGAAATGCTTCTTGCATGCATCTATGAATATATGAATCTGGTTCCTGCAATTGTGTCCATATTTCCAACTAATTTGGCTTAGTTGTTTGCTGATCTTTCTGTTTTGTTGTTTATTCTTCCTTCTTTCTTTTTTTTTTTTTTCAGGAGACTGTTAAATGTGAAGTCTCTAAGTCAGAATAAATGGATTTGAATACTGATTTTAAATTATACTAGCTCTTGACCTTAGGCACAGCACTAAAACTCCACATGGCTAAGCTTTTTCATATTAAAAATTGGCATAATTGTGGTATCTAACACAAAGGGTAACTAGTTATTAAATTTTAATCTGATAATACAAATAAATGACTTATTTTTTTTATCTTTGTTGCTGTTCCTAGAATCATTTATTGAGCAGCTGCTGGTAATTGTATTTTTATATTTTCATAATAAAATTTTTCTTGAATATTTTATTTACATATATTCTCTCTCACATACATAAACAACATTAATATAAAATTTTCTCAGTGTTCCTCTAGACATTTATTTTTTTAGCATCTTTATTGGAGTATAATTGCTTTACAATGGTGTGTTAGTTTCTGCTTTATAAAAAGTGAATCAGTTATACATATACATATATCCCCATATCTCCTCCCTCTTGCGTCTTGCTCCCACCCACCCAATCCCACCCCTCTAATTGGTAACAAAGCACCAAGCTAATCTCCCTGTGCTATGTGGCTGCTTCCCACTAGCTGTCTATTTTACATTTGGTAGTATACATAAGTCCATGCCACTCTCTCACTTCGCCCCAGCTTACACTTCCCCCTCCCGTGTCCTCGAGTCCATTCTCTACATCTGCATCTTTATTCCTCTCCTGCCCCTAGGTTCTTCATAACCATTATTTATTTCTTTTAGATTCCATACATATGTGTTAGCATATGGTATGTGTTTTTCTCTTTCTGACTTCCCTCACTCTGTATGACAGACTCTAGGTCCATCCACCTCACTACAAATAACTCAATTTCATTTCTTTCTATGACTAATATTCCATTATATATGTGTGCCACATCTTCTTTATCCATTCATCTGTCAATGGAAACTTAGGTTGCTTCCATGTCCCGGCTATTGTCAAAAGAGCTGCAATGAACATTGTGTTACATGACTCTTTTTGAAGAGGTGTGAGGTGATACTTCACTGTAGTTTTTATTTGCATTTCTCTAATGATTAGAGATGTTGATCATTCTTTCATGTGTTTGCTGGCAATCTGTAGGTCTTCTTTGGAGAAATGTCTATTTAGGTCTTCTGCCCATTTTTGGATTGGGTTGTTTGTTTTTTTTGATATGGAGCTGCATGAGCTGCTTGTAAATTTTGGAGATTAATCCTTTGTCAGTTGCTTCATTTGCGAATATTCTCTTCCATTCTGAGGGTTTTCTTCTCGTCTTGTTTATGGTTTTCTTTGCTCTACAAAAGCTTTTAATTTTCATTAGGTTCTATTTGTTTATTTTTGTTTTTATTTTTATTTTTCTAGGAGGTGGGTCAAAAAGGATCTTGCTGTGATTTATGTCATAGAGTGTTATACCTATGGTTTCCTCTAAGAGTTTAATAGTGTCTGGCCTTACATTTAGGTCTTTAATCCATTTTGAGCTTATTTTTGTGTATGGTGTTAGGGAGTGTTCTAATTTCATTCTTTTACATGTAGCTGTCCAGTTTTCCCAGCACCACTTATTGAAGAGGCTGTCTTTTCTCCATTGTATATTCTTGCCTCCTTTATCAAAAATAGGGTTTATCACTGGGCTTTATATCCTGTTCCATTGATCTATATTTCTGTTTTTGTGCCAGTACCATACTCTCTTGATTACTGTAGATTTGTGGTATAGTCTGAAGACAGGGAGCCTGATTCCTCCAGCTCGCTTTTTCTTTCTGAAGATTTCTTTGGCTATTCGGGGTCTTTTGTCTTTCCATATAAATTGTGGAATTTTTTGTTCTAGTTCTGTGAAAAATGCCATTGGTAGTTTGATAGGGATTGCATTGAATCTGTAGATTGCATTGGGTAGTATAGTCATTTTCACAATGTTGATTTTCCAATCCAAGAACATGGTATATCTCTCCATCTATTTGTATCATCTTTAATTCCTTTCATCAGTGTCTTCTAGTTTTCCACATACAGGTTTTTTGTCTCCTTAGGTAGGTTTATTCCTAGGTATTTTATTCTTTTTGTTGCAGTAGTAAATGGGAGTGTTTCCTTAATTTCTCTTTCAGATTTTTCACCATTAGTGTATAGGAATGCAAGAGATTACTATGTATTAATTTTCTTTCCAGCTACATTACTGAATTCATTGATTAGCTCTAGTAGTTTTCTGGTAGCATCTTTAGGATTCTCTATGTATAATATCATGTCATCTGCAAACAGTGACAGCTTTACTTCTTCTTTTCCAATTTGGATTCATTTTATTTCTTTTTTTTTCTCTGATTGCTGTGGCTAAAACTTCCGAAACTATGTTGAATAATAGTGGTGAGAGTGGGCAACTTTGTCTTGTGTCTGATCTTAGTGGAAATGGTTTCAGTTTTTCACCATTGAGAATGATGTTGGCTGTGGGTGTTTCATATATGGACTTTATTATGTTGAGGTAAGTTACATCTATGCCTACTTTCTGGTGCGTTTTTATCATAAATGGCAGTTGAATTTTGTCAAAACCTTTTTTGCATCTATTGAGATGATCATATGGTTTTACTCCTTCCATTTATTAATATGGTGCATCACATTGATTGATTTGCATATATTGAAGAATCCTTGCATTCCTAGGATAAACCCCACTTGATCATGGTGTATGATCCTTTTAATGTGCTATTGGATTCTGTTTGCTAGTATTTTGTGGAGCACTTTTCCATCTATGTTCATCAGTGATATTGATCTGTAGTTTTCTTTCCTTCTGATATCTTTGTCTGGTTTTGCTATCAGGGTAATGGTGGTCTTGCAGTATGTGTTTGGGAGTGTTCCTCCCTCTGCTATATTTTGAAGAGTTTGAGAAAGATAGGTGTTAGCTCTTCTCTAAATGTTTGATAGAATTCACCTGTGAAGCCATCTGGTCCTGGTCTTTTGTTTCTTGGAAGATTTTTAATCACAGTCTCAATTTCAGTGCTTGTGATTGGTCTGTTTATATTTTATATTTCTTCCTGGTTCAGTCTCAGAAGGTTGTGCTTTTCTAAGAATTTGTTCATTTCTTCCAGGTTGTCCATTTTATTGGCATATAGTTGCTTATAGTAATCTGTTATGATCCTTTGTATTTCTGCAGTGTCAGTTGTTACTTCTCCTTTTTTCATTTCTAATCCTATTGATTTGGATCTTCACCAGTTTTTTCTTGATGAGTCTAGCTAATGGATTATTAAATTTGTTTATTTTCTCAAAGAACCAGCTTTTAGTTTTATTGATCTCTGCTATTGTTTCCTTCATTTCTTTTTCCTTTATTTCTGATCCAATCTTTATGACTTCTTTCCTTCTGCTAAATTAGGTTTTTCTTGTTCCCTTTCTCTAATTACTTTAGGTGTAACATTAGGTTGTTTATTTGAGATGTTTCTTGTTTCTTGAGGTAGGATGGTATTGCTATAAACTTCCCTCTAAGAACAGCTTTTGCTGCATCCCATAGGTTTTAGGGCATCGTGTTTTCATTGTCAATTGTTTCTAGGTTTTTTTTTTTTATTTCCTTTTTGATTTCTTCAGTTATCTCTTGATTATTAAGTTGTGTAATGTTTAGCCTCCATGTGTTTGTATCTTTTACATATTTTTTCCTGTAATTGATATCTAGTCTCATAGCATTGTCCTCGGAAAAGATACTTGATATGATTTCAATATTCTTAAATTTACAAAGGCTTTGCTTGTGACCCAAGATATGATGTATCCTGGAGAATGTTCCATGAGCACTTGAGAAGAAAGTGTATTGTTTTTGGATGGAATGTCCTATAAATATCAATTAAGTCTATCTTGTTTAATGTATCATTTAAAGCTTGTGTTTCCTTATCTATTTTCATTTTGGATGATCTGTCTGTTGGTGAATATGGGGTGTTAAA
The DNA here is from genome assembly GCF_039906515.1 of Pseudorca crassidens. Lineage (NCBI taxonomy): Eukaryota > Metazoa > Chordata > Mammalia > Artiodactyla > Delphinidae > Pseudorca > Pseudorca crassidens. The sequence continues at coordinate 64,266,449 of NC_090312.1, read as the reverse complement.
GTCCCTTACCAGATTTGTGTTACTGTCAATTTCCCCTTTTATGCCTGTGAGCATTTGCTTTATGTATTGAGGTGCTCCTATGTTGGGTGCATAAATATGTACAAATGTTATATCTTCTTGGATTGATCCCTTGATCATTATGTAGTGTCTTTCTTTGTCTCTTGAAATAGTCTTTACTTTAAAGTCTATTTTCTCTGATATGAGATTTGCTACTCCAACTTTCTTTTGATTTCCATTTGCATGGAATATCTTTTTCCATCCCCTCACTTTCAATCTGTATGTGTCCCTATGTCTGAAGTGGGTCTCTTGTAGACAACATACATACAGGTCTTGCTTTTGTATCCATTCAGCTAGTCTATGTCCTTTGTTTGGAGCATTTAATCCATTTACATTTAGGGTAATTATAGATATGTATGTTCCTATTACCATTTTCTTAATTGTTTTGGTTTGCTATTGTAGGTGTTTTCCTTCTCTTGTGTATCCTGCCTAGAGAAGTTCCTTTAGGATTTGTTGTAAAACTGGTTTGGTGGTGTTGAATTCTCTTAGCTTTTTCTTGTCTGTAAAGGTTTTAATTTCTCTGTCGAATCTAAATGAGATCCTTGCTGGGTAAGTAATCTTAGTTGTAGTTTTTTCCCCTTCATCCCTTTAAATATGTCCTGCCACTCCCTTCTGGCTTGCAGAGTTTCTGCTGAAAGGTCAGCTGTTAACCTTATGGGAATTCCCTTGTATGTTATTTGTTCTTTTTCCTTTGCTGGTTTTAATATTTTTTCTTTGTATTTAATTTTTGATAGTTTGATTAATATGTGTCTTGGTGTGTTTTTCTTTGGATTTTTCCTGCATGGGACTCTCTGCACTTCCTGGACTTGATTAACTGTTTCCATTCTCACATTAGGGAAGTTTTCAACTATATTCTCTTCAAATACTTTCTCAGTCCCTTTCATTTTCTCTTCTTCTTCTGGGACCCCTATAATTCGAATGTTGGAGCGTTTATTGTCATCCTAGAAGTATCTGAGACTGTCCTCTATTCTTTTAACTCTTCTTTCTTTATTCTGCTCTGCAGTAGTTATTTCCACTATTTTATTTTCCAGATCACTTATCCATTTTTCTGCCTCAGTTATTCTGTTATTGATTCTTTCTAGAGAATTTTTAATTTCATTTATTGTGTTATTTATCATTGTTTGTTTGCTCACAGTTCTTCTAAGTCCTTCTTCAATGTTTCTTGTATTTTCTCCATTCTATTTCCAAGATTTTGGATCATCTTTACTATCATTGCTCTGAGTTCTTTTCATGTAGACTGCCAACTTCCTCTTCATTTGTTTGTTGAGATGGGTTTTTACCTGCTCCTTCATCTGCCGTGTGTTTCTCTGTCTTCTCATTCTTAATTTACTGTGTTTGGGGTCTCATTTTCACAGGCTGCAGGTTCATTGCTCCCGTTGTTTTCGGTATCTGCCCCCAGTGGCTAAGGTTGGTTCAGTGGGTTGTGTAGGCCCCCTGGTGGAGGGGACTAGTGCCTGTGTTCTGGTGGTTGAGGCTTGATCTTGTCTTTCTGATAGGCCAGACCACATCTGGTGGTGTGTTTTGGGGTGCCTGTGACATTATGATTTTAGGCAGCCTCTCTGCTAATGGATGTGGTTATATTCTTTTCTTGCTAGTTGTTTGGCATAGGGTGTCCAGTACTGTACCTTTCTCATCATTGAGTGGCGCTGGGTCTTAGCATTGAGATGGAGATCTCTGGGAGAGCTTTTGCCATTTGATATTACTTAGAGCAGGGAGGTCTCTAGTGGACCAATGTCCTGAACTCGGCCCTCCCACCTCAGAGGCACAGTCCTGACACCCGGCCAGAGCACCAAGACCCTGTCAGGCACACAATTCAGAAGAAAAGGGAGAAAAAAATAGTGCTAACAAGAGAAAAATAAACAAATAAAGATAATCTAATAAAAAATAATTATTAAAAGTAAAAAAAAATTAAAAGTAATAAAAAAAGAAAAAAAAAAAGAAAGAAGAGAGCAACCAAACCATAAAACAAATCCACCAATGATAAGAAGCCCTAAAACTATACTAAAAAAAAATTAATTAATTAAAAATATAAATAAAAACGGACAGACAGAACCCTAAGAAAAAGGGTAATAGCAAAGCTATAGAGACAAAATCACACAACAAAGCATACACATACACACTCACAAAAAGAGAAAAAGGAAAAAAAAAAAAATATATATATATATATATATATATATCATTGCTCCCAAAGTCCACCTCCTCAATTTGGGATGATTCGTTGTCTATTCAGGTATTCCACAGATGCAGGTACATCAAGTTGATTGTGGAGATTTAATCCACTGTTCTTGAGGCTGCAGGGAGAAATTTCCCTTTCTCTTCTTTGTTCGCACAGCTCCTGGAGTTCAGCTTCGGATTTGGCCCTGCCTCTGTGTGTAGGTCGCCTGACGGGGTCTCTTCCTCACTCAGACAAGAGGGGGTTAAAGTAGAAGCTGATAAGGGGGCTCTGGCTCACTCAGGCCGTGGGGAGGAGAGGTACAGAATGCTGGGCGAGCCTGCGGCAGCAAAGGCCAGCATAATGTTGCACCAGCCTGAGGGGCACCGTGTGCTCTCCTGGGGAAGTTGTCCCTGGATCACGGGACCCTGGCAGTGGCGGGCTGCACAGGCTCCCGGGAGGGGAGGTGTGGAGAGTGACCTGTGCTTGCACACACGCTTCTTGGTGGTGGCAGCATCAGCTTTAGCGTCTCATGCCCATCTCTGGCGTCCGAGCTGATAGCCGTGGCTCACGCCTCTCTCTGGAGCTCATTTAGGTGGTGCTCTGAATCCCCCTCCTCGTGCACCCTGAAACAATGGTCTCTTTCCTCTTAGACAGGTCCAGACTTTTTGCAGGACATCCTCCTGGCTAGTTGTGGTGCACTAGCCCCCTTCAGGCTGTGTTCACGCAGCCAACCCCAGTCCTCTCCATGGGATCCGACCTCCGAAGCCGTAGCCTCAGCTCCCAGCCCCCACCCGCCCTGGCGGGTGAGCAGACAAGCTTCTCGGGCTGGTGAGTGTTGGTCAGCACTGATCCTCTGTGCGGGAATCTCTCCACTTTGCCTTCTGCACCCCTGTGGCTGTACTCTCCTCCGTGGCTCCAAAGCTTCCCCCCGCCACCCCCATCTCCACCAGTGAAGGGGATTCTTAGTGTGTGGAAAGTTTTCCTCCTTCACAGCTCCTTCCCCGAGGTGCAGGTCCCGTCCCTATTCTTTTGTCTCTGCTTTTTCTTTTTCTTTTGCCCTACCCAGGTACATGGGGAGTTTCTTGCCTTTTGGTAAGTCTGAGGTCTTCTGCCAGCGTTCAGTAGGTGTTCTATAGGAGTTGTTCCACATGTAGATGTATTTCTGATGTATTTGTGGGGAGGAAGGTGAACTCCACGTCTTATTCCTCCACCATCTTGAAGCTATTCCCCATAATAAAATTTTATAAGAGAAGTTTTATCATGTAATTACACTAAACCCAATTGTCCAATATGCTATAATACAACCATAAAGTAAATTTTGTTTATATAGTATTTTTAAATCCTAAAAATAAACACATTTGTGTAAAATCTACAAATAAGGGATTATTTCCATTTCCTTTTTTGGGGTGGACTTTTTCCTATTTGGGGACAGTATGGTATAATTATATGGAGACACTTACTAGAGGATTTAATGATATTAATATGTAAGTTTGTCTTCACCACTCTTTGCAGTAGTTGTTCACAGGTTTGAGTTTATCCACAAAGTATTTTGATGGGAAGCAATAAAATAATTCATGCAAACAAATATAACATTGCAGAAAGCCTAAAATTAAGTATGGCCACTACTTAAAAAATGTAATGCAGAAGCATAAAATATTTATGAAATTATGTAAATAGGCTGGATAAAGTATTACAACTAAACTTGACTACTAGTTTTCTGAAGGCTTGCCAAACTCCAAATAAAAGCTGCATTGAGTAGAATGTTTAGACATCTGGGTACTTTTTCTTTAAATTCCAGGAAAATATTCTGCATTTGGTTTGAAATGTGGCTACCTAAGTCGCTATTTCCACTACAGTCAAAATAGTTATTCTTTGTAATTTCCTGTTTGTCATATTACTTCTTTTCAACCAGCTGATGATCAAAGATACTCACAATATTTTTTTAAACTGTTTTTCCTGCCCAATTTTCTAGTTAGTGTTTTAACAGGCTTGCATTGGCAAGACAACTTTTCCTTTGACCTATTCAGGCTTTCAATCTTTAGACTTCACTCTGCTGCCAGAGCTATGCAATTTATTAAAATTAAATTGAACACTGCAAAAAATATTAACAAAGTTCAGCAGTTCACCAGATTTAACGTTGAAAATTATTTTTCCAGTCATGTTCATGTTGCAGGAAATTCTTTGAATACTGAATTTATCTTAGGCAATTTCAATCTATAATAAAACCAGGAAGTAGGCCTTATACTGTTATGTGACTTTCCTCAAAATCCTGTAAGTTAACCTCTGGAAAACTGTGTTTAGTTTAGTTCTGTTACATAAACCACATTTGGTGTCCTTATTATTTCACTAAGAATCTCCCAGTCTGAGCCCTAGCTCAGTCAACATTTACTAAATCACATATTAATAAAATGCAGACAGTTAGGGTGGTATTTGAGACATAGCTTTACACATTTAATCCAACTTCTGAATAAAGAAATTGGAATTCACACAAGTTAAACATATGTTCGGTGGAAAATAATGTCTTCAAAACATGTTCAATCTACTTTAATGTTATTTCTCACTTGCTTCTAAATAGCAATCAACGTGTGCACAAAAACAAAATGGTAGATATAGAATGATGCTCCACCTGGAAAGAGAAATATTTTTGTTCATCTTTAAAAACTATTCAAAACTTGGACTTACAAATTACCTATGTCTGGTGGCACATAAAGTATGTGTTTATCCTACATTACATCACATTGTGTTTTCTGAGTGTAGTCTCTGTGGGAAATATTAAGCCCCATATGTTGTTTTTTGTCACAATAACATGTCATCACATGCCATCATCAAAGAATTGAGCTATCTTCTTATTTTTTATTTATGGGTATTTAGAAACCATAGTTATTTGAGGAGTTTATTATAATAGCAGAGAACTAGTTCTACATTTAAGAAAAAACTAAGTATATCCATAAAGTAAATGACATAAACATTTTGGCCTGGTACCCAGACCATTTCTGTGGGTACACTTGCCATAGAAATGAGTTCCTTGTTCATTATAGGATATGTCTGTTAATTTTATTTGAATTAATTTGTTTTCCATATATAGGAAAAAAATAATTAGAATAAAGATTTTTTTATAGAATGTTAAAAATCAAAGGATGGGGTTTAATATAGATAGATCATAGTATTAAAAAAATTATTAAAACCCTTCAATGAACACTTCATCAGATAGCTTATTATGACCATAATCTATGAAAATTAAACTTGCATAGGTAATCATTGACTATAAGAATTTCAAGATTGGAGACTTTCAAACTAATAATCTCTTATTTTGAGCTCTGAATGCTAATTAAAACTCTTAATACCTACTTAAATAGATACTTTCTTGTGAAAAAATATTGGTAGACTAGATTCTTTATAATGCTTTAGAGTGTTATTAAAATATAATAATTCTGAAGTCAACAGAATGATCCTTGGAGCCCAATTTAAATACATATCTCTGTCTTCTCTGTCTTACAATTACTCATGTATGTGATCATGTCCACTTTGGGGTATCTTTGTGTCCCACTTTGTCAAATAAAACCTGAATAAAATGAAAGTGGAATTTAAAAAGCAAAATGTTTTCTGTGCATAATGCCAATGCCAATGTATAGAGGGGACATGTGAAGCAATTAAAAGACTGTGTCTAAGATATTTTATTTATAATAATAGCCAATAAAAATACTTCAGAGGAAGTATAAGAAAAGAAAGGCTTTAAAATGTAGGCCAGGAGTGTATTAGAACCCTTTATTCTCTAAAGAACAATTCTCCAAGATTTTTTATTTTAATAATGATTTAAGCATTAATTCCATGGACTGGGGATGAATATAGTTAAAGAAAGCAGAAAAATGGTTGTATGTTTGTTTGATGTTAGACTCTTATAAGTTGGAGGTTGAGAAAGAGATAAGTATTGTAAAACTGGACAAACTGCTCATCTAAACAAGAGGGTTTTTTTCAGTCTGTTTTTGTTCTGTAAATTTTTACCACCACAATAGAATTTAATAATTCTTTTTCAGAAACTAATTTTTTGGGGAAATTTTTGATTTGGGCTATGATTTATCTTGTAACAGACCAATGCTCCAGTCAAGAATACTTAGGAAATACAGGTACAGTTAAAAAATTATATATTTGAAGATATTGGTGAGATGCCAGTAAATCAGGACATAAGGGACTAAGACATTGGAAAGTAGGAAATGTAGACAGTGGAGAATTTACATTTCAGAAGTGAATTTTCTCTTGGGATAGTTGCTAATTATTGGCATTATGCTGAATTCCAAGCAGTGAAACAGAAGAGAAGCTTTTAACAAAAGTAGAAATTTTGACAATTATATAGGCACTGGAGAAGCATAAAACAAAGTCAAGGCTATCAAAGTGCTAAGACTTGGGGAACCAAGTGTTAATTGAAAAGTGAAGTTTAAAGCAGTGAACTTGATATTTAACAATTTTGTTTCTCAGTATTAGAAAAATTCTTAAATTGCACAGAAAAAGAGCCTCAAAATCTAAGTAAAAATCTTCTGAAATGCAGAGTGGAAGTTTATACAATCTCATGTTCCCGAAGACAAAAAAAAAAAAAAAAAAATTAGTTCAGAACCTGCTAAAAGAGAAAGTCCTCAGTAAACACCACAGCTCTCATTTGGGATCCCTGGAGAGCTGTGTTCTCAGAGCCAGAGTAAACCAGATATGAATGGAACATTATAAAAAGTCTGATCTGACTTTTAATCAGATGATTACCCAATGAAAGAAGGAAATTTCCCTTAACTTTATTAGCCCATCAGAGGAAAGAATAAATCCTCTCTAGAGTAAGACCACATCATCATATACCTCCATCATGTATTATACAGAAAGCATGACATTCAATCAGAAATTAATAGATAAACCAATAAACAGGTATACACACACATAGCACATACATATACAACACAAACACAAATAAACAACAGTAGCGAAAATGCCAGAAAATAGAAACAGGTTTAGAGATGGCAGTCAGTCATAAAATTTAAAATAGCTGTGAAAAATATGTTCAAAACTTGATGAAAAATGTCACCAACAACTATTTTTTGAAAAATAAATTATGAGACATTTGGTAGAAGATTGGACATAGCAGAAGAGAAAATTAGTGAACTGAAAGATAGATGGGGTGAAAGTACCTGGGCCAATGCTCAGAGAGCACAAAGAAAAGAAAATACATAAAAAAGCATAAGAAGCAATGTGTGTAATTGAAGGCTTAGAATAGAAGGAGAGAGAAACTAAGGCAAAACTATATTTGAATAGATACTGGCTGAGAATTTGAAAAATAATGAAAAATATAAAACCACATATTAAAAAAATCTGTGTGAACCTAAAAAAGAAAACCAAAAACACATTTAAAAAGCAGATAGAGGGCTTCCCTGGTGGCGCAGTTGTTGAGAGTCCACCTGCCGATGCAGGGGACATGGGTTCGTGCCCCGGTCCGGGAAGATCCCAGATGCCGCAGAGCGGCTGGGCCTGTGAGCCATGGCCGCTGAGCCTGCATGTCCGGAGCCTGTTGCTCCACAACGGGAGAGGCCACAACAGTGAGAGGCCCGCGTACCGCAAAAAAAAAAAAAAAAAAAAAAAAAAAAAGTAGTATTAATAATAAAGTTATATATAGCTGTTTTATCACTATATTATTATTTTCGGGCTCAGCACATTCATGCTCACATAGAGTTTCCCTTAAATTAATCCAAGACGATGACAAGTTTACAATTCTAGGAGCTTTTTAGGCTAAAACAATATGACATTAACATAAGAATACATACAAAGAAATATTTTATTCAAACCTAAATGGAAATGGTAAGATTATTTTGTCAATGCCTTTATTTTGCCAGCATTTGATTATACGGTCAACACTTGATTATCTGCAGTCAACTTTTCATCATCCCAATTAATCTGAACTACATCTTGTTGTCACTTTCTTCTTTGTCATTGTTACTGGGTTTTATTGAAATCCCTAGTTACTTTTCTCCAGCTTTTACTCTCATGAACAATTTTAGCCCTGCATTAAGGAAATACTATTGCACAATTTAAAAACTCAAGAAAAAAATTATTTTCCCCTTAAACTTTCTTCCTCTAACCTTACCAAGGATAAATGTAAAGGAGAAACAGGAATCTCAGTGAGAATTCACACTGAGGCTTACAACCATTTTGGGAAGTGACAAAAAGAAAGAGTTAAACAAATGATTAGTGTAAGGAAATTACAAAACTTTCCCATCTTTCTGATTCAATTCTTAAAGGTGTAGTTTATTACAATGCTTAGTGGAGGGTCAGTGCATAGTAGGAACTCAATATTTTTATGTATATCTATATCATCTATATCTAACTGTATCTATATCTATTACTGCATCTATATCTATATCTGAAATGAAACTCTCAGTAGTGGCAGTTTTTGCTAATTTTCATTGTTATTGTACCAGTTCTTTCCAATTTCAAAAATTTTTTTCCACTCAAGCAACTAGTGAACTAGACTGGAGAAACAAGTCATCGGTGATATATAGAACATGAAAAGGTGTGTCTGATTGCAATGACAAGGTTGCCTTAGTAGTTTATCATGAGTTTATCTTGAGACTCCTGTCTCAAGAATACAGATTATATCTGTTTTATGACTACATAACATTTGACCACTCTAAGCAATGGGGAATAACATCTACTTTAACTTTTAATTTTATTAACATTGTATAATAGTACAATATGAATGAGTCTTGCATATGTCTATCTGCCTTTTTATCTATCTATCTATCACTGTCTATCCATCTACCTCTATCTCTATAGATGTACACATATATATGCAAATATATACATTTGTATATATGTATAGGCATACATGTATGTACACATGTGTGGATATGTGTGTGTGTGTATACCTATATATATTCATATTCAGGAGAGTAGTAAGCACATATAGAATTAAAAAGATGAGTCCAATTGAAAGGATCATAGGTTATTTTACGTAAGCTATTCATTTTTTGAAGCTTATGAAACACTTTCTAGAAGACGTGGATTTATAATTATCAAAACATGACAAAGAAAGGCCTGGATTTTGGTAAATAAATCCTGCTAAATTAAAAGATATCAAAAATAATATAATAAAAACAAGATAAAAATTCAGAAACCTCAAAAAGAATTTAAGGTAAACAAATTAAATTACGTAAAGTGTTCTCCTTCACTTAACTGAATATACTTTAGTTACTATGTCTTAAAATTTCAATTCTAAATAAAGAATACTAAACTGTTTTACATATTAAAAACTACTTTTTCTTTAAGTAAATCCAAAATTGAGCTAGAGACTGAACTACACTATAACTTATTTCTTAAAATGAAAACAAAGAAGTCTGTCATAGAAGCAGGTACTAAGTAAACAATGGGACAAAAATGTTCATTCCAGCAAACTATTTCCTTCACTTGCTTCTGGAAGCACTACTTTTTCTTCTCTGTGTGCAGGCGTTTTTGTGTGCTTTAAATTTGGACTCTGTGACTGTACAAAAAAAACATGTTCTAGATATCAGTTGAAGCAAATGGAAATTATATTGTTTTCGTTATTATATCTGCAGTCTGATAAATTAACTTTACTTAGTCTCTAGGAAACCACTTAGCACCATAGGAGAGGTTACTTGTACATAAGACCCATTGTTCATAAAGAGTTAATCTAGTCTTTGTGATGAAACACTTTACTCTCAGAAAGCTCTTTCTCTTCACTCCTGTTCATCATAGGAACAGGCCAATTGATAATAATATACACCTTTGTAACTGCTGTGATGAATAAACATCTCTCCAAATTACTTGAATTAATTTCAGAAGGTTGCAAAAGTTTCTAGTATGGATTTGTTTTAGTTCATCTTTGTTCAAATGAGAGATTTTCACAGACAAAACAGTTTCCTTAGGCTTGCATGCCAAAACTTGGGCAAAAGCTGTGGCATTTAAACATCATGAAATGGGCCATTGAGCATGCACAAAAATTTTGGCTAGTAGCCTTCAGCTACAGTCTCCACTATTAAACATTCCTATTTCCATTTTAACCCTCTATTTACAATAAGTATCATAATTAAATGCCACTGATTTTCTTCCTGTTGATCTTTGATACATGTAAACAGTGTCCTGGTAAGAAAGATTTTTCCTTGTAATTCTGGGAACTGTCATTGTTATTATTACCTTTTCCACCCATTTTTTCAATGTTCTAAAACTTTCTTAAAATATCCTGGATACATAATAGTGAACAAGACATGAGATTCTTGAAACTGGAGGTGCATTATATACTGCTAGAGTATCAGAAACAGATATGCATAAAGAAAGGAAGAGCAGAAGAGAAGAAATAAGTGAAGTTAAAATAAAAACTTTTATTTTTCTTATTCTTAATTGATCTAACAGATAATTGTTTGCTCCAAATAATAATAGAAACACTGTTGTTGACTACATATGCTTATTTATGTGTTTATATATATTCATACACACACACACACACACACACACACACACACACATATATGCTTATGTATGCTAATGTACAAGCGAAATTAACAATAGCAGTGATATAAAGGACAGGAGGGATGAATTAAGTTTATTTTGTCATTATAAGGTACTCATATTACCCATGACTTGTATAGTGCTATTGAAGTGAACTTGGATTTATTGTAAATGTGCACTGCAAATGCTAGGGCAACTGCTAAAAAAGAGTCAAAAAAGGAGTATAACTGATATGTTAAGAAAGGAGAGACAATGGAATTGTATAACATGCTAAATTAAAATCACAAAAGGCAGAAAAAGTGGAAGAGATAAAGAAAAACAAAGAACAGGGCAACAAATAGAAAAGAGTAACAAATATGGTAGATATTAATCCAAATATATCATTAATAACTTTGAACATCAATGTTTTAATGTGCCAATTAAAAGATAGAGATTGTCAGAGTAGATCAAAAAACAGGAACTAATTCTGTGCTGTTTTCAAGAAACTCACTTTAAGTATAAAGACACATATAAACTAAAGTAAATGGATGAAGAAAGATATACCATACTAAAACTAACCAAAAGAAACACTATCAATCAACTTGATCTAATGGATATCTATAAACTACTTAATCCAACAAGAGCAGAATACATATTTTTTTCAAAGCTAACATGGAATATTCAATAAGATAAATCACATTCTTAACAAACTTTGAAACTATTAAAATAATAAAAATCTTACAATGTCTGCTGTCAAAAATAAATAACAGAAAGATAACTGGAGATTTAAAAACAAACTTCTAAGTACCACATGGATCCAAATGAAATCTCAAGAAAAAATTTAAAATATATTGAACTAAATGAAAATTAAAACACAACTTATCCAACTTTGTGGGAATACAAGAGCAGTGCTTAGAAGAAAATTAATAGCATTGAATACATATATTTGTAAAGAAGAAAGATCCAAAGAAATAACCTTAACTTCTACCATAGGAAACTAGAAAAAGGAGAGTAAATTAAATACAAAGTAAGCAGAAGAAAATAAACAATAAAAATTAGAGCAGAAATCAATGAAATTGAAAACTAGAAATCAATAAAATCAACTAAAAAAAAGCTTATTTGAAAAGGTGAATAAAATTGATCAGCCTCTAGGCAGGCTAACTAAGAAAAAAAGAGGGAGAATACAAATTACTAAAATCAAAAATGAAAGAGGGGACATCACTACAGATACCATGGACATTAAAAAAAATAATGGAATACTATGAACAACTCTATGCTCACAAATTTCATAACCTAGCTAAAATGGCCTAATTCTTTGAAAGACACAGTCTGCTAAAACTCACATGAGAAGAAATAAACAATCTGAATAGGTCTGTATCTATTAAAGAAATTAAATGAAACATTAGTAACTCTCTAAAATAGAAAGATCAGGCCCAGATGGATTCCCTGGGTTCTACCAAACACTTAGGGAAGAAATTATTCCCTAAAATCTCTTTCAGGAAATAAAAGCAGAGGAAATACTTCCTAGCTCATTTTATTAGGCTATTACTACCTTATACCAAAACCAGACAAAGATAATACAAGAAAAGAAAGCTACAGATCAATGTCTTTCCAGAACAAAGTAGCAAAGCTTCTCAATAAAATATAAGCAAATCCAGGGCTTCCCTGGTGGCGCAGTGGTTGAGAGTCCGCCTGCCGATGCAGGGGACACGGGTTCGTGCCCCGGTCTGGGAAGATCCCACATGCAGCGGAGCGGCTGGGCCCGTGAGCCATGGCTGCTGAGCCTGCGCGTCCGGAGCCTGTGCTCCACAATGGTAGAGGTCACAACAGTGAGAGGCCTGTGTACCGCAAAAAAAAAAAAAAAAAAAAAGCAAATCCAATGCAACAACGTATAAAATAATTGGACACCATGACTAAGTGGGATTTATCCCAAATATTCATCCTGGTTCAACTTTTAAAAATCAATTAATGTAATCCATGACGTTAACAGGCAAAAAAAAAAATGGTCATATCAATAAATGTAGAAAAAGCATTTTACAAAATCCAATTCCATTCATGATTTAAAAAAAAATCTCAATAGACTAGGAAAGAGGGGAACTTCCTCAACTTGATAAACAATATCTACAATTTACAGTGAATATCAGACTTAATAGTGAAAAGCTCAAAGTTTTCTCTTTAAGATCAGAAATACTACAAGGTTATCCCCTCTTATCACTGTTTTCAGCATTGTAGTGGGAGTCTTGGCAAATGAATAAACAAGAAAAAGAAATAGAAGGTATATTGATTGGGAAAGACGAAATAAAACTGCTTTTGTTCACAGATGACATTACTGTGTAGAAAATCTAAAAGAATTAGCAACAACAACAAAACCCTCCTAGAACTAATAAGTGACTATAGCAATGTTGGAGGACATATTGTTAATATACAAAAGTCACTCACTTTCAGCAATGAACACATAAATTTGAAGTAAAAAACTCTGTACCATTTACATTAGCACTACAAAAAATGAAATAATATATACATCTAACAAATTATGTATAGATCTATAGAAAGAAAACTATAAAACTCTAATGAGAGATATCAAGCAGAACTAAATAAATGGAGAGATATGCCATGTTCAAGGATAGACTCATCATTGTCAAGATATTGATCCTCCCCAACTTGATCTATAAATTTATGCAATACCGATTCAAATTACAGAAACCAATCTTGTAAATATCAAAAAACTGATTCTAAAGTTTATATAAAGAAATAAAAGACCCAGAATAATCAATCTCATGATGAAGGAGATCAAAGTTGTAAGACTGACATTACCTGACTCAAGACTTACAATAAAACTACACTAATCAAGTGGTGTAGTTGAAAAAAATAGACAAATAGATCAATGTCACAGAGCAGGGAGCCCAGAAATAGACCCCACATAAATATATTCAACTGATCTTTGACAGAGGAGCAAAGGCAATGCAATGAAGCAAACTTTTCACCAAATCGTGCTGGAACAATTAAATATCCACACACAAAAAAATAAATCTAGACATAAACCTTACACTTTTCACAAAATTAATTCAAAATGAATCATATACCCAATATAACACAAGATTATACACTTTTAGAAAATAGCATAGGAGAAAATCAAGATGACTTTGTATATTATGATGACTTTTCAGACAGAACTCTAAAGGCAAGATCCATGAAAGAAATAATTGACAAGCTGGGTTTCATTAAAATTAAAAACTTTTGCTCTGCAAAAGATAATGCCAAGAGAATGTTAAGACAAACCACAGACAAGGAAAAAATACTTGCAGTAGGCACATCTGATAAAGGACTGTTATCCAAAATATACAAAAACTTAAAATACAACAATAAGAAAACAAACAACCCAATTAGAAAATGGGCCAAAGACCTTAACAGACACCTCACAAAAAAGATATACAGATGACAAATAAGCACATGAAAAGACAAGCCACATCATATGTCATCATAGAAATGCAAATTAAAACAACGAGACAGTATTTACTATACACTTATTAGAATGGCAAAAAATCCAGAACATTGACAATACCAAATGCTGGTGAGGAAGTGAAACAGCAGGAACTCTCAATAACTGCTGGTGAGTATGCAAAATAATATGGACAATTTGGAAAATAGTTTGACAGTTTCTTTAAAAACTAAACATACTCTTACCATACAATACAACATTCATGTTCCTTGGTACTTACCCAAATAAATTGAAAGTTTATGTCCACACAAAAAAACTGCACACAGATGTTTATAGCTTGATTCATAATCACCAAAACTTGGAATCAGCCAAGGTGTCCTTTGTTAGGTAAATGTATAAATAAACTGTAATACATCCAGACAATGATATACTATTCAGTGTAGACAGTCATGATGCTAAAAGGAGGAAGCCAATTGAAAAGAATGTAGTGGAAGACTCCAACTGTATGACCTTCTGGAAAATGAAAAAAAATACAGAGAGACAGTAAAAAGATCAGAGGTCTTTTTAGGGCTTAAGAAGAAGGAAGGGATGAGTAGACAGCACAGAGGATTTTTGAGTGAAACTGCTCTGTATGAAACTATAATGACGGATACATGTCAAAACTCATGGAACTTCCCACACCAAGAATTCATTCTAATGTAAACTATGGACTTTGAACGATTACCATGGGTCAATATAGGTTCATCAATTGTAACAAATGTAACACTCTGGTGGGGGATGTTAATACTAAGGGAAACTATACATGTGTGGGGGTAGGAGGTATATGGGAAATCTCTTACTTTCTGCTCAATATTTTTTTTACAGCTTAACACATTAATTTTACAGCTTAATATTGTTGTAAAACATTGCCTATTTAAAAATAGAAGGTAAAGAAAGGAATTTATAGGTATAGAAAGAACAGAGACTCAACTTTAAATAATACCCAAAATATTTGTAGGAGAAAATTTGCAGTATGAAAGAGCTCACCCTTTTCCATGAAAATGGTACCCTGAGATCATGGAGTCACCATAAACTTAGCATCCTTCAAAAAGTGCTTACTTCACTGCAGATAAGCAGATATTTGCTACCTCGTAGACAAGTATCAGTGATCTTATTGTACAGTATCATTCTAGTGTTCATCAGCAACATCTCATGACAAAGAAGAGCAGCGTCAGGAATAGCAGCTGAAGAATATTATAAACAAGAGCCTTACTCTTCTAACTACAGTCAGATAGTCCTTCTGGCTGGAATTTGTAAATGCCTCTCATTGCTTGGGGAAAATAAAAATAAAAATAAAACGATAAAGAAGAGAGAAAGGAAGAGAGTGAAACCACCTGTAAGGCAAGTAGGAACTTGAACAGATGTAAGTTTAATTTGAAGACTCCAAAAAAGACATAATCCTTCCTGAAACATGATTTTCATAGAACAGTCCATAATTGTCCATAATATTACATTGGTGTGGAATCAGATCATTGCTTTTTGTTTTGTTTTGTCATTGAGTTTTAGATATATGAGAATTTAAGTATGTCTTGAGTACATAGAAAAGTACTTGCCAGTAGGTAGAGCTACTAATCGCATATTTAACTTTAATATACTACAAGAAGCAAAAATTAAATAAATCCAGAAAACAAAGGAAATATTAAGGAACCATTTAAAATGAAAACATAGAACAAAAGCATGAAAAATGAAAGAGATGTAGCACAATCCATAATGTATGGTAGAAAGTGTAATCGGTCAAAATCTAAACATATGCTGATTTAAGCAACACCTAAAATAAAATACAATGACTTACAAGGGTTAAAAAAACAATAGTAAGAGATATGTCAAACAAATGTAAACAAAATAAAAACAAAGTTACAAGCGATAGTGAAATTTCAGGTCAAAAGGATTAATAGAACAAGATTACTTTCTATTGATAAGCAATTTAATCCATATAATTTATACAGAATATAAGAGTATTGAATTTATATGTGCTAAATACCACTGCATCGCTGTTATAAAATAGAGAAATACTAGGAGAAATTAGCATAAGTAAAAATTTTATGGGAGAATTTTAACATCATACACTCACGCTCTAGTAGACTACTGGATAAAATATAATTAAAGACATAAAGGTGAATCATGTAATTGTTAAGATACCATACATATTTATCAAACTTTGTATCTGCCAAACCTTGTTTCTGAGTGTTCATAAAGTTTTGCAAAAGCAATCACATACTGTACCATAGGAAAAATTTCAAGTATTTTCAAAAGTTATAAATGGCAAGGGTCACATTTTCTGCAAACAAAACAAAACAAAAATAAGATTTACTTAATCTCTAAATATTTTTAAGAAAGGAGTGCCCTTGGTATATATTAGCATATGCAACTTATTTGGGTGAGTAGCTCAAAAATGTTTTAAATTGAGAAACGTCATTGCTTACATGTATTTACTAAATATCTGAAAGTCAAATCCTTATGGTTAAATTCTACACTTTTGTTTTTATGTGTTTATCCCTATCAAATATAGTTGCTAGCACCTTTCCTTATTTATTTCCAATGCTTGTTTTCTAGCATAATATATATTCCCTTCAATCTTAGGTAATTAAACTTGTATTATCAGGACTATTTTATATCTGTTTTTCATATATCCCTGTCTAGATTTATTCACCAAATGTGTACTGAGTGCCCATTTCTGTCAGGCACAGGGCTAAATATTTTGTTAAAAAATAAATGAGGGCTTCCCTGGTGGCGCAGTGGTTGAGAGTCCGCCTGCCGATGCAAGGGACACGGGTTCGTGCCCCGGTCCGGGAAGGTCCCACATGCTGTGAGCCATGGCCGCTGAGCCTGTGCGTCTGGAGCCTGTGCTCCGCAACGGGAGAGGCCACAACAGTGAGAGGCCCGCGTGCCAGAAAAAAAATAAAAATAAAATGAAATAAAATAAATGAAACATGGAGTAATTCAAGAGTTGCAGAGTGAAATGGACTGCTGCAATATCATCCTGAAAATATTATCACAAAAGCATAGACATGGAGTCTTGTGGGATTGGGGAGGTTGTCTAAGTACTGGGAACCAGTGATCAAGGGCTGGAGAGAGATAAGGAAAATGTCAACCAAGAGACAATGGCAGGGACTGAATGTCAAAAGAAAGAAGAAATATGGCTTGGGAAAAGAAATTAGACACAGAGGGAACTTTATGTTTAAAAGCAGGGCTGCTGGATTGCACCACACCATTAAGACACTCAACTATGGGGTGCCTTCAATGGAGGAAACTTGATTAATACTCTTTGGGAGCACTCTTGTTTACACTCCACCTAACACACTTTTGGGTGTAAAGTAGACACCTAATAAGTCCTTCCTTTTTAAACTAACTATATGGTCAGATAATTATAGAACCTTTTGTTTTTAATAATAATAGCAAAAATTTTTTAATATCCTTCAATATTTATCATGAGTCCAAGTTCAATTTTAACTTTATTTTACTTTTTTTGCCATTGCACATTCAAATTTCTAGGTTTCACCCATTTGTGTATTTATTAATTTCCTCATTCATTTATTAAACAATGTATGAAGAGTTTCCCATGAAAAAATAATTGAGTTAGACTTTGATTTTTCTAAAGGTGAATACAAAATGACACTTCTCTAGCCTTCTCTTTACAATTTTCATCAGTCATTCATTGTCTGCATGATTCCAAAATAATTGCAAATACTGTAGAGTTAGTAACAAAGTAACTGCTGTACAATTAGTGAAAAAAAATAAATTCTAAATAAAATATTATTAGGGCATGTGAGGAAAAAAAATACTAGCTGAGTTTTTCCTATTTCTTGCTAGTTTAAGTATCACTAGACTAGGCCAAAATATCCATGTCAATAAAATGTCTTTCTTCTCTTCATATTGGTTTTTAGATATTATTATCCAATGACTCTGTTTACTTACATTATATAAGCAACAGAATGTATTTACGTTAAAAAAGACTTTTTGCTATTGCTTCTGAGGCTATATATTCAAACATTTAACACTCCCCTCCTAACCCAATGTATTCATTCCTTATGGGATATAGGATAGCATCTAAGCAAAGCCTCCTTACATCTGGTGAAGCATAGAGGCAGCACTGTGGAGACTAATAGCTGCTTCTGTAGACAGACTTCAGCATATTGAGAAGACAAAGGACCAGAGCTCAGGAAAACTTTTATTCTCCCACCACAATAGTACATACAAGGAAGCTAATAGCAATATCATCATAAACAAAACAATACACATATTTAGAATTTGATTTTTTGCTCATAAACATTAGCTTGCATCCCCAAATTAACCTCGTTACTGGAACAGAGACTACCCCAATGCTTTTTCACAATAATTACTTTTGTATATGTATTTAGCTTTTACAAGGCAAACAGAATGATCTTTTTAATCTCCAAATATCCAGTGTCTTCTAACGTTCTAGGAAAAAAACAACAACAACACTTTTCTGTATCTTACTCAGAGAAGGTTTGCCCTGCGATTAATTGTAGGGGCAGTATACTGAAATTGCTTCACCAGATGACTAGGCACATCTTGCTTTTCATTTGGAGGGTACACATGCCAGATGCAGTTAAACTTTGTCCACAAAACATGGCATTGCAAATTACAAATGTACCCAAAAGAAAATATTGAAGCCCAATTTATAATTAAACCTTACAGAATACTGTTGTTTATTTCCTCTCTCCTTCCTCTATGTTTTTCATAAGTATTTTAAAGATTAAACTTCTCAATATTTTCCCAAAAGGCATAGGATTATTTGAGGTTATTATTTTATCATGGGTGATGTATCATGCAGGGTCTAAAGTGTGTACCTTTCCTGGGAAAGGATTTTTTTTTTTTGTCTAAGATTTAGCCAGTGTGCTGCATATCTACAAATAACACGGTCAAAAAGTCTCACTCTCAGTGGAAAGGCGGGGAGGGGGGAGGGAGAGAGAGGTTACTAAATCATTCCCAATCAAACATTGCTAAATTTGTCTACCTAGAGATTGTCAAGACTATGTTACAATGACCAGTTAGATACAAAAAGCATCTTTATCCTACTTCATGTATTAGAGTTTTATAGTTTTGAGCTCATCATTTTTTATTGCTGTTGTTACACTGTCAAATATCCATTTTTGCTTAAGATGGCATTAACAATACTCTCAGAAGTTGAAGATAGTTAAATAAAATGTAAATGTAAATTGAAAATAGAAAATATTCAAACCAAGATCTTAGTCTGGGTATTGTGGAAATGGCTTTATCTGAGTATGTGCAGTCAATATTCACTAAACTGTAACATTAGTGTACAACTCTGATTAACATTTCCTAAAAACATAATCCCATTAGAAATCTTGGGGTGGGGGACACTTAGTTGTCTACTGAAGGTCTTGTACCTTTCACCTGCACATAGGGCTGCCATGATGATTTTCTTTTAAAACAGCAAGAGGGAGAGAAAAAGAAAATCAGCCAGAAATATTTGTCGGCAAGATTCCTTAACGTCCGTTTCAAGTCACAGATTACAGTTTAAAATGGAAGCCCTCTTTTGAACAAAGAAAGAAAGGTTAAGAGAAAATACAGTTTGCCATTATTGATGTACAAAGCCAGCTCTGATTGCATCTGTCCTGTAGCTCCCCCATATGCACCTCTTGGATATTGCCTCAATCTTGGAAATGGAATAAAGAGGAGCTTCAGTCATAGCTCTTCCTGCTGCTGCTATGAGAACCCAGTTTGACGAGCATCACATCCAACCTCTGTTTTTCTCATTTAACTTATTTTATGGACTGCTTGTCAGGTGGTCTCTGTGTGGTTTGCTCAGCTAATCCTAGAAACATGTAAAAGTCATACAAATTATTATTTAAGAAAAGGAAATAAAGTCAATTGACCATCGATTGTTCTTTCCTCTTATCCCAGTACCTGGCAAGAGCATCCAAGTGTAATGATTGTAAACTCAAAGAATTTCTGTTTCACTGCACTTTATTTTTACTGGTAATGAAGTTAGTGGTTTCAGCTTTAGTCTCTCTTTCTCTCTCTCTCTCCCCCCCTCTCTTTTCAAAGGCCACTTCCATGACAGACAAATAGTCATTATACTGCTTTAGCACTATGGTCTGTCTTCAGTTCTGAACCCTTAATAATGATAGGAAGAATTAGATAAATAAAAGCAGACTTCTTACAGCACAAAATATATAATTTTATTTGAAATAGTGCCAATATAAAAAACAGAGTAGACCTGAGTTTTATAATCATTTTCTGACTAGCTATTGCCAATAACACAGTAGTGTTTATATTTTATATTCTAGCTTTTCCCAGTTGGTGGCTTAAGTCCTTCCCACACCCACACCCTTCTCAGTTTGGGTAGCAGAAGAGTATTAACTTGTTTGAAATTCCTTGCTTTTAGAGTAAGGGACGTGGCAAGCTTCCACTAACGTTCTGTGCTGGACAGTGGCAAAGGACTGAAAAACCTTTGTATTTATACAGACTTCTTCATCCCCTTTTTCTCTGTATGTCACTATTCATTCCTAAGCATATTTATGTACATTTTGTTAATTGTAATTTAAAATTCCACCTTAAAAGATATATATTTATACTATAGAAATTTTGAAGGTGAGCAGTTATTTCATTGGGTTGTCACTTTTTCCAGAAATCAAACCCTCCCTGTCACATATAAATAGATTGCTTGATATACATGCAATATCCTGTCGGTGTCATGCACTCTTTTCTTTAATTTGGCTGACATAGCACATAATAAAATGCTCACTTCAATATATGTCTGTTGCATTTTGCCTAATTCTGGGCTTAGTTTAATATTAGTCATGAATATTTCCTCCAACTAGACATGAATTTGAATATATATAAGGCACAGTTTATGTTCATACTAAAGCACAAGCTTCAACCTTATTTTTTATTGCTTACCCCGTTTGTGACGAATTAAGTCATCTCAAGAAAAGAACTGAAAGCAATAGGGACCAGAACTGTTATCTTTATCCACAAGTCAGGTAGAGTGTGAGGGGGTGAAATTCAACTGCTGTGCTTTACTTTCCCTGAGCATCAGAGCCTAGAGTTAGAGAGGTCTGCTCAGTGGTAGAAAAATAACAATGGATGAAACCATATTACATTTCTGAATTTCTTTTAAGCTAAAAAGCCACAGAAGTTTTTAGTGCCTCACTAAATAATGTTATATTTATTGCATATTCCTTTTTGTCATAGGTATGGATGAGTTCATTATCATTGCTTATTTTTATTTTAAATATTTTCAAATTAAATTAACAAAAGAAGCAAAAGTTACTAGAGTATGTGAGGGTACATGTGAATGTACATTTGTACACAAACCCAAAGCATTCACATATACATGTTTATATACACCCCCACACACACACCCACACCCACACCCACACACACACATATATATATATATATATATATATGGGCACATGTATAATTTCGTAAATTCAAGTCCTAATGACTTGAGTACATTTTTCTCCCAGATTAAAATAATAGCAAGATATTTGGGAAATTTACATGACCGACTCAAATTTAACGAAGAATAATAATTCATGCTCCTTTTCTCTGTTACCTTCTATTATATTTTTTATGTGCATCACATTTTTAGAACTATAATAGTGGATTAACACTCCTTATTTTTAGGCATCTTATAATGTCTTCTATGTCAAGATGCCATTACCCCAATATCATATTTAAAATGAGAACCCACATGTTGGTTGGCTTGTGTATATTTCTATGATAATCTTACCTAGGATTCTAAACAGAAATATATGCAGCAAAAATCCAGTTACAAGATGGCTTTCCATCCTGTATGTTTAAACATGTTACAGGGCAAGACATATTCCTCATGAACATGGTAATATATGTTAAATATACCTCTGCAAATAAAAAAGAGAGATTAAGGTATTGCTATTCATAACTTTCTAAAATTATAATGGCTTTTTTGTTTGTGTAAATATGTCTGATATTTGTGTGTGTGTGTGTGTGTGTGTGTGTGTGCTTTGTCTTTGGATACCCCTCTTTCCTTAGAGATTTATCTGTGGTACATTTATTTCATGTGAAATATTTTATTTCATATTTCATCTTTGAAACAAAATTTTATACCATTTCTACAAAGAAATAAGAGCATGCATTGTTTATATGATGGGCAGCTTGGACTCCCAATGGTTGCAGACAATGGATAAAATGAACTACTGGCTAAAAGAGAATAGATGCCAAACTCAGTTATTCCTTGCCTAATTCTATAAGAGTATGTCAGTTAGGGACTTACTTGACCTAAGGAAAAAATAAATCTCGGAACAATATCCGAGCTGATTACTTATTCAAACTGATTATGCCCCAGCTACTGCTCTCTTGGAACAAAATACAGTAATGTAAACTTAGTCCATTCCCTTGGCCAGTCTGCATAGAGAAACTGCCATTACAAAGTATTTTCTTCAATGACACCTACAACATAGAGCAGATTAATTACAAAACAGAATAGTGAAACAAATTATTTCCTAGTTACACACATTTCTATAAGAGTTTTACATTATTCTTGTTGAATGCTTCGGATATGCTTGAAGACTTTTGTGACAAATTGTTCTGAAAATCTTAGGATCATCTCTAGCTATTAGCTTAATACCATGGGTTTTATTAGATAACTATTTATGACATCTAAGTGCTAGGAGACTTAGCAGAACTAAAAAGTCAAATATTTTGGAATAAATGGAAAACATATATCCACTAATCTGAGTAGCTAAGTCCTTGTGCAAGAAACCATTGGACACGCGTGCTGGAATCACTGTTTTGTGGGTGGATGCTGTAAAACTCCAATTAGATGATCCAAAGGGGATGAGAAAGGGGTTTAGAATTGGAAACGGTACTTCAAAAAATGATGCTGGGTCAAGTATTATGTGAGCACTAACGTGATTATGGAGTATAATATAGCAACTTGTTTTTTGAAAAGCTAGGCACAGTCTCAGGTAAGCCTATTTGTCCCCAAAGGCCATTCGCAGTTACTGTTAACACACTTCCTTGCTTTCACCAGAGCCTTCAGGAGCTGTGACAGTGCTTGCAAATGTGATGCTCATGACAAGTCTGTCTGCTTCGAAAGCATGTCAAGAAAGCTGAACACTATTAATAATATTAATGGAGAGATTATCTTTAGCTCTGATTTTTTTTTTTTTATCCTTTGAAAATAAAAGTGGGAGGTTTGTTTTAACACCCTGCCCTTTTCATAAAGGCTGCAGGAAGCAATTGAGCCTCTCTGCAGAAACCCTTCTTTGCAAGTTTTCTGCTTAATTAAAACATGGCATTTACTTGGTTAAAAGTGAACTCTTCACAAGTATATTTTAAAGATATAAAACATCATAGTAATAAAAATCACGGTAATCCTTTGTCAGAAGAGCATATTTGTTAGGCATATGGACAAAGGGACAATTATATACTTTTAAAGTGTCCATTAAAGAGGCAACGCTGTGTCAGAGCTTCCTTCCTACAGCTGTCTCTTCTGCCAGGAGACCATAAAGGCTGTGTAGTCACCAATTAGATAGAATTAATGTACAAATTTCTGCAGAAAAATATGTAAGCAAAATTTTTAAAGACATTCAGGAATGGAAAAAATAAAATTGTTAAGAAAAAATGAATGTGCTGTAGCTTTGATATGCCTGCGTGTACCACTTCTAAGCTGAATAGGTGGTATTTAACATAAACATGTTAAATATGTGACAAAAAAAGATACTTCAACTAAGGTCCTTATAAAACTCAGTTCCCAAAGTATTCCACACCAGTTTCAATTAACTCTCCAAAGTGAAAATATTTTTCATACTTTCATGAAATATGGCATTACACAGAATACATATTTCAAGAATTTCATAATTCTTTGGCAGAACTGCCTCCCTGAGAACTTAGAATAAAACTCACATTCCCCATTGCAGGAGAGCCATTTTATGCTCTTTCTCCTTTTTATGCTTTATAAAGCTAAAAGTTAAACAAATTATTTCATAAGACAGAAGTAGGAAGGTCAAATTATTTTCCTTTATCTGGAATCTTACTGAACCCTGGTGTTTGTCTTCTATACACGTTGGCATTCTGCCTGCCTTTCTCTTTTGTCATGGATTTCAGCTATAATGTGTGTTTATCTTTAAAACTAAGCCTCACCGTGTCATATGTTCAACCCCGCTCTGTACAACCCAACACAACTTATCACACTCTGACAGCTAATATTTAAAAGAGAACACACACGTATTTTGAGGTTTGATAACTGCTATCAATCTCGGTAATGGGTATCCAATCCAAAATTGTGACAGATATCTAGTGGATTAAGCATCTACCATGAGCAGCTAATGCTGAAGTAAATGAATCAGTGAGGCAGCTACTTCACACCTTTAATTAAAAATAAAACAAATAAATGCCACACAAATAATGGAAGTGTGAGAAATCTGTCATAGCTGCAAAATGCACTAAAGGATGAAATTTACAGGCATCAATTTCTAATTTAGATTTCTTCTTTTTGATTTTCTTTTTACAATAGAAGATTATGAAATTTTCTTAAAGTTTTTTTTTTTTTTTTAATGGTTAACTTTTCAGGATTTCCAGTTCAATTTGTCATCGCACCTTGTTTTTACAGAAGCTGCCAGCAGAGATACAGTGGGCCCTGAAACTGCATGGCTTCGATGCTTAGAAAATGTTCTCTTTTAACAAAGTAAATCAAGGTACAGTGACCTACAAAAGCCAAATTGCAGAACAGAGCATAATGGGTAATTCTATGTAAATTGCCATGCATGCAATTGGGATATTATTACAGCAAGACCAAATGTGGTACTAATGACCTTGACATTTGATTTCTAGGTGAATTTTACTTTATTATTTTTCTGATTTGAAAATATATCTATCTGAGACTGTAGATTTACCACACTGATGAGCCTGAATAAAAAGTGCGAATTTCTCTATAGTGACTACTGTACCTTGCGTCAACCAAATTTGAAGACAGTAGCTGAGTAGCCACCAAATCACTCTAATGGAGATGTACACATGCACACATGTATACTGTATGTGTATGTATGTGTGTGTGTGTGTGTATATATATATATATATATATATATATATATAATCAGTATAATATTAAATTCTAATTTTCAATTTAGAGGTAAATTTCCTTATAAAATTATCCCCCTAAGGAAAATGTGCTGCATAAATATGTTTGTTCTGGCCTTAGAGTGTCCATCCCACATTTAGTAGTAAATTATTTGGGAATTGAAAGGACTGCACTGTGTATGCTTCATAGTTACTTGTTCTAGGAAGTTCAGTTATTGAATATTGTGGCATCATTTTTGTACTTGAAATGAGTTTCACTACATAGATGGTGCATTTTTGTTGAGGTGAAAATAAAATAAAAATGTTTCCCTATGAAATCTTCCCATAACTCTAGTTAGGATTTTAAAAATAAATCATAACAAGAGCTCCAAGAAAATATTTATTGCTCTTCCCAAGCATTAGAAAAAATGCTTGCTCTAGACCTGTCACTCAGAGCGAATCAAGATACCACTGTTCAGACATTGTTAGAAGAATTGCTAAAGCATTGTCAAGAATAACATAACTGGAGAAAAGATTCAATTGTCTCTTAATTTATTAACAATTTAGAGTATTTAAAACTGATTGATACATGCAAGCATGAAATATTTTTTATTGTGCTGAATACTAAGGGGGTTCAAAATAGCTTTAAATTATTTTTCTTGCATGTTATATGATTTCTTAAATTATCGGATTACTTATGTCACACTGGACCATCTCTCTAAAAATGGCATTTGAATTTGTGTTGATTGCTCAAAAATCTGTATTTTTGCCACATAACTTCTTCATAAACTGATGTCATATATATATATACACACACATATATGTGTGTGTATATGTTTATATATACTCCATTTAAATATTCTTGCTTTCATTTTATCACAAGATAATCCAATTGCTTATGATGTCAACAAAAATACTACTTAAGGTTTTCGTACTGTTCAACTGCCATTAGAGCAAAATGTTACTATTTTAATAATTGTAATCCATAGGTAAAATTTTACAGATGGAAAGAATATCCTCTTCCTATACCGACTTCTATGCCTCATGTATGCTCACTTGGATTTATTTTATATCCCATTATTGGTTTAGTTCAAGACAAAATAAATTAAACAATGAATAGGCTACAGATATTTCCCATGGGATAAGGACACTTGATTTTATTTTCCCCTCTTCCTACATAATATTACAATAAACGGCTTTTGAAACTTCTAGCAAGCAGTCTATACTGCTGCTGTCTTTTATTCCAAAATACAGCCTATGCATAAGTCTTGTTGGACGTGAAGACTTATTCATTAAACATGTTTGCACATTAAAATTACTTGGGTAAAATTTTAAACACATTTTGGTTAACATAGCCCATGTGTATTCCTGCAACACAGATAATCCCCCTGCACACATTCTCAGAGAGACTGTAACAAAGGAGCAGCAGTACAAACCAGAGAACAATTCTGCTTGATTTTGCTTTGCAGTCATTTTATCAGGGACAAGGAATATTCCACAGTGCTGCCCAGATGAAGGCTGCATGCATTCCCCAGCATTGCATTGTAGAAGAAAATGAAAAACCTAATAACATTTTGATGTATTCCAGTTAGATTTTCCATTAAGAGAAAAAGGTGATATGTTCACACCATTTGTCAGGAAAAGAAGAAATGAAGAAAATGTTGACAATTTCATTACACTCTGGTTATGGGGTGATCTGAACTTACCTATTACAAGATAAAAAAACTATTCCAGATATTATTAGTTGAAAACATTATTGTTTATAGTTACTTTAACTTGTGCTACAACTATAGAGTTGATATAGCTGTATGTACTCAGATTTAAAAGGAGATATTTTATATCATTTACAACCTTGCTCAAAATTTTGTATCCTTTTGAATGCTGTAACATCACACCAAGTCACGCATTGCTGGACATTTCCCTGTTAAATCCAGCCTTGAAAAGTGGATATATAGACACCATAAAAATGCTTCTAAGTATATCATTCTTTTCTTGACCTATGCATTTATTCAGAAGATCCTTTTTTCCCATTTCTCATATTTTTTCCCTTTATTATTGACTATAGGACTCTCAGATTTTCTGCAGAGAATATTTCCCTCGGGAGAACAGTTGCTGTCCATTTAAAATCAAAGTTAAAAAACAACATTTTTTCCAGGGTGCCAGAGAGGCAAGTAGTAGGGTCAACCTGTTCAACTGGAAATTGAGATTACACATCTAGCTTTCTTATGTTTCCTTTACTAATTATTATTAATTGTGATAATAGAGCTTTTCATATTGAAGCCTATTTGTTATATATATGCTAAAGCATATTTACTAAAATATTATTTGATTCTGTGGTTTTGGAAAGAGCATTTATTAAGAGTGTATCAGGGATCTACTTGAAAATAGCAGGAGTACGTAAAGCTGCCTAAACATGAGAGCTTTTTAACTGATTTTTAGTAAAATGACTAGTTAATGTTAAAAAATCACAAAATAGTGAGTTAATCAAGTGCTTGGTACCTGAGGATGGCCATGCATATTAATCATTGTCCACAAAAAATGTCCTAACACATATTGCTGGCTAGATGGGTGAGGTCTGGAGCACTAACCAATACAGAGAGCACAGCATGGTCTACTTGGATGACAATTAGGGAAAAGCTGGTGAGTAAGTGAGAAACAGAGGGTATCAATACAAGCAGCAGAGAAGGAAGAGTGGCAGGGGAACTAAGTTGACTGCAAACTAATTTCCATATCAGTATATAGCGTCATATTCTATCTGATATTAAGTTCTTTCAGCTTCATAATTATTTGGGCAGCGAATCATGTTAGTATATTTAAATTGTATTTGGTACTTATTTTCTAAGAGCAATTATCAGACTCAGAGATTTCTAATCAAGAGGGGAAGTCAGAAGGCCATCTAGTTTATCCACAGCATTTAGGTGGGTTTTACGAGCCCTGATGAGAAATCAAGTACTGTGCCTGAAGAGGCTGCTATGAACAAAACCATCAGTTTGTTTCCTAACCAGTTGTGTAATGAATGTTAAAAATATTGACTTTGTCATAAAGTAAAATGTCATCATTTCAAGGAAAAACTCAATTAACAGCATTATACTCTATTAGTTTAAAAACATATGAGCTAAATACAAAATAGGAAATTTTGGGGGGGGGGGCGTTGAACCTGTGATAGTAATAGTACGCACCACATATATAAGTTAAATCATTTGCTCAACATCATAAAGGTGGTAAGTGTTGACCCAAGACTTGTTTTCAAGTCAGTCTGACTAGATTTCTGATCATAACCAGTACATTTTATTTCCTTCCACAATACAATCTAGATTCCTGTAAATTTTAAATTTCTGTAAGAATTTTAAAAAGCTTATAGAAAAAAGTATTTTTTCTAATAAGCAATTATAATGAAGCATCTATGGCAAAACTTAAACATTTTTAAAATGTATTCATTTGATGTTTGTAACATTTTTGTTTTTGTTTTCCTTTCTCTCTTTGGCCAAGTGAGTTTGAGTGGGAATCAAGTGAAGCTTGATTTTATGTTTTTAGGAGAAAACATAAAAAGAGGAAAGTAGGCAAATTAGAGAAGGTTGGCCTAAAGAAGGTCAAAGACCAAATATTTATCACATATTAGCAACACTGATATTGTGCAAGACAGACTCAGACTATGTGACCTGAAGAAGATTTTAATGTATTCCTTTTCCCAAAACCGTCAGCTAAAGGAACTAAAATGGTGCACAGTCAGGACAAAATCCTATCTTCGTGACAACCTCTCCAATGTCCTGGTTTCTCAGTTGGATCTTCAGGGTTCTTATCATTTTAAAAGTTAGCCTGTGTTAATTTGAGCATCTATTTAATTTATAGCACTTTTAGTTGAATTTTCTATGGTGAAATTCTACACTTGAAGGGAGAGACTTGGAAATAAATTTTAAATCCAATGCTATTGCAAATAGCTTGCTTTCAAAGTATTCTCTCTCTTGAAGCAAATAAAGCAAAGGCAAGCTAATGAAAGAGCTATTTTCATAATGTGCTGTTCATTTCAAAAATAAATTTGTCATTGTTCTAATCTCATAGAGTAAGAGAGAGAGACAAGGAAAGAGAAAGAGAGAAAGGACACACCCTAGAAAGTCTTTCAATTTTTTCTGTAAAGAAGAGATATAAGCACATACACAAAGATGAGCACATGTGGCTCTCAAAGTTTTAAATTAATCTACATAATCTGTTCTTGTGCTTCACAGGTAAGGAGGCCATAGATCCAGTTTGCACTAATTGGTCTAGTGTCCCATCAGTTAATGGCCTCTTTCTTTCTCAAAAAAGTCATGGGTCAGACAAAATAATATATAGGAATTAAGGAAACTAATTTAGTACTTGGAGCTTAAAGAGCCATTTATCAACTTTACTGCAAAGGTTTTTGAAATAGAACATCGGGACTAGTACAAATAATTGGTGAATCAAGTCAGGATAGAAACAAACTCTAAATAAAAGGTGAGATTTCAGATGTAATAAAGTAGAGCACTGATGCTTGAATTCCTTGGGTATCTGAATAGAACAGGCCACTCATCCCAGGGAGGAGCTTCAAGTTGTAACCCTGTGCAGAAATTTTCAAGGCAAGAAGATGGATCTAGGAGTATAACTTTTTGTGAGATTGTGAAATGTTTGACTAAACCAATAGATACTGGCCAGATTTCCTCCAGCTAATTACCAGAACATCTAAGAGAACTGTGTGGGTCAGTGGCTTAGATCAGCAATTCACTCGTTTGCAAGTATGTTTCACTGAGCGAACAGTAAACAGACATTTCAGAAACATATACGTATTTGGAAATATAAATAATAAATCATTTCAACAGCTAAATTGAGTTTCACACATATTTGGACAGTGTCAACCTGGTATTGAGATTTATAACAGTTGTCTATTTGTGTAATATGCACCAATGCATCTTTGAAGTAAACTTATTGTAATCTCGATACCAAGGAGTTAGCTTGTCAGTGCATAAGGGCAGATCACCAATTATGTTCTGAGGAAACAAGAAGGTTGAACTGATGAGACACAGGTCACTTAAAAAAGTTCATCAAGATAAAAGAAAAATAAAATTTAAATGTAGCCTGCAGGTCTGTGGTCTCGAAAACAACTACCCATTTAAAACAGGGCCACAGTCTCTACCCACAAGGGTTTGATTAGTTGATCTGGGGAGCTCTCAAAATCTCTTTGCAGTTATATTTGGTGGCTTTGTTCCTCCTCACCTGCTCCATCTCCTATTTGTCTGCATACTCTTGAGGAAAGCCAGTTGGAGAGCCCAGATGCTGCCACCACATATCTTCGGATCATTAATGTGTACACCTGTTATATTCTGATATTCCCAGAGTCCCCAGTCTTGGGCAAAACAGGAGGGTACAGTCCTCTGTTTCCAAGGATGCAAAACCCAGGTTTCATATGTATGCATGTGACTGTAGTCATAATACTAAGTCATTTTATACAAGGCACATGAGCATCTGAGGACTTTGGTATCTGTGGAGTTGCCTGGAACCAATCTCCCATGGATACTGAGGGATAGATGTCCTAAGTTCTGGAGAGAAAAGGAAAACTAATGTTTTGTCTTCCAAATCCTCTTAACTAGTTCCATATGCATCTTCCCCTAACTTCTCAACTCTACAGTGTTGTTTTTTTTTTTTTTTCTGTATGCGGGCCTCTCACTGTTATGGCCTCTCCCATTGTGGAGCACAGGTTCCAGACGCGCAGGCTCAGTGGCCATGGCTCACAGGCCCAGCCACTCCACGGCATGTGGGATCTTCCTAGACCGGGGCACAAACCCATATCCACTGCATCAGCAGGCAGACTCTCAACCACTGCACCACCAGGGAAGCCCTCTACAGTGTATTTAAATTCACCCCAAGACACTTAGCATGCTATAGAAGACTTTCTACTCTAGTTTATGCTTCTCATTTTCTTTTTTCACCCCAATACCTCACTGTTATCATGAGAGAACATCATCTGTCTTCATCTAGCTGCCAAACTAGTCTTCCCTGCATATATGAATATATAGAAACAATTTCTGGCACTTGTTTGAAAGGAAAAGGAGGTGGTATAGTCTAAACTAGTGAACAGGAAGTCAAAAATAACTTGTGATTCAAGAATAAGAGTATATCTTCAGTAAAGAATGATGTGGTCTATAGAAGTGAATTTTACAGATATGTTAAGACTCACAATTCAACCAAAATATCTGCAGCCTGAGAAAGGACTCCCTAATCTGTGTCATTTTCTGCTTTGATAACATTAAAAAAAATAAACTACTCACTTAACTGATTTATACAAATATGACAATAAACTATTTAAATTTTGGCTGATTATAAAATAACATTATTCCATTCTTATTACCGTAATGAAGAGATAGTATTAGGAAACTCTCTATATCAGTAGTTTTTTATCAAATGGTGTTCAGTTAATACCATAGACTTTCAGTACATGAGCTTATGTAAGCAATTACAAGTTGTTTCTCTTTCTGTAGCTATATGCTGCCCATAGATATGTTTTGTTTGAAACACACTGAAAAATTCAGAATAAATAATAGAATATTCAACATTTCAAAATGAGAGAATTGGGAAGAACTTCTGGAATGACAGAGTAATGACTTCCAAAAAGTTCACTCCTCCATTGAAGCAAAAAGAACAGTGGAAAAAATGTCAAAATTAACTTCTTTAGAACCTTGGAAATTAACCAAAATCTTGCAACAATTCTAACAATGTTTTTCCAAGAAAAACAGCTGACTCTGTAAGAGTGAGCACTGGGACATTTTAACTTGTCCTATTTTCACCTTTTTCTCCCCAACTCCATGGGGCTCTTGAAAACCAAGCCCTACAACCAAGATAGATTTGAAAGTGAGCACCCGACAGTCACTGCAGAAGGAAGTAGGATTAGAAACCTCCCCCAAACCCCATCCTCAGAGAATTATCAATACTTGACATTTCTATAGCTTCTTGGAAAAGATCCATTCATAGGACCTATCTTTATCAGATCTAATGCAGAACTTGTTAAAGAGGGCAAAGCTCTTCCTACAGAGTTAGTCAAAACAAACAAAACAAAAATCAAAACAAAACAGGGCAATTGTTTAACATCACAATGCTTGAGTTGGCAATATGAGATAGGGAAAATAAGAGGCTGACCAAAACATTTAAAAGGAATTGCTAGGGAATGAGATACCCACAAGTGTCTTTGGAACACTCTGACATACTTCTGTAGATATAGAATTGCATGCACTGTGTAAGGCTATTTTCATGTCCAGGAAAGACCTGAGAAGGCCCTAATCTTTCATCTCTGGCTAAGCCTCAAGACTCTATCCAAGCAGGAAATGAGGCTACAGAGAGATTTAAACTGCTGGAGTGCTGGAGGTATGCCCCAACACACACATACACAGAGGTTCTTGGTGAAAGGTTGGAAGTCTTTAAGTTTCAAGGTATTAAGAAAATCTCAGTCAAACAAGAGGTCACTACTAAGCTAACTAAGCAGACTTCAGTGGCTGCACATGGCAAACATATAGGCTTGTAATCAGTTTAGAGTAGTCACTAAATAAACAAATGGGAATAAAAACATCAAGAACAAAGAGCAACAGAAACAAACTCTGAAGGGGGAGAGGAAACCTGACCTCCAGAGTTGTCACATTATATTATTTAAAAGTCCAGTTTCAACAACAACTAAAATGATACATACAAATACAAAGGAAAGTACAGACCATACCCAGGTTGGGGGAGGGGGAGATCAACAGAAATAGGCCTTGAGGGAGCCCAGATCATGACCTTACTACACAAGACTTTAAATTGGCTATTATAAATATAATCAGGAAACCATGGCTAAAGGATTAAAGGAAAGTACAAGTACAATACAGTGTCTCACCAAAAGTGTATTATCAATCAAGAAATAGAAATTATTAAAAAATAATTCTGAAGAAATTTTGTAAAACAAAAATTATGAAGTAGAAAATAAAAATAATTGATGTGAACAATTTGTTATAGCAGCTCAACAACATATTTGGGCTGTCAGAGAAAGAATCAGCAAACTTGAATATAAGACAATTGAAATTATCCAGTCTGAGGAACAGGAAAAAGAAAAGAAAGAAAAAAATTTAAAGAACCTCAGAGATATATGGTGGATCATCTAGCATACTAACATATGCATAATAGCATTCCCAGAAGGAGAGGAGAAAAATTAAGAAGCAGAAAGAATATAAAGAAATAATAACCAAATATTCCCAACTGTTGCAAAGAACATCCAAGAAGCTCCATGTACTTCAACTAAGGTAAACTCAAAGAGATCCACACTTAGGCAAGTAACTGTCAAAGTACTGAAAGAAAAAGACAAATAGAAAATCTTCAAAGCAGCATAAGAAAAGTTATTTATAATGCACAATAATAACAATTGATTTAACATCAGTAATCATGGAGGCCAGAAGGAAGTGGAATAACATATTCAAAGTGCTAAATAAAAATGTCAAAAAAGAGTCTTATTTTCATTAAAATTATTCTTCAATAATAAAGAAAAGTTTAGATATTCCAGATAACTTTTCACAAACCGGCCTGCTCAACAAGAAATGTTAAAGAAAATCCTTCAGGCAGAAATGAAAGAGCATTAAACAGTAACTAAATCCATACAAATATGTAAAGATCATCAGCAAAAATATCTACATAGGCAAATATAAAACATAGTATAAATGTATGTTTATTTACAATACATTTATTCTTCCATAGAATCTAAATGACAACTACATTAAAAAATGATTATATATCTGTGCGATGGGTTTAAAGTGAACAAAGATGTATTTTATGTGACAAAAATAACAAAAAGTGGTAAATGAAATGGAGCTAAATTGGATCAATTTTCTTTGTATATTTTCAATTTAATAGCTGTCAAGTCAAGCTAGACAAATTTTTTAAAAGACACTAACTTCTGAAACTGACTCAAAAACAAGAAGAAAATCTGAATAATGAGTGATTGTATTAGTAATCAAAATGCTTTCCACAAAATCATCCCCATGGCTTCACTGGTAAACTCTATCAAAGATTCACAGAATTAAAAATACCAATCATTTAAAAATTCTTCCAAAAATAGAAGAAGAGGAAACAATTTGTAAACTCATTCTATGAGGCCAGGATTACTCTGACACCAAAACCAGACCTTGACATTGCAAGAAACAAAACAAGACAAAAACAAACTAAGACCAATATTTTATGAATATAGAAGCAAAAATTCTCAATAAAATACCCAGAAACAAAATGAAGCAATATATGAAAAGAATTATACATTATGACAAACTGTGATCTACTCCTAGAATCCAAGATTCGTTTAACATCTGAAAAATCAATGCATATAATATACTATATTAATAGAATAAAGGGCAAAGTATGATTATCTCAGCAGATGCAGAAAATGTAATTGGCAAAATCCAAAATATTTTCATGACAAAAATCACTTAACAAACTAAGAATCAGCCTTATTCCTCATAAAAAAGCAAACAACAACAAAAAACTATTAGAACTATGACAATAACAAGCATTGGCAAGATATGGAGAAATTGGAACCATAGTACATTGCTGGTGGGATTGTAAAATGAAGCAGCCATTTTGGAAGAGAGTTTGACAGTTCCTCAAAATGTTAAACATAGAGTTACCATATTACACAGAAATTCTACTCCTAGGTATATAACCAAGAAAAATTCTACTCCTAGGTATATAACCTAGGAGTATAAAAACTTGTATAAGAATATACATACTAGTATAGTAGTCCAGAGTGGAAACAATCCAAATGTCCATCAACTGATGAATGTATAAACAACATGTGGTATATCCATAAATAATATATTATTTAACAATTGAAAAATGAAGTATTGATATATGCTACAGTATGAATGAACCTTGAAAACATTGTGTTAAGCTGTAGTGATTTTGAAGAATTTCAAAGCTGGTCAAGAAAAATACATATAACCATGAGGTGATAGTAGCACATAATGAGCTTTATGTGGGCAACACTTTGGCAGGTTTGCATTTGGAGGTGAGATGGGGAAGAGAACTCCTCATAGTATGAAACTTTTCAGAGGTTATGGTATGAGGACCACAACCCAAAAGAGGAGAAGGCCAAGGGTACTCACAGAGGAGCAGAGTGAGGAACTCACAGAGAAAAGGAGAAGAATCAGAGAGGAGAGTTCATGTGTCTAGGTGATGTTGCTGCACAACACCATGGGGAGAGTTTGGATCAGAGATCTGTGAAGGGCAACAATGGCTTGGGTCACTATAGCCTTGGAGTTGACCTTATCTATAGCTAGTAGATGTTTAGTGTAGTTTCTCTAGACCAGAAATATATGAAGGGCAGCATTGGCTGCTTTATGGCTAAAAATCTGCTTATTTGGGCTTTATTTAAAAACAACAGGATGTGTAACAATTTGAGTTTGATGTCAGTGAGCTTTTGAGCTAACAGGTGCTAGTCTGCTATGAAGAAGCCAACAACATAAGACTAATATAGAGAAGCCATCTTTGGCTCATGTATATCACATAAGCAGAAAAAAACACGGAAAAAGGACTACATGTTATATAATCCCATTTATATAAAATATCCATAATAGGCAAGTTCATAGAGACAGAAATTAGATTAGTGGTTGACATTGCCATGAACTGTGTGGAGAGAGGAATTGGAATTGATTGCTAATGGGTACAGGGTTTCTTTTTGGTGTGATGAAAATGTTCTAAAGTTGGATAGCGGTGATGGTTGTACAACTGAATATACTGCAAAACAGTGTATTTTTCACTTTAAAAGGATGCATTTTATTGTATGTTAATTACATAGCAATAAAGCTGTTACATAAAAAGAGTTCCCCTAAAAGTTCACATTTCTAGTTTCTTTTTATCAGTACGAGAGTAGTTATTTCAAAAATTAGCATGGGCTTCATATTCACTGCCCTCTTTAAGTGTGGCATCTTCTCAGTTTTCTACAATGTCCACTTAGTCTTGCTTTACCCATTTATGTTACCTGCCTGTTCCCTGTACATATTTGAGTTTGTAACTCTTAATCTGTGTTCTCAAATTTTCCTCCCTTTCTTTCTTCTTGTCTTTTTTTTTAAAAAAAAGTATTCAACATTTTCTACTCTCTTAATGCCAACTATTTCTTTCATATTCTCTACCATATTTTACCATTTAGTAATATAATTTTACTTTAACAACATTACAACAAAAGGTCAGAAAGTTATGTGAATTTTACAAGTAATATCTTTATTTTAAAAAAAATTAATGTTTCATAGCAAAATAGCATAGAATTGTAGTGCAAAATAAGACTTTAATGACATCGTTGTAATGAACTAATAGTGAGATACCTTAGCTTTCTCCCCTTTGATTCAGTTCAGTTCAAACCTATTCACCTGAACATTTGTGATTATGAATTGAAAGAAAAAAATAAAGTAGAAAAGCAGAAAGAAGAATGAAACTAATTATAAATGGGTTGAAATAATTAGATTTGATGAAAGAAGACTGAAAGTAACAGACAATTTGATATGAGTAAAATTAATATAGCAAATAGTCTATCACCATTATTAATCAATCAAAATACACAAAGTAAAAAACAGGTGGTTTTTCTCCCTTTTGAATTGAGGTAGAAGGACCTTTTCATTTCTTGTTATAGCTCAAGTGCATATTAAATACCTTCTCTCCTATCACATATTCTCTGGTAACAAGGCACCATGATGGTCCTCAATATTTCTGCCTACACTTGGCTGGTACATTCCACAAGAAAAAGGACTGATGTGTGTGATGAAAAGGACCTGATGAAGTGATGGTATGTGACTTTTAAGTCATAAAAAAATGTGGCTGCTTACACCTTGCTCTTTCGGAATAGTCAGATACCAGATTTCAAACAGTCCCATGGAGTGGCCCACATGGAAAAATTGAGTTCTTCTGCTGACACCGGTACCAACTTGCTATGTAAATGAGCTACATTGAAAGTAAATCTTCTAGTCCCACTCAAACTTTCAAATGACTGTGATTCCAGCCAATATCTTGAAATCTCATGAAAATCCCTGAGGCAGAACAACTTCAATTAACTCTTTTCACACAGTGTCTCTAATTCAGTCTCTGCTGGATTCCTTTGGAAAGAGTCAGTTGTACACAACATTCATAGCTTTCAGCCAACAGAAAACAGAATCAAAACTGTTGGGGCAGTTTTGTTTTCATTAAGATTTCAATTCAGAAACATAAGGGTTAGAAGCTTTCCATGGTTACCATTAAATTAAAATATTAACAGAAAAAATGACAATGTAAGTATGACAGAAAACAATACAACTGAAAATAGAGATATGTGAATAGCAAGTTGCCACACATTGTGTCAAGTAATTAAAAGTTCAGAAATACTAAAACATAGTAATAGTAATACTTAGGCTAGAGTTAACTTAATCACATGCCAGCTATTAACACCACAGAAACGAAATCACTATATGCATTTTTCATCTGTTCTCCTGATTTTTTGTATTTGTTTTAAGCTTAGATTTTTTTTAAATTTATGTATAGTAGGCATATTATTAAATGTGGACATTGGAAAAAGGCTTTGTGTTAGCCGAACAGAAAACATAATTTGACACTAAGTGGTAGGTAGCCATATTGGATT
This sequence comes from Pseudorca crassidens, assembly GCF_039906515.1. Classification (NCBI taxonomy): domain Eukaryota; kingdom Metazoa; phylum Chordata; class Mammalia; order Artiodactyla; family Delphinidae; genus Pseudorca; species Pseudorca crassidens. The sequence continues at coordinate 64,228,637 of NC_090312.1, read as the reverse complement.
GTTACTATTGTGAGACTGGCAAGATTTTTATGACATTTGTTTTTCCCTGAGGAGTTAAATGTGTCAGGATGAGATGGCATATAATGTTTTGTGACAATAGCTTTCTTTAGGTTGTATTGGGCATAATGTCTTATATTTTAGATATGGAAATCTTTCCATCCATAGAAATTGAGAGCATTGTAGAGAAGGGTATGAAAGCAACATTTCATTAATACAGATATTTCTGCACAGAATATATAATTAAAAGAATTCCAAGGCATATGTTTTCATCCTACATATTCTTACATACACATATTCTGAGAGGTCTTTAAATCAGAGGTTTTGAAGGTAACTAAAATAATGTTAATGAAAACTCTCTCTCTCTGGATTTATACCATATTGATGTCATCCTTCAACATTTATTTTTACTGCCTGTAATTGTGTATTTTTGTATCCATGGAAGTAAATCATAGTCCACTGCACATTTTCTTGCTTTTTAAATATATATATATATATATAGGATGGAGAACACAATGTAACTTTATGATTGCTGATACTGATTCTATAATTAAAGAAAATTTTGGAATTAGATAGTTCCTGCCTACATTACTTAGAAAAGGTGTTGCACTTGACTGGACAAAAGCCTAGTGTATTTGGAAATATTTGTCATACTCAATATATCAGTTCCCTACTAAATTGCCAGTATCACACCTGCTTTCATCACCTTGAATGCCTTAGGAATTTTCTCCAATAGATATTTTAAAATTATTATTGTAAATTTCTGGTGTTATTTGCAAGATTCTTTAGCACATTTCCTACTTGAAGGAAATATTCAAATATTTGTAGGAATAGATACATGTAATCTTTATATGGGGTCTAAAAGGGGCAGGGCAAGATTCAGTTTCCATCTTAAAAGTATTGATCAATTTACTTATTTATTTATTTATTTGGTGAGGATATGAAAAGAGAAGACAAGCAGAGTGGTATCTGCCTCTCATTCTGGCATGAAGGCCCATTTGCATCAAACAAAAAGAGGAGTTTTGGTGTGCAAAATACTTTGTGAGAACATTGCACTGCTCAACTAAAAGTGTTTTAGAGAATGGAGATCAAGATGGTGGTGTAGGATAATGCTGAGCTCAACTTCCCTAATAAAACAAACCAAAAAATGCAACTACATGTGGAACAACTCTTGCTGAAAATGACCTGGAATCTGGCAGAACAGCTCTTCTACAAAAAAGGCTATAAAGAAAGATACACACAGAGTTTGGTAGGACAGAAGGAAAAATGATCAGGTTGGGACCCACACCCCTTGTGGGTGTACCCAGAAGAGGAGGAGGATATCATGGGCTCTGGGATCTTCCCTGGGGAGGGAGGGGATTGTGTCACATATTAGACACCCCAGCCCTTGGGATCTGACACCAGGGAGAAAAGCCCTCTTATCTTGTTTGAAACCCAGTGGAGTTTACAAAAGGGCCATAAGAAACAAAGATTCTTCTCCTGAAGAGTGTTCACACAGTCTTGCTTACTCTTGGTCTCAGTGGAGACCAGTGGAGGCAGCAGATTGAAAACTGCTGGGGGCTCTGGTTGGCTTGCAAGACCACCCCAGCTTGCCTGACAGCCTGTACCAGGCTCCTGCTCCAGCTCTTATTTCTGCTCCTCACTAAGGTGGAGGCTGCTGTTGCCAAGGAGAATATGCACAGTTAGACATTATTGGGTCCTGATCCTGCCTCTAACCAGGGCAGAGGCAGCCATTTCCAGCAGGCATGTCTCTACCCACATTTAAGCAAAGTGAAACTACTTCCAAGGAACATACAGCCATTGCCTATGGTAACAAAACTAGCTAAGTATTGTGTCACCAACTGCTCCAGCCCCAACTCAGACTTTAATCAAGGAGCTCACATCAGGAAAAAAGTGCAACCAGCACAGAAGTGTAGGCCCAAGCCTTCAGGCCTCGGCCATGACCTGAACCAAAGTGGAGGTTACCATGACACTCGGGAGAAACCCAACTCCCTCAGGGATCATTACCATAGGGCAGTATGACCATTGAGCATAGAAGCAGCCCTAGCCTGCACATGAACTTAGCTCTAGTCCCTCCAACTCCGACTTCCCGACCAAGGTTGTGCCTGCCAGCACTCCCTGAAAGAAGATATGGGTGATGCTCTCTTCAGATCCAACTCTCACCAAACCTACTGGCAGCCACAGTAGGTGCATATGGACACTCTCACACAAGGGCACACCTTTAAGACCAGAATAGGTAACTGTTTCACCTAATTTCCCAGAGATGGAGAAAGTTAAGCAAAATGAGAGGACAGAGGGAATGTGTTTCAAAAAAACGAGAGAGAGAAAAAACAAAACAAAACAAAACAAAACCCTGAAACAAGGCCTGATGAAACAGAGGTAAATAATTTACTCGATAGAAAGTTCAAAGCAATAGTAATAAAAATGCTAACTGAACAGGGGGAAATAATAGACAAAAAGAATGAGAATTTCAACAAAGGACTAGAGTATATTAAAAAAGAACCAGTCAGAGCTGAAGAATACAATAACTGAAAAGAAAAACACAATAGAAAGAATTAACAACAGATTAGGTGATACAGAAGAACAATAAGTTATCTGGAAGATAGAATAATGAAAATTACTAAATCAGAAAAGCAAAAAGTATAACAAATTTTAAAAAATGAGGATACTTTAAGGGACCTCTGGGAAAACATCAAGCATGTTAACATTTTGCATTTTAGGGGTCTCAGAGGAGAATAGAGAAAGGGATATAAAATATAATTGATAAAATTATGGTTGAACACATCCCTAACCTGAAAAAAGGAAACAAAATCCAACAACATATAAAAGGCATCATAAAACATGATCAAGTTGGATTTATTCCTGGGGCTCAAGGATGATTCAATATTCACAAATCAATCAAAATGATTAATTTTACATTAGTAAAATGAAGGATAAAAATCATATGATCATCTCCACAGATGCAGAAAGAGCATTTGACCAAATTCAACATCTGATCATGACAAAACTCTTATCAAAGTTGGTATAGAGGGAACATTTCTCAACATAATAAAGGTTATTTATGATAATCCCACAGCTAACATCATATTCAATGGTGAAAAGCTGAAAGCTTTTCCTCTAAAATCAAGAACAGGATAAGGATGCCCAGTTTTGCCACTTCCATTTAACATAATATTGGAAGTCGTAACCACAGCAGTTAGACAAGAAAAAATAAAAAGCATCCAGATTGGAAGGGAAGAAGTAAAACTAACAGTATTTGCAAATAACATGATACTCTATGTAGAAAACCCTAAAGTCTCTACCAAAAAACTAGCAAATGAGTTCAGCAAAGTTGCAGGATACAAGATTACTACACATAAATCTGTTGCTTTTCTGTACACTAATAATGAACTATCAGAAAGAGAAAGTTTAAAAAAGTCTTGTTTAAAATTGCATCAGAAAGAATAAAATACCTGGGATAAATTTAACCAAGGAGGGGAAATACTTATATTCTGAAAACTATGAAATATTGATGAAGGAAATTTAAGATGATGCAAAGAAATCAAAACATATCCTGTGCTCTTGGATTGGAAGTATTAATAATGTTAAAATGGCCATGCTATCAAAAACAATCTGCAGATTTAATGTAATCCCTATCAAAACACTCATGACATTTTTCATAGAACTAGAAAAATCATGCACAAGTCCATATGGAACCACAAACGTCTTTGAATTGCCAAAACAATCTTGAGAAAAAGAACAAAGCTGGAAGTATCATGCTCCCTAACTTCATATTAAACTACAAAGCTAGATTCCACATAGAAGCAATACCATATGACATTCATCTTTCCCTGTCTGGCTTATTTCACTTAGTATGATTAATTTTTATGTCCATCCATACTGCTGAAAATGGCAAATGAATTTATGTACAAACAAAAATAGACCCTCAGACATAGAAAACAAATTTATGGTTACCAAAGGGGAAAGTGGGGGAGGGACAACTTAGGAGTTTGGGATTAACATATACACACTACTATATATAAAATAGATGACCAATAAGGAACTACTGTATAGCATAGGGAGCTATACTCAATATTTTGTAATAACCTATTAGGGAAAAAATCTGAAAAAAAATATATATGTAAGTATAACTTAATAACTGTATGTATAACTGAATCACTTTGCTGTACACCTGAAACTAACACAACATTGTAAATCAACTATAAGCCAATGAAATAAAATAAAATGTAAAAAAATAAACACAAAGCTCCAGTAATCAAAACAGTATGGTACTGGCACAGAAACAGGCACATAGATTAACACGACAGAAGAGAGAGGCCAGAAATAAACTCACACACCTATGGTCAATTAATTTACAACAAAGGAAGCAAGAAAATATAGAGAAGAAAAGACAGTCTCTTCCATAAGTGGTGCTGGGAAAACTGGACAGTTACATGTAAAAGAATGAAATTAGAACACTTTCTCACCAATATAAACAAATAAACTCAAAATGTATTAAAGACTTTAATGCAAGACCTGAGACCATAAAACTCCTAGAAGAGAATATAAGCAGAACACTCTTTGACATGTAACAATAATTCTTTGATCTGTCCCCTAAGACAAAGGAAACAAAAGCAAAAATAAACAAATGGGACCTAATTAAACTTAAAATCTTTTGCAAAGTATAGGAAATCATTGACAAAATGAAAAGACAACCTACAGAATAGGAGAAAACATTTCCAAATGATCTGACCTACAGGGGTTTAATATCCAAAATATATAAACAGCTCATATAACTCAATATCAAATAAACAAAAACAAGAACAAAATTTTAAATGGGCAGACCTATATAGAGACAGTTTTCAAAGTTGACTTACTGATGGCTAACAGGCACATGAAAACATCCTCAACATCACTAATCTTTAGAGAAATGCAAATCAAAAAAACAATGAAATATCATCTCATACCTGACAGAATACTATCACAAATAACAAATGTTGTTGAGGATGTAGAGAAGAGGGAATACTTGTACACTGTTGGTAAGAGTGTAAATTGGTGCAGACATTATGGAAAACAGTATGGAAGTTCCGCGCAAAACTAAAAATAGAACTATTAATACCATATGATCCAGCAATTGCACTCCTGGGTATATATCTAGAAAAAAATTAAAACACTAATTTGAAGAGATATATGCACTTCAATGTTCATAGCAGCACTATTTACAGTAGCCAAGATACTGAAGTAACCCAAGTGCCCATCAACAGATGAATGGATAAAGAAGATGTGGTGTATATATATATATATACTCAGTGGAAAAGAATAGAGAATGACAAATACCATATGATTTCACTTATATGTGGAACCTAAAAAATAAAACAAACAAATGTATATAGCAAAACAGAAACAGACACACAGTTAGAGAAAACAAACTAGTGTTTACCAGTGGGGAGAAAGGGGCAGGAGCAAGATAGAGGTATAGGATTAAGAGATATAAATTACTAAGTATAAAATTGATATGTAACAGGATATATTGTACAACACAGGGAATCCTAGACATTATCTTATAATAACTTTTAATGGAATACAATCTGTAAAAATAATCACTATGTCGTATACCTGAAACTAATATAATATTGTAAATCAACTATACTTCCATTTAAAAGATACAGGGCACAAAATACTGAAGGTGTCACTAGACAGACAAGTCCCCCCACCCCCCCCGATTCTGACCCTGTGCTTTGGGGATTGCCAAGCTGTACAATATTCTGAGTGAGAAGTTTCTTCCATACCTACAAGTAGGACCTTTCTGGGGGATGTGTAATTTGGCCACTGGAAGGAAGGCCACTGCCAGGCAACTCAGAAAGAGCTCTTAAGGTTGATTTTCAGAGAACATATTGATCTCTCTGTACTCCATTAATTTTTCTAGTCTTAAGTATTTATTCCAGAAATGGACTGTCTCTGTGACCTATCTGAATTCTAAATTAAAAGTCATCAGATTTAACATTATAGCACATTTATTTCATTGTATTCATCATGGGACTTGTCATCCCATGTGGTCAGGGACCATATCTAATTGGTTTATACATGTCTATTTATTGACAAGCCCAACTTGCTAATTAAAAGTTCATCTTAGATGCTCAAAACTGTTCCCTACACCCTAATTAACTAAGTAAATGAATTAATAAAATGGCCCCCATGTTTCCTCCACTTAACAAAACTGTAAGAATCTTCAAAATCCTGGTTTAAGTTCCCTGTGTACACTCCAATCCCAAATTAATTAATCAATTCAAAACACTTTATCATATAACAGTAGGAAAGGTATTAGGTAAAATACACTGTACTTATTTATCTCGCTTATCTTTTTAATCACTTATTTATATTATTAACTCCTTATATATGGTTTATATCTGTACTAAATTATTAAGTGCTGGAGTATATCGTTTGAATCTCACAAGAAACTAAATGCTTACAGATTGATTATCGTTATTTAATGAAAATCTTTTTCCTCATAGAATATGTCACTAGTTTAACTTTTATTCAATACTTCATATTAATTACCACAACGTCCCCTTTGCACTGTGTGTGAGGGTCCTTCATTTTCAGTCATATATCTTCTTGCATGTAAATATTTCTGTGTTGAGGAGGGTGTGGCTAGGGAATTTAGGGAGACAAAAGAAATGATACAAATATAACCAATTTTGCTCTATTTTATTGACAGAAAATGAGTCAAATGTGTCAGCTTGGGCTTCCTTGGTGGCGCAGTGGTTAAGAATCCACCTGCAAATGCAGGGGACACGGGTTCAAGCCCTGGTCTGGGAAGATCGCACATTCCGCAGAGCAACTAAACCCATGCGCCACAACTACTGAGCCTGCGCTCTAGAGCCCGCGAGCCACAACTACTGAGCCCACGTGCCACAACTACTGAAGCCTGCGAGCCTAGAGCCTGTGCTCCACAATAAGAGAAGCCACTGCAATTAGAAGCCCGTGCACCGCAACCGAGAGTAGCCCCCGCTCGCCGCAACAAGAGAAGCCACTGCAATGAGAAGCCTGCGCACTGCAACTAAGAGTAGCCCCCGCTCGCCACAACTAGAGAGAGCCTGTGCACAGCAACAAAGACACAATGCAGCCAAAAATAAATTTTTTTTAAAAAAGGTGTCAGCTTGTAAATAAAATGTTTTTATTTCAAAAGCATGTTTATTCTATCAAATTTTGCCTTTCTAAGAGAGAACCTAACCTCACAAACTTCTATATTTTTTATATCATTAAGCAAGGCAACAATCTTCATTTAGACAAATTACTATCTGCAAAGAGCCACCTCATGGCACAACCAAGAGAATTCTTTTCACTTGTCGTTCTGTGTAATTAGCAGCAATTCCACCCTTCCCTAGCCCATCCCTGCACAGATAATAGTATGAATGGGATCCAACGTGGAATGCAAAAGCCTTGCTTTTGAGAAAGAAATTCATGTAAATCACAGTCTATGAGTTTTCACAATTTTTTCTTCCTTCTATAACTTTGTACACAGATATATTAACACATAATTTGTAATTCACAATATTGTAATCATTTGATTACGAATCATCCTCAAAGTAATTAATTTGTAATGATTTCTTCTCAAAGTCTATCCCAGCTCTTTGCACTTAGTAGGTATTAAATAATTGTCTAAATATCTCACCCATCATAGGAATTACCTGGCAGCATTATGTATCTGTCTATCTTATATATACCCCTATATCCTTTTTAATTCTAACTATAACTAAAATCCAGCAAGAGAAGCAGTCCTTGTAACCAGTTAAATATTTGAAGGGATTATAAAGACTTATTTAAACTAAACGATTTGCAATTAGCGCAATGTAATGTATCTCTCTGTATATCAGATTGGAAAACTAATAGGGTGAAAATATATCTACCTATAACACATACTTGCACTTTTGTCAATGTCTAAATATTTTGTTTTACTAAGAGAAATGTTTATTGCATTTTGCTGTTATCCAATATAGTGTTACATATTGTGAATTACAGGGATCTTATCTATGAACAATATATCTGGTATATATTTAGAAGTGGTAGGGGTAATATTCAATGAAAAGGTCTTCTAGAATAATTTCATAGCTTGTAGTACTGAGTCAGTAATTTCCTAATAAAAAGTTACCAACGTTACCCAGCTTCATTAAAATTTCTAGAATATTTTCATCTGTACATATTTTATATTTTATCAAAATAGTTCAAACATGTAGAAAATAATGTGGTATAATATTCACTCATGCATTTATCTTTCTATATTTAGAGTTCACTTCTCCCTCCTCTTCTCTGTGTAAAAGAGCTAAAGACACCTTCCCTATCATGTTCTCCAAACTTTTTTCTTAAGGTAACCAAAGTTTTGAAATATAGTGCACTTGCTATATACTTTTACTATTGAGAGATAATAGAACATACATATACTGGTCTCTGCCCTCAGTCCCTGGCACAGAACTCCTAAAACCTTTGTAATTTCCAAGTGATAATAGCACCAGAAGCATCTTGTGTTCTATTGAGGTAATTCTGGATGGACCCCTGGATGGCTCTTAGATGAGGGCTGGTCACCAGAAAGACTGAACCATGATTAGAAGCTGCTAATTTTCAGTCTGGCCCCCACATACCTCTAGAGAGGGGAAAGGACCTGGAAACAGAGTTCATGATTGATCATGCCTACATGAGGAAACCTTCATAAAATCCCAATGGGATTTTCCATAAAAAGAATGGGGGTTCAGAGAGCTTTCAGGCTGGCAAACACATCTCTCATCAGGGACAGAAGCTCTGGTGCTCGGGACAAACCTAGACCTCGCCCTTTGTATCTCTTCATCCTGCTGTTTATCTGTATCCTTTATCATCTGAAGTGGGGTGGGAGCAGTCTTGTGAGACTGAGTCCTTACCCATGGGACCTGACACTATCTCCAGGTAGATAATGTTAGAATTGAGTTAAATTATAGGACACCCAGTTGATGTCTCAGAGAATTGTTTGTTGTGGGGAAAACAACCGCCCACATTTGTTGACCGGATGTGTCACAAGTGAAGTATTTTCTGTGAACAGTAAAGGAGATACACATTATCCCCCATTCACTATAGACTGAACTGAGGTTTTCCCTACAACAGGAGAAAAAAGAGTGAGTTTTTCATCTTAACTACATATATGTGTGTGAAAATATATGTATTCTTACAATATATACTATTTTTTATCACTTAAGAATGACATAAAATATCAAATTCCATAAGTCCTTTGATATCTTGGACAAATATATAATCCAGGTAGATTGTAAAATAAATAAACATACTGTACATACATGTAACTGGGCAAGTCCCTCCCTCCTCGGGAAAGACAAGTAGTATAATAAGAGCTCATTTATGAACATTTATTCCATTCTAAGCAATATTCTAAATGTATTACATGAGTTTTTTCTTTATTCCTCACAATAAACCTAAGAGGTAAGTGCTATAAGTTTCTCATTTTCCAAATAAGTTAAAGGAGACAAGGAGAGATATTTGTCTGTGGTCACTTGGTCAGTATGTGGCAGACCTGAGATTCGAACCGTGGCAGACAGATTCCAGAATCTTCTTCTTTTAGCTACTTTCTTGTACATGAAGTTTGATTTTGTGAACCATCAAATAGTTACTACTCTTTACACATTGACATAATAAAATTGTGGTACTTATGAGAAACAAACAAACCTATGAAAATTGAATGCTAAATCCTTAATGTTAGATACTAGATCCCTTTGAAAATCTGATGAATACTATGGACTTTCCCCTCAGAGATTTGGGTGTACATACATGTGTACACATATAAGTGTACATTACATTGTTTTGTGTTGTATTTTAGAGTTTCGTTGGCCAGATTAAATACTAATTAATGAAAGTAAAGATAAATAAACACTCTCTATATTGTTCTTTTCCCTAATACTTCTAAAAATTATTTTAACCAATTTTTTCTTTTAGCTATAAAATATTTTAGATAGATTTATTTTTTAGTAACTTTTAAAAACACAGGGCATAATGGTCTACTAGCATGTTTTATAATCAGTGTTTAGGTAACTCTCAAAGGCTATTCAACATTCCATGTAGTTTAACTCTGATATAAATATCTCTAAGAGCATAGAAAGGCAGACAATTATTTTGGGGTTGAGGATATTTTGTCGGCTGGCTTGAAAATGTTGCTATTTTCAGCAACATTTTTTTTTGGAAGGGGGCTGATCACATTAAATCAATATGCTATACTTGTCACCCTTACCTTGATTATGATAGCTACCAGCTCCTTAATAATAAAAATAAATGGAACAGATTCTTGTAGGAAACTTTTTTATTTTCTCCACCCAAGGCTCATCAATGAACATTTATAGAAATAATATGTTGAGTGTGAGAAGTTAGATTAATAATGTTCATATCAAAGTGGAGAAAAAAATCTGTAAATATCTTTTTTAAAGATTTGGTAACTATTAGCCAGACCATTTTAAGTGGCAAGTAGTAAAAAAATCCAATGCAAATGAAATAGGTTAGTTAAACACAACTAAAAGTCTAAAACTAAACTGTCCCCAAGCACGGCTTGACCAGTGACACTAAACAATTTTTCAGCAGTTTGTTCTACACTCCTCTGTATTGCAGCTTCACCTGCAAGCTAGGTCTCCTCATGGTGGACATAAATGTTTGCTACAACCTGGATTACATAACTTGCTTTTTTAGTACAGGAAGAGGCTGCTTCCCAAAACCAATGAATAAATTGCTTCACTATGATTGGAGCATCCTGAATCAATCATTGCCACCAGGGGATTACCATATACTAAGTAATGTATTAGAGTTACATAAAGCAATGTCATACATTTCTAGTGCCAAAAGAAATTAATGGTATATGCATTTTTGTTGTTGCGTTTATTGAAAGACATACATATTTGAGTGGTATTAGTGTGACAATTATGGATCCTGGGCTTCACTAATCTACCTCAGATTCTATATTACCAAGTTTATCTGTAATTCTCTGGATTCAGTTCTGAAATGTAAATCTTCTACTTGTCCCCCATTCAGTATTATGTTCATTATGAGAATGGAGTGCATGTCAAGGGTAATATGATAATGGCCAGTTGGCTTTATATTTGTCATATGTGATCCCTGTGAGAATAACCTACAAACATCATTTGTTGATTATCTTTTAGAAATGGCATTTTAACATAGACAACCTTTTGGGAATCCCTTTGAAGACTTCAATTTCTACTGTATGAAGGAAATTGAAATCAACATAATGGAATTAAAAAACCAAAACCCCCAAAACCACACTCTTAATTTTTTTTAATTATGTTTTAACAATAGTCACTTCTTAAAGTTTTGTCATGTTTTCACAAAGTAAGACACTGTATTTATCAGGATCAGTCTCTCTTACTTACCAACACTTTGAAACTTTTAGCAGCTGGACAATTCCTGATAGTAGATTTGAAAGTGAGGGTAAATAGGGTTGTCATAACTAGTCATCAAATCAATCAATAAATCATTCAATCTCTTTTTAACCAAAGTTATATTTTTGTGCCAGTAATAGAAGGAATGTATTATTTCCCCAAAACATATTCTATTTACTGGCCACATTTTGGAAATAAAGTTATTTCATTGATATTCATGCACTTCTAGTATAAATGTTTATATAGTTCAATTAAGAAAGTTTCTATGTCTGTAAATTGACAAGAGGTATACAATGTATACTTTTTAAAAACTACTAGAAATTAGTGACTTTCCAGAGTTTTTGTGAGAAATTACCTGGTTCAGAATCCAGCACTAACTCAGTATGCAATAAAATAGACCCTTATTTTGTTGCTATTATAATGATTGCCTTTCAATTTTATGCTTTTATGGCATAATCAATTTTTAAAATTTTATTGAGATACAATTGTCATAGAGCACTGTGTAAGTTTAAGGTGTATAGCATAATGATTTGACTTACATATATCATGAAGCGATTACTACAAGTTTAACATCATTATCTCATACAGATCTGTCATCTCATATAGATACGAAAAAAAGAAAAAGAAAATAATATTTTTTCCTTGTGATGAGAAGGATCAATTCTCAAAAACTTTCACACATACCAAATATATGGAAATTTGCATGTTATCCTCTACAGGGTCATGCTAATCTTCTCTGTATCATATTAATTTCAGTATATATGCTGCCAAAGCTAGCACAATCTATTTTTTTAAATGCCTATTTCAGTAGACCTTCCATGTTTACCAGACAAAGCAATTCTTTTTAAAAAATTCTATATTTCTTTACAGTGAATTAAGTAATGAGGAAGTGATATTCTGTGGTGTATTTTACTAACCAACAAAAGATGAGAGTCTTTCTGAAATATTTATTTTAAGCCTCAGAATTTAAACATTGGACATTTGCTTCTCTGGATCATTCTCAAGATCAAACAATAAACAGTTTGATTTGACGTATTTCCTTTTTGGTGTTTGCTACATCTGTTATAACATAACAAACAATGGTAGAACTTGATGAGAATTTGGAGGAGGATGTATATAAATATACTGAATTTCAACTTGAAAGTTATTAATTTTACCTTGGTATTAAAATAGAGGTAACATTTATTATAGTATCTATCGGCCAAACAGCATATTTCAAATAATGGCTTCATGATCACAATAATATCTTAAGTGGGTTAGGTACATAACCAATGTAATCTCAAGGTCACTGTTTTACTAAAAACTCATCTAGCAATTTAAATGTCCTAACTCTTCAAATTTTTGAAGACTAAATTTAATCACCCATAGAGGCAAAATTTCCCCCCAATAATATTACTTTTGAAGTACTTAATCTTTAACATAGGGTCAGCTGCCTCTTAGCTTAAAGGCTTTATCATATTTCTTTTCAGTGTACTTTATATCTAGCTATTTTCCATTCAAATAAGTGCACTCAGGCAGATATACTGGTTTTCCAGCCTGTAATAGAGATAGTAGTCATCCACTCCTCTTAATTTGCTAACTGAAAAAAGAACTTTCAGGATTATATTTGACAGATTTTAATACACAAAGGGCTCATATTGACCCCTAAAATAGCAGATGGAGACAGAATGATCTCCTAAAGTAGCCACCTTAGTTATAAACTGTATTTTAATTGCCTTCATCAGAGTTGTTATTGACTCTAGCTTTAAATGGGATTGCTGGTCAGAGTTGGTAATAAAGTTTTTTTTTTTTTTTTTTTTTTTTCTTTTCTGATTATTTCCTAAGCTATTCAAGGTTTGGAATCCAAACACTCCTACTCGGAGTAAATAGAAAATAAATAAAGTCTAATGAGGACAAAGCCAGGCCCTCCCCCAAAATTATTTTGAATGGTGTATTGCTATGGATGTCCTGATTTCCACTTTTAGAAAGTTTTTATAAAGCAAGATTCAAATGTTGCGATCATTTCTTTTTCTTTTTTTTTTTTTTTTTTTTCGGTACGCGGGCCTCTCACTGTTGTGGCCCCTCCCGTTGCGGAGCACAGGCTCAGCGACCATGGCTCACGGGCCCAGCCGCTCTGCGGCATGTGGGATCTTCCCGGACCGGGGCACGAACCCGTGTCCCCTGCATCGGCAGGCAGACTCTCAACCACTGCGCCACCAGGGAAGTCCTGTGGTCATTTCTTAAACTAAATCAGTCATGTAGTCAATAAATATTTATTGAGGAACGACTCTGTGTCAGACACTTTTCTGAGGCAAGCAGTGGACAAAAGAGGCAAAGACTTTCCTTTCTGGAGCTCACGTTGTAGAGAGACGGATAGGTGGATTTTAGATCGAGTAGTTAGCAAAATGAGGAAGAAAACAAATATTTTTATTTTACATGATAAGTGTTATTAAAAAGAAAAAAACATATTCTGACATACTGAGGGGATACATTTTAGATTTGGTGGTTCAGAAAACCCTTCTCTAGAAGAAATATTAGAGATGTTTTCTGATGAGTACTGTCCGTATGACCAGCTGCAGGTAGAACATTCCGGGCAAAGGGAATAAAAAAATAAAATAAAGTAGCTCATGGGAATATTTATATTTGATCAAAATGTGAACCACAGAGGTTTGATGATATTTAAATTTTTGAAATGTCCTAAAAATATATGAATGTAGTGTTTTAAGGTGGGTTATCTAAGGGATAAAAGAGTTTCCAGTGACTTCAGAAAAAGACGTAGGAGAGCCATCTTGAACCTAATTTTCTTGTTCAATCCCATTGTAACGAAATTTATTAATCCAAGTGTTCAGTTATCACTAACTATCTCTTTCTTCATAGGACAGAAGCTCAATTATTTCAGCTGTCACATTTTAAGTGATCCTCTAAAATACTATTACAAACTATTTAAAAATATTTTTGATTTTCTCAACCCACAGTAAGAAACAGTCTTTATCTTGCAACCTAGTACACACACACACACACACACACACACACACACAAGAGGCACGTGCACATATAGCTGAAAAATGTTTCACAAAACAATGCTTTCGGTTTCCATGGGTGATGAGTTCTAGTATTTTTTATCATTTCATTTAAAAAATTGCTTCTTGCAACTTACTGAACTGATTTCCTAAGCCACCAATAGGTCTCAATTGAAAGGGTGTTCTAAATGTTATTCAGCAATATGAGCACTCTGATCTATATATTAAAAACAAAAGACAAAGAGCTAGACCAATTACTATAGGCTAATTAAAGTTATTTATACTTTCAGGGAAAAAATTAGCACAGTTCTTCAATATTTTGACAAACACCAAATTCAGAAAAAAAAACAAAACTGAATTAACTTTTTCTTTGCCCAGCAACATTGTAACTTTGTATTTGCTAGGCAAGCAATGCTTATATTTAATGAAGTAATATAAAGAATTCCCTTACTTGTAAGAGAACTGATTTTCTTTGTCCTGACCCCAGGTATTAGTCTCATTTAGGATGAGAAAGAAGTATTTAAGAATTTAGCAGGAGTGAACTCTAAATTATAGTAAAAGAACAAAAGATATCGGTTCTGAAATTTTATAACAGTGAATCTAACATTTAAAATAAACTTTTAACAGTAATATTTGAAATGTTTACTTAAATTTATTCTCAAATTTTTGACCACCTCAAGTTACAGTGTAACATAATAGAATATGCCAAAAGGAAGTCTCACACAAACAAATTTTGGCTTCAGAATACATATTGACACAGAAAACACTGGATGTTATGGAATTTACCCACAACCTACAATAAAAGAGTCAAGTCACTTTTGGAATGTATGGCTTTCAACCAACTGAAAGCCAGCCCTTGTGGTTCCTTCCCCATTTTCAACTCTGACATCTTAGAGCCTTTTTAAAAAATTTGTTACATTGAGAAAAAATTCTTAAATTGTTACACATATACTGTAAAATCAAGATTGTATAAACGTGTAACCAGAAAGTCAAGTGAGTTCCACAGATTTAGGTAGGAAGTACTCAGACATTGTACATAGGCAAACCAGGGGGCTTGCAAGATGTCTTCTAATTTTTAGGGAGTAGTCCAACTCCTGCAATTTTGGTGGCTCCTTTTCTACTCTGGGTTACCCCAGGGTCAAGCCACCAACGCTGCTGCAAACATTTACAGACTCTATTGTAGATGTGGAAGGTTATGTGGCAGGGTTTCATCATGAATCCCACAAACTTCCCCATCTACTGACTCTGACCACTTGGCCTACTACATTCATGCTTACAAATTCCTTCCCAGGGCAATTAACACACTCCTGCCTTTGGCTCATGTAGGATAGTTCTACCACGTTCAGGCCTCTTGAATGGAAGACACCCCCAGCACCTGGTTTATCTTGAAGTTTCCTGACAACAGAAGGCCTCTCCCCTAAGAAATTCTTAAACACAACACAATATATATGCATGTTTTGAAAGCACCTTATGCAAATCTGAAAAGATGCTTGATCAGCTGTCCCTTCACTTTTCTCCAAGGCAACCTCTGCATTAAGCTCTGGTTGAACTGCAGGCTGCAGATACTTTTGTACTTAGGGAGGAGAAATTTTCAACAAATTCACAAATTTTATCTTGGTGTTTTAAAGAAGAGGTGTCCACATATTTTCATGGTGGACCACATGATCAGAGATCCACATATATAAGCTTTTTTGTTTTGTATGTTTTTTTTCTTAAAACAACTTTACTGAGGTGTAATTTACATAGAATAAACTGCACCAATTTCGAATATACAGTTACATGTGTTTTAACACATTTACACACCTGTGAAACCATCAACATAATCAAGATCATGCTCTAGACACTCACATAAATGAAATCATACAGTGTATACTCTTCTATGTCTAGCCTCTTTCACTCAGCTATTCTTGTTTAGGTTCACACATGTTGTTGTGTTAAACTACTAAGTTTATTCCTTTTCTTCAGCAAGTAGTACTCCATTATACTTATATAACACAATTTGTTTACCCATCACCTGCTGATAGACATTTTTGGTTTGTAGATATATAAACTTTGTGGCTCTTCTAAAATTTAGTATACTATGTAGAAACTAGTTCAAATGCATACATTACAGGAAATATATGTTAATTCCATAACAATTCTACCACATAAATTCTGAAAACATCTGAAGGGTTTTTTTTTTAATTGTATAACATTAAGATAAGTTAGAAGGAAAACAGACAAGAGGACTTAACTATAGTTATCAAATTCTCCAAAATTTCTTCTCAAATTCTTTATTTCTCAGCAAACAATTCTGAAATTTTTAAAAGTAAGAGATTCCATTTAACTCATTCAGCCATGGCGAATGAGTGTGGGTCTCATATTCTCATGAAATCAGTGCATTTTAAAACTGGAATTCTTACTCCTCCTTGAACAATCTACAATGCCCCTGTTTTTTTCTTCACAGATTATAATTCAGCTTGTTTAAGCATTTTGTTACATGAGCAAGAAAGTATAAAGCCCTTGATGTGAGGAAGCAGCTAAGTAAATAACAGTTGGTTTCCAGGAACTAGTCATCTGACATATTTAAATAAACCAAATGCCCATCCTCTGGTTCATCTTAATTCAAATATTGGTAACAGTTAAAAGCACAGTTACCAAAAAAATTCAGAAGCTTTAAAACTTTTCATATTACCTCTTGCAGTGAACCTGACTTGCAAACTTCTCAGCACAGAGTCCATTGACAGAAACTTGCCTTTTGAATTGAATAAAGTTTTAAAAACTCACTTCTACATTATTTCATTACAGGAGTCTATTTGTGGCAAATGAGCTCAATGTTTAGACCAAATATGTCACATTCCTTCTGGCCAAGAAGTTAGATCCTACTAGGAGAAAAATTAATCTAAAAAATGGAGACACTGCAGTCAGTATGTTGGGTGACTCTGTCTTCCAGGATAGAATTAAATCAGAGGAGAGAAACAGGAAGTGATTGGAAATATGAACCTAAAAAGAATCAGGATAAAGGGCGGAAGACCTAAATAGACATTTGTCCAAAGAAGATAAACAGATTGCCAATAAACACATAAAAGAATGCTCAACATCACTAACCATTAGAGAAATGCAAATCAAAACCACAATGAGGTATCACCTCACACCAGTCAGAATTGTCATCATCAAAAACTCTACAAACAATAAATGTTGGAGAGGGTGTGGAGAAAAGGGAACGCTCTTGCACTGTTAGTGGGAATGTAAATTGATACAGACACTATGGAGAACAATATGGAGGTTCCTTAAAAAACTAAAAATAGAACTACCATACGACCCAGCAATCCCACTACTGGGCATATACCCTGAGAAAACCATAATTCAAAAAGAGTCATGTACCACAATGTTCATTGCAGCACTATTTACAATAACAAGACATGGAAGCAACCTAAGTGTCCATCGACAGATGAATGGATAAAGAAGATGTGGCACATATATACAATGGAATATTACTCAGCCATAAAAAAGAAACAAAATTGAATTATTTGTAGTGAGGTGGATGGACCACCTCTATCATACAGAGTGAAGTAAGTCAGAAAGAGAAAAACAAATACTGTATGCTAACGCATGTATATGGAATCTAAAAAAAAAAAATGGTTCTGATGAACCCAGGACAGGAATAAAGACACAGACATAGAGAATGGACTTGAGGACACAGGAAGGGGGAAAGGTAAGCTGGGATGAAGTGAGAGAGTGGCATTGACATATATCAACTACCAAATGTAAAATAGATAGCTAGTGGGAAGCAGCCACATAGCACAGGGAGATCAGTTTGGTGCTTTGTGTCCATTTAGAGGGGTGGGATAGGGATGGTGGGAGGGAGATGAAAGAGGGAGGAGATATGATTATATATGTGTATGTATAGCTGATTCACTTTGTTATACAGCAGAAACTAACACAACATTGTAAAGCAATTTTACTCCAAAAGATGTTAAAAAAAAAAAAAAAGGCATCAGGATAGAAAGAAAGGCAGAGACAAGGAGACCTTCTTCCTTAGGTAGAAGGGAACTAATGTTGATCATATCTTCCCACCTTCAATCACTTTGAGAACTAGATAGATACCATCGCCCTGCACTCTTACTCATTCAGAACTTTTATCCAGTTCCATCCCAAACCTAGTTTTATTTAAATCATGGATTTCATTTCAATCTTTACAGCTTTTCAAAGAAAAGGAAACACAGCATATTAAGGACTTCAAGAATCAAGCACATGCTTCTGCTTGCCATGATTCAAAAAAAAAAAAATCTGCATGCAAATTATCCATTCTCCTTCCCGTCTTCAAGTTACCCACCAATCTGACAAAAGTGTCTTGCTTTTTTTCACCCTAATTATTTATACATTGTGAGGAAATTGTAGGAGTAGAGAGCCCTGTGACTCACAACCAGATTCTTCCTTCTAGGTTGCTTAATGGTTGGCATCTTTGGGCAAAATCATTTTTAGTACTTCCAGTCTATCAAATTTATAAGCATGGAGTCAAGGTTTTTCATCACAAGAGAACTTGTCAAATGTTATTATTATACCCTAATATTCTCATCTAATAACACTGTCTAGAAAGAAAGAAAAATTTCCCCACATTGTTATTCTTAGTGAACCCATGCTGGTTTCTAGTTATCATCATTTCCTTTTCTAGATGCATAGCATGACACTAATTTCTCCAGGTCATTTTACAATAAACCCTGAAATCTGAATTCCTTCTGAAAAATTTCCTTTAACTCGTGTCACTCATCAAAAATACATCATTAAAGGAGAATTCCCTATTTGTTTTACTATCTGTTTCTATACATCTTTTTCTCATTACAACGGAGGGAGTACAATTCTTACCTTAAAAGCCAACATTTTCATTCTTGCTTCTAGACCCCATCAACTTCTTTATTACCATGGAATCCAGAGTGGTGAAGCAGAGTAAGATAGGAGAGTGGTGGGAAATAAACTTGGAGAGAGAAGCAGAGGCCAAACCCCAAAAGAGGCATATGTTTTAAGCTTCATAAGAGGTCATGTGAAGAATTTAAGCAAATGATGATATAGTCTGATTTTATTTGAATGAGTGAGAAAAGCAAATTCACTTGATTTGGGGATTGCATCTTCCTACACATATGACTTGTTTTCACGAGGTTTCCTGAATGCAGAAGGTTTCAGGAGAAATGTGGAATCCAGGAGACCTACGATGGCCTTTACCAATGCTTGTGCATGAAGCTCAGTCAGTGGGAGTTTTAATATTCATGTCGCAGCCTGCCCCCTCTTTATTTTAAATGTGCTTTTTGTCCTGTAGGATATTGAATATGTGCATTGCTTTCACAGAAAGGGAAACAAATAGCAAACAAACTTAGACTAGAGAAGCTATTCCCAGCATCCTCCTAATGCAACCGTCTGTCTCATCTGACCCCAAGAGAGAATTCTAATAATGTTATCATTTCATTCCCATTTCAGGCACTTTGCATTTTTATATATGCTAAAGAATTCAGCAAGTCATCCAACTGGCATAAGCAATGGGAAAACTTCCTTTAAAGCACAGGTGTACAAGCAAACAAATTCTTTCTGTGCTTGAAAATTGATCCTTCAATATAGCAAACTTCTCAGCAGTGTGCTGGGCTGGCAGGAAGAGGTGCAGGAGTGCACAGCTGTCAGGTAGAGGAAACAGATGTGATCGCCTCCTCTCACCTTCCAGCAGAGTCGGGAATAGATACTGTCACCCTGAACGGTATTTTCCCAGCCACACTACCAATATGGATTTATTACAAGCAGAGATAAGTCACTCTGTGTGTGTGTTTTTATGACAGAAAAGAAAGAAGGAAGGAAGGAAGGAAGGAAGGAAGGAAGGAAGGAAGGAAGGAAGGAAGGAAAGAAGGAAGGAAGGAAGGAAGGAAAGAAGGAAGGAAGGAAGGAAGGGAGGGAGGGAGGAAGGAAGGGAGGGAGGGAGGAAGAAAGCAAGGAAGAAAGCAAGGAAATCAAGCAGTGGAGTATTAAACTCTGATGTGAGGTATAAACAGGTGTGATTAGCTGGTTAGCTCTGGATGCCTTGGAGAGATAACCTCATGTCACTGAGACTATGTTTGGGGCAGTGGGTTGTAAACATCTTTGAAAAGCAAAACAGTGCCAGGAATATATCAGAGTAGCATTAAAGTGAATAGTTAAACATAATGCAGTGGTAAACTTTAGGCTCCAAATTTATCACTGGCACCTGGATATACTAAAAGCCCTAGAATCCTGGAAGGACTCCCTTTGTGACCAGCTCCAGTGGTGGGTAGGCTTTGTTCTGCTGCTAAGTCACAAAAGCTATGATTCCAAATTAAGAAATTAAATCATTATCTCCCAAAGCTTACATTTTTCAAGTAATGTCAAAACCTGAAGCACAACTGAGTAACATCAAATGGAGTTTAATAAAACAGTTTTGTTTAAGAGGAATAGATTTATTTGGCATCTAAGCCACTTCAACCCACTGTTCTTTATAGTATATCTCTGCTTCTTATGAACCTGAAAAAAATCCCACGGTAGACAGACAATCACTTTGATATTGCTACGTCAAGCTTTTTCAACATTTACTGCTTTCTTCAGTCAAATATCAGAGCCACAAAACTGTAACCGGATGCCATGTAACTACTTTGCTTTTCTTTCAAATATTGCTATTACATAGCCTAAGCCAAGCAAACAAGCCTGCACAGCTCTCTAGCTTGTATGTTTCACAGACACCTCTGAGTGCTTCTGTTGTATTCCCTGTATTCCTATGTACTTTCTAAGCGTGGACAATCAAAGGACTGTTTCCACCTCCAGCCTCCATCCCGCCAATTCTTTCAAGCTAAGGCGTCTTTAGGGTTTGATGGTGATAAATTTAAGGCATCCCAAGTTTAATCAACATTCTTCTTTAATCCTTCAGCTAAGGGTCCCAGGTGTTAAACACCATTTCAAATCAGGCATGTGTTAGCTCCAAAACTGGTCTTGAAAACTGAATTACAAAGTTTGTTCTGACAACACATCCAAGTTAAATTTTACCTTGACAAGAGCTAACATGTCGTCATCTTTAAAGCTTCTTCGTTGCCTACGTTTCTATCTAAATGTTTGTTGCCGGCGGAGCTAAAATGCCGGCCAAGTCCAGTTTTACCTAATCCCGCAACATTCAGGAAACACAGCTGGTGCGTTGTCGTTATGTTTATCCACGTGAATCTTCTATTCTCTCCTTCTCTGGGTTGTTTCTTATTTATTTTTATTTTTTTCATTTAAAGAAGAAATAAATGTTTTAAGGTAAATTTTGGCTAAGCAGTAGTTTTCGGGTGTAAATAGAAATTGTTTCTTTTACAGGCATCGTACATTAAAGTAAATTCTACTGCATTTGAAAACCCGTCAGCTGTATTTTGTACTGGTATTCAGAATCCTCTCCTTTTTGACCAATATTATATATAAAGTTCCTCTGGGAAGATAATGTGCATGATTGCAGGCTTGCCTTGTTAAAATCCATAGCTTTTTATGCAGTCGTGTTTTCACCTATGAATTATGCATGAAAGAGGATCTCATTACATTTCATTTTCTTTACAGCGGCATCCTCTCTTCTAGACAGACTGGGGTTCCCATCAGCCGAGCTCCCCTCACCCTGCAGCTTGGCTCCATCTTGATGCCTTCATAGCGTTTTAGACAAAATAGGCGTGTTTAACTTGTCACCTCCTGCCTGGTATAAATGATTCACCGGAGCTTTGCACAGATTTGTGAGATAACCAGCCTGGACTCGGGGAAACTTCACAGGCTGTGTATGGGAATCCGACAGATACATGGAAGGCCCTTTCTCTACCAGTTGTCCAAGGTAGAGGAGAAACACTGCCTTGACTCCAAAAAATAGCCTCCTTGTAAAACTTAAAAATGTCTCACTCTCCTTCATAAAATAGAAATTATCTATAAACGTTTGCCACTTAAATGGGTGTGTTTCAGTGTTTTTCTTTTTTCCTCAGAACTAAAGGTCAAGGAACAAAGTGCTGTGGGCTTTTTTTTTTTTTTCTTTTTCTTTTTTGAAATGAAGCCATTGGTCTTCCATACCTGACAAGATGAATTAAATGTGGAGAAAAGATCACAGAATTTAATCAGCACAGTCATTCAGTGTATGTGGTCAGGAACAATCACTCAAAGAAGCATATGGAAAACTAGGTTAGTATGTTTGTGTGTGTGTGTGTGTGTGTGTGTGTGTGTGTGTGTGTGTGTATTATGAGGATTTTTAACTAAGCCACTATCTCTGTTGTCAAATATAAGAAAATCCAGTTAGAAAAAAAGATTAGTTTTACCTATGTCAAATTATGCCATTCACTCTACCAGAGTCACATTATGAAAAGGGGTCACATAGAAGTAGCAAAAGAAATAACCCCTGAAGAATCAAAGTTAATAGCAAAAGATGTGATGAACAAATTAGCTTCTTATTTTTCCTATCCAATTAAATATTTCTTGGAATCAATGGAAATTATGCAGATAACTGAGGGCAATTTTCTATCGGGCTAGAAAGGTGAAAGGCACACTGAAGTTTATTTCTAGACTAAGAAGACTTGCTCAACTTTCTTTACTTTTTTCTTGCAAGAATGTGGTCATAGTGACAAAAACTTTCATATCCCAACTGTCATATATTCTTTCCTTCTTAAAATGAAACCCAATGAAATGACTCATAAGCTCGTTGCTGTAAGAGTAATGACAGTAAGGCTTATGGTTCTGACAATACGTTTTCGAAATATAACCGCTATGTGTGGAAATTTCTGATATGTGAGTTCATTATAAAAGTTTTACACTTTTAAAGCAAGCATTTTGCTCTTTTATTTCCATTTTCTTCTTAATAATTATAGGTGTAATATATTTTCTAAATATGTGTGTGTGTATATATATGTATACATATAAACTATATTTCTATAGCTTTTGTGTGTATATAACACACACACATGTACACAAACAGCCGTACCCTCAGTGCTCAAATATGTCACTGAAAGATGGTGACGTGACGTATGAAGAATATAAGTAATACATCAGAAACCTCTGGTCCAATTACATTATCAGTTGTTAAACTCTGGGAAGTCATGGGTTTTTGCATGGGTTCCCCTTTTTCCCCTCCTGACTTAAAAGGAATCTTCATCCTGATCATGGAATAGTAATATGGAGCAATATGTTTACACCTGCAAAGTAGTATTTATTTAAACAAACACATGTTTTTGTGATAAGTATAGCATTTCTTCCTAACGTTACTGCTATTTGTTCCTGTGGTGGACATGCAGCCATTAATAAGATATAGATTTAATGGGTCTGAACCTCAGTCTGTTGCAATGCAAATACAAAGAAAGGAATTGACGTTTGCAGTGGATTGCAGTTTTCTTTGAAAGCTTATCATTTGGCATAGCGATTGGCATTAAAAGAATGCTATTTAACTCTTGGCTGAATGAGTGAATGACCCATTATTATAGGTGGCTCTATAACACATTGGAAATACAGAGAATATATGAACATGGTTCAATATCAATATAGGTGACGTTGGGTGGCTCAGGTTCTGATTTTTCATCAACAATTGTTCTGTTGTTTCCCAGGAACAAATACAGATTAAGCTCCTGGGAAAGCATTTGTTATACCCAGTTTGATTTCCAGGAAACTCATCCAGTGAAATGATTTGAATAGGGCAAAAGACATAATTATTGGTATGTAGTCATTTGATTGAGCAGTGGCACCAGACTATTAGTATTAAATACTATCAACTGTAGTCTAGGTTTAAATTTCTTCCAGTTTCTCTGCACTCTTTCTCATTTTGAGTGTTATTAAAAATATTGAGGATAATTTAGTGGAAATAAAATTTTATCTAAAGATTAACGTCATATTTGCTTGTTTATGTTTTCTCTTGTGTAAATGGTTGGTTTATATTCTTCGGTGTCCGCAAGAGAGGTACTACTTCCTCTGGGGATAAAGTATATCAGCACCTGCGAGTATGAAGCACATAAGATTCACTACTCTGTATGGCTTTATTTTACTTGTTCTCTGTTCCATACTCAGATCTCCTCCCTCTTTGCGAGGTGCAATAAACATGAAGGAAAGTTTGGGTAGAGAAGGCCGTTTTTCACTCTTTCACTCTCATGTATTCATATCCTGACAGAAAATCTCCAACAATATGTTTACCTAGGAAGGAGTGCTACAGAAGATTTGGTTGTGTTATTACCTACTGATAATTATATATTATAACAGCGACTCGGAGTAGTAGAAAAAAGAATAGGCATTTTGTATCTACCAGTCATGAACACAATGGCATACATTACTGAGTCCATATGCATTTCATCACTGGAGAAGAAAATCCCTTCTAATTATTTCAAGGGTATTTCAGGTTTGTGTGTGTTGCATTTTAGCTTATAACTAAAACAGTGTTTTTCTTTTACACTGTAGTCTTTAATATCTGCCTTCTACCCCAAATATATTATTTCTATTCCTGATACAACAATATGTATATTCAGAAATTTAGGCTGCAAGAAAAAAACAAATCAAAAAGAACATTCTATCTAATATTTTGTAGTCTAGAAATAGAACTAACTAAAGGAATGATTTATCAATTACAGGGCAAAGTAAAATAATACGGCCCAGGAAAAGTCTACATTGCATATACCCTGTGCTTTTGTTTGGGTAAAATATGAGATATGACGTGACTATACTCTTATCTTGATTAATTCCAAAATGCCTCTCTCACTTACTCCAGTGCCTCACCCTCTTTTCTAATCACATTGACACATGAACTTTTTTGTTCCCACCAAGTGAGTTATTTGCAATGGCAATATTAATTTATTTGAGCAGAATTGAATCAAGCTGCTTTCAAAAAAAGATATAGTAATGGGGTCAGAGTACATATTATTTCAAGAAAATATTGTGTATATTTGAGGTGACAAAGGCCTACCTGGACTCAAATAAGACCAGACTGATTTGGAAGTAATAAGAGGTGATGACATGGATTTAACTATGCTGTATGTACATGGGGAATAGGATATAAGCTTTCCACTAGTTGAGAGTTTGATATATCATGAAAATTGACTTAAAGCATAATTATCAATAATTATAGATTATTTAACAGATACTCAGCTGAACCCTAGAGGAAAAGTTTCATAGACAGATAAGAAGTTATGGGTAATGTTGCCAATATAAAGACTTAAAAAAAAAGAAGCCAACTTGTAACTTGCCAGTTCTGGTGATCACAAAAGACTAAGTCAAAAAAAATTGCCTTTAGTTACAGCAAGAGAGAATTTCTATTGAATGGATGTATTTCTCCCTTCTCTGAACTCTACCAGTACATATTGTCTGAATCAATCATATGAGAATAAATCGAATATCACTTTATGACGTCACTATTGCTTTATTAAAATTTTACATCTTGTATTGTGTTTTTCTTCGATCCTTTGATTGTGAGCTTGAGACCAAATGCAAATTATTTTATTCCTCACAGGAGATAACTCAATTTCTGTTACGTATCTGCTTCCAAGGAAATACACTTTTTTTTTTTCATTTGACTGATTTGATCTTCACACCTGGTATCTTGAAAAATTAGAGAAGTAAGTGTAGTTTTGCATGATCTAAGGTTGTCATGCTCAGAATCAGAGAAATGGACCACATGATGTCTTTTATGACACAAGTGTTGTTTATAATATATAAGGTATGATTACCAGCCCCTATAATAGCCTCTAAAAGATTAAAAACTGAGGGTTAAAAGAGTAATGAAATGCAAGTTAAACTGTCCTGGCAACAGAACTGCATATTTTATTTGTTTCTTACAGAATCTAGGGCATAGAGAGTGTCAATAATAAATACTATCAACAGTATTCTAGTTTTAAAATAATGGCAGAAATAGTTCATAGTCGAATTGCAGTTACTAGTTTAAAATAAATGCTATCAAATATTTTGGAAACCAAATGTGGTTCCATCAATTCTACATTAAGAAGGGTTCTAAATATTTCATGTTGTCTTTCTATTCGCTATACTTGCCAGCTTTGTCAACTTATTGAGTAAAATTTAAGCTTATAGTTAACTTCATATAGTTGCTGCATACCTAATTTAAAATCAAATATAATTAAGGTTCAAGATTTATACTGAACACTCTTACCTAAGAGAGCTCTCTCTCGCTCACTCCTTTTTTCCCATTTAATGAAGATAAGTAAAAGACATTAAAAACTTATGACTTATAAAGATCTTTTGACATTTAGTCCATTTCAGGTAGATGCTGTTTTAAATAACTTTTTAAAACAATGCATATTTTGGGTTGCGCTTAATTAAACAAAAGACA
The DNA here is from genome assembly GCF_039906515.1 of Pseudorca crassidens. NCBI lineage: Eukaryota > Metazoa > Chordata > Mammalia > Artiodactyla > Delphinidae > Pseudorca > Pseudorca crassidens. The sequence goes on along the minus strand of NC_090312.1, from coordinate 64,201,965 downwards.
GAATGGTGCAGCCTAAATATCACTGGACTTGAGGAGCTCTGATTTTGCTGTATCCACTCATTCTCTATGGGACCTTGCACAAGCCACTTAACCTAGTTGGACTGAGATTTCCTCAACTGTAAATGAAACTGCTGGATTAGAACATCTTTAAGGTCTTTGTCAATGCTAAATTCGTATAATTGTATGAGCTCCATAATTACTTTCAACCTCAGTTTCCTCCTTCAAGTGATGTACTTTATGATAACATCTTTGCTTTCTTTTGGATTGTTTTGAGAATCAGAGTAATCAAATTATTTAACTTTTTGGAAACCATACATTACCACTGAAAATTGTTGTTATTATCATCAGTCACAGTGATATTAGCAACTTTAGGAGGATTCAACCTTGTCTTGAGAGTATAGAGGAATTCAAAAGAGCAGTGACACATCATGTGACCTGCCCCTTTAAAAAATCCTTTTCAGATGAATTTGTCCTTCAACCAAAGAAGCCTGCAGTGCAATGGAGTCTTGTTTCATTAGATGTTTTTCCATTAACTAAAACTGTTTGAATGTGAAATTAGCAAGAACTACTGGTTGAGCTTCCACTCTATATAAAGCATCTTGCTAAGCACTCTCAGGAGATATTTACTAGATCCTGCCCTCAACAAGCTTACAATTTAATTCAGGAGAGAAAATAAATTTTGGAAAAACTGTCTCAGTCAGAAAGATGGTAGAGAAGATGCTGCAAAGCTATTCATTATAATCAGGCTGGGAAATATTATAGAAAATTGGTGTAGAATTTCAGAGGAGAGAAAGATTGCTTTAGGCTGAGGTGGAGGGTTAAGCTTCTACAGTAGAAATGGATTGTGTCCGTATTAATAGAATTGACTAAAACAAATATTCCATGTGTTCTCCTATTTTTTCTTGCCTGCTATTCAGTTAGGTTGAAACCATGTAACCATGCCAGAAGGCTGTAAAAGGAAGTGAACTGTATCTTTTCTAGGTGACGGCAATTAGGTGTTGTCAGTGAAGAAAAATTTGTCCTCCACCCTTCTAGATTCTTCTGGCTAGTCTAAGAATTAAATTGACAGGAGACAGATTAACGGAGAAAATTGAATTTAATTACATACATGTGGGCCTCATAAGAAAAAATGAGACTCAAGGACAAGTTAGGCAATTGGGGCTTATATACCATCTGAGAGAAAGAAAAGGGGGTAGGAATTTGGGACTTCAAAAGGGAGGAAAACAATTTACAGAAAGATGGGAAAAACAAATGTTTAGTAAATAAAGGTTTTCCATACTATGCAGATACAATGAGATGCAGAGAAGTCTTTATTCAAACAGGTCTTGCTAAATTTCCCCTAGTCTACCTCTCCTTTGTAGTTAGTGCTGGTGATAGAACTCTTCCTGGGATAGGTCACAGTCTAAATTCTTTTAGGCAGTTAAGAAGGAGGAAATAAAAGCTCTTATTGAGCGTTTTTTTTTTTTTTCCTTAAAAACAACCAACCCAAAATAATCCTCATGTACATTTTTGGGTGGCAGATTTTGCTTTCCTGCAATGTCAGTGAATCTCCTCCCTTATTCTCTTCTGCCTCGTAGCCTTGGAAGTCACACATTCCCCCAAATGGCACAGCTACAAGACAGAAGAGAGTTACCTGAGCCACCTGACCCAGTGGACTTTACCTGAGGGATAGGAGTTACTTTGACTAACACAAGGGATTAATAGAATTTAATTAGATAAAGAGAAAAGGGAAGACATTGCAAACATTTGGGATCATGTAAACAATGTGATGGACTGAAAAATGCAAAACTGTTATCCAGGAATGATTAAAACACACACTCACACACATACACACACACACACACACACTTACTTGAAATAGAAGATGTAAAAGATATAATACTTTAACCTAGACAATAAATTATGACAAATTGATAGAAGTTTTATTGACAAATTAAGGAGTATGGGTTTTATTGTGTTGATTCCAGGCAAACAATGAAGATTCCTGAGAGCATAGAGAAGTTGTCAAAGAAGTACAGAGACTAAAAAAGAGAGAGGAGAGTGAGAAAGTGAGAGAAAGAAATTAAACTTTTGAATAGTTCATTAAAGAGGTAATAGTCTAGCATGTTGGAAATAGCAGTGTATACAAAGGGAGAGATACAGAATATGTATATGAAAATATTCAAACTGCTGTTCCACATTTTCTTACTCCTCAGTTTATGTGATATTTATTGATCACTGTATTTAATTATAACATTTCTGCATAATAAAGTGGAAAGTGTTATAGCAAAATGAAATATAACAAAAACAACAAAAATGTTTTCACGGAAGTTTAAGACTCACTTACAATTAAGGTGTATACTGTTGTGGAAGTAAGTGAATTAGTTAAGAAAAACTTGTCAATATTTTGCATAATCTTTAGAAATAAAATAATATTTAACATCTACACTATTTCTCTGAATCTAATAGCTTCAGCACTAAGATTTGACATCCAACTGTTCCTCATTACAATATTAAAAAAAAACACACACACACACATACAGCAAATACATCACACTTATATTTACCCAAATCAATCAGAATTTTGATTGAATTGATCTTAAAAATTCTCTGTCAGTTTGAACATAATATCAGTCAATTAAAATGGGAAGATTCATTTAGAATTTGGACTATAAGAGTCTTTTTAAATCTCAGTGAAAAGAAAAGAAGAGGCAAAATTTACTTAATTCTTTTTGGAGTGACCATTTATGAAAACTTTGATTGTTTTTCCATGAACACATGTCATTTACTTTAGGCTTACCTATATGAGACTTTGCTTTTGTCTTGACTAACATAAATATATCACACATCTTATATTATGTTTCTTATATAAAAACTTAATAAACAGAAACCTTAATTATATAGAGTTTGGAGTCCAGAAGAGGACACTCTCACACCCTGCAAAGATGGCAGAGCCCAACAGGAAAAAGAGACATTTTTTTTCCTGGTGAGGACTCAACCAATGAAAAGTCATGGACTCTTTGTTTACTCCAGCCCTCCCCAACTTCCTTTTCCCCACTATAAAAGTGCTCTTCTTCCCTTGCCATGTGGGGACTTGCACAGGACTGCAGACTCAAATTGCAATTCTCTGCTCATCCCAAATAAACTCATTATTGCTGGAGAATTACCTGGTAGTCTACTTGTTTTACATCAAATTTTTAGTGGTTCAGATGGGAACCAGAGAAAAACCCTGAAATCTCCAGGGCTGTTGCAAAAATAGGTGCTATACCCAAAACTGAGCCCACTGAGCTCACTGTTTTTCTGGTCAATCCTGGATATTGAAGGTACACCTTTCTCCTGGATCTGATCTCAGACGCTTTTTGCATTTGAAGACTTCTAGGCTTTATTCAGAATCTATTTTAAGGTTTTATCTTTCTGGTTAAGGCCTGGTTCTGTATGTGAATACTCTTTTGGCACTTTGGTCTGATTTTGAGATCAGACTATTTCAACCGAAGCTGGCTGAGAATCTATCAACCCATTCCTTCAGTAACAGGGGTTGCTTCACTGAAACTGTACCAGCTCAGAAGCTGGCCCTTCCTGTGGACTAGGATCTGTTCTCTGGAAACTGGTTTAAAAGGCTTTAGCCTGGATCCACTGGGACAAAGCTGTTTCCTTAGAAGTAGCTGGTATTAGCTTGCAAGCTGTTTGAATTGAGCTGTTTGAGTTGCTTGAAAATTATATTTTTACTCTAAGGAAAAATCTCTAAGAAATGAGATCCCAGTTATCTAAATATTTTGATGGTGCCCCATCACAGGAACTCTAGCAAATTTTATGTTTAAGAATTATGAAACTTCCTTATGTGCATTTATATCTAAATGGACCAACCTGACCAAAGGCAATTTAGAGTATCAATGACTGTGGTGAGGAACTTTTAAAATCCCCAAACTTAATTTCTTTAAAACCAAGTTGTATTACAATAGCTCAAATATTTCCAAAACTGAGTGGAATACCTATTTCAATTGATATTTTGAGGCTTCCCAACATTATTAGTTTAAATTTGCCTCTCTTCAAAATAAAATTTTAAGATTAACTGAGGCAAACAAACAATTAAATAAAAGGTAAAATGGCTCCCGAAGCTTCAGGCTACTTTTCCTTGGCTTCTTTGTCTCATACTTCACGTCTGGTGTCTTCTTGTCTCTTTCCCTTAGCTTCTCATGACCAGATCCCAACTCCACTTCCATCTTCTTCCTTACCATCTATTTTGCCTATGCCCCCTCTATACTCTCAGATACTAGTTCCCACATACTAATTCTCTCACCAAACTTCCCTTTGTCTCTGAAACTTTCCCCACTTCCTTTTCCTCTGAACTTGTCAGAATCTCTCCCTTTAAATTAAGTCTTCTGATGATCCAGATGCTAAACCCTTAATTCCTTATACTCCCTGAACTAAAGCTGAACTATGAGTCATAGTCAAAGATTTTACAAAAGTAATGGAAGATTCTTACAGATTTGCTGAGGAATTAAATATAGTCATTCAATCTTATCAACCTGATTACTCTGACTTATATCAGCTAGTTAATATGCTTTTCAGTGAAGACAAGGCCCAGTATAGAATGAAAACTACTAATTAGGAAAATCCTGAAAGGTCTCCAGAATTACATCCAGGAGGCCAGCCTGCTAACTCATATGATCAGGTTAGAGCAATCACTATATGACTCCATCAAGCAATTCCTAGGACTATTCCAAAGCCTGTTGATTGGGCAAGATTCAGGCTTGCCTACAAAAACCTGATGCACCTGTTCATGAATATTATAATAGACCTCAGATTATTTTTAAAGAAGATTTTAGTCTTCCTTCAGATATTGATTCCTCCCAGGTAACTTTTAACTGTGTTTATTATTTGACTGAACCAGGACAGTTCCCTCCTGGTAAAAAGGACCAGGATGGAATAGAAAACTATGTTCACTTCAGATTTTAATTAATCTGGCAAACCACCTCACTTGCACTCTAGATGAGTAACCTCAAGAAAGACAACCAAAATCCTAATCTTAATCTTCAACTCTAGCAAATGAAGGCTCCTAAATGAAACCAAAATCCTCCTATTTTATGCTATTATTGCAAAGAACCAGTACCTTGCAAAACAGATCATTGCAAATGTAAGCACTTAAGATGCCTTAAGCCCTCTAATCAGCCTTCCCAACATCCTCCTGCTTCTCAATGACAAGGTTCCAAGAAATTACAGGGGCCCTTCCCAAATCTCAAAGCACTTTTGTCCTCAAAGCCATGGCTACCTTCAAGAAAAGTGTGAGAAAAAAAATCATGTCCTTGTTTTGATGCACACCCATCTATGGAGCTTTCAGGTATTTGACATAGTACTGTGTATTAATCTGAGATAAGTAAAGTTTCCAAAATTGCCAAGTTAGTCTCAGGATTCTCAGAATGAAAATCTGTGATTCTAGAAGTCAGGATATGGAGCTACTAGGATGCTCAGTTTATTGATTGAAAGGCTGAAGAAGGTTAAAATTGAGTTTACTGGGAAACCAGAAAAATCTCAAATATAATTTTATCATGGAATGTAAAGGAGTACAGTAAATAATGAAGAAATCTACTACTAGGACAAATGAACAGGATTGTAACATTCTCTAGAGAATCTGATTAACTGAATACATTAAATATTTTCAGAAGCAGTTAGAGCTGGTATCTGCTGTTTAGTAGAGTGGAATGGTTTGAAGATTTTTACCTCTTTTCAGTAAGCTGAAGAAGAACAATATCTAATTAAATTAGAAGCATATACAATATTTGAAGACTTATAATGTATAAGCTTGGCTAATTTTTTTTTATCTATTCAAAAATAGGTAATCAAATATTTCTAGGCTCCTATATAGGCTTAAAAATATTTCATCTTCTAAAGGTATCTTGTTTGTATTTAAAATCTGACTAATATACTCACTGAATTTAATACCTGGAGAGATTGTTTCATTAAACTTGTTCATGGCTTAGACATTTTTCTCCCAGAATAAATGAGACAAGAATGAGAAAATTTAATGATACTAGTGTTTCAGAGAAAAAATATATATATGCATATATACAAATGAATACATAAGATCTTAATATTTGTAGATCATAGAGTGACAAAGTAATAAAAACAATAATATAATAATAATAAACACAAATGGTTGAGGAAAGAAATCTAAAAGAATTTCAAATTTTTGTCAAGAAATCAAACTTGGGTTTACCACTTGGTAAAACATATATCTTTGGAAAAGCAGAGACTATACTTACGAACTAAAATTTTAATTTTCTCTCAATAAAGTATGTCATTCACCTACTGTTAATAAATTTCAAAAAAGGAAAAAAAAATCTCACATAGTGCTTTTCCTTCTCAAAATGTTTTCTCCATTTGGCTTCTTACCTTTAGACAATAAATTATAAGGAAGATAAGTAAATATATAATAATATGTTAGCAACAATAAGTGCTACTAAATAATAAAATAAAAAGGAGATCAAGGAAAGGGAAGACATGAATGAAAATGTGAAATTTGAGCAAAGACTTAGAGAAGGCAAGGGAGGTAAAAGAAGTGAGGTTATTCCAGGAAGAGAGTGTGACCAGTATAAAGGCCTTGAAGGTGGCTGTGTACCTGGTGAAGGAGTGCAAGAAGCAAGTGTGGCTTGAGTAAAACAAGGGGGAGGGATTTAAGGGAATAAGAAGTGATGGTGGTGAGCAATGGTGGTGTACCGACAACCATGGTAGGGACTGACTCAATGTGAGGAACCAAAACAGTATTTTGAGCAAAGAGTAACAGGATCTGATTCATGTTTAAAAGAATTATTCTTGGTACTTCTATAATAATAGACAGTTTGGCAACAACCATGTAAGCTTGGGGCAGGGGGAGTTAAGAGGTTACTACAATAATTTAGTCTATATATCCTGGTGGTTCAGACCAAGGTAAGAGGAATGAAGGAAGTAGAAATTGGTTGGATTCTGGATATATTTTCAAGTTAGAACTTGTAAGATTTCCTGATGAATTGGATGTGGGATATGATGGAAATGGAAGAGTCAAGAATTACTCCAAGCTTTTTGAACTGATCAATTGGTAGAATGGATTCACCATCAAACTGAATTGGTAAAACGCTGAAAAAACAGATTAAAGGATGAACAATGTTTATTATTTTAATTTAAAATCTTTATTAGACATCCAAGTTAAGGCATCAAAAGAGTAGTTGAACATCAGAGGCTAGATGATAAAGGAGAAGTCTGCACTAGAGCAATAAATTAGTAAATCATTAACATATATATAATAATCTCACTATAAACAGTCTGGGTAAATAGTTGGAAGGCAGTGAAACTATTCTGTCTGATGGTGTAATGGTGGTTATATGTCCTTATACATTTGTCAAAACCCTAGAAGATGCAGCATAAAAAGTCAACCCTAATGTAATCTATGGACTTCTGTTACTGATATTATCAACATATAAGCATTGGCTCATCAGTTCAAAGAAATTTACCCCACTAATGCAAAAATGTTAATAATAAGAGAAATAGAGAGGAGGCCACATAGAGAAACTGTACTTTTTGCTCAATTTTTCTGTAAACCTGATACAAAAAGTACATTTTTGTGTATTTACATAGATATATATGTACATATATATGAATTTTAAGCCAAATAGATTTGTTACACATAAAAATTAAAATAATTTAAAAAAATAATTTGTTATTCATAAAAATAAAAATATTTTATTATTATTAGCATTGCACATAACAATACTTCTATAATTAGAGGGAATGGGGAGATGTTGATCCAAGAGTACAAATTACAGGTAATAAGATGAGTAAGTCCTGGGGATCTAATGTACAACATGGTGACTATGATTAACAATATTATATTATACACTTGAAAGTTGCTAAAAGAGTAGATCTTAAATGTTCTCACACACCCCTAAAAAAGGCTAAACTTCACAGACAGAGAAGTAACTGAAACCCTCACACCACTATATAAACAAAGTGTGAAGCCAACGGAAATGGATGAAATATTATTGTGTTTTGAATTTTGCCATCACACATTTACTCTGACTTCTCACAGGAGAATTATAGCTTTGCACAACCACAAAGTAATTCTCATTATTTCAAAGAAAGAATTTCATCGGATTTGTTTAAAGAGGAAGTTCAGCCTAAATTAGCCTTATTCACAGTAGTCACTCTTTCTTAACAACAACCTTCAGTGTCCATTCAAAGTACATCAAAGTTCTATTTTATCCACAATAAAAACAATTAAAAATAGTTGAGACATTTGTCTTTAATACAAAGTTTAATTTGGATTGTTTTTCTAACAGCTTTATCCAAAGTATCCAAAAGTAATCCAAAAAAGGAACAGACAGTTTGGGAAGATTAAAAAAATCTGTTATGCTAAATACAGCTATAAATTCTTTATAGATTACTGGTTAATTTTAATGTTATTAGTTTTAGACAGGTATTCGTGTAATTACTCCAAATAGACTGAGCCCTTTTCCTGTTTATAACGTTTATATAAAAAAAACATGCTGGTGTTTTTAAGGTTCTGTTTATGTTGTTACAATATGTTAAATTGTTCAGTTTTTTAAACTTTCATTCTTTTACTAGGTATACTTTGTTAAGCATTATAATAGATATTTTACTAACTGCTATATAATATATCTATAGAAAGAAATGTTTTCTTCTGGGGAATATTGGAGGAAATTCCATGGAGGTATCTCCACTGAAGATTTGTTGCTAGTGGAAAAACAAACAAACAAAAAAACAGAAAAAAAAAACATGATTTTGCAACTCTAATGTCATTTTCCAGTCACATTTAACATATCAGAGCTGTCTTTCTTACTTATTTTCCCAAAATTTTCTTTTTAGTATTTAGTATGGGATAAAATTTACTTCTCTTACTGATACAGACTTAAGATTTATTTACTTGCATATTTTGGCTATTATTCTTACCTCCATTCTTTGTAGATATGATAAAGTCATTTGTTATATTGGGGAATTTCATGATAAGTTTTCCTTCCTTTCCCTTAAATTAGATAAGTCACATTAGAAGTGTAGTATGTTATATGTAAAACACGTTACAGCTATGTGTTCTAATTTTTTGTTCTTATGTTGAAGAGCCTCTATGAGTCATGAGATAGGAAGCCAATTCTAGAGGGGTAGACTGTGCAAAAAATATCTCATTGTGGTAGGAGGGTATTTCAATAGACAAGGCCTTGTGCTCATCATGAGTAATATCTAAATAACTAATGAAACTTGAGATATAAATTAACATACTGCATCAAACCAGAAGGAAAAGTCAGTTCTGAAAAATGGAGGATTCTCAAGACCATAAATTCTACCTTTGATATTTTAAAACTTATAATGTCTCTTCTCTAATTTTTAGGCATCTTGAGTTATAAATGTGTTGATAGCCAGCTCTCAGGTTCTGTCTACTACATGGCTAGCATGAGGGCTGTATGATAAAGTATTATAAGAAATATAAAATAAGTAAGGCTATAAAGAATATAGCCTTTATGGAGAAGGCTATTCAAAAGAACATATGTAATACTAATAATAGTAAATGTATATTTACTGTTTGACAGGCCCATTCACATAAATTATTTTATTCAGTATTGTCCACCCACTCACCCCAGATATCATGGGATAGGTATTATTGTTACTTAGTTTGTCACATATATGAGTTATTTTAAAGATCAAAATAAAATGAGATTATAAAGGATATTATTTTTGAAGTAGTTATTAAACTTAGGAGCTTCCAAATTTATCTTCATTTTACCTCTTCCTAGATTGTGCGTTTTATCTTTCTTTTCTTTGGTGTTTATATTTATCACATAATGAATAACACCATGAATTTTAAAGCTACCTCAAGTACTTTATTGAATGAAATAAAATAAATATAAATAACATGGCACTATTTTCTTTATTCTACAAAGAAACTGAGGATTTGAGAGAGTAAAGAACCATTACAATAATTCATTATGCATTATAATTTACATAGTAAAAAAATACTCTTCCCTTGAAACCATGGTACCTCTCAAGGTAGTAGTAATCATGAACAGTATTCATTCAGTCAGCAAAATTTATTGAAGAGCTACTGTGTGCTAGACATTGTGCTAGGTACTGAGAAGCCGATGGTGAATAAGATATAAATGTTCTTTCTCTCATGAAGCTTATATTCTACTTAAGGGAGTGTATTAGTCTGGATTCTAATAGAACCGATAGAATTTTTTTAAGTTGATATTATCACATAATTAAAGACCTAAGGAGCTTCTTTTTACAATACACTACATGTGACTTTTAAATAGAATAAAATAGACATCATGGGGTCAAATGTATATACCATTGCTGAACTCTTACTGTAACAGGGAACTGTGAAGCAGAATTTCCTTTCCTGGCATTGAGATTGTAATGCATTTTTATATGCAATATGTTCCTTGATAGACTTATTCGTTCTATGGAAGTACAGAATTTCCAAAGGAAAGAAGTAGTAAAGTATTTCATTTAAAATTTGAGCATAGTGCTTATCACCATAAGCTATTTATACAGACTTCAGAAAAAAAAAATCCTAGTAAACATTTAAAATATTGACTCAAAACTTACCAGTTAACTTTTGTAAGTTCAGGCTCACACAAAAAAATGTAAAGGAAATAAGGTAGGGATCAAGACAGTGGTGTAGAAAGATGCTGAGCTACCCTCCTCTCACAAACACATCAAAATTGCAATTACATACAGAACAACTCTCACTAAAATTGGCCTAAAGTCTAGCAGGATGGCTTTTCTACAACTAAGGCTGTAAAGAAGGAGCCACACAGAATCTGCTAGGAAAGGAAGAGAAGCAACCTAGTCAGGACCACACAAGCATGTGGAGACTAAACAACATGTTACTTAAAAACCAATGGGTCAATGAATAAATCAAAGAGGAAATCAGAAAATACATTGAGACAAATTAAACACACAACTTTCCAAAATGTATAGGATTCAACAAAAGCAGTTCTAAGAGGGAAGTTTTAGCATTGCAGGCCTACCTCAAGAAACAATAAAAATTCAAATAAACAACCTAACCTACCATCTAAAGGAATTAGAAAAGAAGAATGAGCAAAGCCCAAAGTCAGCAGAAGGAAATAATAAAGCTCAGAGAGGAAATAAATAAAATAGAGACCACACAAAAAATAAAAAAGATTAATAAAACCAAGAGATGATTTTGTGAAAAAATAAAATTGACAAGCCTGTAGCCAGGCTCATTAAGAAAAAAAAGAGAAGGGGCCCAAATAAACAAAATAAGAAATGAAAGGAGAAATTGCAACCAATATCACAGGAATACAAACAATCATAAGAGAATGCTACAAATGTTTCTATTCCAACAAATTAGACAACCCAGAAGGAATGGATAAATTTCTAAAAAAACAGAAAAAAATAGATAATCTGAACAGACTGATTGCTAGTATTGAAATTGAATCAGTAATAAAGAAAAAAAAAATCTCCAAACAAATAAAAGTCCAGGACTAGATTTTTTTACAAGGGAGGGAATTCTACCAATCATTCAAAGAAGAGTTAATGCCTATCTTTCTCAAACTATTCCAAAAAAAAAAAATATATATTGAAGAGAATGGAACACTCCCAAATTCATTCTATGAGGACACCATTACTCTGATACCCAAACCAGACAAAGACAGTACATAAAAAGAAAATTACAGGCTAGTGTCTTTGATAAATATAGATGCAAAAACCCTCAGCAAATCTAATTCAACAATATATCAAAAGGATCATACATCATGATCATGTGGGGTTTAGTCCAGGGATGTAAGCATGATTCAATACCTGTAAATCAACAAATATGATACACCACGTTAACAAAATGAAGATAAAAATCACATGATCATCTCAATAATTCAGAATAAGCCTTCGACAAAACTCAACATCCATTCATGATAAAAACTCTCAGAATAGTTGATATGGAGGGAACATATCTCAACATAATGAAGACCATTTATGACAAACCCACAGCTACTCAATGGCAAAAAGCTAAAAGCTTTTCCTTTAAAACCAGGAGGAAGACAAGGATGGCCACGCTTGCCACTTCTATTTAACATATTATTGGAAGTCCTAGTCACAGCAATTAGACAAGAAAAATAAATAAAAGGCATCTAAACCATAAGGGAAAAAGAAAAACTCCTTATTTGCAGATGACAGGATACTATATGTAGAAAACCCTAGTCTCCACCAAAAATCTATTAGGAGTAATAAATAAATTCAGTACAGTTTCAAGATATAAGATTAACATAAAGAAATCTGTTGAATTTCTATAAACTAATAGTGAACCATCAAAAAGATAAAGCAAGAAACAATATCATTTATAATTGCATTAAAAAGAATGAAATACCTAGGGACAAACTTAATCAATAAAATACTTATACTCCAAAAACTATAAAAGATTGATGAACAAAACTGAAGATAATACAGATAAATGGAAAGTTATTCTGTGTTCATGGATTGCAAGATTTAATATTGTTAAAATGTCCCTATTACCCAAAGCAATCTACAGATTTAATGCAATGCTTATCAAAATACCCATGACTTTTTTTTTTTTTTTTACAGAATTAGAACAAATAATCCTAAAATTTGTATGGAACTACAAAATATCCCAAATGGCTGGGATAAAGCAATCTTGAAAAAAAAAAAAAGAAAAAGAAAAAACAAAGCTGGGAGTATCACACTACCTGACTTCAGACAATATTACAAAGCTATAGTAATCAAAACAGTATGGCACTGGCACAAACACAAATCAATGGAAGAGAATAGAGAGCACAGAAATAAACCCACATACATATGGTCAATTAATCTGTGACAAAGAAAGCAAAAATATACAATGGAGAAAAGATATCTCTTCAATTAAGTGGTGTTGGGAAAACTGGAAAGCTATATGTAAAAGAATGAGATTAGAACATTTTATCACAACATACACAAAAATAAACTCAAAGTAGATTAAAGACTAAAGTTAAGACTAGAAACCATGAAACAAAGAAAACATAGGCAGTACACTCTTTAACATAAGTCTTAACAATACTTTATAAGATCTATCTCCTCAGGCAAGGGAAAAAAAACAAAAACAAAAAATGAGACCTAATCAAACCTAAAAGCTTTTGCACAGTTAAGAAATCCATCAATAAAATGAAAAGGTAACCTACTAAATAGTAGAAAATATTTGCAAAAGTTATTTCTGATAAGGGGTTGATATCCAAAATATATAAAGAACTCATATATCAACAGCAATAGAACAACCTGATTAAAAAATGGGCTGAATACCTGAATAGGCATTTTTCCAAAGAAAACATACAGATGGTTAACAGGCACATTAAAAATGTTCAATATCAATAATCATCAGGAAAATGCAAATGAAAAGTACAATAAAATGTCACCTCACACCTGTCAGAATGGCTTTCATCAAAAAGAACACAAATAACTAATGTTGGTGAGCATGTGGAGAAAAGGGAACCCTCATACACTGTTGGTGGGAATGTAAACTGGTGCAGCCAGTTTGAAGGTTCAGAATCTACAGGATTCAACCAACCTCATATTGTGTAATACTATAGTATGTATTTATTGAAAATAATCCGTGTATAAAGTGGACCCACAATAGTTCAAACTCAGTGTTGTTCAGTAGTCAACTGTATATGCTATTGGTTCTGTACACCAGTTCATATAGAGATATTACATAATTCTGAAGCCTGAAAAGTCCAAGATCTACAGTTAACAAGCTGGAGATCCAGGAGAGCCAATGGTGTGTGTAAGTTCTAGTCAGAGTCCAAGTCCAAAAGTAGGGGAAGACTGATGTGCCAGCTCAAAGACCGGCAGAAAGAATTATTTTTTTTAGTCAGTTTCTAATTCTATTCAGGAAATTGGATGAGGCCAACACACACTGGGGAGGGAAATCTACTTTACTCAGTTTACCAGTTCAAATGTTAATCTCTTCCCAAGACACCCTTGCAGACATGCTCAGAAATAACGTTTAAACAAATATCTGAACACTCTATGGCCTAGTCAAGTTGACACACACACAACTAACCACCACAGGGAATTAGAAAATAAACCAAAAAGGAAATGAGTGAATACATTAATTTCAAATACTAACAATTCTATTTTAAAAAGTAGACAGATAATGTGATAGTGACTAGTTGTGTGATGGGAAGGAAAGACGTCATTGAGGATGCAGTGTTTGAATGAGAAATCCCAATATATTAAACAGTGGTTAAAGAGAGTTTTCACAAGTTAGAAGAACACATTTAAGGCCTAGAAATACACAAAAAGAAAATGCTTGAAGTATCTAAGGAAAAAGAAAAAAGTTTAAATTTGTGGAGTCTGGTGACCAAAGTAAGAGTCCTATTAGAAGAGGCCTGAGAGACAAACAGGGGTCTGATCATCCAGAGCTTTGGAAACTACAATGAGGAGCACAAATTTCATTTTAAGCTCAATGGGAAACCATTTATGGGGTTTTATGCATTGCAAAGGCAAAGCATGATTGAACAGTAGATCAGCCAGTTTAGGATCTACAGGAAACATCTCTGAAATTTTAAGGTAATGGACAAATAGTTGATTACATAGATAGATAAATGATAGAGGATGTAGATTTGCATATATTAGCATATATATGTAGACATATATATACAATATATAAAGTGTATATATTTGTAGGTAGATAAAAGGGCTATTTTGATTTGCTGCTTAGGTGAGAGGTAAGGCACCCATGGGGATATATGAGAAACAATAGATATTAGCTAAACTACATTCTGGTGAGAATGAATCAGTGAACTAAAGACCTTTAGTTTTGTGAGTAGAGTCTGCAAGCAGAGTGAATACACATTCCTCAACCTCCCTGCAAGCTGTGTTCAGCCTCTCCTCTAGGTACCTAAAGAATACCAGTCTTAACAGTGTCAAATTATTGGCTTCTGATATACTTTCAAATCTAGGACCAGTTCCGATGTTGTTGTAACATTTTCCTTACAAATGTATAATAATAAATTATTAAAATTCAATGATATGTCATTGGTCTTACTACTTTATTCATATCTGAATCCCAGCTTCTCTGACGCCTGGAACACCCACACACTTTTAAAGATAAAGGAAGAGATTTTCAAGTATTCATTCAGTGCCATTCAATGTACTCCTTGTTTAGAAATAGGAATGTATATATATTTTTTATTCTCTAACATTTAGGTGGACTTATGTATATGGTTGATAACAGGGCAATACTAAAATAACGCAGCCTTTGTAACCCTATATTAAGTCAATAACGAAGCAACTCACTTGAAGCAAGACATGGAAAAGCAAGTATAATTATATTATAATACATGAATTGTCAAAATTTTTGCGGGCTCTTCTGAATAGTTCGAGCAATTATGAGATTCTTTTTCGCACTGAGAAGAGTAAAACATTACACAAGATGGGACTGTTAGTACTCCCATCATACAGAAATACAGTGGAGGGCCGAGAAGTTTAAATATCTTATCCAAGGTCACAAAACAAGCAAATGACCTCTTGAGGAGTTGAAGGAGTTGGAACCCAGATACTATCGATGTTGCCTGTCTGAGGGGATATACATGTTTGTGTGTATGTGTGTGTGTGTGTGTGTGTGTGTGTGTTAATTTTGATGAGAATTTAACATATTTATTTCAAAACTTTTAGTGTTTCCTTTAATACTAATAGTCCCTACATTGTAGAACTAAAAAAAAAAAAAAAAAAAAATAGTAGATGTAAATCACCTAGAACAGTGCCTGTCACATAATAAATACTCCGTATATGTTCACTATCCTAATGACTTTTTTCCAAATGGGAACTATCAGTAGATCATCCCTTAATTGATTCCTTAGTAAATAAATAATTTACACTAAAACTAAACCTAAATAATATATATAAAGAAATGGCATTTGCATAATGTTACTTAAATGTCAAAGGACATATAAATATATGGCTTTTTGAAGTATGGAATATTATTAAGTATATTTACCAAGTATAGGTTCCTAAAGAGATTTTTTTTTTTTTTTGTATGTAGCTAATTACTGTAGAGCAAATGTGAGGTAAGGAGATACAAAGTTTCTTAGACTTTGTTAGAATTACTCCCACATCTATGTAGGAAGAGATGAATTAAAATAAATTATAATCATTTATAATTTCAAATGAAGTTCATGATGTAGAAAGAAAAAGTGGACAATAATTTACTTATAAGAAAGGGTCAGAAGTATAGATAACTTGTCTATTTTTAAGTATATTTCTTCAATTTAGAGAAAAGTTAAATTTATTATCTTCTCCTGACAACTTCACAAACTAACCTATCAGGATTAGGATAACATTCTGCCCTCTGAGTCCACACAGAGATCCACAATCTATCTCTCAAAACCTCTTTCTTTCACCCTCTCGAATTAACAGGATGAGGAATTATGGGAGCCCTAGAGGTGCAAACAGAGGCTGAAACCATCAAAAGAGGATGGAGCTGATATTTTTTAAATGCAGTAGTTAGACAAGTGAGAGAAAGAAACATGAAGGGTACTGCAGTTGAAAGAGCACAGAGAGAGAGATAAAACTGAAGTGGTGGTTACATGTGTGAGAGAGTCAGGAAATAAAGCTGGGGACTAAATAGTGCCCAGCTCCTAAAACCCCATGCATCCTAAGTTAAGGCACTGATATAGAATGTAAACACTTAGAAGTAGAAAGTCTTAGCTATTTTGTTTAGGAATGTGTTCTAAGGGCTTAGAACAATGTCTAGAACTGAGTAGGTGCTTAAGAGATGTATATATATATATATATATTTTTTTATTTTATTTTATTATTTTTTATACAGCAGGTTCTTATTAGTTATCTATTTTATACATATTAGTGCGCATATGTCAATCCCAATCTCTCAATTCATCCCACCACCACCCCCCACCTCCCCCACCCCACTTTCCCCCCTTGGTGTCCATATGTTTGTTCTCTACACATGTGTCTCTGGATGTTGAGTGAATGAGTACTTTGTAAATCTTTCTGTGACCACTTAGTTGCCATTCGTTCAGTTTCAATCCCAACAGTGTCTAAACAGGGTCTAAAAGTACAGCTAGCCATGGAAAATAAAGGGAGTAGAAAGACAAGTTCCCCAAGCCCCCAGTAAACAGCTCATCTCTCCTGTCCTCTCACTCAGGATCCAGCACTTTTCTGTTGGTCCAGAAATTCAAAGTTTTGAAAGCATCCAGAGACAACACTCCTGATGTGCAATAGCAGCAACGGGGCATGTGAACAAGTAAAGAGCAGAGAAGGAAGAAAAACAAAGATGGCATGATGACCTTGGCACACAGACTGGTTTGGGGGTCACAGGAGGTTTTCTTTAGAGAAAACTGTGAATAATTGGGGCACAAGGGTGGGAAGCTGAAATCCTCCGCCCCCGCAAATACATGGGGTAGCATGGCTGGGAGCCTCACAAGATAGTAGAATATAAACATGTGAAAGGAAAACATCACAGGGCTTCCCTGGTGGCGCAGTGGTTGAGAGTCCGCCTGCCGATGCAGGGGACATGGGTTCGTGCCCCGGTCCGGGAAGATCCCACATGCCGGGGAGCGGCTGGGGCCGTGAGCCATGGCCGCTGAGCCTGCGCGTCCGGAGCCTGTGCTCCGCAACGGGAGAGGCCACAACAGTGAGAGGCCCGCATACCGCAAAACAAAACAAAACAAAACAAAAAACACATCACAAACTCAACTTACATAATGCATGTACATTCCATCTTTTCATATGAAAAGAGAGGAAAAGACAGTGCTCACTTCAAATGGTGCTTGTGAGAATTAAGAGTCTTAATAGTGCCTGGCACTTAGAGAACATTCAATATGATTTTTAAACAACCCCATGTGCTCTTATTAGACCTAAGGATTCTGCTTAGAGAGAGAGAAATCGAGAGGGAAAGAAAAATGGTTCTAGTCTTTATAGTGCATGAAGTCTGGTGAAATAGGCAGACTTGTGAAGCTGAGGATACCGTTGGATTTCATTTAGCTCCTGGAGAGAGAGCTTAAAGCATACCTTTGGCAGAAGAAAGAAGCCACACACTTTTTC
Organism: Pseudorca crassidens; assembly: GCF_039906515.1. Taxonomy (NCBI): domain Eukaryota; kingdom Metazoa; phylum Chordata; class Mammalia; order Artiodactyla; family Delphinidae; genus Pseudorca; species Pseudorca crassidens. Next base: position 64,183,929 of record NC_090312.1, on the reverse strand, counting down.
TCTGCCTTTGAGCTTTAGGGTCTCTGCATATTTTCTAGTGCAACTCATAGTTCCAGACCCTTGGCCCCAGTAATCCCTCCTGACTTGTCCTGACTTGTCCTTCCTTACTGATTCTGACAGCCTAGATTTTCTCTTATCTGGACTATACAGGGAAGCTTGGAGCCACTTTTCCTGTAATGGGGAGATTGCAGTTTCCCAGGGGATGAACAATGGCTGCTGACTTTTATATTGATGACGTTTCTTCATTCTTTGTATCTGTGACCCTGTGACAAATTTCACCATATTTCTTATGACCTGCCTTCAGAAGTAACATAATTTTCAGTAATGCTTAGTGGCCTGAAATAATTCACTTATCTTTTCAGTAGTCTATACAACCACCTATGCTAGACACAATTCTGGACACTGTAGATGTGAAGTTCTCCTTCCTCTGGAGAAACTCAGAGTCGATGTTAGCTCATCAATAAAGAATCACAATGCAGTGATGTCATATATAATACAGTGTGACATTCAAGTTTCTTTTGAGCACTCAAGTCAGAGAGACAAGGTCATGGGAGGTCTCATAGAGGAGTTTATATAATAACTGACCCTTAAAGGCTAATTCAGAAAAAAAAAAGTAAACAGAATAGGTTCTTCTATAAGAGCGAATGGCAGTTGCATAGACAATGTCATGGGATTAAAAAAGTATTGAGCAGAATTCCTTTTTCTTCATGGGCTAAAAAATTCAATTAGTACTTTATAAGAGCAAAGGGATAGGACTATGTCTGTATTTTAGACAGGTAATTCTGGGATTTGAATGGAGGATAGAGACAATTAAAAATATTGGAGGCCATTACTTTCAGCTTCCTGAATACAAAAGGTCTGAACTCTTCAATAATCAGCACAATTCTAGATTTTCTGAAAATATTAATTTATTGCTAATGATTTTGACAGTTTGAAACAAGTGTTTTGCAACTTGTACTTGGAGCTAAGAAAAAGTATTACTTACATGAATTTTGGGCTTCAAAGTCTATCTTTAAGGAAATATTTAGTTTATCTTAAGAAATATTACATGTCTAACATATATGTGTGTGTATATATATATATATATATATATATATATGAATATTAACTGAAAGCAAGGGCCCATGGAGGTAGTGGAAGAAGTCTAGAATTTATTCCATGGGTAGAGATATACATCATACCCTTTTAAAGATTAATAACATATTTTAGTAGGATCTACAGCATTTAACAAAATATAATTGACAGACTGACACACAGTGTTCTTTTATCTGAGTCTCACAAGGTTAAAATCTGTAGGAAATATCAATAAAAATATTATGTTCTCTAAGCAGATGAGTGAAGCAAAAGTTTATCAAGTTCATTGAATTTTAAGCCTGCCATTGTCAAGTTGCTTTAAGTAGGAAACTATTAGAGATGTGATGCATTTAGTGAGAGTTTCTAATTTTTTGGCATTAATTATTTTGTTCTATCATTTTTTAATGCAACTAGCTATGAGACATATTATGCATAATATAATGCGTGACAAGAGTTTTAAATATCTGAACATGGATTTGAGTAAATATGCTTAATCTAGAGAGTTTAATCAGTTTTATCAACACTATGCATGTCAGAGTTGGTGGGCACCATGGTAATGTGACCTCATTAAATTAATACTTGTGATGAGGATGAAAATGACCATTGAATATCAGAATAAATAATGCATCATCTTGTATTCTTTTGCCACTGCTGCTTTAGGCATCTGGGGAAATTAATAAGGGTTATTGTGTCAGTCAGGCAAATCAGAAGTAAAAAGAAATCTTCAATTAATCATGGTATTTTACAACTATCCCTTTGGGGAAAAAAAGAGAACCCTATTAATAAAAAAGCATTATGCCTCTGTTGCAGTTGACAAACAGTGATAAGCTTCTCTGGGGACATCCTGTATGAGAGATTCATAATAAAGTTTTCCTTGTAAATTTCTCTAAAATCATTCCATCTACACAGTCTCACAGTTCTGAGGCATGAAACCCATTGGGGCTTCATCTAAAGAGGTTTTCCTTTTGGCCTTCACAGAGTGAGCTGCTGATTACTGCATAGGGCCTTTGTAGCATGCTGCCAGGGACTGACACAGTTAAAAAGCTGAAGCATGTTCCTTGCACCAACAAGTTTGGTTAATCAGGAAGCTTCCTAGGGACCATCCAGGGATTAACCAGTAACTCCCCCACGTATTAGTAGCCTTGAGACACTCAGTGCAAACACGTTTCTACAGACTTTGTACAGCTTGTTAGGTGCAACTTCTCAGTCACTACTTTGGGGTTTATTCCTAGAAATTTCAGATGAACTGGTAATCAAGACACAGGGATATCAGCTTGGTGCTTTGCGACTGCCTGGAGGGGTGGGATGGGGAGGGTGGGAGGGAGGGAGACACAAGAGGGAGGAGATATGGGAACATGTGTATATGTATGGCTGATTCACTTTGTTGTAAAGCAGAAACTAACACACAATTGTAAAGCAATTGTACCCCAATATAGATGTTTAAAAAAAAAAAAGACTGAATTGGAATGAGGGATGGAGTTTCTAGGTGTGAACCTGTTCTGACATAACACTTAGAGTGCCATTTCTTTTGGGATGTTAGCCTTAAGTCTTCTCATCATAAAAAGAACAATATTCATTTCTTGTTAAGATGAATTTTCCATGTCTTAGCCATCTCAGGAATTCTTTGTTTCCCTATGATTTTTCTTTCTTCATTAAGGGAGGAAACAAACTGTTGTTATACACTTTTTGTCTTAAAATTAAACATCAAATAATAGCAGACATTGGGCACTGAAATAATCATCAACTTTAAGAAAAAAGACATAAACTAGGAGTGAGCAATACTTACAAACCATTTTGAATATTCTTGGAAAGAATCATTCAGAGTTCATATATATTTCATTTTACGTAAATACCGAGACCCGGACATAGTTCCTTTGCCCTATTTTTTATCAGGTGTGGAAGATAGATAACACTTTTAAACCCCTAGTTTTGAACAGAATGGAGCCTTGACATTGAGAGTAGGACCATGTTTTAAAATATCAAGATATACTATGAAAACAATCATCAGTTATCCCATTTAGTCACCTCCAGAATTGATGCCTGTCATACAAAGAATATATATATATTTATTTATGATTTCAAGTGAACAAATTAAATTTAGGTTTCTTATTATAGTATTTTTGTACTTTTCACAATAGCAGCTCCCAGGTAGTCTGTAGGTAATTTTATATGTGTTATGTATGTTTATATTAGAAAGGCAGAAATTTGTATATGGGTAAATAATAGAATTTTATAAAATTTCTTTCTATTAGTGGTGTTTTCAAACTTCTTGAAACAGAAAGATTCATATGTTCAAAAGTTTAATAATTTATCAAGATGCTTGAACAAAATATCCAGTTGTGAAAAAAGTAATATATATTATTGATGCAAGCATGCCTCTCAACATACATATATGATAATCACAACAGACTTTTGAAAATATATGAGACATAAGTTAATATTTTATTGTCACAAAAAGGAATATATTATTACAAAAATAAAGTAAGAAGACTGTGTATTATGTATATGTTTTTCATCACCATAAGGTTTTGACCTTGGAAATTCATTTAAAGCTTCCTTTTCATAAGTTACAAGATATAATCTTCAACGTAGTGACAAATCATATGACACAGTGCTATTATTTCTTTTATTTATCTATGGTGCTACCTATCTCTTTACTTATCTAAAGCAATTTGGAGCTTATAGTGAGATATAAAGGCAGACTGATTCATTATTAATAGAATTCTTTTGTATAAAATAGCTTTTAAAGATGCCAAGGAGAAAATACAACCGAGATCTGAATATAAGGACAGGAATTAAATGTGGATCTTGACCAAATTGCAAGTTTCCTACAGTGCCAAACAACAATAATGTTTATAAAGCTATCTACTATGATTTTCCAGTAGTCAATACACAAGGATATACATAGTAATAGCATTAGTCCTTGTCCTTTGTTAAATGTAATTGTTTCTCTTGAAGAAGTAGGTCTTTTAGAAGAATGGCTCCCCAGAGAGAAAGAGAAAAGGGGATTAAGATAGTGAGTTCAGGTAGGAGCTTCTATAGAAAGTCATGAATATTACTTTTCCTCAACAACAAATGTGGGATTTAAAAAAAATCATCTGTAAAAAAAAGCAATCTAAATTAACAGGATTGCATATTTAAAACTACTTTTAGTAGTTATGTGACTCCAGGAGTCACAATTTAAATTCAGAATTGAAAGGGAATATAAAAGCCATTTGTTTGTTTTTGCCTATGAAACAAGGAATTCATTCATTCATTCGTTCTTGTTATGTATTCATGCCATGGATCAGTCAAAAAACATTTATTGAATGCTTTAGTGCATGGCACTACACTGTATTTTGATTTTCATTTTGAGTTATATTTAGGTAGATATTTCTGGCTACCAGATGATCTCAGACTGTTTTAGATTTAGGTTGTGAGGTGAGACATGAATCATCTCTGTTGATTACTTACTACGTGCCCTGCGATATTCCATATAAAACTAAATATTTATTATGTTCCAAAAAATTGCCCCCAGTCCTGCCTTGGCAGCCATCTCCCTGGTTTCTTCATCATTTAACAAAACTAACTGTATCAGACACTGTGCTAGGTCTGAGACTAAAGAGAGGAGGGGGGGAATTGAAGAAGATGAGCCTGCTTATGCATGCTTAAATTCTACTGGGAATAAACATGCATATAATTGTAATATAATAAAACTGTAGATTCACAAGGATGTGCATGGTGTGGAGTGAATGGGGGCCAGGAGGATGGGAGATTTAGTTACCCTGGTGAAGTCAGGGGAGGTTTCTGCAAGGAGACAGGCTTTGAGATGATATACCAGGATTATGCTGAAATATTTCAGAGAGAGGAATGAAGGATAATGAGACTTTAGATGTTAAGGAATTTTCTGGGAACCAGAAACAATTTAGAACTTTGGGATACAAAATATGATCAAGAAAGCTGGAGGGACAGGAAAGATGACAGATGATAAAAGATTTTGAAAGACATTTCTGAAATACTGTATAGCAGTTTCTTGAAAATTGTTTGTTAAGCTAATCAAGTTTTGGTTTCACTCGTAAGAAGATACAGAAGTCCTTTGTCAAAAGAGTCTGGATCCAATTTGTACCTAAGCAATGTCATAAGTCTGTCCTGAGTCTTTTAGCAGTCACCACCATGGGACTGTGATGTTATTTCTTTTACTCAGTTTCTTTCAAGCAATTGATATAGTCACCTAGATAAATGGAAACAGAATTAGAAGTAGAAGCAAGTTCTATCTGGCTGCTGAGTCCATGAATGTTTTAATGACTATGCTGCTCTGTTTGACTTGGTTCTTCTGGGGAGAATTCTTTGTCTCCACATTATTACTAGTTTGAGAATTTTGGACTACCATGGACCAGGTGAGATAAATTGATACCACAAAGGAAAGAAAGAAATGAAGATAGACTGAAGTTTAAGGGCTTACATTTTAAGGGGAAAATGACCTTTCTCTTTTACTGTCAGATAATGACATTGAAACATGGAGTAGAGATCAAAAGATCAAACAGAAGACCAAACTGGGAGACCTTTAGTCTGGATTCTATTCTTTGGACAACATCACAGGCTTCTTTGTCCAAACTCTGCTGACCTCAGAAAGACCGGCTCCTGTCACTTTTTTCTATTTATGACGATTCTTGCATCAATTCTTCAACTAATTCTAGGTCAAAAGAAATCATACTCTGGAACATTGTGATTTATGAAGTAAAGGCTTTATGATAAATTGTTGTTTGGTTGGAAATCCTTACAAGTTATTTTATTCTGTTAATAAGTATAATTTAACAAAATTCTAAAATTCTGAAGCTAACATTGAACTAAAGATTAGTCTTGCAATCAACTGTCAACAATTTTGTTAATTAATTGTATTATTTCTGTTGTGAGTTATGGCTTATCTGACTAAAAGAAGAAGGATTGTTAAAAAATAAAATTAAAATAAGCATACTTAGCTTCCATAAAACCTGGCTCCATCCTGGTCAAAAACTATAAACATTTAAGATCTCCACTGCTTATCCTTCTAATGCTATTTTATCTCACTCACTTACAAGGGAATTTTGGTCAGACTCACTGTTTTAAATGTCATCTGGACATTGATGGCTCAAATGTATATGTCCAGTCTGGACCTTTCTACTGAGCTTCACACACAAATACCAACTTCCTATTCAACATTTTAAATATAACATCTCCAAAGCTAAACTTTGATTTTACATCCAACTCTATTCCTCTGATAATTTTCTCCACCCAGCAAGTAAGTAAAAACTTTCATTTTCAATATCTCAGGTCAAAGACTTTGGAATTATCATTAATTGATCCCTTTATTTTATACTCCACTTCTAATTTATGAATAGATATTAATAGATTCTGTCAATTCTAATGTCAAATTACATCCTTGAATCTGCCAATTCTTACCACCTGTGCCCTGCCACAGACTGCCTTTAGCTCACATCTAGATTATTAAAATCACTTCCTAATTGATCTTTTTCCTTCTTCTCTTTCCCCAGAGTTTATTTTAAAATCAACAGTTAGAGCTCTTCTCTCAAATCATAAATTAGATCATTTAGTGCCTTGCTCTTGGCCTGTTAATAGTTTTCCAATTTCCTTAGAGGAAAACCAAACTCTTTACAACAGTCTACATGGCTCTACATGTGCTTCTTATACTCTTCAGCCTGTGTGATTTTATTGCTTACAGTGCTCACTCTTTGCTTTCTGACCTTGCTGTTCCCTAAAAATCCAAGTAACTTTGACCCAAGGCTCATGTTATTCATTTTGCTTGGACATTCTTCCTCCCAAGGAAAACTCATGACTCAAAATCTTACTTTACCCTGGTTTCTGCGTAAATTTCACATTATCATAGTATTTCTCCTTTTGATGTTTTTATATAAAATAAGTTGGAAAAAAATGCTCCCACCACCAACACTTCTAGAACATTCCCATCCTTACCAAACTTTATTTTGCCATGAAAATAATCCCTACCTGAAATTACATATGTATGTTTTTAATTTATTTTTTGTATCCCATTACCAAATGTAAGTTCCATATGTCCAAATACTGAATTACAATCCCCTTACACCATATCTAGATTGTAATATGCATGTATATGTATATAATTAATTAATTAATGGTATATTGAAAATGACAATTTAATGCACCTATTCCAAGAGCAACTACACTCAGCTATACAAGATCTTAAAATGGCAAATGGAGAAGAAATGAACAGAGACCTGTTAAGCCTTCTACTTAATTTTAGAAAGAGATATTGGAAAGCTATTACCAGGTTACTAATTTTCAAAGATGCAAAATATGAAAATTCTATGCCTAGAAAATGGTCACTCTTTTGACATCTGCTATTCATATATCAGTTTGTCTATGTTTCATGAATAGGCATTTACTTCACCATGATGTTTGATATAGTTATTCAAGGGAATAAAATGTCTTTATTATTACTGAACTGTTGTTTTTGCTAAATAAATAAATAGATAATAAATCTATTGATGATGACTGATTTGAAATGATTCAGAAAGCACTGAGAAACTACATCTGGCTCTAGGCCTCAAAAAACAAGGGCTAATAAAAGTCTTGGTAAGCATGGCATAATGTCTAATATTAAAAGTTTATTATTTCTATAATGGAGAGTTCCAAACTGTTACTTATTTCAAGTTATAAAAACTTAGCCTATTTAAAAGGTAAGTATATCTCTGGAGACTTTTATTAAAGGTATCCAAGAGGAATTTTCAAAATGGGCTTAGATTAGTACTTTCTTTTTAATATTGCTCCGAATTATAATAAATTTATCTTACCTTTTTCACAACATATATAATATATCATACATTTTTATTTTGCTTATACTTTGTAATTATGTTTGTTATTCAGAACTAGAACACAGTTTTCCATAAATCACATTGTGATGTTTCTGAAAATAAATCCTGATTTTTGCTATAAAAAATATTATTACTGAAAAAAAAATATTATGTATTACCTTTGTTTTTAATTCCATTTTACTGATTAAAAATTGATATCTACTAACATTTAAGTTAAACATTATACTAATATCTACAATCTCTTTCAAAGATTAAAATGGAGAAAATAGTTCCTAACTCATCCTATGAGGCCAGCATTACCTAACACCAAAACCAAAAAAGACATTATAAGAAAAAAAAGCTATAGACCTATATCTCTCATGAACATAGACAGACAAAATCCTCAACAAAATCTTAGTGTACTGAATCTAGCAATGTATAAGAAGAATCATGCACCACACCAAGTGAGATTTATCCCAGGTATGCAAGGTTGGTTTAACGTCTAAAACTCAAATAATGTAAGCCATCAAATCAACATTCTTAAGAAGACAATTAATATGACCCTATCAGTAGATGAGAAGATTTGACAAAATTTATGGTACAAAATCTCAAAAATAAAATTAGAGTGAAACTTCATTAACTTGAGAAATATCATCCACCAAAATACTTCAGCTAACATCATATGAATGGACAGAAACTGAAAGCTTTCTCACTGGGATCAGGAATAAGATAAGGATGTCCCCTCTCACTATTCCTTTTAATATCAAACTGAAAGTCCAAGCTAATGCATTAAGTCAAGAAAAGGTGTATGGATTGGGAAGAAAAAATTAAACTATTTTTTGTTCACAGATAACATGATCATCAGTAGAAAATTCAAAAGATTTAATAAAAATAAACTCCTGGAACTAATAAGCAACTATAACAAAGTTGAAGGATAAAATGTTCATATACAAAAGTCGATCACTTTCTTATATACCAGCAATGAACAAATGAACACATAGAATTTGAAATTAAAAACATATTTACATTAGCACATCCCCCCAAGAGAAGTACTTGGTATAAATCTAACAAAATATGTCCAAGATACACATGAGGAAAACTGCAAAACTTTGGTAAATGAAATCACAAGAGAACTAAATAAAGGGACAGATATTCCATGTTCATGTGTGGGAAGACTCAATATTGTCAAGATGTCAATTCTTCCCAACTTCATTTATAGATTTATACAATCTCAATTAAAATCCCAGCAAGTTATGTTCTGGATATTGACTAACTGATTCTAAAGTTTATTTGGAGATTCAGAAGATCCCGAATAGCCAACACAATATGGGATGAGAAGAACAAAGTTGGAAAACTGACACTACGTAAGACTTATAATGGAGCAAAAATACCATTATCAAAAAATAGTGCTAAGACAACTAGACATCTGCATGCAAAAAAGAAAAAAGAAAGAAAAATTACACACAAAATTAATTCAAAATGTACCATAGACCTAAAAATTAGAGAAAACTACAAAACTCCTAGAAATAACATAGGAGAAAATCAAGATGACCTTGGGTCTGGTGATGACTTTTTAGATAGAGCACCATAGCCATGATCCATGAAAGCAATAATTGACTTTATTGGACTTTATTAAAATGAAAAACTTCTGCTCTGAAAAAACAGTGTGAAGAGAATGAGAAGACAAGCCACAGAAAGACAGTGAATATTTGGGAAATACACATGTGATAAATAACTATTATCCATATATATAAAGTACTCTTAAAGCTTAACAATAGAAAACAACTTTATTTAAAAATAGGCAAAAGACCTAAACAGACACCTCACCAAAGAAGATATAAAGATGGCAAATAAACATGTGAAAACATGCTCAGCATCATCTGTCCTTAGAGAATTGTAAATTAAAACAAAATGAGATCCCACTACGTATCTATTAAAAAGGCCAAAATACAAAACACTGATGATACCAAATGCTGACAAGGATGCAGAGCCATAGGGACTCTCATTCACTGCTGGTAGGAATACACAATGATACAGCCTCTGGAACGTAGATTTGCAGTTTCTTACAATACTAAATGTACTTTTACCATACAATCCGGCAATTTTGTCTCCTTGGTATTTACACAAATGAGGTTAAAAACTTATGTCTACACAAAAACATGTACACAGATGTTTATAGCAGCTTTATTCATAATTATCAAAACTTGGAAGCAATCAAGATGAATGTATAAATAAGCTGTGGTATCCAGACAATGAAATATTATTCAGTGCTAAAATGAAATGAGCTATTGAGCCATGAAGAGACACAGAGAAAACTTACATATGTACTTCTAAATGAAAGAAGCCAATTGGAAAGGCTACATACTGTATGATTCCAATTATATGACATTCTGGAAAAGGTAAAACTATGGAGACAGTAAAAAAAAAAAGCAGTGGTCATCAGGGGTTGGGAGAAGGGGCAGGGATGACTAGGTGGAGAACAGAGAAATTTTAGGGAGTGAAACTATGCTGTCTAATACTTTAATGGGGGGATACATGTCATTATACGTTTGTCTAAACCAATAGAATGTACAATACCAAGAGTAAACCCTAATGTAAACTATGAAATTTAGATGATGATATGTCAATGTAGACTAATGTATTATAAGAAATTTACCTCTCTGATGCAGATACCAATACACGGGTAGGCTGTGTACATGTGCGGAAGGGCATATATATGGAAACTCTGTATCTTCTGCTCAATTTCCTTGTGAACATAAAACTGCTCTTAAAATGTCTATTTTTAAAACTAGAGTAATCAGAAGTTAGGTGCCCCAGAGAAGTTTCCCTGCAGTCTAGTTTGCTTTCCATTCTTCTATGCTAGACAATTTATTATAAAGTTGGAGTTATTATTTCTTTGTTAATTTTGTTTTCATTTATAGATTTGGTCTGTTTTTTCCTGTGACACTTACAATGATGAAAACCGACTGTTTCTAATTTGCACATGGAAAGCTGTGTGTGATACCTGAATGCTAGTATTATGAAAATTAGTGTATTAGTTTTCTAGGACTGCCACGAAGAATTACCACCAACTTGATAACTTAAAACAACAGAAATTTATTTTCTTACAGTTCTGGAAGTGAAAAATGTGGAAGCAAAGTGTCGACAGGGTTGGTTTCTTCTGGAGATGCTGAAGGAGGGCTTGTTCTTTCCCTCTCTCCCATCTTCTGGTGGCTGTCAGCAATCTTTCTTGTCAGTTGGCATGTGGATTCATTGCTCCAACCTCTGCTTTCAGCTTTTCATGGTCTTCTCTTCTATGTCATTAAGTTTCTCCTCTTACATTTGTCACTGAAATTGGGAGGCACTTGGTTGGTCCAGGACATTCTCATTTTGAGATGCTTCATTTGATTATATCTGCAAAGATCCTTTCTTCAAATAAGGCTACATTTACAGATAAGAGGTTTTAGGACTTGAACATATCTTTTTTAAGAAGTCACCCTTCAACCCACTACAATTACTAGTATTAATACATTGTTTCACAGTATGACGTCAATATATTTGTGTCTCCAATCAGCTGTCTTATGGGAGAGGAAAAAGAACAGTCAATTTAAAAAATATTTCCAAGATTTTTTCTTCCTGGATTTAAATTGAAAGAGTGTATAATTTACAATCAGAAATAACTAAAAACATATTAATGAACATGAGATTTTTAAAACATAGACAAAAATACCTAATCATTCACGTAGAATATTACATATTTTATTACGTGCTCTTCCCCAATTCTACAATTTAGCAAAGATTGTAGAGCTTTTCAGAACTGTAAACAAACTCAGTATTATAGGTTTACATAAATAATAAACTTTCAGACTAATCATTCAGGCTAAATAATCTACTTTTATTTGCTTCTCTTTGGTTTATGTTTTCAAAGTTTATACAGTTTTTAACAGTGGTGTATTGGGGGTACCCTAATGTCAGTGCTTATATCATACCCTATTATATTACACTAGGCTCCTAGGAGACCCCAAAAGGGATTCCTGTAAAAAAATTATTAACAGGAAAATAAAAGGAACGACTATCAAATGTTCTTTGGTTCTAACTGTGCTTTTAAAGTTTACATTGGTAGGTAAATATCCCAGCACAGACATACAGAAAAGAGTTACAATTTGTTTTGGGGTTTAAAAACTTCATTCCTATTTTTTTCTTTTTTTCCCTGCTTCTCCTTTTCAGCACTGTCACCATAATACAGAGCAGGAAAAGTATTAAATTCACTGTAGGAAAGGAGCCTTCATTTTGTTCTTTTAAATAATGGGCTTATAACTATGCAGGACAAACCCTCCCTGACATTGACAACTTTAAAGCATCTCTCTCCATCTTCAGCTGAAGGAAGTAAAAGCCATTGTTATTGATGTGTGTGAAATTCTGGGAAAGAAGCAGAGCTGGGGAAAACATGTATTCTCCCTAATCCCAGTTAGGGGACTGATTTGCAGTTTACCAATTTCCATACAGATGGTTGTATTCATTCCTTTGCTTTGAGTATTTGCCCAGTTGCAAACCACCTCCCCTCCCCAAACACACACATTGCTTGGATTTAGCTGATGATGAGGTCTGAAGATTGTTGGGATGAAGAATAGAAGGGTGTTTGAATGCCACTATATTTGTGAGCGAGCTATTCAGGAGAACTAAGTTAGCTATTATTCCTCCTCCTTATCATCAAAAAACTACTCTGAATATGTAGGGGCTTCCCTGGTGGTGCAGTGGTTGAGAGTCCGCCTGTCGATGCAGGGGACACGGGTTCGTGCCCGGGTCCCACATGCCGTGGAGCGGCTGGGCCCGTGAGCCATGGCTGCTGAGCCTGCACGTCCGGAGCCTGTGCTACGCAACGGGAACTCTGAATATGTCATCATGTAGTGGAATTGGGATACAAAATTAGAGCAGAGAATGATATTAGTGACTGAAGAATGATCTACTCCAAAAGAAGCAGCAACATGTTTTCATCTGTTTTAAAATACTTCTGATAGCACTGCAGTTATTCTTTGTAGAGGATCCAATGTGGTGCAAGTTAGACTGAGGAAAGAGTTAAATGGCAAATAAGGGTGCAAAGAATGTCTAAATCACAAACTGAATTATCTTAGACTGTCTAAGTTTGAGATGAATCTCTCATAGTCAATGCAGGATTCTACAATTACATTTAATGAGCTTTTCAAAACTCATAAGATTCTTGCTCAAATTAAAAATGAATTCCCTGGGACTTTTGTAGAGTGGTCATAGGTCTATTTTACTTGACTCAAAATCTAGTCACTGTAGAAATGTGAGTATAGGCAACAAGAGGCCCTTGCTTGATAGTGATTGTCTAATATATACAACAGATTATGGGCCAAACACTACATTTGTTTTGGAATATCAAAACTTTAATGCATAGTCTTCTATATACTAAAAGTTTTGATTCAGTCCTTATATTATTCAGTCCTCAAGAAAAAAAAAGAAAACATCTTTTTTGTTTCCTCTTAAGGAAAAGTTCCCCTGACTTTCTTTTCCACTTCCATTAAATCAAGTCTCTCTTTTTTATTAAATCATCCAGAAGACTATTGCTGACAATTATGATTAAACAACATCGTTCTTTACTTGTTATTTCCATTAATGACTATAAGTTGCTTTAGGGTGAAGATAATGACTTAATGCATCAGTCTGAATTCACTGTGCACGCTGAATTCAGCACTGTGCACGCTGAACATAATATGCATGTTAAAACTAGATGATAGATAGATAGATAGATAGATAGATAGATAGATAGATAGATAGATATGGTAGAAGGAGAGAGAGGGAAAGAAGATTTGGATGTCATTTTTAAAAGAGTAATTGACAAGCTAGAGAACATGCAGAAGAAAAGGATGGAGAGGAGTCTTGAAACTGTATTTTATGGTAAAAACTGTGAAAATATCCTATAGAGTAAAAGAATAAATTCACAATTATTTGATGTTTTCAAACAGAAGCTTAATTATTCTTTCTCCAAAAAACTAGAGTCTGCAATTACCTTATTTGAGAGGTGGATGGAAGGCGTTCAAGACCCTTCTAACCTTCTGACCTATGGACTCTATTTTCATGTGTCCATTATTCATTAAAATGTTTTTTCACTAATTTTCACTCCAAAATCAGTCATCCAAAACAATTCATTTTATTTGTAGATTTTAAGTTCTATGTAGTAAAAGTTATAAGCCCTCAAAATTTTCAATAGTTATATATGTCCAAAATATTAAAAAAGGGGATGATAAATTTTGTTTTTATCATCTGTCATTTGAATTATAAAATTAGGAGATCAGAGATGACTTAAATGTGGTGGGAAAAAACAACAAGAGTAGAATTTTAGTGTGAGGCATTGGCATGGAAAAATTGGGATTTAACCTTTAACTATATAAACTGAATAGAAAGAAAATGTTCCTAAGAGTTTTTTGGAGGAAGAAGTGACGAGCAATTCTTTTATGTCGAAATTTTACTCAAGACTTCTTAAATTCAAATTCTTCCAGAACATAAGTAAGTGGATGTGTCTTTAAGACACACATACAATTTTTTTTTATTTCATATTTTTTTTTTAATTTCATCATAGGTGATCTAGAATCCAAGGATCCAAGTGACTCAGAATTGTGTAGATAAAAATATAGTTGCTTTATTTTATTTTCTAGTATTAAAATATTACATGAGATTAATATAAGCCATTTGTGTTCAGTTTTAATAAGAAGCAAACAAGAACAATGGTACTCTAGAAAACACTTTCCTAAATCTAGGAGAGCCTCTGGTTAATTGGTGAACCTCATTTAATTCAGGAAGATAACTAATTTAATGGATCAGTTTTGCAAATTAGCAAATTCATCAACATTTTAGACAAAACTTAAGTTACATGGAATATCTCTATAAGCTACTTCAAATATTTGGGGAAAAATGACATCAGTTTGATACCCCAAAAAATAAAAATGTGATTTTTTTTTAAAGGTTTAAATCAGTCTCAATTTTCTGTCCATTTTCCCAAAAGTAACAGGTCTTATGTTTGATAACTTTTTTGGTGGTCAAGACTCATGAATGGCTGCATCCCATAATAAAATTAGTCTTCCAAAGTCCTATGGCCTTCTAGAGTCAGCCTTATGTAGAGAAGGGCACGGAATTCAACAAAAGTTAATATATCATCTCCTGTGCCTTTGAATCTGCATTCTCTCCTAACTAGAGACAGGCCCCAAACAGGGACCCACATCCTTCCTACGTTAGAATCAAATTGGAACAGTTAGATTAACAAAGTCTTTGCCAAATGGAGTTACTTCTTCAGTGCAGTTAAAAAATATATTTTCCATGCTTTTAAGTTGAACAGCTAAATCATCTCTGAAAAGAGTGCACGTACAGATTAATTGATTTTAAAAGTTGATATTCATCTACCTGTGCTACCTCACTAAGGAGGTAAAATCAAATGAATCAGGCAAATGTATAAAGGTCAGACGATAAAAACAATGCTAAGAAATTATTAGGACAAACTTAGTTTTGTCAGAGCTACATTTAATGGGGTAGCATTCATGGTATTATGTTTTTAAGCAAGGGCTAACGCGCAATTTTTTGTTTTAAAGTTACCTAGAGACATATTGTTTCTGGACTATTAACTTTTTCTTCTGTATTTAGATCACAACTCCTAAAGGCTTAGCTATATTTTGACAGGTACTGACAAAGAGTGTCATGGAATTGTGATTCGATTGTCACCTTCAGAGTGTTCAAGCTGAAAAAGGATGAGTGCTAGGTACTAATTAGACCTGTTATATTAGGAAAGCAAATACAATGGTGTCTAACATTAAACAAAGCACAGTTCTCATCAAAACTGGTTTCTTTTGTGTGTGGGTTAGTCTATAAAACCACTTTGCATGTTAATGAACTACAAACAATTATTACCAGAGTAACTAGTTTCATGCAATTACAAAAATCACATAAAAGCCCTATTGTTTGTTGTCTTATGATTTTTTAATGCTAATTTTGCACTTGATAATTTCAGATTTCATTTGTACCACAGTGCACAATTAGGTTTTTATATCTGTGAAAGTGAAGGCTAGTATTGGGAAAAATAACTCCTCATGAAAAAAGTAAAAAAATAGACATTTCCAGAATGAGACTATTAGCCTGAAAAGATGGAGAAAAGTGATGAGGCGAATTTCCATCAAGTGAGAAGGCAACATTTATGTAGCTGAAAGAAGAGTATATCCTATAGAAATTGGAGAGAGAGAGAGAGAGAGAGAGAGATTGAGGAGAAAAGGGAAAAAAAAATCCTAGAAACAATGGAACAGTATGAAAAAGAAACTAGAATAAAGACACAGGTGGGATCATCAGAGAGCTGCCACCTATTACATAGTAAATCATAGTTACAGCTGGTAGACTAGTATGATAACAGTGGGATGGATTCATAAGTAAAAAAGTAAAAGTACGTGGAGCTAATTAGGTGCCAAAACTATTTAAGCAAAGAAATGCTACTGTCAAAACAGTGTGAGCACTAGACGAAATTTTAGGGAAAACTTTGAGTGGTTACTTCATTGATGAAGAATTCTCTGCATTAAGATCAGGTGGAAGTGGGAGATTTGTGTTTTGCTAAACTAGTTTTTCATTTTTGTTCACAAAAGTGCAAGGGAACTTACTTCTCATGTTTCACGGTTAGATAACAATCTAATCCTGTACTTCAATAATGCAGATAGTAAAGGATTAAACAGTTTTTCTGCTGGAAAAAAATATGAGAAATTATCTGGTATGGTATATTAAATTTGTTTACTTTTTAAAATATTTTTTTTGTAACTACAAACCATCTGGAATGACTTTGATCAGTGTTGACCTCCTGCAAAGTTTGTGAGAACTCTGGATTTTCTGGTTGCTGTTACTTCTTAGACAATGTGACATATATCTGGTACAAGCTTAGATTTACTGCTACCTTAGATGTTGTTGAATAGAGCACAATGTTTGAAAGGTCAGAATTCATTTTCCTGTTAGGATTCTGTTTCTTGTTTTTATTTACTGCAATCTAAGGCATGTAAATTTTTTGTAGGTCTTTCATAGGATTTAAAATACTGAAAATATACTTAAAATGAATGTGTTTGAACTATTAAAATAAAAGCTTCAAAGCTCCAAACTTTTCCACAAAACTAGCTTAGCTTAGCCCCTTGTTTTTGCACCCTCATATTCTCACTTTATTTATTTATTTGTTCTACTATTAAAAGCGTTCCTCAGAGCACTAGAGTTTTCCAGTGGTAAATTTTCCTATCACTTTTACAATTAATTTACATCCTTGTTACTCATTCACTACGATTATTGCCTATATATAGAAAAGCACATCTTACTGCATGAAAATAGCATTAACATACCCTTGCAGTTATGTAACATTTTAGAAATACTACAGAGTTTTAGGTAAATAATTGTTTCATGGTTTTCACAATTTGAAGGTGGCAATGTACCCTCCTGTCTCTCTAACCTTTCTTCTCTACTGCTGTGTACTTAACGGAAGAAAAGAAGGAAGGAAGGAAGGAAGGAAGGAAGGAAGGAAGGAAGGAAGGAAGGAAGGAAGAAAGGAATGAGGGAAGGAAGGAAGGGAGGAAGGAAGGAAGGGAGGAAGGAAGGATGGGAGGGAGGGAGGGAGGAAGGGAGGAAGGGAGGAAGAGAGGGAGGGGGAAAAAGGAATTCTGGGGCTGTGTCTGAGTTGTTTCTGCTACTTAAAGCAAAGAAACACCCCCAGGGTTTTTCTTTTAGATATTGTTAGCACAGTTTAACTCTATGCAAACCTGATAGCACACATTCCTTAATAATGTGGAAATCTGTAACAAATATTTGCTGAATTAATCATGTACATTTTCAGTGTAAAGACTTTTTAAACTCTCTAGACAAATAATTAAATCTGTTTCATGCAAACATGTTTGAGGCAAAAGTAAGAACACACTTTATGTATTTAAATATGTAACAAAAATGTATCCACTTAACGTGAAAAATCATTTTTATATCACCTAAAAATTATTGGTGGATAGCTATAGTATAATGATCTCAGTCTCTGTCCATGGCTTATTTCTTTTGGTGTTTTTGAACCCTCAAAAATAGATTTTACTTTTTTTAAATTTTTTTTAGTTTCTTCTTTTAATTTTCTTTAAATGTTTTTCTATTTATTTTTATTTTTTTTCATAGAAAGGCATTTTATTTTAAATATAGCAGTGTGTTCATGTCAACCCCAAACTCCCAATCTATCCCTCCCTCCTACCCTTCCCCCCATCTATTTATCCTCAAGTGCAAGTCTATATCCCAGGCCTTAGTTCCTAGATGTTAAGAAAACTTAAATAGTATGAAATAATCATTCAGCAGCTCAACAGCAGTGTTACTAATGAGTCTAAAATATAACTGAGCATTAAGGGTTAATGATTTGGAAAGCCAATAAGCATTTTGGAAAATGTACACCTTAATGGGCGTTACATAAAATAACTATTCTTAAAAAGGGATTAGATATATTTGATACATTAAATATTTCAAAATCATCTTTCTTGTCAATTTAAAGTAGGCAATACATTTTTCCATAACATTTTCTAAGACTTCAGACAAAACAGAGATGGTTAAACTGAAAGAATTCCTGTTTCTTATTCATAAGCCATAAAATGATTTCTCTGTCTCAAATTTAAGAATTGAAAATATCTCTGAAAGTAGAAATGCCACTTAAGAAAAAGAATGTCAAAGAATCTAAAAAAGAGTGGATATATGTATATGTATAATAGATTCACTTTGCTGTACACCTGAAACTAGCACAACATTGTAAATCAACTATACCCCAATAAAAATTTTTACAAAAAGAAGAAAAAGAAAAAGAATGCTCCCTGTTTTCCCTCCAAATTTAGTCTTCTGCTCTAAGCATGGTTGCTTAAGGTAGCCTAGGAAAGCCACTACCAACCTAGCTAGAGAAATGGGAAGAAGTATGTTTCAGCATCCACCGTCTCTGTGGTGAATCCTTCCCTTCCACCACTTCTTAGACTTTCTGAATAGGGAGAGGCTCAGGAAACTTCTTTCAAACAATACTTCAGTTACTAAATTCCAGGGAAGGAAATGACATGTATAAGCTATCACCTCACTTCCTTCTCTGTTTCTACCCCCCTTTTTCCACTTCCTCCTTTCCAATCTGCAGGCACACACACACCTTAGGGCATCCCCAATCTTTACCAGCCCAGATCCTGGGAAGAAAATGCCCTACCCTCACCCATCCATGCCTTTTGACTGCTATCTGATGCATCCATTCCACAGCTGGGATGACTAGCCCTACTGTTTTATTTATGATGCAATCAGCTGCTGTAAGAAGGTGAACAGTAACTGCTATTCCATTGCATAAAAAAGCCTTTTTAGCCTTATGTTATAAACATTTAAAAGTCTCTCTTTTACCCTTCTAGAAAAAGCACAGCAGGAGGTAGATAGAGGTCACGGGGAGTATCTAATTCATCTACATTTATAGTAGGTGTTGCAAGCTCTATTAGCAGAAAATGTATGACAGTCAGACCTAAGTTTAATGTTTCACTTAAAATATCTGCACCTCCAGCTAATGCCAGAAGCTGTGCCCATGATTGGTGGCATGTAGACACTTACTAACGAAACCTTCCCCTTTGGCAGAAAATATCAGTTGGAAAACTGCTGTTACAATAATATATTTGAGTATCAACCCAGAAAATCCTGCTTGAGAGATTTTTTTTTTGGCTCACACAAGCTAGCACTAAGAGCACATAAGACTCTCTGCCAATATAGACATTGATACACACTAAAATATTGAATGGTAACCTGATACACACTAAAATATTGAATGGTAACCAGACATGTATGTATATTATCTTGCAGCTCACCAGTGGAAATTGTTTTGAACTGGAGAAGCAACCCTCTTCTCCTTGTACCAGCAAAAGTGTCCTAAAAGTAGCTTCAGCAACAATACACCGACTTAGCAGTCTGAAAAAGCTTGTAAAGTGCTGCAAGCTGACTGACTTAATCCTGGAGTCATAATGGCTTCCTTCCTAGGCCCATTTCTTCTCCGGACACTGCCATCTTGTGAGTACTAAATACATCATCAGTGAGTCTCATTCTCATGTATTACACTAATACATCATTGGAATGACAACTGCTTCTGATGATCTATTAATGCAATACATCAGAGTGAGGTGTTTGAATGGGTATTACTCAGAAACCTGTGCTGTCTACATAAAGCCAGGTCCCAAATCCAATTCCATTTATTTACACAGAATTCTTAGCATGCTTGCAGCAGACTAACACTACCGAAATTCTAGCATCATCAAAGAAATTATTTGCATTCTCATTAAATTATCAACAAAATCTTTCCCTTTCCTGGAAATGGATCTGTCTGGTAAGTCAGTGATTCAGACTCCATCATCTCGCCATCCCCTACGACACACAAGAATTATTTTGCGATGGCCCATGAATAAAACAAATACTCTTTTCCCTATCGTTACTAGGTCACATTCTATAGTCATTAAAAAGAATATCAGATTTTCTTATCTAAAATACAATTTCTTTGGTAAACATACATACTGCATTGAATGTTCTTTGTTTGTAGTTACTAGACACCTTCTAAACATTTGTACTTCTGTACATATTATACACAGAAAAAAAAAAGAGACCAGAAAAAAGCAGCTGAATTTGCTTTAGAGTCAGTTATAGTGCACTCTGTGTATGTGTCATTTGTCACAAAGCTATCATAAAGAACACCCAATCCCTCTGCTCTTCATTTCTGTATAAGACATCTATTTGTGTTTGTATAGCTCACTGTGAAATTTAAATTGTGTAATCTATTGCTCTTTGGTTGGTGTTACAAATAAGGTTTTGAATTGTCTTTAATAATCAAATTTTAAAAATTGTATCCTGGCTTCATTACCATGAAATTTTTCAGAAATTCACTCTTTCACCTGCATTTTTTTTGTTGTTGTTCAAGTTGGAATCCCTTGAGTGTTTTCCATGGTGTTTCATAACAATAATCCAATATAATTTAAATGAAACAGGTATCAAAATTTTATAGCATTAACCTCTAAATTTTAGGTTATTTTGCTTCCAATTAAAGTTAAGAACACAATAAAGTAATATGCCAGATTGGTGCACTGGTTTATGAAACAACTGAAATTCAATTGTATAACACCCTCCTACCTTTGTAACAGATTTTTCAAATAGACTATTTTGTTTAAAAAACATTTATCTATTGTTAATGTCTTTGGAGAATTCATCTTGGGGTTTAGACTGAAGATAAATGCAGGCATGTGAAGGTTTATGAAAAATGTCTCTGCAAGTGACATGCAGCCTGATATGAGTTACCACAGTCCGTTTCACATGTGGGGCAATCCACTACTTGCCTTGCATTCATTATATTTTCTGGCCATGTATTTTTTCTTCCTGCTATTGAGACCATTTGATATTATATACTCAAATATAAAATGCTGAAAGCAAATCTGAAAAGAATCATATATATATAATCATTATATTTTATATTCCATATATATAAGGATATATACATAATGTAAAAAGTCACCTCAGTATCAATTGCATACCTCAATACTGATTGCATGCTTCAAATATGCATTTCATTTAAACTCAGGACGAGAATAACAGCAAATAGTCATTAGAAACTATTTCAAATAGAATAGACGCTTTACAAGGATTCTACCTACTTCTGGGGTAGGAAGATGTGTGTGTGTTTGTGTGTGTGTCTGTGTGTGTGAGAGAGACAAAAGGAACGAGAACAACATAAATAATGCATATCTTCTAGAAATATGGATTAATCAATCTAGTTTGAATCTGTGATAAAGCTCCCTGTCACTTAAAAAATGAATATAGTTGTTTTAAACATGTGACTCTTTTATTGAGTTTATAATTCCTCAGAACTTACAGCTCTGTTTTCCATTTCTTTGTCTCTCCTTTACTTTTAACTAAAGGTTACCTTGGTCTCAAGATTTCCTTTATGTATATTTCTTATAACAGTACTCAATTAAAGGAGTTTTCAGCTCTTGCTAATTAAAGAATTACCTTGAGATTTGGATACACATTGTATGTGAATAATATGTGGTTATGGAAAAGAAGCATGCTCATGGTGTATTCAGTTATAGCTCTCTTTCTTTTTCTTGAAATGGTCTCTTACATCACATCATAATATTTTGCTGCCCTTGTACTCCTAGGTTGTCTATCTTATACCACCGTTCTGGACCAAGTTAAGCACACATGAAAAGCAATACCCCAGCCTGTTGGCTGCACTGGGTTAGTACAGGGAAAGTGCCTTCTGTGCTCTGAAGCAAGGTTGGAAGTGAGTTCATGGTGACAGAGATCTCCCCACCCCCTGAAGTTTCAGGATGTCAGGAGGAAGGGGAGAGATGGCTGGACTCCATCACTCTGGATGCACTCAGGGGCTGAATGAATTTGAAATATGACCAAGTCTGAATGGAAGAGTGGTCAGAAAGCCAAAAGCAATTACTTCAGCTTGCGAAATGTTTAAACGATTTACTTCACAGGACAAATGCAGAGTCTTCATGTGCTGGGAAACTCTTAAAACTATATTTGGACATAATTTGGTGAGGCTTTTTTCACAAGCTATTGGAAGAGGGGAAGGGAAATGATTTGAGATGCCAGCAGCATTTAGTCAGGGATTTGTGAAACCCAAACCCCTATTCTGTCATCTTTGTTTCAGAAAGTCTGATGTGTTCACGTTTTCCATCACCTTGGGAAGAAAGCTGAGGTAAGTAGCTTAATTTATAGATTGATGGGACAAACTTATTTAAAAATTCTCAGTATGGTATCATGAATCATGTAGGCCTATTAAACTAATTGCTAAGTAAATTTAAGCAGTATTACAGTAAAATTCAGCAGAATTTATCATCAATCTGAAGAGATCTTTGGTGGTCTCATGCTGCCCCCCACAGATATGTCTCAGAACATTCATTATGCCATAATTACAAAGTCTCTTTGAAGAGGCTAAAAATCCCTAGACTCTTCTCATCAATTATTTTCACCTGTTAATTCATTTTGTGTGAGGTAATAACCTCAGCATAATAATAAATGTGCAAGTACTCCGATTTTGCAATTAAAAGCAGCAGGGCTTCTATTTTGATCATACAGACTGTGACATCCATCATAGAAAACAATTTGGGCCTAGCAGGATGACAGATGCTGTACTGATGGCTCTACTAACTAACTGCCTGTCCTAGGGAAAAAAAAAAAAATGGTCAGGCTTCAACCCGCAGCTGCAAGCTATCTGATAGCTTCTGACCAGTCAGCAGGAGAAAGCCTGCAGTGACTAAATTACTGAAAGGTAATTTTACTTCACAAAATGAGGATTTCTGAGCCATAAATGTATGCATTCCAGTGGCTGCTGTAATTTGGAAACAAATAACCCTTTTCATTTGAAAATGACTGGAATCACTGCCAGTGTTCAGGACGTTTTGTTTCTTGGGCTTTTACATGAAAAATACAATGTAATACTCATTATTTCTGCTCCCTTTCACATCTTATTAGACACAGAAAGCAAGGTGGTTATCTCTGCTCTCTTAGGCTAAATCTACACAGGGAAAAATTTTCCCCCAACCTCTGGACAGGTGCCTAAATAATAGAAGAGTGTCATTTTTGTATGGGGCCCAAGTGAGCTCTGTCTGAACCCCAGTTCATCTGAAAGACACCTAAACCTAACCTGATCCCACTACAAGGACAAAGTTGATTACCTGCACATCCTAAGCTGCAAGAAGTGAATTAGATGCTAATAAATGCAGATGAAATACTTCTGCCTTTATTTTTTAAGTTGCAATATTTCAAAAGAGTTCATAAAATACAATGTGCCTTCTCTTTTCACTTCAATAGTAAAGTATTTGGGATCTTACTCTAGTCTTCATGAGAATAACTATTTTCTTTTTTGAAATGTGTGCTATTATACTACTGCCAGTCTTGAAAAGAAAATCATACAACTGTGCAAATAAGTTCTGGCAAATTGAGAACATAAATATTTTTCATGATTACCTTCAATAGGAAAAGACCTCAATAGAAATTGAGGAGCTTTGTGTATCGTTGTTTCTCTAGCAAAACTAAATTCAGATAATTGATTGTGGAATATAGGCCACTGAGTACAGTAAAAGCCGATATGAAATGCAAACAAAAACCATATTATTGGAAGTTGTTATGTTTCCAGGATGATGTGTTCAGATTTCTTCCATGTGAATCAGGACAACAAAGGATGAGGGAAAGACAAAAGCTTAAGCACGGTATGAACTTTCTCAGCGGCCATGCACCTTGAGACAAGAAGACAGTCTTACTTATGATATTAACAGACAATATGATATTAACATTTTACACTTCGCTCCCACATTCCTTGCAGACAAACAAAGAAGAGCACTCTGTTTCTTGGGGGAAATCTACTGTTTCTTAGTCTATTGTACCAGACTCATAAACCCTGTCAGCAAGAAGGATGAATAGATGATAGAAGCTGGGATGTGCTGCTGGAGAAACACAGAGCGGGGAGGGAAGTGCTTCTTTTTTCAACGCTCCGATCGGGATCGTTCCTAAACATTTGAAGCAATCCAGGGTTGGACATGGGTCTCCTTTGACTTTTAGTAGGGTGATCCTTCCACGTTCACTGTTAATAAATCCTTTAAACTTGTGCAAAATGCCTCTGCATAAAGGCAAAAGTCTCTGTGAGCAGCCTGGGAAGTTGTAATACACAAGTTCTTTTCATCAGGTAGCACAATGAAATATCAAATGAAAGGGACACATTACAACAACAAAATTGCAATTACCCATCTGAGATCTCCTTTAATGGGATGCCAGGGGGACATGGCCTTTATGCACACACTCTGACTGTAACTAATGCTCAGTAGCCATCAACAAATTATGACTCGTGACACTTTTGCTGCCGCAGTATTCAGCCCAAAGTCCAATGGAGAAAATATATGGTTTTTATTACAAAATTGTTCTTGTTTACAATTCTAATATCCTCTTCATTATCTACTTTTCTAGACATTTTAGGCAGTTCTGAAGACCTGGGGCAGCACTAGTCCTGTCATAAAGAGAAATTAATGTTGTTAAGGTTGGCCTAGCTGCCCTCTGGTACAGCTGAAGACGTGGAAATATAAGGCTCTGTTTTTAAAATGAAAATGATTAAAGGCACAGACACCTTGCTTTTGGAGCGATCACTAAAACTTTTAATAAAATACGTGGGCACATACACACAAAAGCTTCTTTTCCTTTCCTTTCAATAAGTCATCATCTTCTCTCTCTCTCTCTCTCTCTCTCTCTCTCAAATCCAACTTTGTTCTATAAAGAAACAGCTTGCTTTAAAGACTAATAAGCGTAAAAATGACCTCATTGTTATAAAGAATACATTTATTTCATTCAGCAGCAGCTCATTCAATAACAACCAGGCACAGAGAAACCAGGAGAGCTTTCTCCCAATAAGCTAATTAGGAGCACTCTCTAATAGGTAGTCTTTACAACAACTGACCAGCTTAATTCAGCCTCTGGAACACACTTAAGAATGGCCTAGCAATTGCCACTGTTGGAGGTATGTACCCCAGTTTGCATCTTCCAGGATGTCAGAGAGGGGTTTCATCAGGGGGAAGCAAGGAAGAAAGAGCAAGCTAGTGGAGGTTACTAGGAATCCTTTTAGAGAGAGCCTACCAGCAGTATCTTGAACAAAATGGCTCATATATCCCAAGAAAAATGACAGGAAATAACTCAAAGGAAAAGAGAATAACCTTTGCCATCCAAGGGCCAAAGAACAGCAGTCAAGATATCACCTCTCTGATCCTCCCAACCTTAGTCATTTCATCAGGTTAAGTGAATGCTCTCCATACAGAGCTTGAGAGTGAAGTAACATCCCCGCTCTCTTAATGCTTTAATTTTATTATTTTATTTCAAGAAGCCTTGTGTTTCCACCATTTTTCTTTTCTTTTCTTCCTCTGTATCTTTCCTTTCTCCTTTCTTTCTTTCTTTCTTTCTTTCTTTCTTTCTTTCTTTCTTTCTTTCTTTCTTTCTTTCTTTCTTTCTTTCTTCTTTCTTTCTTTCTCTTTTTCTTTCTTTCTCTTTTAGTTTCTTTTTAATTTGTCTTACTTGCCAGCATTCAGCTCAGATACAAATGTGTAATTATAGATATATGGGAGGAATAAAATTTCTACCATAGCCTTAAATTGTTTTCATTTTCTTGCTGTTTGCTTGGTTGGTTATTCACGTGAATTAATGTAGCTTCCTTACAAATCTAAAGCTACTAGAGGATAGTCAAATGTCACTGAGGTCCATCATCTATCTGCACACTTCTCTCATCCAGATAATTTCATCAAACATCTGCTCTGTAAACAGACTTAGCAGACTTGAGTTCCTCATTCTTATACATTTTAGTGAAGCCACGTGAAACCACAAATCAAGGTCATTTCAACAGCATTTGAAGAATGTCACAACTTATTCCATTAAGCAGCTTGAGTATCCAAAAGGCAGCCATACTGGCATGTAACTCTCCCCCTCTGTTCTTTCTTCAGTCTGCACCCATTTCCTCCCAGGAGTTTTGGTTTTGTTTCCTCTCATAATTCCTAGTTCTGGGCCTCCATTATAGACAGATGAAGAAAACAGTTGCCCACACACAGTAATTCAAGTGGTGCTAGCCCCTGCAAACTGCTAAAATGGCCACCCTTTTTCTCCTGGGCCTGATACAAAGTGTCTGAAATACCACAGTTAGATGTCCTATCCTTTGGTCTTTGAAGGTTTTCTAACATTAGGAGTCACCTAATTAGGTTTTAATACCCTTATGTACAAACACCTTAACTGAAACAGCTAATCCCTTGTTGGAGATTAGTTGGCAAATGGCTTTAAAGAAATCTAGCTTTGAGATAATCGTAGCAATAACATTAACATTATTGAGACCCTGCTCTGTACCAGTCACTGTTCTAACTTCTTTATGTGGTTGAACTCATTTAAGCACCACAGCAGCCCTTTGTAAATGAGAAAATCACGGCACAGAGAAGGTAAGTCACACAGCTGCTCAAGACTGAACCACAAATCACACCCACACATTCTGGCCACAATTATGACATTCTTAACGAGGCAATTAAACTCCACAATTAAACTCAGATCCACAATTAAAAAGGGAAGACGGATGCCATTTGAAAGAAAGAGCACTTAAAGGCAATGCTCCAAAATCATGCTGCTTTCTTCAATCCCTGCTAAAGGCCTATAGCATGACCTCAACACCCCTTAAACACTGATTGCAGAATAACAAACAATCACTATCTATTTCTGTCACCAGACATTTCTCCAGCAACTCATATAGCATTTTGCTTATTTGACCCTACTTTTTTGTAGCCCTTCCTGAGAAGCTATGCATCTATTCTCGTTAGATGCCAACACATGTTTGGAAGGGGACTGGCCAGGATGAAAAAGGCATCTGCAGCTGAGTCTGTGGTTTCCTCATATGCAATTTTTGTCTCATTCACCCCAACTTATAGTTAAGGTCTAAACTCTCATATACATGTGCTTAATTATGAGGTAAATTACATAAACCAAAAGGTGGAAAGCAGTGCATATCTTTAGTAAATACAGTGTTCTCATTTTTCACATTGAAAACCAGCATGTATATATATATATATGTATATATGTATATAATTATATATATTCAGAATATATCTATATTCAGTTGAATATATATTCTTAGTTACAATAAAGAAAGCAATTACTTCTTACTGAATTCAATTGATATAAGTTCATGATTATATATGATAAAAATCAGTGCCAGATATTGTCAGTAAAACCTGTCAGCTTGCTGAATGTTTCACTATATATATATATATATATATATATGTGTGTGTGTGTATATATACACATATATGTGTAATTTTATTTTTTATCAAGTGAATACATTGCTATGCATCTGAACACTTAACAAATGTTAGGGAAGAATTACAAGTGGAGTGCTGTATTTGGTGAAGCAAGAGCAATGGAGAAAGACGTCCTTGGATTAAAAACCTGGCACAGCTTCATGCTAGCTTCCTGACCATGGTAAATGTTCTTTTATCAACCTGCACTTCTATTTTCCTTTTTTTCCCTTTTCAGTATAGTCATCATGCTGTTTATTGGATTCCCAGAATTTATTAATCTTATAACTGGAAGTTAGTAATTGTCGACCAACATCTCTCCATTTCCCTCACCCCGCCCCCCAGACCCTGGAAACCACTATTCTACTGTCTGTTTGTATAAGCTGGCTTTTTTTAGATTCTGCATATATTCATAGATATATTTAGGTGCTCTTTTCATTGATTCTGCCTGGTACAGGTAATCACCTTAAATATGCAACTTCGTTTATTCTTTATTTCAGATAAGTTTGTTTTCTGTATTTAAGATCAGTGTTTTTTATGTTATTTTATTTCTGGAAAAGCAAATAATTAGGTATACATTTTATGCATTTTCCTTTGCTTCCATATCACTAATCTTAACCAGCTTATGAGTTTCTTTTGCTTTCCTCTGTATTAAAAGAGAGCTTTTAAACTTCATCCTTGTCCCACTAGTCAAATGTCTACAAGACTGATAAAGATAAAAAGAAAGAAGATACAAATTAGACAAATGAGGAATGAAAGTGGAGACTGACTTTACAGAAATTAACAGATTATAAGGGAATACTATGATCAATTGTATGCCAACATATTAGATAATTATTCCTTCCAAAAAATAAAGAGGAGGAAGGAATTCTCAACTCATTCTATGACGTCCATATTACCATGGTAATATTGGAAAAGCCATCACAAGAAAAGAAAACTAGAGACTAATATTCCTTAAGGAAAAAATAAAAAACACCAAAATCCTCAATAACTACCAAACTGAACCTAGCAGTATATAAAAAGAATTATGCACCATGACCAAGTGGGATTTATTCTAAGAATGCCAGGTTTATTTAATGTATGAAAATCAATTCATATTCATGTTAATAGACAAAAGAGCAAAACCCAAATAATCGATTCATCTCAAAGGATGGAGAAAAAATTTAAACAGAATCTAACACCCTTTCATGAAAAAAAATATATCAACAAACTAGACATAGATATGATGTCTTCAACCTGATAAAGGGTGTCTATGAAAAGCCCATACTTAACACTGTACTTACTGGTAAAAAGCTGAAAACACTTCCCTTAAGATTAGGAGTAACACATTGATGTCCACTTTCATCGTTTCTATTCAACATTGTACTGGAGGTTCTACCCAGAGCAATTAGGTAAGATAAAGAAATAAAAGGCACCCAGATTGAAAATGAAGAAGTAAAGCTATCTCTATTTGCAAATAACATGACCTTGTAATACAGAAAGTCTTAAGTAATCCAAAAAATACTAGTATAATTAATAAACAAGTTCAGCAAGTTTGCAGGATACCAGATTGATTTAGAATAGAATATATAGTACTATTTCTATATGCTAGAAATGAACAATCTATAAATGAAATCAAGGAAACAATTCTATTTAACAATAGCAACAAAAAATAAAATTCTTACAAATAACTGTATCAAAATAAATATGACATGCACACTGAGAATAAGAAAACATCATTGAAGTAAATTAAAAAGACCTAACAACATGAAAAAACATTAACAGATTGGAAGACTTAATCTTGTTAAGATGGCAATACTCGCCAAATTGATATACAGATTCAACATAATCCCTATCAAAATTCCAATTGCCTTTTTTCTCAGAAGTTGACAAGCTGGTCCTAAAATTCTTAATGGAAATTTAAGAGCTTCAGAATAGTCAAAACAGCCTTGCAAAAGAGGAAGAAATTTGAAGTACTCTTACTTTCTTATTTTGAATCTTATTAAAAAGCTACAATAAACAATATAGTGTGATACAGACAACAGTATAGAAATACAGATAAATGGAATAGATTTGAGAGTCCAGATATAAACTCAAATGTCTAAGGGCAATTGATCTTATACAAGGATGCCAAGAAAACATAATGGAGACAGAACAGTATTTTCAACAAACAGTTCTGTGATAACTGAATATCCACATGCAAAAGAATAAGAAAGTAAAGAGTAAGGGCACTTCTTTTCTCTTGCAATGTAGTTTGTATAAGTGGCAAATTCTAAACCTGGTTTTGTTTCCATAAGAAATTATTATCAATCTTCACCTCATAAAGAGAAAATTCATATGCAGAAGTAAAAACCTTTTCATTCTCTCTCCATTCTTCTGCACAATGGTCCCACGGGAGGAGGAGACCTGTAGCGTATATTGTAAAATATATGCTCTGTCATATGGCAGATTTTTGGGGTGGCACTGGTAATGTGACCATCAAGCACACACAGTCATCCTAAATATGTTTTTCTTTCTTAGACAGACATGACTACTTTGGTAAAATTATGACTTCACCACCTTTCTTCATAATTAGCATAATAACTTTGATTTCCTCAGGCATCCAACAAAAACATATTGTTCACCTGCTTTGGAGGAAAGCATAGTCATAAGATTCAGTTCTGGCCAGTACGATATAAGTGGAAACCACCTGAGACTTTTGCAACAAATGTGACTCTTTTACCCTTGTTTCTGACTGGAATGCAGAAATGAAGACCAGAGCATCAACATACTTCTTGTGACCACAAAGCCACCATAAGGAAAAGCCTAAGGGAATCCTAAATCTTGCCCCTAAGATCCACGAGCCCCTGAACCAAAGTCAATAAGCAAAGTTTTCTGTTATGAGGAAAAAGTTAAACCCCAATTTCATTATGCTCTTATACTGAGGTCTCCATTCCATGCAGCTGTACTCCTTAAAATTATACAGTGCTGTATGTCAATTATATCTCAATAAAAGTGGAAGAAAAAATAAAGTATACAAGAAAAAAAATCTAACTGGTAAATTTAATTATTTCTGCTTTTCCATTACACATTATTTTTCCTCATATTAATTTTCCCACACACAGCATTTTTTAAAATCCTGATATTAAATTTGTTTTCACATTATTACAACTGTAGCAACTCTATTTCTGAAATAAGAGGTAATGGAAAGATGTCATACTGTTTCATAAAAGAGATATAAGTTAATAAAGGGAAATTTCATAGCAATGTTACTGAAATAAATTGTACTTAGTGGTTTAGCACACCGTCAAATGAAAAGTGAAATAAGCATAGTGACCCAAACTTCTTTGTGGTGGAAGTAATATAGACACATAAAAATGCTCAAAGAAAATCAGAATACATAACACCAACATCATAGGACCTTACTGATTTGACATAACTGCTATTTTTGTAGGAAGATAATACTGTGGTATAAGCATCAGACTCAGTCCTTATTACCCTAATGTCTAGCTTTCTAAGGGGCTAAAATATTTAAATGGGTGTAGCCTCTACATGTATTACTTTGAAGCACCAACCTATGCATCTATTCATTCAAAAAGTATTCATCAGGAGCCTACCATATGCTATAGACTCCCTGGCTTGGACCCAGGTAACAGAGGTAATTAAAACATACTTGCCTCTGCTCTCATCAGGATTACACTGTGGAGTGATATGATTAAAGGAACCGGAAATAAACAATAAAAATTACAAAAAGTGTCATGAAGTAAAAACAAAAAATGTTTTTGTCATAGAAAAAAATTGGGCGAGGGCCACTTCCTTGTCTATAATGATCAGATAAAGCATCTCTGAGAAGGGCCATTTAAACTGAGACCTGACTGGTTAGAAGGATAAGAAGACAATGGTACAATGAACTTGACAAGAACTGTTTTCCAAGAAGAAGAGAGAGAAAAACGACAGTATATCTTAGTATAATGAGGAATGATGGGAAATGCAGTAGTCAGGGTCCTTTCATGGAAGACCTTACAATCTTACATGCCATGTTAATGATTGTTCTAATTAGGTAGGGAGCTATTTATATCAGTTGAGAATGATTTTGATTAAAAGTAACAGAAGACCAATGGTTTAAGTCATTTTTACCTTTGTCAGTAGAAATCTGGAAGTCAGTTGTTCCAGGATTAATTCAGTAACTCAAAGACATCATCAAAAGTCTAACGCTGTCCAACCTTCCATTTGGTATCTTTGGAAAGTTGATATTTTGTCTACACCCTTTTTGTCTCATGGGCACAATAGATAATTTGTTGTCGTCTAACTTGGATCCTATCAGGAGGGAAAGGGTCAGTTCAGAAGGCCTTCTCTCTTATCTTTGTCTTCCATAAATAACACATTCCTAGTGCCTACACAAATGTTCCAGTTGCGAAATTTAGATTTAGGTTAGGTTGCAGCCAGTGTTGATACAAGAGCCAAGTATGTCTGTAGAGATGGTCAAAGGCTTTCACCAAGATTCTTTCTGTGTGAAACAGAAGATTTTTAAGGATTAGGATAATTTTAGGAAAAAATTACAAGTGAAGCTGCTAAAATCCAGGAGAAAAGATCAAAGATGTGATCACAATAATTCCTCATTCTTTACAAAGATGACTAGAATTTCAGTGATGTCTCCTGGTCTTTTGCTAATGGAAATATAATAGGAATCTGACTGAATTTTTTCTTTGATATTCCTCTCCCATTCTTAATCTCAGTTCTATCCAGCTATCTCATGTGCTATAATGAATCTTTTTACCAGTATTATGCACAGCCCTAGATATGAATTATATAATTCAGAATACTGTCTGGAGTTTATTAAAATTCTTTATGATTACTGAGGCCAAAATACTGCTCTGAAATCTTTGGCACCTTTAATAATATTTTTGACACTACATTTTTAACAAATAGCACGATATTTTTGAAAACCAACAACCCATCTTAAGGTGTCAAGTTCCTCAAACTCTAATTTATCAAAAGTTTTGATTAATTTTTAATCTGTGTGCATTAAAGAAGCAGGATTTACTTGACTTGATTTTCTTTTCCCGTCTAACAAGCACCCTTATTAAAGTAACTTTAAATTATCTACTGTGTCTCCTTTGCTGAATGGAATAACAGCCCTAGATTTCAAAAATTCAATTGTAGATACCATCACTTAATGTCAAAATCACTGCTTCAGAATATTCAGTGTTCTCCATGAAGTCTCATAGGTGGATTATAGTTCTGAGGTATATTGAAGTATATCAAAAGAAGGCTTTCTTCTGCATCATTTTTTTCCTTTGGTTTTAGAATATGGAATAATAGTTTGCACCTGATATTCCAGGATTTCCTCTGTAAGTTAGAATTGCATCTAGACTGATACTTCGAGTACATGATTCAGGGGCAGGACTTCCCCTCATTATTTAAATCATTGGAAATGGCTCATATGATGTCATCAGCTGTCAAGAGAACTTAGTATAAATAGATCTTCTATCTGCAGACATCTATCTGGTGTCTTCATTTTAATTACAGTGTCAACTCATTTGTAGCATATTGCCGAGGGGCAATAGACATTTAAACTTTGATTCTACCATTCTAAAGGGTGTGCTCCTGGCCAAGATGCATTGGAAAGGAAGATGACAAACTTAAAGGATAGATAAATATGAGCTTGAACCATACCTATCGTCCAAAGAGAAACAAGAGTTTGCCATCAGGAATAAAATGTTTCTGCTAAGACATTATGAAGGGCAAGGGCAAAGGAGAGGAAAGTTGTAATCTTCCTGTGGCTTTCGAGAAATGTAATTTCAAGTTAGCCAACCTGGCTAAGGGACTCAGAAGGGTGAATTGTCTCATGACTTTGAAATGCCAATAACTCTTTATAAATAGTGGGATTTTGCCTATGGCTTAACATCTGTCCAATTCCTCAGCCTGAGAGCTGTTACCACTTCTGAAAGAAAATATAAAAACAATGTCCCATCATCCTGAAAATTTAAGGGATACAGGATAAAAAATGTTCATTTACCCTTATGCTGTCTGGATTTGGAGTTGATTTCCATCAGCCTGGCTTTGATAGAATCCATGTGGATGTGGGGTCTTAATAGATTTTGTTTGGTGATGCTGGTGGCGGAGGTGGTTATTTCTGCAGTTGGTTTCGCGCTGAAGCCAAGAGTATAAAATCCTTTTAACTATACTCCCAGCCCCCATTTGTGATAAATATAGTAGCCGGAGTCACTAACACTAGCAACACGTAAAGTTCAGTTTCCTTCTGCAGGGAGATAAGAGGATCTTAACGGGTGGCTCTGAGCGGTGCATTTCCTATTTCACGCTCAGTGCATACGACTTAACGTTAACTCTCTTCATATGTCATGGATTCTTTAACAAGCCCACACTGCCCTTCCCAAGACACAACACTTCCCATTTCCCCCAAATGTGCAAAACTAATTGCCTTAAACCATACTGAATGTTTAAATTCACTAATCAAACTTGTGAATATTTAACTGGTTTTACCTACATGATTAAGGCCTGGTGTCTCTATGTAAATCATACTATACTCCAGCAGTTTCAGGCAATAGAATATCTATATTTGCCATTTAATTCTGAAAATCAAGTTACTGTTGTCAGTGTATTACTTAACAGGTATTGACGGTCCAGATAGAAACTAAGGTCCTATAATATAAGATGAAATTCCAGGCCCCAGTTTAAATTATGCAAGATAGTCTTCCTGCTAAGGATGCATTTTCCATGCATACCAAAGGCTCCCTGTCTCTTTAAGTCTAACAAGCAAAGGGGATGCCTTTTATTGATCAAAATTATGGAGGAAACATATTCACCCTATGTCACTAGATGCAATAATTGCAAAGTGACAAACCTTGCTCCTGAAGTTATCAACTCTGCACTTGTTTATGGACAAGAGCATTTACTTTTTATAAACAGTTGCATTTAATAAGTATGATTAACATATACAATTTTGATTTAAAAATCAAACCATGCAGTGGGATGTACAATATGAAATATAAAATTCTAACTCCTCTTCTTTGACTCTGAGAATCACTACCTGGAGGTAATACCGTGAACACTTCCTTGTGTATCTCCCAGATATCTTCATGCATTTGTGCACATCCTACACACACATATGTAGAAACAGGATTTTGCACACACAAGCACATGCATGCACACATTCTGCCTTTAATATACAAAAATTTCTGCCATGGGAATTTGTGACTTGTATCTTTGTGCTCACAGATAAATATATCCATAGCCTAAATTTCTAAAAATTTATTCTAAAAGTTGAAATGATTGATTGGGAATAGAATTATATATGGATGGTTTTAATTTCCTACAGATTATTTTCTTTATATTCTAAATTCATAATATACTGATTGTCTATCTAAACTTTGGAATTCATTGAGTTAGCTTGAATAAAAGAACAAAAAGAAATAATATTAGCTTGAGTAAAAAGACGCAGGAGTACTTTTTATTTTTTTAAATTCCCATATCATCACGATTTAACTTTTCCCATAGGCCACAAGGTTAAAATAAAGCATCATTCATAAATACTTTATACTCTAACATGTTATTTCTCAAATAGCAAGCTTCATTCTTATTTTTAAATTTGGGCTTTTTACTTTCTTGGATATAATGCGGTAATATTTTTTGAAGCCTGAGTTCTTCATATTTCTCTTCCTTGGGTTCTCAACTAATTGAAAACTAAAGCTATATAGTTACAAAGTGTTTTCATTCCCCAACAATATCCGCAGAGTAATTTTGTGACTAAATTGCAGCCTTTTCCTTTGTGATTTTCCAGGAAGTGAAAATGAGAACAGGTTAACTATCCCTAGCATATATCAAGCCCTGCATCATTCATACCAGGCCAAAAAGTCTGGTTATGAGCGTAAAAGAAAAACTGCACTGGATCAGTGTAACAGTGCAGTAACAGTAACAATAAAAGAAGACTTTATTTAGTCAAGACTATTTTTTTTTTTTTTAATTTTTTGCGGTACACGGGCCTCTCACTGTTGTGGCCTCTCCCATTGCGGAGCACAGGCTCCGGATGCGCAGGCTCAGCGGCCATGGCTCACGGGCCCAGCCGCTCCGCGAGATGTGGGATCTTCCCGGACCGGGGCACGAACCCGTGCCTCCTGCATTGGCAGGCGGACTCTCAACCACTGCACCACCAGGGAAGCCCAAGACTAGAGTTTACTGCAATTGGAGAGAGGGATTGAACTCAATTTTGCTGAAACAGAAGGTGGGAGGACTGTATTTAAGTACTGGGGTGAGCTAATAGGAATGTGCTGGAGGAATGGAGTGAGCAGGTCAATCAATATTTGCTAATTGCTGCCCACGGAAATTAGGTTCCTACCCGCCGACAGAGACTAGGAGACAGGGCCCTCTTTCTTGATGATTATATTTCAACAGACTGGTTCCCTGGTTCTTGAGAAAGACAATCCTGCATTGTAGACTTACACCTCCATCAGTGGTAGAAAATACCTACAAGGAACCAGACCTCAGCAAATTATATTCTGAATTTTTGCAAACTTCTGTAACTGGAAAGAATAGAGTCCCAGAAGGAAAGCTCTTTGAAGCAACTTAGGTATATCTGTTAACTTATGTCAGTGCAGAAAATATGTTGTGCTTTTCACCAAGATTGCATATTGATAAAATTATTTTCCTATGATTTAACATGAACCCCATAAACAATTCTGTATAGAAAACATTTTTGGTTTCTTGTAAAACTATACTTAAAAGACACAATTGTGCCAGATTTATCCTATGTTTTATATAATTATAACTTTGAAAAATAATAGTGTGGGGTTTGTGAAACCTTGAAATAATTTTTAAAAATCTTGAACAATCTAGTCCATTTCCAGCAAAAATTCAATTTCTAAGGAAAATAAGGGAATAGTTAAAGCTTTCATTATGGGAAAAAATGCACTATTGAAATGTCTGTCTTGCCACAAATAAATGATCTAATGCATCACTCTTTTGGAATGGATGATTGCACTCCTTTGAAACCTTAAAACTCTTCCTGAATCCAGCTGCCCAAACAGGCTTACAAAACTTCATTTTATTAATTAGCTTCTCCTGCCCCTGAAAGCATAGTTATCAGGAAGGCTGGATCATGTAATGTCATAGAAAATAAAAGAATGGATTTACCATGAGTATAGGAAGTATATATACATCTTCTGCAATAGCTCTTAATGCCTATGTCACTATTTCTCTTTTGTTTTACCAGGTTATTTTATATTTTATCAAGTAATTCACCCAATTATGAATCTTGCTACTTGGTTTTAAAATGTCCAGTCTTTCACTGGACTCTGACAATATGAGTTGTAATAGCTGCTTGAAGTGTTTGGGGGAAAGTAAACACAGTGCCAGTTGTCTGTCAGGATTGTATTTGACATTCTGTATAAAGATCCTTGATCATATTCACACATTTTTTCCCAAGATGAATACATCTATTTGGGAAAACTTATGAGCACTGTTGAACCATTTTGTGTTTTGTTTTTATGTGAAAATATTGTACGCTTTATATGAAGAGATTATAAATTGCTCATAAAGAGTAAGTCACTTTGTTGAAACATAGGTTAAGTCCACTCAACAATGCCAAAACTTAAAGCAAAAGCCTCTTTTGTAAAAGTTTGGCACATAAATATTTTTTCAATTTGTTTATTCAATATTAGCCTTATTAAAATATTACATCAAGTCATCAAGAACAAATACTAGTCATGTGAATTGTAAATGGCCACGTTAAATAATACATTTTTTCATTGAATAATATATTTACAATGAGACTTCATGGCTTCAACAACTCTTAGTCATATTAATGATAACCCCCTCATTTCCCACATTGGTTTTAGGAAAGGGTGTGTTTTAGCATACACTAAAACTCTGTACCTGTTAATATTAATTGATCAAAAAACTAACATACACATCATTCTCAAAGGTGACTTGTATGAGATTACGACTTCATATTTGAATATCATGAAAAATCTTTTCAGTCTTATTACTGTAATAATTTTCAAATTGAGTTTTCTCATCCTAACTACAAGGCACCCAGTTTCCTTTGTGAAAATGCAAGTTCTGATTATTCAAAACACTGTGTGCATATGTGTATGTAAGCTTCATTGGAAAGCCAGCTAGGTTTTTGAAGGTTTTAAACCACATGGTTTCAAACTCAGGAATGTAATGTTTCATATCCATTTTCTTTTAAGTCATTACAGGTTTTTGTGATTTTCTTTTCAATTTCATTTTATCCATAATTTCCATAGGTAATTTTTAGCTCTAAGTCTGAATAAACCCCTAAACTGTGAAAAATCTAATTACATCTTCATTACATCTGTTGATAGTATTTATTTGCAATAATAACAATAATAACAACAATAATAATAATTTTACTGCAGTCTACATCATGCTGCCTCTTATTTCCATGTGATATATTTTTTTTTTCCATTTTGGGATTAACAGCATGATTTTCTATCTCTGCTACTTCATAATCAGTATATCTAATTAAAATGACCCTTTTAAAATTCAGATTCACAACTAATACTTGTAAAATGACAAATAAGTCATAAAATATGGGATGTTTTGCCCTTCATAAAATGACAAATGTTATAGAACTCCCAAATGCTTAGTGTTATAATTTTTAGTTACATATCAGGCTCCATATTTGATTTTTTTTTAAATTAAAGCTATAGAAAAGGGAATGGAATTGATATTCATTAAAGATCTTTTGAATTCCATTCATTTATTCATGCCACAAATAATTATTAAGTACTTATTATGTGTCACTCACTTAACTAGGAGCTGGACATAGAAATGAATAAGAAATAAATAAATGAACCACTTTAACAATGAGATAAATTATACAGTAGAGGTATGGGCAAAGTCCTGTAAAATCACAGCATGGAGATCATTGTAAGTACTGTACAAATGTCAACTTCCTGCTTTACCATCAGGACATTTTCTGGTGAAGGACATTAATTGATCTTCTCAGTCCTCAACTAACAAATCTCTCTCTGCCTGCAATTTGAGTTCATTACAAGAGACAAATGTATTATTATATGATACTACTATAAAGGCAAAATTCCTTTTTTGTTACTGAAAAATGCTAAATTTGAGTACATATCTTAAATGTGTAGAAACAAGTTGTGTTTTTTTGAATCCTGAAACTTAAAATTGGACCAATGTGTTCACTTAGGCCCAGGAAGAGGAAAACGCCCACGTTATTTGATGGTCTCACCTATAAAAACATACAGTGTGAATGAGCTCCCCAGCAAAAGTGGGGACAAAGAATTGAGCTACACATGCTAATTCCTCCCCCCAACTCATCAGTCAGATAATTTATTCCACCTCCTTGGAAGGAATAGAAATGCAACCAATGACCAAGAAATATCAGAGAACAGTCTTCTTCATGGAAAATATAGGGGTGGGGAAAACAATGTACCCTATTAAAAACAAGACAACAGGCCCAAAATGGAGTCACTTATGCTAAGTCCCATGTCACCAAACCTAGACTTAACTTTATTACATTTCAGCTCTCCCAGAAATGGAGTCTTAAACCAGTCAATCTGGAATCACCTAATCAGCACAAGTTAGGCCATCTGCCTGATCGACCCCTGATATCCCCTGAAGGAAAGTGACTTTGCCATGGCCAATCTGATTTTTTGTCTAGGATAACTTCCTTGT
Organism: Pseudorca crassidens; assembly: GCF_039906515.1. Classification (NCBI taxonomy): domain Eukaryota; kingdom Metazoa; phylum Chordata; class Mammalia; order Artiodactyla; family Delphinidae; genus Pseudorca; species Pseudorca crassidens. The sequence goes on along the minus strand of NC_090312.1, from coordinate 64,144,577 downwards.
TCCTGCCCACATCTGCCTTTAAAAGTCTTCCATTTTGTACAGCTCCTTGGAACTCATTTCTATCTGCTGTTTTGGAGGCCACCCGATTCATGAATTGTTGGATAAAGCCAATACAATCTTTAAACTTTACTCAGTTGAATTTTGTTTTTCAACAACCCCAATGTGTGTGTTGAAAATCCTAAAGTGTTAGTGTAATTATTTTATCTAGAAACCCCAGTATATCCCTACCAGCCTTTAAACATCGCTAGATAGAAGCACAGTTCCATTATGCTTTTAGTGTCCTTCTGTAGTTCAGCACAGAAGTGTTCTCTTCACTGTGTTACCACTAAATCTGCATTATTAAATGCTTATAAAGCCCTGGGCAACCTTCTGCTGCCATCATTTATAAGTAAAAATTGGAGAAAACATGTTTTCTGCTCAAGTAAATAAAAATTAACCAGTCTTTTCTCAAAAGACGAGAATTTGAAACTTTTCCTGACAGCTAAAATTTTTTATACTTGCTGAGCACTGTTTAAAACTCTTCTCCAACAAAAATAACTATCCATGATTTCGTTATCTGTGCTACTGTTTATAAAATAATAAAGTGGGGACTTAAATAAACAAAGATAAATAAAAAGCAGATGTTCGCATAAAGTCTTACATAACTCTGGAGAGCATAGAGATTTTCAGGGGCAAAGGCTGTGGCAACGCAGAAATAAAGATTTTCATTTTGTTCTTTATTAAAAGATAAAGATAGGTTAAAAAAGTAAAGTTAAAAACAACAACAGGGACTTCCCTGGTGGTGCAGTGGTTAAGAATTCGCCTGCCAATGCAGGGGACATGGGTTCAATTCCTTGTCTGGGAAGATCCCACATGCCGTGGAGCAGCTAAGCCCATGTGCCACAACTACTGAGCCTGCACTCTAGAGCCCACGAGCCACAACTACTGAGCCCATGTGCCACAACTACTGAAGCCCTCATGCCTAGAGTCCATGCTCTGCAACAAGAGAAGCCACCGCAATGGGAAGACTGCACACCACAATGATGAGTAGCCTCTGCTCACCGCAACTAGAGAAAGCCCATGCACAGCAACAAAGACCCAACGCAGCCAAAAATAAATTAAATAAATAAATTAAAAAAAAAAAACCTCAGGAAGTGCTATTAAAAAAAAAAAAAAAACAGCAACAACAACAACAAAAAACCCAGTACACACTTATACAGTAATTGGTGAGCATGACTCTTTGGTAAATTGGATCCTCCTTTAAGTAACCTAGGGAGGCATCTAAGCCCTCAAGCTACCCCAAAATCATCACCCCCAATCTTAGATCCAGTTGATTGTCCCTTCCATTCTCCACCACAGCAATTGCAAGAGTTACCCCAAGCTTTCTTCTCATCCTTATGCCCTTTACACTTAGCAGATGACCCATTTCCTGCCACATCAAAAATAAACACAGATATCAGCATGAGTTTTCTCAAGTCTCCTCCTAATCACTTTCATCTCTTCACCTGGTCTTACATCTTTCTGGTCTCCCTACTTTTTTCCAAAATTAAAAATGTATATCTGAGCTCTCCTTCCACCTCCACACCTTTTCCTGTTTCAATGTTCGATTCATGTATTTTTTCTTCTTTCTCTTCCAGTGCCACTTTCTTTTTCTCCAGTAATTCCTGCCATTATGCCCAGGTCTTCTTGATCCTCCAAATATTTGTCATGTAGAAAGCATTTAGAACTTCTGACCATGTCTCCTTTGGGAATCTCCCTCAGCTTCTAAGATGCTATGCTCTTTTGGTTTTTTCGAATGTTCTTTTCCTCTTTCTTTCACTAGCTCCTTTTACTCTGAATCTCCCTTAATTGTAATTTCACTATTATTGACTCTTTGTAGTTGACCTATAAATGCTATTGAATAACCCTAGATCATCTACAATATGGTCATTACTTAATTACCAAATTGTGGTGAATTTACAAATTAATTCCTAATAAGTTGTTTCAATTCCTATCACTTTTGAGGTTCAGGTGAGCATTTCTAAGTGACTACTAAACATCTTCACTTCTTCTATAGATACCCAACAGAACAAGCTTTGAGAAGAATAAATATTTAAATAAATAAATAAATATTTACCCACTGTTCCTATTTCCAAATAGAGAAACATCAATTAGAAAAACACATTCCATGGAGAGGATAAACATCTTAATTAATTGGTGATTTTGATATAAATTCTCTGCCTTCAGCTTTTGCTTCTTTGGGAGCTGGCTGCCAATAAGGAGCATGTGTTCAGATCTGCTTCTCAATACTGTTAAGTTTTACAAGGGCAGACAATATGTTATGAGAGTTTGGCACAAAGTGTGCTGGGAACACGTATCTAAAATAAATAATCACACCTAGTAGAAAGGGGAGATCAGGGAGCACTAAAGGAGGTTTGGGAAGGATACCTAGAGATTTGAGGATGTAAATGAGGTCAATCAGAAGACTGAAGGCAGATTATGAAAGTGGTCCTACACCTGGTTAAGGAAATTATATCTTAACTTGTAAGAGCTATGGTGACATAGGAGACATTTAATCCATTATGTAACAAAACTTATTTTTTAATTTTAAAACAATAACTATTATATCAGTATGGAAGATTGACTGGAAGAATCACTGCTATATATCCAATGTCTGAAGCAGCATTTAGTTCACTGCCGGCCTTGCCAAACACAATTGTTGAGTGAATAAATTGTGTAAACGGGTGAAAGAAGCTAAGATACTATTCAGAATGGTTTAAATGGTGGTAATAAACAGAGAACAGGCATGGCAGAGATGATTGGAAGGCTAACTGATATCACTTTCAATAAGATAAGGGGGACTAACATGATTTAGCATTTGTTACATATCAGAAACTATTCTGACATGTACATTCATTTAGTTTTCACAATAATCCTGTGAGGAAATCAAGTTTCAGAGAGATTCAACTTGCTACAGTCACATTGCAGGGAAAGAGCAGAGAACAATTTAGCCGATATTTTGACTTTAAATCACACACTTCACTCCAGCATGACTCCAGCACTGTCAACATAGCTTTGTCCCTTAAAGAAAATACCTACAGTCTCTGAAGCTTGCTAAAATATTCTTAAGAAAGATAGCTCAATGGATTAGCAGTTTGCAGAATGTGTGTTTTCTTACCTGTTTCTTACCATCCAGAAAGTCCTCATCCAAAAAGTCAACACACCCCAGGTAAAATCACAATCTCTCCTCACCACCCTTCTTAATACGTTCCATATTTTCTATCTCATTAATTACAGTGCCACTGCCCTGCCCAAGTCCTACTCCTAAAAGTAATGTTGGTTTCTCTAATTACTCACACTCTCTACATCCAATTAATCACCAAGTTACATCAACTTTTTCCTAAAAATTTTTCAATCCAGCTTCTCTTTTCCAGACGTCCATCTAAAGCCCTGGTTTAGACTTACCACCTGTCACATGTATTACTGTCAGTTCTTACACTCTTGTCTCCAGCCTTGCTTTGCTCCAATACATTTTCTATTCTACTGCATATGTATAGAATGTATGGATCTAATTTATTTAAACATTATTTAAGTGTTTTTAAATAAGTGGAAAATTATGTTGAATTTTTATTGTACAAGTTATTCTTACAGAAAGAAAGTTCCTGCCAATTTCCTTTTGATGCAAGTAAATAGATATAAACAAATGCTAATTAGAATACTTTATTTAAATCTACCAAAGTCTACATACCATTGCATATTGTTTCTTGTCATGGTTGAATATCAATTTCTGTTACAATTTTTTTTTATTGTTTTTAGTGTCTCTTATCAACACATTTCTGAAAGTAAAAAATAAAAATCTCCACTCTCCATCAGAATCTGCAACATTTAACCACCATCTCCACTGGAACTGTGCTCAAAACTTTGCCAGTTTTCTTGGATGCTTAAGCAATGCTCTATATCAGATGGAGGAATTTAGGAGGAGGAAGTTGGGGGAAAAGAGAGAGAAAAACATAGTCAGTCTAAAAACTCTCTTAAAAATAGTATTTCTGATCAAATTATTTTGGTCTCAATTCTGCTTTGTCAGAAGTTATAATTTTTTCACGAGGACTCAATTCTTGAAGTGACAGTTATTTATATACCTTATAAATTTAATATGTAAGATTTAAGGTAAATGAATTTTTTTAATTAAAGGCAAGATTTTTAAATGAAAAATTCAAGATACACAATCATTTAAAATTTTAAGTTAGCTTTATCAAACTCTAGTATATTTATCTGATTAAAGCATAACCACATTTTTTTTCTTATGGCATTCAAAATGTAGTTACCAGAAATTTTGACCTCTGTAGTAACTCATTTGCAAAATAATCATGGAAATAATTATTAAAAATATTTTATAACTCAAGTACCATTATTCATGACTGCAACCATAAATGCAATTCCACAAAGCATATGTTGTCATTTTTTCCAAATATAAAAACAATTATAAACACAGAATTTTTACACTATATATGAATATAGAAATGGTAACACTTGCCTTTTTACAGCTTCTTCCAACCCCATTATAGGACAGAGTTCTTTAGAGTACTAACATCATTGTCTGTTTCTTTGAATTTCCATGAACTTCATACATTTTTACCACCCAGACTCCAAGTCACAGTTTCTTCTTGTTTTGAATACCCATAAGTCTTTGGGCCAGAGTGGTTATATGACATGGTAAGAGAGACAAAAGACTTTCTTTCAAGGATAAATTATACAATACCAATAATTGCAGCTGAGAAAATTTACAAATACTTCAAATAAAGAAAAAATATAAAATGGTTATACCAAGAGCTGCCTTCAGTGACACAATAATATTATGGAAAACAAATAGGTTTATTATATTGGGTTTAGTAGGAAGCCCTTGATGTAGAGAACCTCATGGTGCTTATCACCAATAAGACATATATATAGGAGCAGAAAAGCATCACAGCAATGCTGGCTAAATTTCAGAAAAATAATAAAATGACTCAGTTGGGATTTCTAGAACATATTCCTTCCTGCATTTTCATACCTCTCATTTCCTTATAAAGATGCTTATGAAGAAGCATTTTTTCTGTAATCTTTTGTTTCTTTATGACAAGGAAATCAACTATCAGGCTAGAGGGCCAATACTTACCACTTTTAGAAAGAATTTTCTCTTATAGACAAGCACGTTATTAGAAAATTGACTAATGCATTCTGTTTGTCTACTAAATATCTCATGAGCTTTGTTCCAAAAGCACAGTGTATATACTGAGAAATTTATTAGACAAAATAGGGCAAATCTGGTCAAATTGTCTAATATTGGTGTTCTTGTGGCAAAACCGAGCCATTTAAATATTATGGCCTATCAGGACTAATATAAAAATGAGTAAGACCTTGTTACTATAAGCATAACTCTACTAGCAATTCTACACTGAAATAATTAATACAAACCCATGAAATTTTATTTTCTATTGCATTACTAAGAAACAAAAATGGCATATGTTAAATACAATTTTGAGTGTTATTTAAAGGTTTCACATTAGTGGATGGAGAAAAAGCATATATGGATAAATACTACACATGAGTAAATCTCTGAATGAGTATGAATAAACTCATTTTTATAAACATAAATATTTGTATAGACATAGTGAGTAACTGAAAGATATGTGAAGATTATAAAAATGTTAAGGAAAAATATATCAAAAAAGGGTCCTGATTATAATATTAATTCCATATAGTGTCTTACTCTTTTGAGATAATTTAACAATTGTATAACTAAGGTTTTGTTTTATAACTTTTAAACATTTTCCTATATGTATAAATCTGAATCAAAAACCATAAAATAAGTTCATTATCATTCTTCCTATCTTAATTTGGAGTTTGTGATTATTAAACTCATTGACAATAATGGGAATCCAAACATAATTCATGTTTGAGTGAAATTTTGAGTTAAAATATTTTATTTTCCCATATTCCCTTTTGGTTGCCAAAAAATCTAGACAATGGCTTAATTGAAGCATTTTCTATTATTCTAAAATTAAGTATGGCTTCGTGTACTTTCATTTTCCTTTTAATATTCAGAAAATGCTTTCTATCACAAGTTTATTTCAATTGACTTCACAGATATTGCCTTCTTCACAGCATCTTGAGAGATATTGGAGATTTATCTCTACCTACTTAGATATATTGGTTCATGAAGTATTCACTGACATAGTGAAGACTGACTACTTACTGTTATAACAACCATGAACAAAAATCTTGATTTATTCATAGCAATATAGTATAGATACTTTTGTTTTCAAAAGACTGTAAATATTTTAATTGCATATAATTTTGGACGGGTGGTTTAATGATTGTATGAAGTTTTTTTCTGAAAAATCAACTAAGAAATCTGGAAAAGAGAATGAAATTTCAATTGTAATATTAATAAAAAGGAATGTGATACCTTTACATGTTGAGGCTCACATGATATGTTTAAGCTTTTGGTACATTTTTGGCTGCACATGAATTCAGTTTTTGATAAAAAATTCATTCTGAGTCTTTGGTCACACTATTGACTGGTTCTTACTTACGTGCCAGTTTCCTCAACAATCATGATGTTCAGTGGACAGAAGACATGTAACCAAATTATTGCTAATAATTGCTAATATCTGCACAGAGCTTCACAGTTTTCAAGATGCTTGTGCCTGATCATTTCACTTGTCCCTCACACAAAATAATTTGGAATTTCAAATGAGCTTCAAATTCATGTTGACTCTATCATAAATAGCTCTCAAAAAATTTACTTCAATATATGCATGTGAGTGTATTTCACAAAAAGAAAAAAATGTCTGGAATTCAGTAAATTTGTTCTTTTTTTAATGAAGGAAGAACTCTATATCTTAAGGTTTTATATGTTCAGAGTATTGGTTGAACAGTCTTAATCCATGAATGGTTAAATTTGCAAGTTAATTCAGTTGGAATGATTGGACTAACATGCAGAGAGACAGTGTCTTCAGATATTATGAGGAGACTTCACATTTTGTCTTAACAACCTCTCTTTGTCAGCTCAGGCTGCTATAACAAAATACAATGGATCGGGCAGCTTAAACAATAAACATTTATTTCTCACAGTTCTGAAGTCTGGGAAGTCCAAGATCAAGGCACTGACAAATTTGGTGTCTGGTGAGATCTTCCTTCCTGGTTTGCACATGGCTGTCTTCTTACAGTAGCCTCACGTAATGGAGAGAAAGATCATCTTTCTCGTATCTCTTTTTAGAAGGTCACTAATCTCACTGATGAGGGTTTCAACCTCATGACCTAATTACCTCCCAAGGATCCTACCTTCAAATAACATTACATTGAGGATTAGGGTTTAACATATGATTATGGGGATAGGGAAGCATTTAGTCCATAGCACAACCTACTCACAAATTTAATTTTTGCCTTAAAAGATATAAATGATTTTGAATTGTAAAATGTTGCCATCTTTTGGGGAGAACTCCTTTATAAACTTAAAAAAAATACAAAATTATCCTTTATTCTTCTCTGATTGAAAATAATTATTCTAGTTATCACATTTATTTTCTTAAATTTCTTCTTGTCTAATAGTTCATGCATATCTCAGTGGTAGGCAGAAATTTAAGATGGCACTTGTGACCTTTACCCCATGGTATTATTCCTATGATAATGTGGTAGAAGTGAGATTATTCAGCTGGATTTAATCCAAACATGTGAGCCCTTTAAAAGCAGAGATTGTTCTCCAGATCATAGTAGAAAAAGAATTCAGGGGATTCAAACTGCTAGAAGGACTCAGTGCATCTTGCTTTGAAGATGGAAGGACCATGTGAGAAAGAATGCAGGTGGCATTTATGAGTGGAGAATGCTCCTGTCTGCCATCTAGGAAGGATCAGAAACCAGGACTTATGGCCACAAGAAACTGGATTCTACCCTGAATGAGTGTGGAAGTCAATTCTTCCCCAGAGCATCAAGCTGACACCTTAATTGGAGTCTTGTCAAACTCTAAGCAGAATTCTGTTGAGCTCATGAGGTCTTCTCACCTACAGAACTGTGAGCTAATAAGTGGGTATTATTTGAAACTGGTAAATTTTTGTTAATTCATTTTTGCAACAACAAAAAACTAATACGCTAAGTCTGTGAATTTGACATCTCATTCAAGCTGTAATCCCAATGTTGCTAAGCCAACTAGGAACCTGGTCTACTAGTCTGAGACACCACAAGGACCAAAGCATTCATTATTTCCTATCAAAAACCATTAGTGAGCTCTCACTGTGTGCCAGACACTGGACTAGACAGAGATATGAAGATGTGCGTATAGCTACTACCATGAGGACCTCGTGGCAGACAGAAAAGTAAAAACATAAATTTCTACATAGAGTGATGAATGCAAAATGTGAAACACTTCAAAATACAGAGATAGCACCAAGAAGGACATTTGTTTAATGGCTGGAGAGATATGAAGAGATACTTCTGAAATGATTTATTATTGAAATGCTTCCTTTTTTATTATTTGACATATATTACTAAAGTTCTCTATTTCCCTTATTTCTGTCTCTTTAAATTATACATTTTATGATGACTATGTCCCCTATAGTCTTCCAAAGTCAATTTATTATATAACTTATTGACTTTCATTTTCTATCATTTAATCTATATCAGAATAATTCACTCAAAATGTTCGCAATCCAGAGAGGGTTTATGCGTCATTTGGTTTATGGAGTGCAGAAGTACTTAACTGAATTCAGAAAGGTACTCAATAATTCTAAGACTACAGTTTTGAATTGGACCAGAGGTATTTGCTCCATGAAATCAAGATCACAAGGAGTTACAACATTTAAACACTGAGAAGAATAATGTATTTAAGAAAAAATAACACTTTAACAAAATATTACTTTTTAAAAGAAGGTGGTTCAAATATTAATATGTAGATATAATGCAGCTAATTATATGCCCCAAATAGCAGGTATATTACTCACCATAAATAAAACATGTAGAGTGTTTTCATTCTTTCAAAAAGGATCTTCCTGTATAATTGCTTGAGATATCATTAAAACCATTTCTGCATAATAGAAACAAAAAAGGTTCAGACCATCTGTACTTTAGAGATTTCTCTGTGGTATGTCACAAGTTACTGAAATCAAGACTGCTTGTAAATATTAACTAAAAAGGGATATTTTGTGAAATTATTAGCCTTTTCTATTCTATACATGTCAACAGAGCCTATTATTTTACTGTCGGTCCACTTGGTATATTTAACAATTAGTTTAATACTCAAAGTCCTTAAGGACAAAAGACAGAAGGGCTGCCAATTTCCAGTATGGTGAGAGATCGCTCATAGCCCCAGGCTAATGAGTTACAGTTTATTTCTTTGACCTCTTATTGAAATGACTGTAGGATCCTTTGAAGTGAAGGTTGAGCATTGCCATCTTCCATTCTGATTTCACATTTCTAATTAGGACATGTATTCTAATCAAAATATTATAAAAGAATATTAAAATACCCTAAAATGAGCAGATTTCACTATCATTGTACACTAACAACATGATAGAACTAATGAATTTAAAAAGTTCCTCACTCAAATGACTTAATTCATACAGAAAGAAAACCATAAAGAATAAAAGTAAACAAAGAAAGTTGCCAGTGGCCCTGTGATGGCCAGTTAATACAAATCAGTAAAATGCCTCTTTCAAATAAAGTTAAAATGATTCAAAAAAAGAGAAAGAAGAGAGAAAAGAAAGGAGGAAGGAAAGTAGGAAAGAAAGAAGATTTTTATATAATAGCAGACATCTCTTATTGTTTAATGAGAAAGTACAGATTTCATCTTTTTAACAGATTTTTTTAAACTAGAAAATGGTCAAACAGTAAGCCCCTATTTATGATTCAATTGGAGGAACTGACATAATATTCCATAGAGATGATTTCTGTTGATATATTATTATTAAATAATTATTTTAAGTCAAATATATGACATAAAACTAAAAAATAAACATATCTAAAATTTTTAACTTATTAATAAGTAAGATGTTAAAGCAAGAAAAAAATAAAACTGAAGTCACACATACACAATCAGGAAAGCTGAAATTAATTTACAAGTAGATGCACAATTGCTTAATATCCAAAAGGCAATGGAATGTAGTATTGTAATCATCTCTTGGGATGGAGAAGATGAAATCAAGGCCTTTTCACATTTCTACCCCCCAAATTTACTTGCATCTTTATGAATAGGAACCATTTGTATAGGCCATAATATTTAAATGGCTTGGTTTTGCCACAATAACACCAATATTAGGCCATCAGGCCAACACAAGTTGATTTCTATCTCTAAATTTGCAAAATAAACATAATTAACAGACTCCTATAGAATCAGATAGCCTCAAGGGCCTGCTGGACAACATCAAGCATTCCTTATAAAGGTAGACTGTAATTTTTTTACCTGTTTCAAAGATTGCACCTTTTTCCCAACACTATGTCCCTGTCATACCCAGAAATGTATTCTATCATAAAAGAAAAAAAAAAAAAAAAAGATGATTATGTACATTCAGTGGTGGTGGTAAAATTATTGAGCATGCAAAGTTGAATAAGATGGATCTATCTATCAAAAATATTTTGGTTAAAGATAAATAGAATCAAGTAAATTATCACATTCAGTCCAGTGAGATAAATAATATAATAATAACATGTATATTATATTTTGATATGTATAATATCAATCAATATTATGCAAATGAAGCCCAGTGTGAATTAATACCATAGTAAAAAAGATAAACATATAAATAAGGTAGAATGCTAAAAAATGTTCTTAAAAGAAACAATACTTGTGCTCAGTTCTTAAGAACACAGAGGATAGCTAGTCGAATCATGCTTGTGCATCTGTCTCATGATTCTGGAGGCTAGAAGTCTGAGATCAAGGTGTCAGCAAAGTTGATTTCTTTGGAGATCTTCCTCCTTGGCTTGTAAATGGCCATCTTCTCCCCCGTCTTCACATGATCTTTCTTCTGTACATGTTTCTGTCCTAATCTCCTCTTCTTATGAGGACACCGGTCACATTGGATTAAGGCCCACCTTAATGACCTTATTTTACCTTAATTACTTTTTTAAAAGGTCTTATCTCCAAATACAGTCACATCTTGAGGTACTTAGCTTTAGGACTTCAACATATGAATTTGAGGAGGACACAGTTCAGCCTTTGATTGTGCTCAATCTAAAAATTCATAAATGAAGACATTTACAAAATAGGAGGGGTTAGTTAGGAATATTATTACAGAGAAAATGATCCATAGGATGGTCGAACTTGAAGAGGTTACACCATGTAGTGAAAAAATAATTTTAGTGGGATAACGTTTTGAAATATCACCAACTTATTTTACTTTTTATATTTGCATGCATGTACAAATGTAGGTAGATATTTACTTCCTCCTTTAATCTTTTTACTATTAAGAGTAAAACCCATGACTAAAACTCATTTTCCCAGGGAAGGTAAGCAGACATGACTTAGAACAATGAAGGTCATTGCTTCATTTCTAAGCTCTGAGTTTCAAAATAAACTTTAAAAACTATACTGTGCGTCAATTGTTTCAAAAGCTTGATTTTCCAGACAAGAATGAGAGTGTTTGTGGTCCTTTGAGATGGAGGAGGGAGTAGAAGGAGGGGGTGCATTCTGAAGGATAGAGGGAGGATTAAGAAATCATATGTGGGTCTGTTGGTGGGGGGAAAGGAATGACAGAAAAGCCTAAATGAGCAAGCATTGCTTTTTGCTTCTCAGGACAATATAGTGCTCTTGAGATGGCAGAATGGAATTAATTAAGAGAAGGCCTAATCGAATCAAGATGGGTTTGGGAAGCACCCCCTAGTACTCTGCTTATGTATGGTGTTTACAGCAAGGTTGATTCTTTGGTCTCATGACCACTTTATATTTTAAAAAATTATTGAGAACTCTCATAGTCACAGTATTTACTGTACTAGAAATCCAAAATCTAATACTTACTGTATCCAAAAAACAATTTTAAGGTTAACATGAAAAAAACCCAATAAATTTCAAAAAAAAATAGTGATAAGAGGGAGAGGCTTTGATTTACATTTTTCCAAATTTTTAAAATTTCTGGCATGATAGAAGGCAGTTGGTTTCCAATATCTGCTTCTTCAGTTAACAACATATCTTTTGTGATATGTTGTTGTCATTGAAGAATATCCAACCACACCCTGACATTTGGATAAGAATGACAAGACTATTACTATTGAAATTACTTTTTTGTTAGATAATTGTGAATATCTTTCTATGGTACTATGACAAAACTCAACAAGTGGTAGTTTCTTAACCATACACTGTTACATCAAAATCCACTGGTCCATCTTGTACTTAGATTTGTGATTTTACCCATTCAGTCTGTAACTAGTCATTTGCAAAAGATTGGTTTGCTGTGGTGAAGATTAAATAAACTATTTTTACAGATTGGTACCACTGCTTTGATTTGTGCAGAGCAATTTTACTACCAATTGCTTTCTAAATTTTTTTTTAAACATCTTTATTGGAGTATAATTGCTTTACAGTGTTGTGTTAGTTTCTGCTGTATAACAAAGTGAATCAGCTATATGCATACATATATCTCCATATCCCCTCCCTCTTGCATCTCCCTCCCACCCTCCTATCCCACCCCTCTAGGAGGTTGCAAAGCTGTAGAGAATGGACTTGAGGACATGCGGAGGGAGAAGGGTAAGCTGGGACGAAGTGAGAGAGTAGCATTGACATATATACACTATCAAATGTAAAATAACATGACACAGGGAGATCCCAATTGCTTTTACACCATCAAAATCACTGATCTAGATGATCCAAAGAGCCCCATGTGCCTTAGGAGATTTACAGAAACAGTGAAAAGAAACCTGGATTTTAGAAGTGAAGGTGGGAAAATAGGGTCTCATGACTTGGGACTGTCAACTTCAGCAGTGTGTGTCAGCCTAGTGTCCAAAAGACCAGGTGGCTCCATCCATACTTTAGTGGATCCCAGTGAAGGAAGTTTAGGACTAAGGCTAGTTAAGAATAACCTGAGAATAAACTAGCGTAAGAACCTGACATCTCTTCCTATTGCCAAGGTGATATTTAAACTCACTAAAAATTACAGTGGCTGCCAGACAGTTGGACAGAAGATTGAAGATCAGAATTAATAAATAACTAAGCAGAAATTCATAATTGGATGAAATAACATTACCTGAAAGAGACAGCTTTAAGTCTAGAAGACAGAGTTACTTTAAATTCACAACTTAGTCTTTAATGTTTTTTGCTTTGTTTGTCATTTGTATTTTCCTCAGGGTACAAGTGGAGAAAAAATGTGTTCTTAAACAAATAATAAATACATAATTTAGGATTTATAATAAATGTTGTCAATCCCTCTTACAAATATAACATAAGAAAAATGAGAGATAGAAAGAGTATTTTATATCCATGGGTGGCTTAAAAAGAACAAAATTCAGGTGAATAAATATGTATAAACAAGTCATCCTGTCTATATACACTGCTCAAAAAAAGCCAAATGTGCAAAGTGAAATTCTGATATAAAATATCTGTGTTTTCAGGATACAAATACAATACTTCTTCATTTTTCTATGAAAAAAATATTGACCCACTTTTCATAAAATGTGTGTTTGTGACTTGAGGCTAGGAAACAAAAGTGTGTCATAAAGAGATTTGTTAATATGATGATATTTTGTCTAATGCAATTTTAAAAAATATAAAGAACAAAGTATTTTATCTTCAAATTCTCTGTAATTTGTTTCTCAGCTGTCTACAACAATTTTTATATAAAAAATATTTATTTCATAAGAAAATCTGTTCCTTCCATAATCAGATTCCTTTTGATGTGAAAAATTCCATTCTTCGTCAACACTGAAAACTAAGTACCAAAAATGAATGTTTTGTGTATATACCAACCTATAAACACACATATACTTATATTTATATCTATATCCATATCAACATCTTTATCTATCTAAATAGGCTATAAGATCTCAAATTAAAATGATAATAAGCATTAATTTATTTTATTGTGGTTCATTAAAACTCCTTAAAATGCTCCTAATTTATATCCTAGATGTATAAAATAGAATTAGAAGAAGCAGGTCCAGTAAATATATTAATTTATTTTAAAATCATTTTCAGAATATATGTATATGATTACTATCTTTGAACATGTACTTGAAATTAAGGCTTAACATGTAGTGAGTAAATAACCTGGAATTTGATAAACTCTGTCCGAAGGGTAATACACATCAGAAATGCTTAAGACAGCCATTCAGAAACTTCTATGAGAAAATAAGTTACCTTTATAAATACAAATCAAATAAATATACAAAAAGGTATGTAATCTGCTGAGTATTTTGAAACCATGATAAGCTTGTAGAATCTTGAAAAATCTCTAAATAATATTATAAGCGAAAGATCTCTAAGAAGTTCAGAAAATTTGAGACCAGTTTAGGAATAGATGAAGTTGGAAGTGAGACAAGCAGGATTTAAATTGTGAAGGTCCCAATATCCAATACAAAGAAATAGAATCATTGTAGGGTTTGAAACAGCATTGTAACATAAACAGTTGGGTTTAGAATTATTACTCAGGCAGCATTGCAATGAATGGACTGAAGACAATGGAATCTAAAAGAAGGGAGATAAGTTAGGAAGTTATGGATAAAATGCAGATAAGAAGCAAAGAAACTCAGTGGAAAGTAGTGGGAACTAAAGGAGGAAGATATATTCAAGAGCTATTTGAAGAAAATATTAATACAACTTAGGGCTTACCATATTTCATCAATGTTAATATGCACAATTTTACATTTAAAAAAATTTAAATCTTTCAATAAATGTTATTTATAATCACTGAGGCACAGCTGACGATCATGACTTAATTATGTGAAAGTATAATTTTCAAAAAGGTAATATCATGCCTCACATGCAAGTTTAAAATGAACATGTCTAAGATTAATTAAATTTATTAATTAGAAGAAATCAGTAAGATGCTAAAATCAGTTCAAAGGAAAATTCAAAGAAAAACATATATATGTAAGCAATTTGGAATGTTGAAATGAATTTGCTAATAGAAGAAAAACTGGTTCACATTGTATAAAGAAATAAAATACAATCAGTGGGCTCATCTTTTCAACTAGGCAGAAATTTTATTTCTATCAGACAAAACGCATTTTTATTTCTATAGATAAGAGTCACTTGCTTCTTACCCTTTTTAAACTACTGAATATCTACCTCAGTAGAGTTGTATAATAGCCTAAGTAACAGAAAGACAAACACATGTGCACACCTCCATAGAATCAGATAATAATACACAGTCTACTAGACAATGCCCAGACCTGCACTGGAAAGGACACCCAGACATCTCCTTTGGTATTTCCTAGTCTGGACAATGCTTTATGACCATTGTCATTGCCTGATCATACTCAACTATAAAAATCAGCAACACCAAAACTTTGTGATGAATAAGTTTCAAAGACTTGGAATGGACTCTCAGAGACGAAAGTAGAGTGCTCATAAAATCACAAGGAATCAAATGGTTGGTGGATCAAGCATTCCTGAACTTCACTTGGTAACTGAAAAGCTAGTTTAAGAACCCAACATCACCATTAATTAAAGATATAATTGACAACAATAGATTACTTCATCCAACAGCAGATAACAATTTTCTTAATCTCATTTGGAACTTTTACCAAGCAAGACCATATTCTGGGTCATAAAATGCACCTTAACAAGTTTAAAAGAAGAGAAATCATCCAATATCTGCTCTCATACCACAAAGGAGTAAAACTAGAAATCAATAAGAGAAAGATAGCTGGAAAATCTCCCAAATACTTGAAGATAAAACAACACACTTCTAAATACCACATGGATGAAAGAAGAAATCTTAAGAGAAATTAATAAATATTTTGAACTCAATAAAAATGAAAACACAACTTATCCAAATGTGCGGGGTACAACATAACAATGCCTGAAGAGAAATTCACAGCATTGAATACCTATATTAGAAAATAAGAACGATCATAAATCAATAATCTAAGGTTCCACCTTAAGAAACTAGAAAATAAAAAGCAAATTAAATGCAAAGTAAGCAGAAGAAAGAAATAATAAGATTAGAGCAAAAATCAATAATATCAAAAACAAGAAACGAAAAGAAAAAAATCATTTCAACCAAAAGCTGGCCCTTTGAAAAGACTGTTAAAATCAATGACTTTCTAGCCAGACTAGGAAAAAATAAAAGAAGAAACAAATTATCAAGAATGAAAGGAGGCATCACTAAAGATCCTATGGACATTAAAAGGAATACTATGGAAAATTCTATGCCCACAAATTTGATAACCTAGGTAAATGAACCAATTCTTTGGAAAACAAAATCTGCCAAAAGTCACACAAAGAGATAATTTGAATAGGCCTTTATACATATTTTAAAAAATTGAATCAACTATAAAACATCTAGGTAAACTTGAGTATGGCAATGACATTTTAGAAACTGCACCAAAAGCATGATCCATAAAAGAAAGAATTGATAAGTCTGACTTCATTAAAATTTAAAATATCACCTCTGTAAAAGAAAAAAAAATGTAAATAGAATAAGAAGAGAAGCCACAGACTGGGAGAAAATATTTGTAAAAGACAAACTGATAAAGAACTGTTATCCAAAATGTACAAAGCACTTTTAAATCTAACAATAAGTAAAGGAATAGCTTTGAATTAAAAACTGGGCAAAATATCTGAACAGACACCTCACCAAAAAGTTATAAAGATGACAAACATATGCAAAAGTGTTCAGCATTAAATGTCACCTGGGAATTGCAAATTAAAACAGCAATGAAATTCTACTACACTTCTATCAGAATGGCCAAAATCTAAAACACAACACTACCAAATGACAGCAAGAATGTGGAGCAATAGGAATTCTCATTCATTGCTGGTAGAAATGCAAAATGATACAACCACTTTGAATGAAAGCCTAACAGTTGTTAAAAAAACTAAAGATAGTCTTATCATACTATCTAGCAATCACACAGCTTAGTATTTACCCAAATGAGTCAAAAATGTGTGTCCACACAAAATCCTGAGCAGGGATGTTTATAGCAGCTTTATCCATAATTGCCAGAACATGGAAGCAACCAAGATGTCCTCCAGTAGGTGAATGAATAAATCAATTGTAGTATGGCATACTATTCAGTGCTAAAAAGAAATGAGCTATCAAGTCATGAAGACACATAATGGAAAGTAAAATGCATATTATTAACTGAAAGAAGCCAATCTGGAAAGGCTACATACTGTATAATTCCAACTATATGACATTTTAGAAAAGGCAAAACTATGGAGACAGTAAAAAGATCAGTGAATGCCAGGGGTTACAGGATAGAGAAGGATGAATAGGCAGAGCACAGAGGATTTTTAGAACAGGGAAAAGACTCTGTATAACACTATAATGATAGATATATGCCAGTACATTTGTTAAAATCCGTAAGATATACAACACCAAGAGTGAACCTTAATGCAAACAATGAACTTTCAGGGATAATGAAGTGTCAGTGCAGGTTCATTTTGAACCAGTGTGGGGCAGGATGTCTATAGTGGAGGAGGTTGTGCCTGTGTGAGAACACAGAGTAAATGAGAATGTCCTGTATGGTCTGTGCAATTTTTTTGTGAACATAAAACTTCTCTTAAAAATACAGTTTATTATTTTTTTAAAAAATCTGACTTAAGAGCTCAGCCCCAGTGATTTAATTCTTTCATGGACACTACATCACAATCATTCTTGGACTCATTTGAGTGTTACAACACAAACATTACCAATCATCAACTCCAAAAGTAGCTCAGAAAAGTAGGACTTTGAAGGTTAACTAGTTTTAGAAGCATCTTAAACAAATTATTTTCCTCATATTTGCTTTTAATGTAAGTGCAAAAGCAATTAATGATAAAATCAGTGCCTATTTAAGTGTGAAAAAAGTTTAAGTGTAAAATAATATTAAAAGTGAGAACAAAGCATTTTCATTAATGCTTAATTGTAGGTTTTTGTGCAACTTAAAATTAAAACATGTTATAATCACTAGGATCTTATAATTAGATGAAATAAAGTAATGGCAGTGTAATGGTAAGGAGAGTGCTTTCTGTATAAGGATTTAGCTGTTGACGGTGATATCAATTATTTTTATGACTACAGAAAAAAGAATTTATGGGGAAAGTAAGTGAATTCCATTGGTAAGTAAAATATATAGAGGAAAAAATGGGTCAATCACCAGTTAGAAATATGTCTGTGGATTTGGGAGACATTAGTGTAGGTGTGGATAAAATTGTTTAGAAAAAGAAGGTAATGACAATGAATAGAACTAAAGGTAAGGTTTTGATGAAATAAGACATAGAAAATTAAGGGAACTATCTAGCATTAATTGATGAATATCTGGGATTGTCATATACTATCCAGATCCAAACTAAAACTAGTCTTTGTGAGCAAGTGATAGATCAGTAGGCAATGAAATATTCTAATTGGCTGTGAGAATTGGATGATTTTTTTCAAAACATAATGATATTCCATTAAACTCACTATGTCCAATTAATATCCCAGTTAAAAATGAAAAAACATGGTAAAATTTGAATCTTTCATAGGTTATTTTTACTAAATACCCAGAATATATATTTGTATACAGTTTTGTATGTACGTGCATAATGCCTTTTAAAAAAATCATTATGGTTGTGTCCCTAACACCAAGTACATAACAACCCTTATTGTGATGAACTCTAATCTCCTGTTTACTTGTCAGTTTTTCTCATTAAAATTATCTGTTCCCAATTGTTCTAACAGTGCATTACTCATTGTTTTGCAACCAGAAATATAGCACAGTGTCTGACATGTAGTGGGTGCTCAATAAATGCTTTTTTTAAAAAATAAATAAATCAATGAACAATTTCTTAGGACTTAGGTAGATAAGGGCCATTGCTTGGGTTAGAGAAAAGAGCAGGGACTTTGGCACTACTTACGAGTCATATGACTTATTGAAAGTCACAAATGCTTTCCCAATTTCCCCATCTATAAAATACAGATAATAATATTACTGATATTGCAAGGTTGCTAAAAGGATTAAATTAAGTTTTATATGCAACTAGGTAACATAATCCCTGCACATAATAGCTACTCAATAGATGGTAACTATTATTGTTATTATTAATATGTCCTTTTTGCAAGGACCAAATTTTAACCACAGAGCTCCCTGTGGATTCCATTTCCTCTCCTTTGACATTAATTTAAGTAACACTTATAAGGAGTTGACTATATGAAAAATGATGTGATCCCTGTATGCAAAGGGCACCACAGATTAAAAAGTCCTTAATCATTCTCAGCCATGGTCTATCTACTCACCAATAGTAATGAAGAAGAAATTATTTCATAATAAAAATGTCATCTCATCTAATTCCATATCTCTATTCTTATCCCACATTCTCAACTGATGAGCCCGTTGTTCCCACATAAATCCTAGGCTAAAGACAGAAAAACTTTAATCCAATGTGGATACAGGGCTCTGAATTAAAGAGCTAATAATTCCTCTCTTTCACTTCTAGCTGATTGCAGGCCTGATTCCTCAACCTGAGTTACAGATAGCCTATCTCTGGTCACATTTTTGCTTCTATCTTGTTTACTGTTTAAGGTTTGAACTCTGCTAATCTTGAGACTTCTGAGTTCAGGTAGTAGCTTGGACAAGAAATCTTCCTTTGGCTATTTCTAAGTGACCTCTAGGGGGTTCCTAGACCTACAGAGATTGTAGTGCTCACTCTCCTCCTATACTGACAGCAGCACCCATGAATTCCATCTGTACAAAGATGGAGGCATGAAGTCAAAGTAGGAAGGGAATGAAAGCTCTGTGACTAACAGCATATGGGTAAAATCCTAAATCCTGAATCATATGGCATAACTAGATCAAGTACCTAAGAAAGCACCATAAGAGAGAAATAATTCAAGTAGAGCTAGGTGCAGAACTAAAGATAGTCAGTGAATAAGTTAAGATCAAAACCCCAAGAAGAGTTTGGAAAATAATACATGATCTTCTTAAGTAATATTGAGGATCTATGAGCTATTTTTAAGATTTTTTAAATTCAATAGCATTCAGTCACAATAAAAGAAATAGCATTCATTTCATTTAATGGTGTTAAATTAGTTAATTCTGAAAAAAAATCATTGAGGGAACTTAACCAAATAAGAACTAAAATATACAAGGTCATTCTCAAATGAGAATAGTATTAAGGAACTTAGACTTAACAATTTTAAACAAAAAGTTTTCCTAGGATGATCTTCCCATAGCTTTGGCAATTTATTTGTAGCCATTAGCACTGGACACTGATACTAAGTAGAGTTTTCATCAGAACTTTAATTCTACAGAAAGGACTGCTTTCAAGTTTTTATACCTTTTGACAGAATTGAAAGAGTTAGTCTATTCCAGCTGTCTGTAAAGTATTAGAACCTTGTCCTTGACACTGTCTTTGCTCTGCAACTCGCATTTTTTTCTTTCATTTGTTCAATGACTTCTTGGAGGAAGAGTATCATCTTCTTAGCTTTATTTATCTATGAAGATCTAAAATATATAAGAGCAAAGGTCAAGAAAAAGACCACAGATCAAAAATTCAATAAAAGGCCAAAATTTACTAAACCAAAAAAAATTGATTGAACCAAACTCAACTGAAGATCAGAGGTCAGGTGAAAGGCTAAACACAGATGAAAACAAAGAGGTCAACACAGTGAGCTGTGTCCCACCAATTCATTCAATTCCCATCCAAAGGACAAAGGAAGATAGTTGTGCCCATTTCTTGAAGTTGAGGCAGCAAGATCTCTAAGAAAAATGCCCTCATTTAATAAAGCAACATTACTGAAAAATACATTGGTGTCTCTAGCCTGTTGCTAATTCAGAATAGCAAGAATGAATAGCTAACAAATTCATAGATGTTGCTCCAGATTTTTAAGCTAAGACTAACTTAACTCCAAGAACGTTAAAAATTACTGTTGACCTATGCCTTTTCTGCAGTCCTCCAAAAATTCAGTCTCCAAGGCATTCTTAGGAGAAAAGTGTTGGGTATGATACACGTTTCTCTCTCCCAAGACATCAAACAAACTCTTTTGCTTGCAGAGCAGCCTCGCAGTTGGGTCTTTATCTGTACCCTGGGAATAGTAATGCTTGATATATAGGATTAATTGGTATAATATTCATAAAATATTTTGAGCTTCTCAGATAGAGGACTCTATAAATATGACATATTAGCATTACCATGATAGTAAGTAAAGGTACAGTTCTTATACAACTGAAAAACTGGTGATCTTATCAATCCATGGATTATGATTATGGCTATGTTTAACTACTGTAAAATGCATAGAATATATTATTGAAATGAGTCCTAAAAAGACTTTTTTCGGTTTATGTGCTAGTAGAATTCTTTTGTACCCCAAGCCAAGTATAAATCTTTATAAAAAACACTAAAACTGGGCTAATTTTCAGGAGTTTCTGAGCACATATTAGGCATATAACCTGGGGGATAAAGTGCTAGAAAGCTAAAAACCTCTTCTCTCTAAAAACTTCTGCTACTTACTTATAAAATATAGCCCAGTTGTTCCCCCGACTTTTTTTCTCTTAAGGATTCCTGCTTTTTGTCTGTTATGCATATAGCATATGTACTATGAAATTCTTCATCTACTACATGAATATTTGTTACATAATGATATCTTGTATTTTTTACTAATACATATGTGCTCATTGGTTCCTAATGAGTCAGAACTAATCAACATACATTTAAATGGAATTGTTATATTGATATTACAATAACTACTATAGGAGCATCAATACAAGAAAATTATTTCCTTACCAGTGTATCTCATTGTGAGTAAATATGCTTTTTTCTTGTTCTCACAGAATAAGGTAAATACCTGTATTAGCTAAAATACTCCTAAACTAGATGACCCCCATTTTGAAATCAAGGCTACAATGGCTACATTTGATGTCAGGAAGACAACTCATAAAGAACACTTTTCTTGAGACACTGTTCAGGCAACACAGGGCTTAAGGAGTGGCCAGCACTGTTTTAATTGTACAATGCCCTAATTTTCACAAGAGATAAACTATTATTATTCCCATTTTTACAGATAAGGAAACTGGGACACCCAAGGGTGAACTCACCCAGGTCATGAAATTAATAAGAAAAAGAGTCAAAATTCTTTGTATTCAAGAAGAATCCCAGTAGATGGGATTTACAACATACACTACTAACTACCATGCACACAGCCCTCTCAGAGAGATGTGTAAAATAGACAGAAGATGTAGCTAAATATAAGTTTAATAAGTGGGTGCTTAATAGTTGCAACTCCAATACGCAAGAAATATTCTAAGATAGGTCAGAAACTTGGACTTATATATTAAAAAGAAAAAAAATGAGTAATGACTCCTACAGATATCCAGCTAGTATTCATTAAACATACAAGTTGGGTGAGCTTCCATTTTCTTTTTGTGTATCTCCCATTGAGGAGGATAATGCATAAATTCTTCTTGAGGAAACTCAATGCCTTCCTTATGCCTCACTCACAAATCTTTCTTCAATCTATACCCAGTAATTATCAATACAAACTCAACTCCTTTCCTTCACCTGCACAAACTGTACTGTCAGCATTAACAAACTCACCTTGAGAAGATATCAGGATCAGTAGAAAGGAGTCTTTATAATTTTGATCAGGTGAAGACCATCCTTTTAGACACTTAAGTGTGTTGCTATTGTAACACTGTACTCTTGATACATTCATCCAGTTGTAAATTACCATGATGTGGCAGCCACATTAGAAAGCACTATGAGTGTGATGAGTGGTGGGAAGGAGATAATTAGAGCACACTCCTGATTTTAAGTATTCATGAACTATAATAAAAAAAATATAAAGGAATATGGGCTTCCCTGGTGGCACAGTGGTTGAGAACCTGCTGCTAATGCAGGGGACACGGGTTCGAGCCCTGGTCTGGGAGGATCCCACATGCCGCGGAGCAACTAGGTCCGTGAGCCACAACTACTGAGCCTGCGCGTCTAGAGCCTGTGCTCCGCCACAAGAGAGGGCGTGATAGTGAGAGGCCCATGCATCACGATGAAGAGTGGCCCCCGCTTGCCACAACTAGAGAAAGCCCTCGCACAGAAACGAAGACCCAACACAGCAAAAATAAATTAATTAATTAATAAACTCTTACCCCCAACATCTTCTTTAAAAAAAAAAAAAATTAAAGGAATATGAATGCAATGTTTCTTTTTTACTGCAGCGTTTCCTTGGATCGAGCTTGAGTACAATGGTCCACCCATAACAGCAAAAAATGGCTCAAAACAGTTACCAATAAAGGCTGGCTGCATTATTTATAGACAACAAACCATAGCTTAAAGCAACTATTGAAATATATTTTAACAGAAACTTACTCTTCAACTCCAAGTATCAGAACTTTTGAGGAGAGGATATTTGGAAAACTTCATGACTTTCCTTCCTTTCTCTCTTTCTCTCTTCGCTCTCCCTCTCTCTTTCCCTTCCTCCATCCCATCCATCATTTTTTTGAATTTTATTTATTTCTTGGAAAAGATTAGACTCACCACTGGAAATGTCTGAACAGCTACTGTCCTTTTAATAAAATATAATAATAATTCTA
Organism: Pseudorca crassidens; assembly: GCF_039906515.1. Taxonomy (NCBI): domain Eukaryota; kingdom Metazoa; phylum Chordata; class Mammalia; order Artiodactyla; family Delphinidae; genus Pseudorca; species Pseudorca crassidens. The sequence goes on along the minus strand of NC_090312.1, from coordinate 64,120,949 downwards.
TATATCCCAAATGTCATGTCTTCAATGTTCACGCAACAGAATTCTTTTGTTGCCTCAGTTTTGTAATATGCTATAAGTACATGCATGAAGAAGTAAAGAAGCATTGGTTATTCTTTAAAATAAAAAGAAAATGTAGATTAAATATGGAAATCTAGAAATATTTTCCTTTTAGTTTTTGAACACCAGATCAAAATCAAGAAAAGCAATTTGTTGTCTTTTATAGAAACACCAAAACTCCTAGTATTCTATCAAAGCATATCTTTACTAACTATTATAAAATATATTTGATCCCTGGCATTTATTATGTCATATTTTATGTATTGAAATTATTTTAGAAATAAAATGCTACAAGCTTTGGTTAAGTTGGTAGTATATAGATGGCAATGTTAACTGAACAGACAATAGCAGTATGAAAAATAACAATAAATATCTTAGCATGAATTGTATGCATGACCCTAATTTACAATAATTATTTTCCAAACTCACCATACTATAAGGCAAGTACCATGATTACCTTTGTGTGACTATCTTTCTGAAATGTGAAAAAGCAAATTATTATTCTCTCCTACATTCTCTGGGTTTTTATAGGCAAGTTCATTTTGTCTCCACTGTGAAATACCTTAAAAGGTAACATGGTGTTCTGACTCTAGTAGTAATTTATTATACCCATTAATCTTTTAAAATTGCCCTCTGGATGTAATAATTTGTTATTCTTTTATTAGACCTTCTTCTGCATACTGTGTTTATCATAAAGATGTCACCATTGTGATGCCTAGCAACCATTACAATGTTCTGGAGGTGTTCGCATATATTTTCCTGGGGGAGAGAGCTGCGTGGTCCCTGCATGGGAGAGCTGTCAGTGTATTCTGATGTATGAGGATAAAAGGAGCCCCTGCTGCAGACTCCAATAAGCTCAAGTCACTGCCTGAAAGCAGTGACTTGAGCATCACTATACTGTGTTAGAAAATATGTCAATTATCACATGGACCGCCTAAGGGTATTGCCTGGGTCCAGGTCATAAAACCATCGAGACTGAAGGGGGAAAAATTGATGAAGAAGTAAGTGGAATTAATTGATAACAAGGAAACCTGTGTATGGAAGGTTCATTGTAACTTGAGACCCCCAAATTTCTGTCTGAGAAGCTTTCCTGTGGACGATCCCATGCATAAAACTAAAGCTCTCTATCTTCTCAGATATAAAGTATGTATAACTGGCATTTCAGACATTTCCCAAAAACTAGTAGGTAGTTGTCAAACTAGTCAAGAAGCCATAAAAATAAAAATAAAATTATACGAATAACATTATAGTTGTTTTGCTATTATTGTGATTCTTAATATATGATGCTGCTGCTTAAATGTAAATACAGTAGGGACCATTTAAATATGTTGCCTAGGGCCCAAGTCATGAAAGCTGTATGCACCATTTATGCAGCTTTCTGTGCAGTTTACCCAGGGAAAAGGGAAAATACAGATTCTTCATACATTTACAGTAGTTTCTGAGCTGCTTCAATGACCCTCCCTTTTAAACTTGCTTGTGTTCAGCTTGAATTACCAAATCATACTTAAGGCATTTGTATCAGATGAGTTCCTTTAAGAAATCACTATTCACTAGGAATAGGAATAATCATTAAAGAAACTGTCTGTCTACATAAGATGCTGAAACTACCAGCCAATCAAGCAGTTTTGCAGAAGAATTAAATTTTATTAAACAACAACAAAGAAAAAATCACTGTTTGTTTGATAATATTGAGTAGGCTCAAAACATTCAGGCAGCCAGCCACACATAGATCTGGGTGAAACAGGATCACTGACTCAGACTTTTCAAAAGGAATCATATCATTCTCAAAATATATTGTTAGGATGTAGGTACACAGGACAGAAAGTTATATGTCACTTTATTGGAGTTAAACAAAAAGTTTCCTCTATACTCAATTTTCAGTTTTATAAAGAACATATAAAAAGGCACGGCCACTCTCACTTAAAATATAACAGGTGATGTATTTTTCATAATAATGGTAATGGTTATGGTGATGACAATTACAAGTGATATTTCCCAGTACAGATGTGTCTTCTGGCATGGGACGATTTCTTTGAATGTAAAACCAAATTTTGCATTAGATGAAGCCATGTCAGGTAAAAATAACTTCATTAAAATATTTAATTTAATACCTTTCATCTCTTCAATTTGAAGCATGTTCTCACTACTGTCCAGTATTCCAGTGAAGAAGGCAGAAGTCTTTCTAAGCCTTGTCTCTAATTGATTCTACTTTTGCATGAACTGGTATTATTTTTTCTGTATGGTAAAGTTAGACAGCAATGCAATTTTCAAAAGAGAGATTTTAAGTTTTTAATTTATACATTATATGATAAATAGGAAAATGGTGGGCTCTGGAATCCAGAAGCTTACCTTGGCCATGTGCAATATAGATACATATATAGATATAAATATAGATATAGAGCTAGAGAGAGAGAGAGATATCTAAAGTTACAGGAGCCTTACGTTACATACCTTGAAAAGTGTGTAATATGATAATACCTGTTTGCTCTGCTTCATAGAACTACTATAAAAACTAAATGGAATAAGTGCTGTTAAAATGTTTTAGAAACTACAGTGTACCACAAAATATTAGTTATAATTAAATTATTTTAGTCTAGCACTATTATCTAGTAATATTATTTTCAAACTACATTCAATTATTAATTGTCTAGGACTTTTGAAACAGAATAAATTCTTTCTTTTTTTTTGTATTTTTATAGTTTATTATTTTATCCATAAAACAAGAGAAAGGCTTTTCCAGGTAGATATCAGGTAATCAATTTACATATTTTCTTCTTCCTTTCTTGATTAGGATTATAGGAATTTGTTCTGAAATGGGATGGATTGCAAAGCTCTTTCCCAAATATATAAAAAATCCACATCTTGGCCTGGAACTATAGAATGTGAGTTTGGAGACAAGCTGGGTTCCATATCTTCAGAGGGGTTCCATACAAAGTCAGTAAAGGCAAAGTAGGATAAGAGGGCAGTGATTCTGTAATCTGAAACTCTGTTTCAAAGATAATGTTACACCAAATTCTATTCAAAAATAACAGCAAGAGGGCTTCCCTAGTGGCGCAGTGGTTGAGAGTCTGCCTGCTGATGCAGGGGACACGGGTTCGTGCCCTGGTCTGGGACGATCCCACATGCCGCGGAGTGGCTGGGCCTGTAAGCCATGGCCACTGAGCCTGCGCATCCAGAGCCTGTGCTCCGCAACAGGAGAGGCCACAACAGTGAGAGGCTCCCATACTGCAAAAAAAATTTTTAAAAAAACAAAACAAACAAACAAAAAAAAACAGCAAAAAATGTCTTTGGCTACTAAAATTGAATCAGACCTGACTTAATATTGTGGGGTATGGAAAATACACTAAAACACACCTGTTTGCTGTGGTTTTCAATGAAGAGTTTCCTTTATATTATTGCAACAAATTTATCTTCTAGGGATATCACAGGAAAGAAATAGGCAACTCTGCAAACAAGATAAATGGAAACTTTGTAATGAAAACTTCTGTATCTCAGGTTTACAACAATACCCACTTATTTGTACCTGTGGCACAAATAGGTACCTATTTGTACCTGTGGCTCATGAAGAAGGACTGTCTGTAGAAGAACCATGTTTTCTTAGATAATAAATAAAGAACCTGCTGATATTCAAACTGGAGGCAACATCTTGACCATAGCAGAATTCCTTCTGAACTAGCTAATAATTGACAGAATGCAGATAATTCAATTCCTAGAAAATACAACATGGTTTATCAGTTGGAATTAGATTCATCTCTAGTGATATAAATCTGAAATAAAAGTAGATAAAATAAAGCCACTTTTTTCACTCTTTCACATAAACAAAATCTGGGAATAAGCAGCTCAGGGCTCTCATGTGTTCCAAGATTAAAAGTAATCTGGGTCCCTTACATCATCAACATGTAGGTTTTACCTCATTGTCTATGATTGCTGTTCAAGCTCCAACATTCCAAATTCACATTCTAACCTAAAGGAGGGTTGATAAGGAAATACACATTACTAGGACAAAATGCTAAGCTACCGACGTGATTAAAGAACAAAGAATTTTTTTTCTTTACATACGTTATTTGAGGTTGGTTAAGCTGGCTGCTCTTCACTTCATCCACCTTTTCTCTTCACTATTCCTACTCTTAGTTTAAACAGCTGAACTTGGCACAGAGAAATGTCCATCTTGCAGCTCATAGGAGGGGGAAAACCTAGAATACACATGCAATGTTTTGAGTCCTGAACCTAAAGGTGACACACATCAATCACTTCTACTCATCTTTTATTTGCAAAGAAGTCATGCCATAGCTACATTTAGGAGTGACTGAGGCTGAGTAATGCAATGTCTGCCTGGGCATCTACCTCCCAGCTACACGTACTATGTATTATTATGGAAAAAGAAAAAAATAAATTTTAGTTTATATTTATAAGTCTAATCCACAAATGATCTATACATTCCTTCTAAAGACACATGTGACAGACACACACCACAACTCCTTTTGCTGGAACATAGGCATATGGCCTCAGCTAGTTACAAGGAACACTGGGAAATACAGCCTTCATTGTGGGCAGCTGTGGGCCCAGCTAGAGAAAAAGAAACACATTCTAATAATAATAAGAAATAAGGGGCTTCCCTGGTGGCGCAGTGGTTGAGAGTCCTCCTGCCGATACAGGGAACACGGGTTCGTGCCCGCATACCGCAAAAAAAAAAAAAAAGAAAGAAAGAAAAGTTAGTCTTTTCTAGACCACACAGTCATGGTAAATATACTCAGGAAAGGGTATATAATTTTAATTTAAATCATAATATATAAGGAAAAGCATATTCTTAATGATATCTAAAGTAAAATGACTAAAGAACAGGAGAGCAAGAATATCCTTATGAATAAATAGAGATTTGCAAACCTAAACGGTTTAGATAAATTTTAATAACCAATTCAAATTGCTTTTGTTTAACAGTTAAAATCATTACCCTTTAAGTCATATTAATTACTTCATTAATACATTCTTAATATGTCAGTTCATTTGCTTATCCAAATTAGTGGATTCCTCTAGAGAATTTAGCATCCGTACTGTACTTTGGTCCATCTCCACAGAAATAATAACTAGTGAGTTTGGGGCAATTCTCAAAACTATTGAACATATTTATTAATTTACTCACCTAATATTAATTGATACTTAATTAGCACCAAACACAAATTTAGGCATTCAAGATTCAATAATGTAAAAAAGTAAAAAGCCATAGACCTATGGAGCTTGTATTACAGGAGGGAAAAGGGATTACAACAAATATGTAAGTCCCTTACACATGAACCTTCAAGTTGCGAACTTTCAAAGATGTGAACTTGCATTCCATCAACGTCAGGCGTTAGTGAAACTGCAGCTTGCGCTTCGTCTCCTATTGCTGACAATCCTTCATTTCTACCATCTCTCACCTCCTCTCCCTTCTCCAGTCAGTAACTCTTCTTTCCTGTTCACTCAATGCCAGCCTCTTTATGCCAGATGTTGTACTGAATTACTGTAATTTTCAAGGTACTGTACTGTAAGATTAAAAAGGTTTTCTTTATATTTTGTGTTTTTGTAATGTATTATTTGTGTGAAAAGTATTATAAACCTATTACAGTGTAGCAGTATATAGCCTATAGTGTTAGCTGGGTACCTAGGCTAACTTTGTTGGACTTAAGAACCAATTGGACATACGAACACACCCTCAGAATGGAGCTTGTTCGTATGTAGGTGACATACTGTACTGTATGGCACATTATTTGCAAATTATGGTTACTTAAAAATAGAAGGACATAGAATGATGAAGTGAGGTAGGCATTCTTATCATTAGTGCAATGAGGAAAAGCAACTTTTATAAGGATGATATTAGGAAAGAGATCAAAAGGACTGATGTAGAAAAAAGGTGAGTTAAGTGAGTTATAGAAGATCCAGAGATGTGGACTAGAACAAAATTATGAGAATGTTTTAGGTCATACTAAGGATGCCACATTTTATTCCAAGTAAGATGGGAAACACTAAGGTGACACTAAGCATAGAAATTACTATTTTTTCTTTTAATGCAATAGGATTATTCTGGCTCAGAGTGACCAGTGAGGACGATATGGCAATAGTCCAGATGAGAGATGATGGATGATGTTGCCTTTGAGATGTGGTGAGATACTGGACAAAGTTTGCTGATGGTTTAGATGTGGTGTGAAAAACAATAGAAGGAATCTAGTTTGACCCAAATACTCTGAAGTAATTGAAGGAATGAATGGAAGTGCCCTGACCTGGCATGGGAAACTGGCAAAGGATCAGCTGTAGAGGGGAAATTGAGAGTTAGATTTGGGGTATGTTAAGTCTGAGATATATTTCTATCTTTGCAGCCTTGAGCAAGTAAATATATTGGAAGTAACTATAATTTGGGAGTAATAATATAATCAACCTCATGGAGTTTTTATGAGGATTAAATTAGTTATGACATGTAAACCTTTTAGAACAGTGCCTAAAACACAGTAATGGCTCAATAGGGTTAGAATAATAGAAAAATGTAAATGGCCAAAGAGATAATTGGGGAAAGAAGTTGGGCATATGAGTCTAGATTCAGAGGGGAGATCAGGGCCTAGGGGTAGAGTTGGGGGAGATTTAGCATCTGGATGGTAGTTAAAACTGTGTGAGTAGATGAGATGAGCTAGTTATTAAATGTAGATAGAAAAACAAGGATATTTGGTATCAGATGTTTGATACTTGGACAAATCCCGTGTTTATAGCTGATGAAAATGAGGAGGACCTAGTAAAGGAAATTGAAAAGGACTAATCACTGAGGAAAGAGGAGATCCTAGTAAATGGGAAGTATGACTTTATGTTCCCAACAAGACATAAAGTAGGCCAAAAAGACCAAGATTAAATTAATAAATGAAGCAAAACGGTATTTTCTTTTTTTAATTAAAGTATATTTGATTTACAATATTAGTTTCATTGTATAACCTAGAGATTCAATATTTTTATAGATTATACTCCATTTAAAGTCATTACAATATAACAGCTATATTTCCCTGTACTGTACAATATATCCTTATTGTTTATTTTATACTAGTAATTTGTATCTCTTAATTCCATACCCCATCTCACCTCCCCTCTTCCCACTGGTAACCACTGCTTTTTTCTCTATATCTGTGATTCTGTTTCTGTTTTGTTATATACATTATTTGTTTTATTTTTTAGATTCCACATGTAAGTGATAACATACAGTATTTGTCTTTCTCTGACTTATTTAACTAAACATAGTGATCTCTAGATCCATCTGCAATGTTACAAATGGCAGAATTTCTTTCTTTTTATGGCTGAGTAATATTCCATGGTATATATTTACCACATCTTCTTCATCCTTTCATCTGTTGGTGAACACTTAGGTTGTTTCCATATCTTGGCAATTGTAAATAATGCTGCTGTGAACACTGGGATACAGGTAGCTTTTAGAATTTGTGTTTTCATTTTCTTCAGATAAATACCCAGCAGTGGAGTTGCTGGATCATTCGGCAATTCTATTTTTAGTTTTTTGAGGAAACTTCATACTGTTTTCCATAGTGGCTACACAAATTTACAAACCCACCAATAGGGTACTGTGGTTTCCTTTTCTCTACATCCTTGCCAACACTTGTTACTTGTAGACATTTTGGTGATAGTCAGGGATGATGTGATATCTCACTGTAGTTTTGACTTGCATTTCTCTGATGACTAGTAACGTTGAGAATTATTTCATGTGCCTGTTGACCATCTGTATATCTTCACTGGGAAAATGTCTATTCAGGTCTTCTGCCCATATTTTAATTGAGTTCTTTTGATATTGATTTGTATGAGCTCTTTATATATTTTCATTTGTCTTGATGTATTTTTTTGATTTTCTCATTGATTTCATCATTGACCCATTGGTTTTTTAGAGGCATGTTTTTATTCTCCACGTGTTTGTGTTTTTCACATTTTCTTCCTGTAATTGATTTCTAGTTCCCTACTGTCGTGGTTGGAAAAAAAACTTGACGTAATTTCTATGTTCTTAAATTTTTTGAAACTTGTTTTGTGACATAGTATGTGATATATCCTGAAGAATGTTCCATATGCACTTGAAAAGAATGTGTATTCTGCCCTTTTCTGGATGGAATGTACCATAGATATATTAAGCCCAACTGGCCTATTGTGTCACTAAGACCACAGTTGCCTTATTGGTTTTCTGTCTGGATGATCTCGCCATTGATGTAATTGGGGTGTTAAATTCCCTACTACAGTTGTGTTGCTGTCAATTTCTTCCTTTATGTCTGTTAATATTTGATGTACATATTTAGGTCCCCCTGAAATGGGTGCATATATGTTAACGGTGTACTACCCACTTCTTGCATTGATCTCTTAATCATTATATAATACCTTTCTTTGTCTTTTGTTACAGAATTTGTTTTAAAACCTGTTTTGTCTGATATGAGTATTACCACCCCCACTCTTGTTTCCATTTGCATGGAATATCATTTTTCATGCCCTCACTTTCAGTCTGTTTGTCTTTAGCTCTGAAGTGAGTCTCTTGTGAGTGGCATACAGATGGGTCTTTTGATCTGAGCATTTAGTCCATTAACATTTAAAGTAATTATTGATAGATATGTATTTATTGCAATTTTATTACTTAACTTCCAATTGTTTTTTTTTTTAGTTCTTCCTGTTCTTTTCTTCTTTTAGTTTAGTCCCTTGCAGTTTGATGATTTCATTTAGTGGTATGCTTATGTTCATTTATTTCCTGTTTTTGTGTATCTATTGCAGGTTTTTGACTTGTGGTTACTATGTGGTTCTTATATGTTGACCTATTTGTTTTAAACAGGTAGTCCTTTAAGTTCAAACATATTCTGAAAGATCTACTTTTTTTTTTTTTTTTTTTTTGCGGTACACGGGCCTCTCACTGTTGTGACCTCTCCCGTTGTGGAGCACAGGCTCCGGACGTGCAGGCTCAGCGGCCGTGGCTCACGGGCCCAGCTGCTCCGCATTATGTGGGATCTTCCTGGACTGGGGCACAAACCCGTGTCCCCTGCATTGGCAGGTGGACTCTCAACCACTGCGCCACCAGGGAAGCCCAAGATCTACATTTTTGTACTCCTTTCCCACTTTGTGTTTCTGATGCCATGTTTTACATCTTTATGTTTTATCTCTTTACTAATTACTATAATTATTCCTGATTTTATAATTTTTTGTCTTTTAATCTTTGTACTAGCTTATATAATTGGTTGATCCTCAGCCTTTACTAGATATTTGCTTTTGCTAGTATGGTTTCTCCTTTCCTATATATACTTACTTACTTTTCCACTTAGAGAAAGCCTTTAACATTTCTTTTAGGGTCAGCTTAGTATTGATAAACAATTTTAGTTTCTGCTTGTCTGAGAAGTTCTTTATCTCTCTCAGTTCTAAATGATAATCTTGCTGGGTAGAGTATCCTAAGTCTCAGGTTTTTCTCTTTCATCTCTTTAAGTGCATCTTGCCTCTCCCTTCTGGCCTGCAAGTTTTCTGCTGGAAAATCAGCTTATAGCCTTATGGGGATTCCCTTGTATATGTCTCTTTGTTTTTCTCTTGATGCCTTTAGAATTTTCTCTTTAACTTTTGCCATTTTAATTATGATATATCTTGGTGTGTGTCTCTTTGAGTTCATCCTGTTTGGGACCCTCTTTGCTTCTGTACGTGGATGTCTGTTTCCTTCTTCAGGCTTAGGAAGTTTTCAGCCATAATTTCATTAAATACATTGTTAACCCCTTCCTCTCTCTGTTCTTCTTTTGGGACCACTATAATGCAAATGCTGGTACACTTGATGTTATCCCAAAGATTCTTTAAACTGTTTACATTTTTTTTAATTTGTTTTTCTTTTTATTGTTCTGATTGGGTGATTTCCATTGTTCTAGCTCCCAGATATCTTATGCATTCTTCTGTACCACCTAGTTTTCTATTCCTTCCTTCCAATATCTTTTTCATTTCATTTATTGTACCCTGCAGTTCTGACTAGTTTTTTATATATATTTTCTAGTTCCTTGTTAAAATTCTTTCTGTTCATTTGTTTTTCCCTAATTCAGTTAGCATTCTTAATATTAATTTTTTTGAATTCTTTATCCTGTAATTATTTATTTCTGTTTTATTATTTGTTTTTTCAGGGTTTTTATCTTGCTGTTTCAGTTGAGAAAAATTCCTCTGTTTCCTCATTTTCCTTATCTTTCTCTGTCTCTATGAAATTAGGTGAAACACTTACCTGTGGCAGTCTTTAAGATGTGTCCTTATGTGGGAGTGTCCTTATACAGTCTGCATGTGCCCAATGTCTTTATTGGCAGAGCTGAATTTGATGTGAATGCAAGTCAGGTCTTTCCTCAGGCTGTGTTGGCAGCTATCACTTTGGTAGGATGTAAGGCTGGAGCTGGAGGTGCTAGAGCTGGAGCCAGGTGTGAAGAAGGGCTTCTCCTCTGCTCAGTGGCCATAAAAACACTGCACCCTCAGCCCCAGAGGGAAGCAGTGCTGGAACAAGAGGGGTGGTGTGGTTGCTCAGCAAAGCTCAGGGTACAGGCTGTGGTGGTCAGGCTATCATCAGAGACCTGGTCTGTCAATCACCAAGAATGGCTGCCCCCTCCATGCTCAGACTCACTTAGGGTTTGAGCCACCACAGCATCTCTCAGCTGAGCATTTTCCTCAGTCACAGCAGCCCTCACTCCAGTGTGGAGCTGCAACACAAGCAAACTGTGCTGGAGTGTTGGCTAAGCTCAGGCTGGGCCACACACCAGGGTGATCATGGAAAACCAGTCAGCCAGTTGCATGGTTTCAATCCAGCCCCTCCTCCCTGCTTCAGGAGCAAGCAAGCATTTGTGCACTCCTCACAAGCAGAATCCAGTCCTCCTATTAGTCTCACTGGCCCTTCAACCAACCAAGGGAGCTCTACCTTCCTTTGTCGGACGCCAGGGCTGGAGTGCCCAAAATGTGGCTTGAACCACTTCCTCCAGGGAAGGTCTCCACCTGTTTAATCTCCCTTTTCCTCTGGGTATCCTCCCAGGGGCACAGTCCTGACCTGATCACTTCTCTTTCCTTCTTACCTGATTCTTTGCGGATCTTTCTTACAAACTTGGTTGTACAGAAGTCTTTCTGCTCATCTACAGTTAGTTTACATGTAGATATATTTTTGATGTATTCATGGGGAAGGTGAGTTCCATGTCCTCCTACCCTGACATCTGGATTCCCTCCTTCCCAAAATGGTATTTTCTTATTGAAGCACTCAAGTTAAAGGGACTGAGATTTCACAGGCATAATTTGTTCTAACTGAATCCACATTGGCAAAATATGACTCCTTCCCCCTTTTTTACTTCCATCTTAGAAACATTTGTATTAAAAGAGTGAAGGAAGTCAGAAAGAGAAAAACAAATACCGTATGCTAACGCATATATATGGGATTTTTTTTGAATTTTATTTTATTTATTTTTGTATACAGCAGGTTCTTATTAGTTATCCATTTTATACATATTAGTGTATACATGTCAATCCCAATCTCTCAGTTCATCCCACCACCCCCCTACCCCACCCCCACTTTCCCCCCTTGGTGTCCATACGTTTGTTCTTTACATCTGTGTCTCAATTTCTGCCCTGCAAAATGGTTCATCTGTACCATTTTTTTAGGTTCCACATATAGGCATTAATATACGATATTTGTTTTTCTCTTTCTGACGTACTTCACTCTGTATGACAATCTCTAGATTCATCCACGTCTCTTCAAATGACCCCATTTTGTTCCTTTTTATGGCTGAGTAATATTCCATCATATATATGTACCACATCTTCTTTACCCATTCATCTGTTGATGGGCATTTAGGTCGCTTCCATGACCTGGCTATTGTAAATAATGTTACAATGAACATTGGGGTGCATGTCTTTTTGAATTATGGTTTTCTCTGGGTATATGTCCAGCAGTGGGATTGCTGGGTCATATGGTAATTATATTTTTAGTTTTTTTAAGGAATCTATACTGAATTTTAAAAAGCAGTGCTGATGAACCTAGTGGCAGGGCAGGAATAAAGATGTAGATGTAGAGAACGGACTTGAGGGCATGTCGATGGGGAAGGGAAAGCTGGGATGAAGTGAGAGAGTAGCATTGACATATATACACTGCCAAATGTAAAATGGAAGGCTAGTGGGAAGCTGCTGCATAGCACAGGGAGATCAGCTTGGTGCTTTGTGATGACATAGAGGGGTAGGATAAGGAGGGTGGAGGGAGGCTCAAGAGGAAGGGGATACATGTATACATATACATAGAGCTGATTCACTTTGTTGTATAGCAGAGACTAACACAACATTGTAAAGCAATTATACTCCAATAAAGATGTGAAAAATAAACAAATACATATTTTTTAAATGTACCTTAAAATTTTATCAGAGATCTATATCAAGGCTGCATGTTTAGTCTCCAAAAGTCATCATAACATATGACATACGCCCTTATTTAGTGTTCTAACACCACTACACTCTTCAATATACCAAAGATTACCAGAGATTTTTCTCTGTCTATATTTTGTACTCAACTACATTTAATGATTTTTATTTTGTTTTATCTTACCTTACTATTAGAGAATCATTTCAATAAATTGAGAAGGTAGAAGCAAGAAATTATTTATACATAATATAATAGCTATAATACATATTATAGGTATAATATCAACACACATATATATATATACATAAACTATATATATAAACTATGTATAAAACAAATTTATATTAATGTCTTCTTAAATATGTTTATATATGTCTTGACAAGTTGCCACCACTTACAATCATTCTGGCATTTGGAAGTCCTTGAAAGTTTAGTTTATGGCCAAGAGGAAAGCCATTATTTTTCAAAATCAAAAATAGTTTTGATTTTTATTTGTAGTGAAGTGTGTGCATTGTTGTATTTTATCAAACTAATTTTCTCAGTATCGGTTGTTGTGCTTTAGAGGTGACAGTTATGAAGTCTAAACGATGTCCCATCTCCCAGACAAAACATCTATGTTGGAGTGTGGTACCTTGGAGGGCTCGAAGTCCAAAATGGAATGGGCCAGAATCAACTAGTGACTTAGGAATGATTGGAAAATGTTATTTTCCTTCAGAAGGGCAAGAATTCAGTTTAATTTACCAGGAAAGGTAATTTAGAAATAATACTACAGTGTCTATGTTCATGTATATGTAAGCAACCAAACACACACAAACACACACACACTCACACATATTAAATATATTTCTAAAAAGTAAACTAGGACAAGAATGGATGCTGTCAAATACAGTAAGATCATACATTTAGTATCCAATAGAATAGTGTCAGAGATAGAGCATAAAGGAAAATGCTGAAGTTAAATATAATGTTATAGACTAAGAACTCTTTTGCTCTAATCAACAACGAGTAGTCCAGAGATCTTCCAGTTGCTCAACCACATGACCTAAGGTGATAGAAGATTCATAGCAAACTAAAACCAGCTGGATGTACATGTAGAGTACCCACTAACTGACTGAATCCTTGAATGGATGTACAAACACAAATATATGTGTGTGTACACTGTGTGTCTGCTTCCTCTCAACTCCCCTCATTAGGTGGGATAAAGGCTCAGGCACAGGTTTAATGTAGTTGCTAGTAAATATGGTAACTATTTTCCTTTACTGAACTTACAAAAATTCTTTGAATTTTATATCAGGAACTAAATTTGTGATGGAAAATGATGTTTGATGCTGTTTAAATGCAGAGTATGTCACTTTATAAAGCATAGGACTCTTTTAAGTTATTTTTTTTAACTTCTTGACATGTGTCACAATTTGGAATTCTGCTCTCATGGGATAAATGCCAGATTACATGGTGTAGTATTTTTTATCCTCTGTACTTTCGCTGTAGAAGCATACAACATCAAAGGAAAAGCAGATCACTCACATCAGCAGAAAATGGAATAGGACTATAATATGCTGGCTTTGATCTTGCCTTCTAGTAATTATCTTGGCTACATGCATGCATTGAGAGTAAGATTTGAATTAATAAGACCAAGAAATCCTAGAAAATGTAAGAGGTATCCCTGAATATAAAGTTCGCCTATCTTCAACATGATAGATTGCAATGGAGTCTACGGAGTTGTGAGTTGTTTATTTAAAGCATTAATCCCGAAATGTTATTCTCTCTTAAACTTGTCACTGCTCTATTTAATACAGCAATCTTGGCAATTAAGACATTACCACTTATAAATCCAACTCACCTCTAGTAAAGGCTATTTAGCTAACATTCATCTGATTTCATATGTTTTCACATAACAGGACCTAAGGTAAAAATTATTAAATTTATTTTTAAAGTCATTATCAAAGCTCTGGCCACTATCACTGAAAAAGTTCAATATTGCCTTAGGAAAGATAGTGCTTTTGATATGGAAAGTAAATCAAGTCATCAACATCTGCATAGGATTTATGCAATAGAGTGAGAAGATATTATGTTCTGAGCCAGTCTTTTCATTTCCCATTTGTTTGTTTAACAGTATTTATTGCAACATTGGGTTGAGAGGATTCTATTTTTCCCCTATGTGAGTAAAAATCACCATGTCTACTGGAAGCTAAAAAGGTGGCTATGTTTCAGAAATATCAAGGGCTAACACTCTCTAGAGATTAGAACGCTTTTAGCAGCAAGATATTTCTGCAATATTTGAGGATTCAGTTCACTTTTTAACTGATTAGATACCAAGTGTGAGAAGCTTAGCACCCATCTGACACCAAATAGTAGGTGTTTTGCTTGTATAAAACTGTCTCATCAGACACTGTGTATTAACCTAACTGGAGACTGCTTCACCTACAAAAATATCAAGACTGCTATTATAAACTTGATAACTAATCTGTACCTGAAATAAACGAGAACCAATGTATTTCATTTGTATCTACTAAATGCAAGTTAAACACACATGAATAGAGCCCTAAGCTAGAATAATAGGGAAGTAAGACTCTGTTCCCTTACACATCATACAAAAGGATGTTTTAAATCTTACAAAGCAGGGGTAGAGGCCATTTGTGTAGCAAAATAACAAAGAACAAAATTCTTTGAAGAAATCTTCTCTTGGGATTGAAAATAATTCCTGATTCTCTCTAATGATTCAAACTCATTTTGTAATAAATGAGGGTTGAGAAACAGGATTTCCTTCAAAGAAAACAGTAACCACTGCTTTTATGGTTGTTGTTTTTTTTTAACTGTTGTGAATTCTATTTTGTGGTACAAGCAATAATAAAAGTATTTACTTCCTAAAAATGGTGTTTAATTAGATCTAGTGACTTTTCAAGAGGGCTGAGTATAGAAGGTACTCTTTGACTGATGTTTATATATATGTTCAGCCAGTAAAGTTGAAAATAATGAACAGTCCAGAGTTGTGATAGGAAATAATACACATTCTTCTTCCTTATCACAGACTCATATCCCTGATTTGCTCCAGTACATGTTGCAAATTTGCCTCTGTTTGATTACCTGTAAATTCAGGCGCCAAAGAGGAACCCAAGTCCAGTGAAAAGTGAGGCTTTGTTTGCACCCACCTCCTAAGTGCTGACAAGCAAGAAAATCATTCTTATAAGTATGTGCTAACTTCCCAAGTTTTATCTTTCACTATGGGTAAAATGAGACACATTGGAAGTTTACAGACCAATGGTTAGCTAAACAAAAAGAAACATCCAATCTTCAGCAATATGAAAATATCTTAAAGGAAAGATGAATCTTATCACTACTGAAGCTGAAGTGCTTAAAGAACTTGTTAAGTTAGGGGAGAAAAAGGCACGTGAGCAGGTGTACCATCAGGATCAGAAATATTCATTAAAAATAGGGCACATGTATCACTAAGTAGGCTATCTACGCAGAAATGAGTGAACCTCAGCAATCACAGTTAGCCTCTTACTGCAAAGTTCATCTGGTCTCAGTAGCTTGCAGCCCTGCCAACCAAAATTCTGAAAACTGTGTCTTTTTCCCCTCTCCCACGTCGCCAAGTTCCTTGCAGTTTTAAGTGCTGGAGAAAAGGTCACTGGAGTTAAAGCAGTGGCTGGGAGGACTTCCCATGTAAGCAAAGCCCATTCCCAGTGGCTGTTAGATGTTCGTTTTTCCAGCTGAATGAAATCCAGCAGGGACAAACTTGGACGGAGGCTCACCTCAACCCAGTCCCTTCAGCAGGGCCCGGATATTATTAAAGTCAGGTGATTTAGGGAGCAGTGTGCGTCAGCGTCCATCAGCCTGGGAAGTGCAACACACCTCTCAGATTTGGCAAGGCATTCAGCTTGGCTGTGTGTTCTTACCACTGCCTAACAGCATTTGAGCACAAGAGTTCTCTCCTTGTGCACTGAACGATTGTGGTACACTCTTCCAACAGAAGGAAATATAAGACATCCAGAGTGGTTTAGGGACACCAAACTTCCTTCTCTGATTTTCACTTGAACATAAAATATATTTAAAATGCCTAAAGTTATTTTGTACCAGAAATATACTGATTTCAATATCAGCCCCAGAGATAAAAGTAAATTATTTCAGTAATAGAACATGGTGGTGCAAAAACCCCTCAACAAACAACAGCTCCTTCATGATCTCTAAGCCTATCAATTACATTTTATTATTTCTGAGTTGTGGTATTGAAAAAAATTTAGTGTGAGGTTGTTTACAGCACTTGTCTATTTCTTCAGAATGCCTAAAACAAAGAGACTTTCCTGCAAATGACAGACTCTAATTTCCATATTCCTACAAATCTTTTTCATTTCCTAAATAAACAATAGAAATTTCTATCTGAGGTCTCTGTGACCTGATGACTCAGCCAGTAATTCAAACTCCTTGTGCCTCGTGTAGGAAACATTTTGGAGACCTGTGGATTTACGGGTCGTGCTGGAAGAAACAACCATTCCAGAAGGACAGTGGGTGAGTTTTCATTTCCACTAATCTTGTGCTATATGGGTTGATGGTTGACTCTCTTGCTTTATGTGAATAATCTGAGGAGAAATAGAACTTAGTGGAAGCTTCCAGTCCAGCGTTTATTCCTCTGACTTTGCCCACACATTTATACATTTCCCTTAAAATACAGGCTCCAGGGACATTCTATTCTGGGCTATCTAAGGATAAGGGTGTATGATTGTTTTCTTGTGGCTGCCAACCACATGGCATCATTTCATAGATATAATTATGACCCTGATTTAGGGCTTTACTACTGAAATGTTGAAGATCCCATTCCCACACCAGCTGAGATGACTTTTTGGGGAGAGGTAATTTCATCCATAATAGTCATTTAAAAAATTAAATATAAGATTAAAAGAGATTATAATTTTAAAAATTTTGAATCCTGACCTGAAGTTAAAAATAATTAATAAATACAAAAAATAGTTACCTCTCTGACCTTCAGGATGATGTTACTAAAAGATGCATGATACTAATATTAAAATCTCAAGAGATTTGTGACTCCATAAAAAAATATAACTAGAAAGTTTGAGATCAGGAATGTATGTACATGAAAAATTATATACAAGTATCTTACGTTCACTAAAAGAAAACAGAAAAGAGCAAACTAAAGAGAATAGCCATGAGAAGTTATGCATTTTGAAAGACTTATAATTAATTTTTATTTGCCAGACACAGGACGTTTTTCAGGATTTTCTTCTACAGAATTTAAGCAGAAATCCTTGTAAATTTGCTCCTTTTAGTGTGTTTTCTCGTAGATAATGTGCATAATGCCAAAATGCTTTGTTTACTTTATAAACTATAAATCTATAACTAAAATGTTTCACTAACTTTATACCCTGGGATACATATAGGTTTGTATTCTGCGTCTTTGATCCTACTATAGTTTGGAAAAAGTAACTTGAATATTTGACATGAAATAAAGGCTTTAGATGACCATTAATTAGTCTATATAACTGAATAGTTATTTCTCAGATAACCTTGAGATAACACTAGTTTTATCTGTGATAATTTTTGGCCAAAATAGTCATGGCCCTGCTGACAGTTTGCTGGCCCATTCTCTCTCTGAAAGAACCAGTCCAAATGCAAGGTTCTATCTTTGTCTTCTCTCACTCCGACCTTGGGCCTAGTATGATTGGCACTTAATAAATAAAATCTATAATTAAAATTAATACAGGGAGATCACCTCATGTAAACAATGTAAATGTATTAAACAGAAACTGAAGAAATCTTTTTCAACCAGTGTGAGTGCACTGGGTATATTCAATAAAAACAGTCAAGCAATCAAAAATAATAATACACAATTTCCATCTCTCTTGTACCTCAGTGTAGAAAATTTGTATAGGGACTTATTTCTGATAGTCAACCATTTTTTGAAATAGTTCCAGTCTGTGCACTGGAATTCTCACACAGCCCATAGGTTCTCCAGATCCTCTGAGGCGTCTGGTAATCTAAAGAGATTAATGGTATTCTCTGTAGAAAGCCCTCAACTTGCTCTGGAACTTGAGGTCAGGCTATAGTAAGGTTGTGTAAGCAAATGCTGTCTTTTTAATCTGAATATTCCTTATTCACTCTAGAGTAAACCATTAGGTAATTCCTAAAGAGTTAGGAATTTTGGTAACATTTACCAAAGAACATTTACCTTGATTCCTTTATGTCCTTTTTTTTTTTTTCACTAAATGACCTTATTTATTTATTTATTTATTTATTAAATAACACATCCATTCTGCCTTGTTGTCTTTGCAAAATAGGTCATATCCTCTTGTGAGTCCTTTCAGATTTGAATTGCTTATCTATGTGTGCTCTTAGTTTTGTGATCTTGGGTCAATTCTAGTGCTGTTCAGTTCACAAAATATTTATGTGTCACATCCTAATGCTTGGCTTCTAAGAAAAATAGGTGAAAAAGATGAATGGAGTACTTGACTTTATAGTACTTAGGGTTTAGTGAGAAACAGACAAGGAAACAAAAAATTAAAACACACTGTGATAAAAGCTATGTTGGGGATAACACAGGATTTCATGGGAGCACATCACCCAGTAGAAATCTGGAGGCTCAGCAATATCTTGTTAGAGAAAGTAGAAGTCTAATTTGAAATCTGAAGGATCAAATGAACCCTGAGGTGGGGTGAAAGGGGAGTGACTCATTGGAGGGTAGAGCAGCCTGGTTATAAAGTGAAGGGTACAGTAGATGATAAGGTAGTGCTCTAGGCAAAATATTCAGCAAAAAGCCCTAACACAACAGGAACTAAGTGTAAGAGATGAGACATCTGGAATCAAGTAATTCAGTGTCTTAAAAGCTAAGTTGAAATATTTAGACTTCAGTTAGTAGCAATGGAGAGCTACTGAAGAGAATTTTAGGAGAGTGGTGATGTGACAGGATTTGTGTTTTAGGAAAATCACTTTGACAGGGGTTTGTGTGTGTAACAGACAGGAGGAAGGCAAGACAGAGAGAAGGAAAGCAAAATAACCCTGGTCTTGCTGAAGATGGAATAATAGGGAAGGAAGAAATCTCAAGTTTACACAGGAAGTGGGACATCCTATTGTCTGGCCATGGATGGCAGAGCTAAGAATGTACAGAGATACTCAAGTCAATGCCTGAGGGCCTCTATCTTCTCAACAAAGAGCTATTATAATACACTAAGAGAGTTAAGTGTTAAATAAAGTTAAAAGATCAGGTAGATTAGAAAATGTGGGTTTGTAGCAAGAGCAGTCTTCAAAGCTGTTGTATTTTTTCCAACAGTTCACTTAGCTGCACAGGTATATAAGATGAAAAGGGTGACTCTGTACTTGATTTAGAATTGTGTTCTACAAGTGGAGGACAGAAGAGATCAAAGACGTAGGGGATTGATAGGTGTATGGTTCTCATGACCACCTGTGCCAGGGACAAACTCAAATACGTGTCGGGGCTGGAGATAAGAGCAAGTTAGCAGCGTGAAGCTACGTTAAGATTTCATAGTGATTAAGGACGGCTCTGCCTAGTTGTACTACCATCTGGCACCCTTCACATAGGTGGAGAAATGGGTAGTTTGTGGTCCCTGAACTCCTGAGCACTACAATATAAACTCAGTAGAGATGTGAGAGCAAAAGCGATTGCTCATTAGTGGAGTGAGGTATGTGGAGAAAGTTGTAGGAGGGGTAAGTAGAAAATGGAAGTAATTAGAGGTACCACTAAGTGAGAGCATGTGAGAGTCAGAATGATTATATAGTTTTGAATAAAGATGAAGGAATTAGAGTCTGATTTTTTTGATCTGATGGCATTTCTAGATGACAAATCCATGATATTCTCATGGGAATGGAGGGCTGAACTGAGTGTGTAATCTGTGCATCTGTAAGTGCATGAGTGGATGGGTGGGTGGGGTTCTCAGGGAAGATCAAAACCTGAGCATTTGAGATTTTCTGTGTGGGTGTGGATGTGTCTAGATAGTGTTTTATAAAATTTGTACTTTTGCAAATGTAGAGGAATAGGAATCAGATTTTGTAAACACCCCCCAGGGAAGGCAGGTGTATTTCTCTCTGTGTGTGATATTCCTCCAATGAACTAATAAGATTCTGTGGTCTCCGACTGCAAATCAAATTTTCTGTAGGTCCCCTCTCTGGAATAGCTGTTTGGGCCATTTGCATAAAGAGGTAATTATCCCGTCAAAGAAGAGGACAATTTTGTGTTAATAAAGGATTGTTTCTATCAAGTTAAAAAAAAAAGTTAAGAACCATAAATGTGGACAGTTGGATGGACAGCCTGTATGAGGAGTGATGTCATAGAACATGGTGCCTGGGTATCGCAAAAGGCAACACAAATCCTTAACTAGAGAGCAGTTACCAGGAAAACAGTAGGCGGCAGCTATGAGGGAAAGTAGTGTGGTGTGTGGGATAGCTCGTGTGGTCTGAAACCCATGATTAGGAAGTGAGAGAAAGCCTTTCCTACCTTTGGATCCTGTGATAAATAGTTAGTTAAAGATGAGTATAAGAGTGTTTACTACTGCATAAAGTTTCAAAATATTCCTTGTGAAGGACTGAGAGGGAGGAAAGCAGAAGCAGGGAGAGATGAAGCAAAGAAACACGGGAGAATAAAAAGGACAGGAAATAACTCCAGAGCCTAAAAGTTTCAGTAGTGACCAAGGATTATAGGAACAGGAGATGTGATGTAATTAGATTAAACGCAATTAGAAAATAGCGTTTGAAGTTAGTCAAACAAAGGAATTAAGGGAGTTCCGTCAAAGAGAATGTTTCACTTGGTAACTCGCTGTTCTAGTAACATGTCAACACACCAAAGAAACTTGAAAGACTGTTCTCAAAACACAGAGGAGAGTCTGACATTGCTTTCACATTACTTAGAAAACATAAATTAAATTTAACTGGACCCATTATGAAACCACACTGAATCCCATCATCAATAAGGAAAGACCTATTACTAGTGTAACCAAACAATAATTTTCCTGACTTCCTCATTTTTTCCTGCTTTTTTATGGCCATGGAGAAACTAGAGGAATATTTAAGAATGTTGGAATTTGGGCAAAGTGAGGGAAAACTGCAGTCCTGGTCTCAGACTCCATTTCAGCTTCCCACCATTTGCTCTGTTCTCTCTCTCTCTGTAAATAAAGAGTGAAAAAGAAGGCAGAATGAAGTGTTTTATTAGGGAAGTTATGTCTTCTTTTCCATCCCTATTCTCCTTATTCAGTAATTCTGAAGAATCAATAGAAGGAACTGAAAATCAGCCTGTGGCCTGTTCTTAGAGACCCCTAGAATGTGAAAAACAACCTATTTGAGTGAATTTTAATAATTTTTTGCTAATAAATATTTAACCATAAGCTGGGGATACTTAAAGGAAAGATCATATGAAAAAATATTCTTACTGTTATTATTTTTATTGCCTAGTATGCGTCCCTGGCTCCCAGTTGTCTTAAGGGTGGTAAGGCTGGGAAGCAGACTGCAGTCAGGACCAACTCCAAGAAAACAGTGTGCTAAGTAGAATTTAGTCCTGAGCACACAGCACCACTAGCTGGAAGGATGCTGTAGGGCAATGACAAATTCAGTTTATCTTGATTACCTGTCTTGAGAAGCATAATTTTCAGTAAAATTTGCTTTATTCTGAAATTAAATTTTGTAGTACGTGTACATGTATATGGGTATCCTTGTGAGTATGGGAACATTGAAGGTAGTTCTACCGTATATCTTGCGAGTCAAATTTTTATGACATTATCACAAAGCAAGAACACCTTCCCTCCTTCTAATGGTGGCTATGTTTTGCCATTAAATTGAAACATTGCATTTGATTATATAGAACAACAATGTCTCTCAGTGGCTTTTTTTTTTTCATTAAACGTCTTATGTAAATTGATCTTTTTAAAAATTTTTTTTTTATTTATTATTTTTTTTGGCCGTGCTGGGTCTTGGCTGCTGTGCCCGGGCTTTCTCTAGTTGCAGTGAGCGGGGGTTACTCTTCCTTGTGGTGCATGGGCTTCTCATTGTGGTGGCTCCTCTTGTGGTGGAGCATGGGCTCTAGACACGCAGGCTTCAGTAGTTGCAGCACGTGGGCTCAGTAGTTGTGGCACAAGTGCTTAGTTGCCCCGTGGCATATGGGATCTTCCCCGGACCAGGTATCGAACCTGTGTCCCCTGCATTGGCAGGTGGATTCTTAACCACTGGACCACCAGGGAAGTCCTAAATTGATCTTTATACAAATGAGAATAGCAATGGCACACAACTCTGCCTTTCAATGCTAGAAGCTTTTGTCCATTGAAGCAATTATAATGAGAGCATTTTAAGAGTTAAAAAGCACTTTAAACTGTAATAGAGAGTAACATTTAGGGAACTTCTAATGTGTAAGTAGGTGCTGAACTATATATTTGTGTTACAACTTTTTATCTAATGATCTTTTACATATGTGTATATATATATATATATATATATATATATATACTTTAATAAACATTTCTTAAACTCTTCAGTCTAGAAGAGGTCTCCTTTATCTAATTTCCTCTTCTGGGATTCATAAGAGACTAAACAAGTAATTCTCACAATTACTAACATTCTCAGACTAGGAAATCCAACAAGCTCTCAGGATAGCCGATTTCAGTGTTTAACAGCATGTGTATTGAGTATTTCTGTATTTTCTTTAGTCAGCGTGTTTAAGTAAATCTGTGTCTTGTTGCTTATTTCACTATGGATGTTGTGAATAACAAGACAGACAAATAAAAACAACTCCATCTTTCCTTCACACTCTGAACTTCACACTTGCTCTGTCTCATTAAATTCTTTGTAATGATTCTTTGTCATTTGAGATTTCCTTCTCTAAAGAGGCTCCATTATTCCTAAGAAAGATTTAAGTAAAACAAATGGAATGGAATGGTACACATAGATAAGAAGCTCACGTATAACTAATTTTTCTCTCTTCATCAAATAGTGGATCCTAGTACTTCAAAATAAGATAGAATTGCAAGATGACAAGACTCACCATAATATTCATATCCCATTTTCTTTTCTTATATAGACCCAATAAATATCATCTTATGCCTTATCCTGTCATCATGATTTACATATCATGTATGAAATATTTTTCCTAGTGTCTCATGTGTAAAATAATAAACACTTTGGAATTTTGATTGAAAACAACTGAACAAAAAGTTAACAATGTTATATTTTTGTTTTTATATGTTTTCAGGAGAAAATTTTAAAGTACTGTATTACAGATTATGAAGTATTTCCCTAAACCATCAGTCTATTACTTGGTACCAGTTGCAGTTTAAAAACACTAAGCCAAGAAACAGCCATTCATAAACTTTATTTATTGTAAGAGTCAAGTGTATGCATAATGTTCTAGGCAAATTTGCCATAAGAGTGAGCTTAAACCAGTTCAGATCTACTGGCAGAATAACTAGGTAGTCACTTCAGTCAGTCATAGTTATGCCATTTTCCCCACAAACTGGAATAGTACTGGTACCAGAGCACTCCATGTACCTGGGGTAGAGAGTGGAAATAGGAGAAAACCAGAAGGAGAAAAAAACTGAAGGACAGTTAACTTTAGTTAACAGTTAACTACTCCATCATATTTTCACTACCTTTCCCTCTCCAGCTTCCACCATCCCACTTTACGAGTCAGCAGACAATAAAACGCAGCCAGAAAAATGTTACTTTAATTATCTGATCTATTAAGACCAAAAATTATTTTATTTTTGTATAAATAAGTATATATATCTTGTAATTTCAGAACTAGAGAATTAATATAGTGAAATTGTCATAGGATATTTATTTTTAAATATTTTTCTGAGTGGAAGAGGATATATGAGTAAGAGCAATATATATGTTCAAATATTCAGTTAAATGGATTATAACCTGTCTAACCAATTGGAAAGGATTTCTCCCAGTGACTGACTGTGTGTCCTCAGGCATGTTACATAAATTTCTGTACCTAAATTTCCTCATCTATAAAATGAAGATATTAATATTTCATAGTATTTTGAGAAATGTTATATAGTTTTTGTAAAGTCAATTCACAAATTCAGAATAATGTTTGTTCTGCAATAAGAACTCAGTAGGATTAACTGTTACTATTAGAATCTATTCCTTTGAGATTCACAATTCTACAAGTATCCTTAAATTGTCTAATGATACTGTGATGCAATCATTTCAGTGGGTTCAGACTTTCTTGGTCAATAAAATATTTCCTCATTTGGAAACCTATCTCACTATTTTAATATCCATCTTAAATTATTTTTGTATATAAAAACTTGTTTTCTGTTCCCAATTTGTGGCATGCTTATCCACACAGCTGCCATCTTGGAGTCATAGCAGTTAGGTTGATAGCTAGTGCTATTTTTATGCTCTTTGGACTTTCTATATTTTTGTCCAACCTAAAGATTTTAAGTTGTTGATAGCAATACAACTACCTATGTCAGGGTCCATATTTTGAATACAACCCACAAATAAACTGATATGAACTAGAGACCAGCTCACTGGTTTAATGAACTAGATTTTCACTGAAGAAACTGTTACCGACCTCAGATTGGGCTGCTCACCGCTCAAAAGCCAATACTCAAGAGACAGCTGGTGGTTGGAAAAGGAAAGTTTGCTCATTCAGGAGACCAGCAACCTGGGGAGAAGGTGGACTCATGTCCAAGAACCAACTCCAGTGATTCTGCTTGGCCACGAATGTTTTTTTAAGGGAATAGTGGAGAATAATCTCAGTTAATCATTGATGTAGGGGACCAGATTCTTTGCCATCTTCCCTTGTGTGCAAGTTTGTTGACTTCTTGTGATCTTTCTTTAGATACTATCTTGTTCACACAGTCTGCCCATGGGATTACTGAAGGGGGAGCTGGGGAAGAGATCTAGTCACCCATTAACTATTTATTCTTCACTCCTACTTCTTCAACCTAAGAAAAGAATCAACAGGTTAGACAAGGCATTGTGTGATCAAAAGATTTGAGAGGTATGCTTAGGCTGGAGATTAGTGAAGCATGGGGGTACTTGGTGTAAATGTTAAGTTAAAATATAGCTTTGCTAAAGTGACAAAGGACCTCCTGCAAAGAGTTGCTTCCTGCAAAGAGCTGCTTACAAAATCTGAGTTCCCAAATATGAGTCTTGTTTCTTCCAATCAACCTCATTCTAACTGTCACCTACCCCCACTTTAGTCTTTCACGTCTACCTCCTTCAAACACATATCAACACCCTCCACACATAGAGTGTGGTGTGATCAATGGTTCCCATTCACAATACCAGTCAGGGCATGTTTCAGATTGGTTTATGTGAGAGGAGAAGTTGGCTAGTCATCTGCCTATATATAGTCAACCATGTCTAATAAATTCCAGGGACTTCTACCACCAAAGGTAATAAAGAAATAACACATTATATAAATGTATTATATTATCTGTCTCCTGGCAGAAAATCAGATCACAGTAATTTCTTAAGAATTATGAATGGAATGGATCAGGGACAACCTTCATTGTCTTTTATAGTCATTTAACCACCTCGAAACTTCACTGGAATCTTCCCATGTGCGTGGGTGTCCTGCCCAACAGTCTTCCTCTGTATTTATGAGTTAATTAATTTATTTGTTATATTTTATTTTGGCGCTCCCTTTGAAAATGAGAATGTATAACAACGTGATGCATTTGGCCTGCTCTGGTTAAAGTTAAATACTGCCTTTTTAATTTTCACTTCCAGTAGAATAGGTGTGACAGATGACATAGTAATTTTTCTATTTCTTCATGTTCATAAAACATTGATAATATGATTTTTACCTTCCCTTTGTTCTCAATTAAATGAAATGCTCCAATACAATTAATGTGCTCTTGCAATTTCGGTTTTCTTTAGAGGTTTCTCTTGTCTCTGATTAACAGCATTTTCCATCCATTCTGAGAACCCCCGACTGCTATTCAGAATGTTCCATTATGCCTGCCAGCTATAAATACAATTGTGAACCAATATCATTTTAATTGTTTCACTAATAACTTGTTTTAAATGATTCAACAGTCATCAGGAAAGATAAGTGCTCTTGTACCCTGCAGGCTTATGGGCCTGATGGTATGAGGCAATGCACAGCGCTGTATCAGAATAATGAAACCATGTGCAGAAGATAATGACAAAGCACTCACATTGCTGTAAAGATAAATGAAAACAGTAGATCTTCTTTCCTCAGTAATATAACATCCATTTCTAGCTCCCATTTCAATCATTAGACCTTCTAAACAGATTAATGCACAGATACACATATGCAACATGTTCCATTGCAATAGCCATATGCTCCCCTTTTTCCAGGAGACTGT
The DNA here is from genome assembly GCF_039906515.1 of Pseudorca crassidens. Lineage (NCBI taxonomy): Eukaryota > Metazoa > Chordata > Mammalia > Artiodactyla > Delphinidae > Pseudorca > Pseudorca crassidens. The sequence goes on along the minus strand of NC_090312.1, from coordinate 64,094,204 downwards.
GAATGATGGAGTTAACGAGCTTTACAAATGCTCTTGTTAATTAACAAAAATTGTTACTTTCTCATTTGAGGGGGGCTTTATAAATTAGACTTAATTACACCAGATAATTGCAACTGCCAAGCACGGGGCAGCTCCTTCTCATTCTGTTCTTTCAGTGGCAAATCAACAATTGCAACCCTTGCCTATTTGTGTAGATGAATTTAATAAGCAAACAGCCCTTTTATGTTAATGGTTTACCGGCATTCATGGGCCTGGCAGGAGAAATGTGCTGGGGGAGGGTTTGCTAATGGCAGCACATAATCACATTAATTAAAATATAACTGCCATTTAAAGATTTGTAGTGTGGAATTAGAACATGTTGGGAACTGAGAAAATCAAGCTAGAGTGCATATTAGAACCATTACTCTGTGCTCCCTGCACAGCAGTCAGCAACCTCATGTGTCATAAATGTAATTTATGAGTGCTATTTGCTTTGAAATATATGTTTTTAGTTCACTCATTAGAATGTAAAAATTTGCAGTGTCTGCTTCAGGAGGTTCAAAATAAATTCACTAAAAGCTGAGACCTATGATCTGCTTTTAATGTATCCCTCAACCATGATTTTTTTTAATTATGACTTTTATAATGTCTTCAAGTAAAATGGTCTCCTTTTCTGAAGACGAATTTGAGTAGTCTCCATGCTACTATAAACTGGGTACTTTTAGCTCCATTTCTCTAATTCAGTGTAATTTTTATTGAGACTTTAATAAATATCGTCCTTAATTTTGCTGCTTTGTTCTAGAGAAGGTCAGTGGAAACGGCTAAATGCTTTAAAGTTGGGCACATGCAGAGAAGATAGTTGGGAAAATTTCTTGTAAAGCTTTTCATTAGTCTATCCCTGAGATCCACTCATTAGTTTTAAGACTATCCTTGATCTAAATCAGACCCATTTATACTGCACCTACAAAGAAGCTATGAATGTTCAAACCCTGTATAAATCGCCAAGGGGCCATGGCAATACCTAGGAGAACAATGCTTAATTGATTCTTAATAACCTCAAAAGGATTCTAGTTTCAGGAACCATCCAACTGTGACCAAATACCACTTTATCAAAGCCTTAAACCTTCAACAATGTACAAATTGACAATGAATTTTTATGCCCTTTTGTTCAACCAACCCATAAAGTCCCCAAATTCTAGAATTAAAATTTGAGCCTTCTAAGTAGAGGGAATTGACTGAAATACAGTGTGTATGACTCTGGCAGGCTCCGCATTGCTATTTTCATAAACTGCTTGGACAGCTTTCCAACACCAGTAACTTGAGTATGTTACAGCTACAGAAATGAATGCTGTGCCTGCCCCAGAAAACCGACAGCCCAGCCACACTAATGAGGGATTTTTCATGTGGAGTCCAGTGCCATAGCTGATATTGTTTCTCAAGCTAAACCTTTGTTTCACTGAGGAAGCAAGGCTTCTTGGAGCCAAGGATGACTGCCCCTGAATCTTCAGCCCTGTAAGCTTTCAATACGTTCGTTAGGTGTAAAGGTAGAAAGCAGGCCAATTCTGGCAGATTTTCAGGTAGAATAAGATAAGACATTAAAAATGCATTAAGGCTATGATACTGTCCCAATGATTAGGGCTTGATTTCTACTTGAGGTGCTGTGTTGCAATTTTCTCTCCACATTTTCTTACTTAGTTCCTTTAAACTATTGGCATGTCATTTCAGGGTGGATAGTTGGGTTGGGGAAGCAGTTTCTGCCTACAAAACATTTTTTTTTTATGTTTCTCTTGTTCTTTATGTGTAGATCTTGATTTAATTCATATCTGTGACCTCTAGAAGAATTATATATACTGAAATGTCATTTCTAGTTTGCAGGGAAGTTAGAATGGTAGTCATAGAATTTACATCTGGAATGATGCCCAAGGGTGAGCCAGTGTGACCATTTAACTAATTAGGAAATTGAGATTCACCTCAAATCATGAAGTGGTTGGTCTGAAATTACATAATGAATGAATGTAAAGCTGTGGGAAACCTGAGAGAAATACCTGGATCTTTTGATTTTTCACCAAATTTATTTGCCAAAACAGTTCCTATGTTCTACTAGAAAAATGAGGAATATCTCTTTTGATTTTTTGTTGGTTGGTTGCTTTTGCTGTCAGTTTGACTTACTTCATTTAATAAACATCTATTGTTAGACCCTTGACTAAGCACTGAAAGTTCAAATATGAAAAAGACATGGCCTGAGCACTGAAGTAGCCCAGGTTGATGGGAGAGAAAGAACACAAAAATAGTTATATTTAATCTCATACGGGAAGTCCTGAGATAGAAATGTGTGCTGGCTTATTAGGAATGTAGAGAGGTACTTAAGCATCCAAGGAGAAAGGAAGCACATATTTGATTAAAAAAAAAAAAAAAAAAAAGGATGTATGGAACAGAATGATGTGTGCAGAAAAATATACATACTTTTGTACCACCAAGGACTCTACTGGGAAGCAAGGGTATGGCAGGAGATGAACCATAAGGGGCTACATCCCATGCTTTATGTGGGGCATCGGATCAGAGGATGGAAGGCCTTTAACAAGTTCTCCACATAAGGGTGACATGTCAGATTTGGATATTAGGTTGATCATCATGTGATAATTCAGGGGACAGATTACTGGGACAAAACCTGAGACAGAGAAACAAGTCAGGAAGCTGGTGTAAGAGCACAAACACTTGCAAAAGATCTACATGTGAGGAATGAGGAGAGAATAATGTACGATGTTTCCTGGGCTTCTGATGTAGAAGCTGGCTTTATGGTGTTTCTAACTGATCCTTTCCCTTACTTACTTTGACTTCTGCTTTACTTTGAAGATGCAAGAGCTTCAGTTTCGATATAGTACTTTGAAGGCAGTATAGAATAGAAGTTAAGTGACAGTGGAGTGAAATGAATCTGAATTGAGGTCCTGGATCTATTATTTTACTTGCTAACTGTGATATTACTTTACGATATTACTTCACTTGTTGGCTATGTTACTTTGAGCAAGATATTAACCACTCTCAGACTGAGTTTCTGAATTTGTAAAATGGTGTTTTTATGCAAAAATAATAATGCAATCAATGAGCTGATTTAGAAAGTGCTTAGCACAGTGCCTGGAACATAGTAAGTAATCAAAAATGGTGTCTGGTATTACTGTTGCTTACTAAGAAATGAAGTTAAGGAAACTTCAGATAAAATTGAACCTTTCAATACAAGCATCTCTACTCTTGGGATCATGAGTGATCCTGCTCTTGTCTCCCTTAGCAAAGGGTGTCATGTTGGCATACAACAGGTACTTGGGAAAATTTGTCCAATATATGCAAAAATGAATGAATGTCCCTATCCATCCTCCTCCAGTTAAAGAGGACTCCAACTTGCTGTTAGTCATGTATTTAAACAGAAAGAAAATTCTACCTGCAACATTGCATGCTCCACTAAATGTTAAATGAAAAGGCAGAGTTTCCAGTAATGAGATTGGGGAATGCCATCACTCCACAGGCACCGAAGCCAGGTTCATTGCAATTCAGCACTATAGCAAGGGGACTTGAGATGCTTAATTTAGTACTATCATTATTGTTTTTATATGAAAAGAGACTTAGAATTGGAAATAGCCACTCACCAGCTTTCCTGGAGTGCCCTTATTCCCGGAATGGGTAAGTGGTTTCTTTGGGCCCTCATTGACATGTAAGTCTTCACATACCAACTTTCTATGGTACAGATACCTGGCAACTGATTACAGCTGTCAGACTGGAAAGGTGAGGATTATTTTCCTAATTCTAAGTATAAAGATGAGGCTGAGTCACTAAAAGCTTGCTTTCCATTTAAAAAAGAAATTTTGGAACCAAAGATAGAGAGCTTCTGGAGAACCAATTTCTGCCTTAGTTCTAACCTTCACACTATTTCCAAGAAATGTTTTCAAATGGTTGGGCAAGTAGGCAATATTTTTTAATGGAATCACTATGTTTTAATTGGGCAGCCCCTTTGTGCATAACATAATAATACAATAGGAAGCACTGCAGCCTATTAGATATTACATCACCCGTGATATAATATTGAAACAACACCAGCAGAACAAATCAGAACAAAGCATCAACTGAAAAAGGAAAATGATGCAGAAATTTTACAGAATGCTCTGGGTCAATTAAAGTATACGTGACATGGTTGTAAGATATCTGGTTCCTTAGAAAATAGACAAAACATCAAGGTCTTCACTTAATGTCTTGAATGACCATCTGAAAATATGAGAATGCCATATGGCAGCAGATTTCACTGCCATGGCTAAAGGACAATCTATAGCACTGACTCTGACAGCTTCAAGTTATGGCACCTTTCCAAACTTGGCAGTGCTTACAGAATTCTGATTCAACTAGAAATAAAATGACCTGGATGAACACTTGACCCAAGACCAAGTGTCAAGAGATGAAGAGTAATGTCTGCCTAATATTATACTTCACGCTGCTCACACACAAACACACATATATGCCTTTTGGTTTCCTTATGTTGTGATTCCATATTATTTCGTTAATCCTCCCTTATTTAATGATACACGTGTTTGTCTGCAGCTCTATCTCTGTTCATGGATCATCTATCATCTATCATCTATCTATCATCTATCTATCGATATCCATGATACTTTGTCATTTCCTTGATCATTAGAACATTGGAAGAGTGCCTGGAGCATCACAGAAACTCTATAAAGAATATTGTATGTTTAACAAAGGGGTTTTATCTATACAGTTGAATGTTTTGAGATATGGCTGGTCTGGTTAAAAGATGTAGATGGATGGCAGGTAAAGTAACATGTTCTATGAGCAATAAAACTACTCAAAAACTTCCATTTTCAGATTGTGGACTGAATCCATGCTTTTAGTTTTTCATTTGTGTTCTAGATCTTTAGAAATGTTTGATATGGTACTTAGTTTATGAATCATAACTGGGCAGAAAAATAAGAAAATTACCTCTTAATTTAATAGAAAATAGTATGAAGATTCCTACTAGGTATGTAGAAGACAAGATCAGATTGAAACTTTTGACAAATGTAATAAAAGTTGAAAACCAGTCTCTGTCTGTTTCAAATAGAAACAAACAGAAAATAACTGTCAAAAATATTTACAATCTAAAGTGTGATGTTAGATCTTGCATGAAGAACATGCTAAGAAATTATAAAATGTGTTCTGCCTTGCATGAAGAACATGGTAAGAAATTATAAAATGTGTTCTGCCATCTGTTGCTTGTCACCGTCTTACAGTGAGAATTGATGTGGAAGAGCCCTCCAGAGGAGAATCCCTTGGAAATACTGATCAGGGTCCCTATGAGAGAAGGAGGGGTTTTGGAAGGAAGAGCACAGTGCACACCAAAAGCTATCTCTAAAGCACTCAGAAAGATTGGATTGATGTGCTCTGGAACTTGAGACGTGCAGACAGGTGTTTAACTTCTACAATAGAATTTTCATGACGATTGACTGAGTTGGCAGAGAAAAGAGGAAGAATGTTAAGAGAAAGCTACTGTCTACAGATGACCAGTTTCCCTGGGAACCAGATGTGGGCTGATGAGGGAGTTTCTAGAGTTGCCCGCAAAGGGAAATTGCCCAAGAAGAACCATTTGAAAACTATAAACGATCCCAAACAAAAGGATAGGTTGTCAAAAGCCCAGGGGAGAGGAGAAATTTCAAGAGGCCAGCTAAAGGAGATTTCTGTCCCATAGTCCTAGGAACTGCAGCTCAAGGTCTCTAAAGAAGGTGCAAATGCTAGTTAGAAAAGGAAAGGTCATTTTGGGAACTGTATAACACCCAGAAGGTGGGACTTCCCACATGCTGCAACTAAGAGCCCGCATGCCACAGCAAAGATCCCACAAGCCAAAACTTAGACCCAGAGCAGCCAAAATAAATAAATAAATAAATAAATAAATAAATAAAGATAAATATTAAAACAAAATTTGTCTCCTTTAAAAATAAATCAGAAGATTTCATTGCTAGAACCTGTATCTGTAGGAGCCAAGACAATCTAGGTTAGAGCATAACAGAAAATTTAATTGGTTTAGAGTTTGATAATGGTCATGTCATTATTAGTTCAGTTTAGGTTTTTTATTACCTGGACACAAAGAATTATTTTATTATGCAAAAATAACAAAAAAAAATGCTGTAGAACCTCACTGAGATTTCATATGAGAGGCAGGACTGAGTTAGTCCACTGAGCAGACCTGAAGGGGAAGTTAGTGGGAGAATTCACAAATTCACACACTTGGATTCTGATTGTGCCCTTTACCATCCAGTTTATGTCAGATTGTTCATAGATTCATGGGAAAACAATGTTGTAAAAAGAGGATGCTTGCCTACAGGTGATAGAGTCTGAGCATAAAAAAGGAATCCAGGGGCAATTAACATGAATATGAGATGCAGTCCTGCAGCAGAGAAAACTCTGTGGGTAGTCTTTTGTGTGTATGTGTGCACAGGCACACACGTAGGCACACGTGCACGCGCACACACACACGCACGCACACCAATGACCAGGAAGATCTGACAAGGCAGTGGGTATAGGAGACTGTGTGGAACAAGAGACCGTGGCCTGGGATGCTAATGATGTCCAGGAAGAACCCACACCCAGAGGACTAGCCACCCAGGCATTCCCCCGAGAACATGCCTCCCTCCTCCATTCTTCTCTCTCACTGTAAACAAGCCAGAATATCATCCGTGACAGAACACTATATCTCAACCTCCAAGCAGTCATTCACAGCAGACTCAGGGGAGAGTCTAAGATGGACCCACTACTGATGAACACGAAATACTTGAGGAAACCCAACATCATTAAAAAGGTGCACCATTAGACAGTATATTTATTATCAGATAGAAAAAAGTCAATAGAATTGTTACAACTGGTTATAAAATGAACATATTTATTTTTATGAGAGACACCTGCATTCATTCAAAAAATATACATATTATAAAAATTAAATGTTATTTATATTTAATACAAAAGAAATAGCAGATGAAATAAATAGACTTGTTATAGCTGAAGAGAAAATTACTAAGGAAGAGTTGGGTAGAGAATTTCCAGAATAATAGCATACTTAAAGTAATTAAATACATGAATGAAGAAAATATAAGGGATATATAGGGTTGATCCAGAATTTGGGATATATTTCTATTAGAGTCAATATTAGGCTAGAAAAAAATATTCTACAAATTTCAGTGGCTTAGAACATTGAGATTTTACTTCTTAGCCTCACAAATCAGCTGTATGTCCAGGTTATTCTCCAGAACAATGCTCCATCATGTGCCAACTTAGTGGTATAAAGGAAGTCATCATCATAATGGCACCAGACACTACCTGATCAGTGCTTCCACTGCACAGTTCATTGACCATGGAATGGAAGCCCATTGTCTCCACTGCACAGTTCAAGCAAGGTACGTGGCCAAGTCTAGTTTCAAGGAGTGAAACAATGTAATCCTTGCTGTATCTGAAAGGAGAAGAATCACTACAATGTCCAGATGGGCAAGAGAGGATGGACAAGAAGTGATATTCAAATAAATAAGGAAGGAGAATTTCTCAGACATGCATTTGTGTTCACATGGAAAGTCTTCACTAAAGGGCATACTATACACCTGCAATTATTTTTTTTAGTGAAGTATAGTTGATGTTCAATATTATATAAGTTACAGCTGTACAATGTAGTGATTCACAATTTTTAAAGGTTAACTCCATTTATAGTTATTACAAAACATTGGCCATATTCTCCGTGTTGTACAATATATCCTTGTAGCTTATTTTATACATAATAGTTTCTACCTCTGAATCCCCTACCCCTCTATTGCTCCATCTATCACTGTTTTGTATACTAGGTGTCAAAAGTGTTTTAACAGCCTTGACATCTTGACATTTACATTCTTATAAAAGAAAACAAATAAAATTGGCAAGTAGTTGAAAAGTTTGACTGAAGAAAAAAAAAAAGCCTAAATAGCAAATAATTTTAAAATAAAATACAGGTTTATAAAAAACAATTAAAAATTTATAGAGAATACTACACAAAATTGTTTACCAATTTTTGAAAATTATTACTGAAAATTATTGATGAAAAATATAAATTTCCAATCCACTTAAGGACAAGTATAAAATCTGAATATACTCAAGTCAAAACAGAAAGTGAAATGCAGCCAGAAGGTAGAGATCTACATGACTTTTCTCAATGGTTTATCAAACAAAATAACTTTCCCTATTTTTCTGTATTCTTAAACTGTTCACATATCATTAAATTATTTATGACAATTTTAAGAATTAACTTCAAAACCTTATGGATGAGAAGTTCATGGATGATAAGTTCTTTTATTTCATACATAGCCTGTTCAGAGTTTTTACTATATTCTTGAAATAGTAGTTTATTTTTTTAATTATTTTATTGAATGAAAGATTCTTTAAATTAGACAGTGCTTTACAATTTTCAAAAGTTTCACACAGATGATTTCATATAATTCCAATAACCCTTAGTTTATTTTTATATTCTCCAGGTAATTTTGCATTTAATTGAAATGTTTATATCAAGTTGTATATATAGTCTCTTAAATGAAAAAGATTTGTTTCTCATATAATCTGCTTCATGTCTAGTTTTTATATTTGTATTTATTCTTTTCTCTTGATTAGCTTTGTGAAGGGCTACATTGGCTATATTTTATTACAGTTTAAATTATAACTTTCTCTTACTTGTGTCTATTTGTCAACAGTACTCTTCCTACTATTGTTTGTTTCTCCTTTCAGCACAATTATTTACTTTCTTTTGTGTTCTTAGCTTTATTTGTAGATAATTAATAATTTCTTGAATGAAATAATCATTTTCACTCTATTTTTAAAGTAATTCAATTATTTAAAGCTTTCTGTTTCCAAATTAAACCTTTAAACCTATTTTATATTCTAAGATTTACAGCATTCTTTTTTCCTTCTTAATATTTCAATTTTGCTTTTAAATTTCACCTGGCAGTTATGATGGTAACATTTTTTTTTTTTAATTTTCAGGTTATCTAGTTACCATCTTTTAAAAAGATGATCTTTTGATCATTTACATTCTTCCATTGTGATCAAATAATGAAAATTATGATAATTTGACTTTTTTAACTGAAAAGAAGTTATTCTTAAGGCCTAGAATATAGCAACTTTGTAAAAGATGTATGGACAAATAAGTATTCTCAGACTATGAATGCTCGGTTTGAAGTATTATAGACATTATTTTAAACTATATATCTATCTTCTTTTTTTTCCTTTATTTTTTAGCATCTTCATTGGAGTATAATTGCTTTAAAATGGTGTGCTGGTTTCTGCTGTATAACAAAGTGAATCAGCTATACATATACATATATCCCCATATCACCTCCCTCTTGCATCTCACTCCCATCCTCTCTATCCAACCCCTCTAGGTGGTCACAAAGCACTGAGCTATCTCTCTGTGCTATGCAGCTGCTTCCCACTAGCTATCTATTTTACATTTGGTAGTGTATATATGTCTCTCTCAATTCGTTCCAGCCCTTCCCCCTCCCCATGTCCTCAAGTCCATTCTTTACGTCTGTGTCTTTATTTGTGTCCTGCCCCCAGGTTATTAAGAGACTTTTTTTTTTTTTACATTCCATATATGTGTGTTAGCATATGGTATTTGTATTTTTCTTTCTGACTTACTCCACTCTATATGACAGTCTCTAAGTCCATCCATCTCACTGCAAAAAAACTCAATTTCAATTCTTTTTATGGCTGAGTAATATTCCATTGTATATATGTGACACATCTTCTTTATCCATTTATCTGTTGATGGACACTTAGGTTGCTTCCATGTCCTGGCTATTTTAAATAGAGCTGCAATGAATATTGTGGTACATGACTCTTTTTGAATTATGGTTTTCTCAGGGTATATGCCCAATAGTGGGATTGCTGGGTAGTATGGTAGTTCTATTTTTAGTTTTCTAAGGAACCTCCAGACTGTTCTCCATAGTGGCTGTATCAATTAGTATTCCCACCAACAGTGCAAGAGTGTTTCCTTTTCTCCACACCCTCTCCATCATTTATTGTTTGTAGATTTTTTGATAATGGCCATTCTGACTGATGTGAGGTGATACTTCATTGTAGTTTTCATTTGCATTTCTCTAATGATTAGTGATGTTGAGCATCCTTTCATGTGTTTGTTAGCAAACCGCTTGTCTTCTTTGGAGAAATGTCGATTTAGGTCTTCTGCCCAGTTTTGGATTGGGTTGTATGTTTTTTTGATACTGAGCTGCATGAGTTGCTTGTATGTTTTGGAGATTAATCCTTTGTCAGTTGCTTCATCTGCAAATAATTTCTCTCAGCTTGTGGGTTGTCTTTTCGCCTTGTTTATGGTTTCCTTTGCTATGCAAAAGCTTTGAAGTTTCATTAGGTCCCATTTGTTTATTTTTGTTTTTATTTCCATTTCTCTAGGAGGTGGGTCAAAAAGGATCTTGCTGTGATTTACGTCATCAATAGTTCTGCCTATGTTTTCTTATAAGAGTTGTATAGTGTCTGGCCTTACATTTAAGTTTTTAATCCATTTTGAGTTTATTTTTGTGAATGGTGTTAGGGAATGTTCTAATTTCATTCTTTTACATGTAGCTGTCCAGTTTTCCCAGCACCACGTATTGAAGAGGCTGTCTTTTCTCCATTGTATATTCTCACCTCCTTTATCAAAAATAAGGTGACCGTATGTACGTGGGTAAATCTCTGGGCTTTCTATGCTGTTCCATTGATCTATATTTCTATTTTTGTTCCAGTACCACACTGTCTTGATTACGGCAGCTTTGTAGTATCATCTGAAGTCTGGGAGCCTGATTCCTCTAGCTCCGTTTTTCTTTCTCAAGATTGCTTTGGCTATTCAGGGTCTTTTGTGTTTCTATACAAATTGTGAAATTTTTTGTTCTACTTCAGTGAAAAATGCCATTGGTTGTTTCATAGGGATTGCATTGAATCTGTATACTGCTTTGGGCAGTATAGTCATTTTCACAATGTTCATTCTTTCAATCCAAGAACATGGTATATCTCTCCATATGTTTGTATCAGCTTTAATTTCTTTCACCAGTGTCTTATAGTTTTCTGCATACAGGTCTTTTATCTCCTTAGGTAGGTTTATTCCTAGGTATTTTATTCTTTTTGTTGCAGTGGTAAATAGGAGTGTTTCCTTAATTTCTCTTTCAGATTTTTCATCATTAGAGGCTAGGAATGCAAGAGATTTTTGTGCATTAATTTTGTATCCTGCTAATTTACCAAATTCATTGATGAGCTTTAGTAGTTTTCTGATAACATCTTTAGGATTCTCTATTTATAGTATCATGTCATCTGCAAACAGTGAGAGCTTTTCTTCTTTTCCTATTTGGATTCCTTTCATTTCTATTTCCTCTCTGATTGCTGTGGCTAAAACTTCCAAAAGTATGTTGAATAATAGTGGTGACAGTGGACAATCTTGTCTTTTTCCTGATCTTAGTGGAAATGGTTTCAGTTTTTCACCATTGAGAATGATGTTGGCTGTGGGTTTGTCATATATGGCCTTTATTATGTTGAGGTAAGCATCCTCTATGTCTACTTTCTGGAGGGTTTTTATCATAAATGGGTTTTGAATTTTTTCAAAAGCTTTTTCTGCATCTATTAAGATGATCATATGGCTTTTCTTCTTCAATTTGTTAACATGGTTTATCACTGATTGATTTGTATATATTGAAGAATCCTTGCATTCCTGGGATAAGCCCTACTTGATCATAGTGGATGATATTTTTGATGTGCTGTTGGATTCTGTTTGCTAGTATTTTGTTATGATTTTTACATCTATGTTCATCAGTGATATTGGCCTGTAGTTTTCTTTCTTTGTGACATCTTTATCTGGTTTTCATATCAGTATGATGGTGACATTCTAGAATGAGTTTGGGAGTGTTCCTCCCTCTGCTATATTTTGGAAGTGTTTGAGAAGGATAGGTGTTAACTCTTCTCTAAATGTTTGATAGAATTTGCCTGTGAAGCCATCTGGCCCTGGGCTTTTGTTTGTTGGAAGATTTTTAATCACAGTCTCCAATTCAGTGCTTGTGATTGACCTGTTTACATTTTCATTTTCTTTGTGGTTCAGTCTCCAAAAGTTGTGCTTTTCCAAGAATTTGTCCATTTCTTCCAGGTTGTCCAATTTATTGGCATATAGTTGCTTGTAGTAATCTCCCATGATCCTTTGTATTTCTGCAGTGTCAGTTGTTACTTCTCCTTTTTCATTTCTAATTCTATTGATTTGAGTGTTCTTGTTTTTCTTGTTGAGTCTGGCTAATAGTTTATCAATTTTGTTTATCTTCTCAAATAAGCAGCTTTTAGTTTTATTGATCTTTGTTACTGTTTCCTTCATTTCTTTAACATTTATTTCTGATCTGATCTTTATGATTTCTTTCTTCCTGCTAACTTTGGGCTTTTTTGTTCCTCTTTCTCTATTTGCTTTAGGTGCAAGGTTAGGTTGTTTATTTGAGATGTTTCTTGTTCCTTGAGGCAGCACTGTATTGCTACAAACTTCCCTCTTAGAACTGCTCTTGCGGCATCCCATAGGTTTTGGGTCTTCGTGTTTTCATTGTCATTTGTTTCTAGGTATTTTTTAATTTACTCTTTGGTTCCTTCAGTGATCTCTTGGTTATTAAGTAGTGTATTGTTTAGCCTCCATGTTTTTGCATTTTTTACAGATTTTTTTCCTGAAATTGATATCTATTCTCATAGTGTTGTGGCGGAAAAGATACTTGATACAATTTTAATTTTCCTAAATTTATCAAGCCTTGATTTATGACCCAAGATATGATCTGTCCTGGAGAATGTTCCATGAGGCTTGAGAAGAATGTGTATTCTGTTGTTTTTGGATGGAATGTCCTATAAATATCAATTAAGTCCATCTTGTTTAATACATCATTTAACGCTTGTGTTTCCTTATTTATTTTCATTTTGGATGATCTTTCCATTGGTGAAATTGGGGTGCTAAAGTCATCTACTATGATTGTGTTACTGTTGATTTCCCCTTTTATGACTGTTAGAGTTTGTCTTATGTATTGAGGTGCTCCTATGTTGGGTGCAAAAATATTTACAATTGTTATATCTTCTTGGATTGATCCCTTGATCATTATGTAATGTCCTTCTTTATCTCTTGTAATCGTCTCTATTTTAAAGTCTTTTTTGTCTGATATAAGAATTGCTACTCCTGCTTTCTTTTGATTTCTACTTGCATGGAATATCTTTTTCCATCCCCTCACTTTCAGTCTTTATGTGTCCCTAGGCCTGAGGTGGGTCTCTTGTAGACAGCATATATATGGGTCTTGTTTTTGTATCCATTCAGCCAGTCCATGTCTTTTGGTTGGAGCATTTAATCCATTTACATTTAAGGTAATTACAGATATATATATTCCTATTCCCATTTTCTAAATTGTTTTGGGTTTGTTATTGTATGTCTTTTCCTTCTCTTGTGTTTCCTGTGTAGAGATGTTCCTTTAGCATTCATTGTAAAGCTGGTTTGGTGGTGCTGTGTTCTCTTAGCTTTAACTTGTCCGTAAAGATTTTAATTTCTCTGTTGAATCTGAATGAGATCCTTGCTGGATAGAGTAATCTTGGTTGTAGGTTTTTCCATTTCATCACTTTAAGTATGTCCTGCCACTCTCTTCTGGCTTGCAGAGTTTCTGTTGAAAGATCAGCTGTTAACCTTATGGGGATTCCCTTGTATGTTATTTGTTGTTTTTCCCTTGCTGCTTTTAATATTTTTTCTTTGCATTTAATTTTTGAAAGTTTGATTAATATGTGTCTAGGCTTGTTTCTCCTTGGATTTATCCTGTATGGGACTCTATGTGCTTCCTGGACTTGATTGACTATTTCCTTTCCCATATTAGGGAAGTTTTCAACTATAATATCTTCAAATATTCTCTCAGTCACTTTCTTTTTCTCCTCTACTTCTGGTACCCTTATAATTTGAATGTTGGTGTGTTTAATATTGTCCCAGAGATCTCTGAGACTGTCCTCAATTCTTTTCATTCTTTTTTCTTTATTCTGCTCTGCAGTAGTTATTTTCACTATTTTATCTCCCAGGTCACTTATCCATTCTTCTGCCTCATTTATTTCGCTATTGATTCCTTCTAGAGTATTTTTAATTTCATTTATTGCATTGTTCATCATTGTTTGTTTCCTCTTTAGTTTTTCTAGATCCTTGTTGAACATTTTTTGTATTTTCTCCATTCTATTTCCAAGATTTTGGATCGTCTTTACTGTCATTACTCTGAATTCTTTTTCAGGTAGACTGCCTATTTCCTCTTCATTTGTTTGGTCTGATGGGTTTTTACTTTGCTCCTTCATCTGCTGTGTGTTTCTCTGTCTTCTCGGTTTGCTTAAGTTATTGTGTTTGTGGTCTCCTTTTCACAGGCTGCAGGTTCGGAGTTCCCATTGTTTTTGGTGTCTGCCCCCAGTGACTAAGGTTGGTTTAGTGAGTTTTGTAGGCTTCCTGGTGGAGGGGACTGGTGCCTGTGTTCTGTTGGATGAGGCTGGATCTTGTCTTTCTGGTGGGTAGGACTGCATCCTGTGGTGTGTTTTGGGGTGTTTGTTAGCTTATAATTTTAGGCTGCCTTTCTCTAATGGGTGGTGTTGTGTTCCTGTATTGCTAGTTGTTTGTATAGGGTGTCCAGCACTGTAGCTTGCTGGTCATTGAGTGGAGCTGGGTCATAACACTGAGATGGAGATCTCTGGGAGAGCTTTTGCCATTTGTTATTACGTGGAGCTGGGAGGTGTCTGGTGACCCAATGTCCTGAACTTGGCTCTCCTACCTCAGAGTCACGGGCCTGACACTCTGCCAGAGCACAATGACCCTGCCTGACACACAGCTCAGAAGAAAAGGGAGAAAGAAAGGAAGAAGGAAGGAAAGAAAGAAAGAAAGAAAGAAAGAAAGAAAGAAAGAAAGAAAGAAAGAAAGAAAGAAAGAAAGAGTAAAATAAAGTTATTAAAAATAAAAAATTAAAAAGTAATTTAAAAAAAAAAAGAAGAGAGCAACCAAATCAAAAAACAAATCCACCAATGATAACAAGTGCTAAAACTTAAATTAAAATTAAAAAAAAAGAAGTGGTCAGACAGAACCCTAGGACAAATCATAAAAGCAAAGCTATACAGACAAAAAGAAGCATACACATACACACTCACAGACACAACACACAAAGAAGCGTACACATATACACTCAGAAAAAGAGATATAGGAAATACATTATATATAATAAAGGCAGAGAGCAGCCAAATCAATAATCAAATCTACCTACGATAATAAATTCTAAATACTAAACTAAGATAAACATAAGACCAGAAACAAATTAGATGCAGAAAACAAACCCCAATCCTACAGTTGCTCCCAAAGTCCACCACCTCAATTTTGGAATGATTCGTTGTTTATTCATGTATTCCAAAGATGCAGGGTACATCAAGTTGATTGTGGAGATTTAATCTGCTGCTCCTGAGGCTGCTGGGAGAGATTTCCCTTTCTCTTCTTTGTTCACACAGCTCCTTGTGTTCAGCTTTGTATTTGGCCCCGCCTCTGTGTGTAGGTCACCTGAGGGCGGCTTTCGGGAAGTCTGAGGTCTTCTGCCAGCGTTCAGTAGGTGTTCTGTAGGAGCTGTTCCACATGTAGATGTATTTCTGATGTACTTGTAGGGAGGAAGGTGATCTCCACGTCTTACTCCTCTGCCATCTTGAAAGTCCTCTTCTATCTTATTTTTGTGTCTAGTTGAATGGTTGCAAGTAAAAAAAGTATTAATTTCTGACAAATGGGCTATTTATATAAATCTATCTTTTTTCTAATTGATTCTTTATGTAAAACATGGAGTCATTACTATTAGGTATTCATTAGTACCTACAACTTTTTATTATGATGTTATTCACTTAATTTTATCTAATACATTTTGCTTTGCATTTTTACATTTTAGACAACACTCTTGTCACTCATTCCTAATTTTGTAGTTGTTCCTTTTATTTATCTCAAGAAGAAAAATTCCTAAATTTCTCTCAAACAAAAGATGTATATTAGTCAGTGTTCTCCAGATAAACAGAACTAATATATGTCACTTCTCTCTATATTAATCTAAAGGTGGAAGATGGAAAAAAGCCTTCACAGACACACCCAGAAATAGTATTTAATTAGCTATGTGTGCATCCCTTAGCCCAGACAAGTTGACACAAAATTAACTATCATAGACATATTGTGAGCATATATGTGCATTGAAATCCAAACTGGAAATCCTTTACAGCAGAGGTTCACAGAGGTTTTCTGTAAAACTACAAAACAAAAACAAACCACTTTTTTTTCTGTTTAGTATTTAAGATTTTGCAGAAAGAATTCAAAACTGAAGATGATATTTATGTAAGAGAGAAAATAAATTTCCTCAAAATTTAATAAAAATTGAATAAAATTTTGTAATACAAGTTTACTAATGAGAAGAGTTATTTTCTGAGGGGATAGCATTCCTTGAATTTGGACTCAGAGTTAATGATCCCTATCATCAAAATTATTTGCAAACTGTAAAATTTAATGATGATCTTTTATAAGATTTTACATATTTCATCTTCGAATATATGTGTCCTGTCACACATCATGGCTAAAAACACTGAGTTTTAACTGCATCTCATTGATTTGCAGTGCACCAAGCATCAGTGCAAAGCAATGTAATCAACACACACACACACACACAAAGAGTCTCTGAGGCAAATATTCAACAAATGTGTATGCCTATGTTCTAATAACTTCATTTATGGACACTGAAATTGGAATTTTATATATTTTAATTCATGACTAAATATTATTCTTATTTTGATTTTTAAATTATTAAAACTGCAAAAAATTACTTATTTGTGAGTAGTACAAAAAAAAGGGGGTTGGCTGTATGTGGCCAGTGGTCTGTAGATTACTGACCCCTGCTTTAGAAATAGAGGAATTTCTAATGGATGCCTAATTTTTTTAATCTCTTGTGGGTCATTTACTATTTTTCTCATGATATCTCTGCTTCTCTCTATTTTCATTTCCTGATTCTGTCTACTTATCCAACTCCTCATCCCCTCCTCAAAATATCTTTTCCCTTTCCCTCCACTACCTTCTTAATATTCTGATTTACAGTCCTTCATGTTACCTATGCAGTGTACATTTCATTATGACATTGCCCTTACTCTTCTTCATAGAATCTTTTTAGCTTTATTGCCCCATTAACTCATTTTTTTTTCTAGGTCAATATACCAAGAGAGAGAACTGGATTGATCTCATTCATGATTTCATCATACTCGTGTCATTTATAAGCCACACATTTGCCTGAGAATTGATTGCCCTTGGATCTAGAATACATCCTCAATTCAACCAGCCATGGGGAAATGGTGGAGGGGTCCTGCACCCCTAAATATGTCCATTTCTTGAACATGGGCATCTGCTGGACATGTCTGCTTAGAAGGAACCTCATAGTGAGACACACATTTTGTAGCTTGATTTGTCCTAAGAGCCTTTTTGTTTGTTTATACTTGCATGTTAAATCTGAGTATGTACTTTTATTTTAAATGATCTACGTCACTTTGATTTTAAGTGGGATTTTTCAAATATTTGATGGCTTAATTCAGTCTTAGTATCTTTGTCTTTTAATGGATTTCCTGACTTGAGTCTTAGGTCTATTGTTTACTCTTGCTGACAAATTTTATAATCATCTTGTTAACTCTCACGAAATATCATACTGTGATTTTAATTGTAATTTTTTTTAGAGTAATTTAGAGAGAAGTGAAATTTCTTATGAAATTTTATCTTCTCATCCAGAAACATAATAGAACTTTTTATTAAAGGCTTTTAAAATATATTTCACCAAAACTTTGTATTTCTTTATATTGGGTACAATTCTGTGGTTTATTTTGATTGTTATTTCTATTTTAAACATGAGGTTTTAACTATAATTTTCAAAATTACTTACAAATTATATATATGAATTGCCATATACATATATGTATGGATTTATATTTTTTCTAGTCTTAATTTAATAGTCTAAGATCTCCAGAGTAACACATAATAATAGTAGTGTAACATGCCTCTTATCTTTTTACAACTTAATAGGAATGCTTTTTATGTTCATTCTTTTTTTTATTATTATTCAACAAAAACTTTTGATGTTTGCTATATACTAGAAAATGTCCGAGATTCTTGGGATATATCAGTGAACAATACAGACAAACAGCTTTGAGCATTTTTTTTTTTTTGCGGTCTGCCTCTCACTGTTGTGGCCTCTTCCGTTGTGGCCTCTTCCGTTGAAGAACATAGGCTCTGGACATGCAGGCTCAGCGGCCATGGCTCACAGGCCCAGCCGCTCCGCGGCATGTGGGATCCTCCTGGACCGGGGCACAAACCCACGTCTCCCGCATCGGCAGGTGGACTCTCAACCACTGCGCCACCAGGGAAGCCCTAGCTTTGAGCTTTTGATACTACACTCTAGCGAGGGAGACAGTCAACAACAAGCATAATAAATAGGTAAGCAATATAGTATCTTAGACATTGATAAATACTGCTGAAGAAAATTAAAAGTAGGGCAAGGTCTAGGGGTTTGAGAAAGAGGAAATGAGTAGAGGGGCTACAGTTTTAAATAGTGGTCAGAGTAGATTTGGTGGAGAAGGAGAGATTTTAGTAGAGGCATAAAGTACAATTTCTAACACATTTTCTATAGTCACTGGTCTATTCTGGTTTCTCAATTTGACTTAATTTGATTTCAGCATTTATGTGTGTCTGAAAATTTTTTCATATAATATTATCTTTCAAATTTATTCATATCAGATTATAATTAGTAGCCACATGGTTTCTCAATCTCTTTTATGTCTCAAACCTAATAGCCTTTAAAAAAACCTGGTTTACATAGAATGTATCTTTGGTCACTTTAAAGCACTGGATTTAGTTTTCTTATTTTGTTTTTATATTTGGTTAATTGTTATCTTTATTATTAATTATTTTAAATATTTTTCATGCCTGTCATTCTTTTTTCCAGCTACTGGAATGGTTTACATAGTTAATTTACTTTTTTGTAAAATATTTATTTAAATATAGAGTAGAAGCTCTTAATAATCAATACGAGAACAAAACTAATATGATAGCATTGGATTTTACCCTTTAGAATAAAATATATATCCATGAATCCATACTGATATAAATTATCAAATAAGAAATTCACTCATATTTTCCAAGAAGTATCATTTGACCACATCTTTTAGGTTTACATATAAAAAGATCTCTTATTGTTCTTTTGTTTTTTGTTTTTCTTTTTTTTGAAACTGAAACTCTGAAAATATTTCTAGATTTATTTGGCTAAAATGTTTTTCCATAGTTATTTTCATTTTAGTTTAACTGAAAGTTTGTCTTCTTAGAGTTCTCTTCCCTTATAACCAGGCTTTATTTTCAGGCTCTATAAGTCTTTGGGAAAAGTCCAGATCTTTTCTGACTCACTTTATGCAAGGCGTATTCCCGAATTCATAATCATTTTTTTATGGTCCCAATCTCCTGCTGCAACAAGTGACATAAATTTAAACTGATATTTCTCTCACATCACTGAAGAACAGAATTGGCTCTAAATGCTGACATATCCTGTATAAGAGAAAAATAAGTAAGCAAGTAGAATCCCAGAAGTAAGAAATAATTAAAACCCATAGACCTACATAGTAAGTTATTTCAGTCATAACAACAATTTACTGTTTCTTTCCATTTTTTTGTTCACATGTTCGCGTGTGAACAGAGTAAAAGGCCACCCATTTCTGCTGCACCACATTTACTCACAGCTTAACTAAAGACAAGGTTAATTCTGTAGCAACGTGGTGATCTCACCATTAACAGAAGGTACACAAATGCTTTAACACAAATACTATAACAAAAATATCAATAAATACTAGTGTCTGAGGCATGTAGGACTGAACAGATTTGTCAAAAAAACAGAAAAAAGTGATAAATATTTTTTCTCAATTTTTACAGACTATTTTCATCAACAACTATGAGGCCAAAATGGCCAGAAAATTCACTAAACTAAACTGAAAATCAACTGGGAATCAAATGTGTTGTTGGAATACGTGTAAACAATAGAAAGATTAGTTAAATAACTCTGTGAGACATTTTGTAAACGTGTGAGACAGTTTGTAAATTTAGTCTTAATATTCACAGGGGTCTTCAATAAACCTTTTTTTGTTGTTATTAAATTAGGGCAAATAACCAAGTCATCAAGAAAGTAGAGAAGGTATTACACTAAGTGAAATAAATCAGAGAAAGACAAACAGTGTATGACCTCAATTAAATGGAATCTGAAAAAAAAACTCATAAAAAGGCATCAAATTAGTGGTTGCCACATGTGGGAGCTGGGGTGTAGGGGAAATAATTGAAGGTGGTCAAAGGGCACAAACTTATAATTATAAAATAAAAACTCTTAGGGATGTAATGTACAGCATAATGATTAAAGTTAACAATACTGTTTTGTATATTTGAAAATTGTTAAGAGGGTAAATCTTAAAAGTTCTCATCACAAATAAAAAAAATGTTGCAACTATGTGAGGTGACAGATGTTAACTAAATTTATTGTGGTAATCATTTCACATTATATGCATGCATCAAATCATTATGTTGTACTCTTTAAACTTATACAATGTTATAGTCAACTACAACTCAGTAGAATTGGGGAGGGAGGGAGTGGAGAAAATACAGAAGCTATCACACCATACCCCCCAAGAATCAGTGATACAATTAAAGAAAGATTGAGACATTCATTCCCTCTATTCTCTTTTTGGGTGGCTTTTTTTTCTTTAAATTATATGCAGGAAATGTAAGAAAACATAAGATATCCACTTAACAGAGTTGTATATGAAACAGAAAAAAGATGATCCTTCCCCCATGAATGCATGTTAAATGTGCTTGAGACAAATGCAGATTTTTAGGTCCAAAAAATATCTTATGATTAATTTTCCTTAAGAAATAGTGATATCTAATTTGTCAGAGTTTTACATTGTTAGGGATAGTAATGATTATGCATTTGTACAAGCTGGGGGTTAATTCATGCATTTTAATTGTTAGGACAAATAAAAATTTGTATTTATTACACTCATTTCAGAAAACAAATTAACAGTTGAAACAAAATGAAATATTTTAAGCAAAGGATTTACTTACATCAACTAGAGAAACACAATTATATTTAAACAATAATAGAATTAATGTGAAAATAGCTAAAGAAGTATCCTTGCAGCTACTCTAGGTAGGTTTGAGTACTGTAATCACTGCAACAGTGTGTTCTTGTGTCTTTGGAGCCCTGCTAGAATGTAGACTTCCACCAGTGCGGGCTTGGCTTCATTCTGACTGGCCCACACACTTGCGATCTTTCTGTATACACAGGATAGATTCAAAAGAAGTTGTACCAAGAGGAAAACACACTATGGAAAACCTCTACTTGCAATTGTTAATGTACTAAAGTGACAGAAGTACAAAGGAGCAACAGTTCATAGATTGACATGTAATTCAGTAGGAATGGAGAACATGATGTGAAAAGAAGTAAGCATCTAATATATGCAAATGGAGTCCTTGAAATGTTTCAAGGAGAGTGTAGAATACAATGGCACATTTTGAGATGAAAATCTCCACGTATAACTCCCTCTTTTCAACCCTACTCTTTTGCTCTCTGCTTCATGATCCTCTGTCGGATGCCCTCTCCGCACCATCATGTCTATTTCAGGGATTCATCCGCATTCCTGTGATTCTCCTAGGAGCACCCTGACAGCCCAGAGCTGGCAGGTGGCAGAGGACTGAAGCCAGAACTGTTCCACATGCAGCTAGCTGGAAAAGGGGTTAGCATTCACCTCCTGTGTTAAGGGAAACAGAAGGCCAACAGCTAAATACGGTCTGGGTTTGCCTAAGCCTGTGATCACCTGTGACAAGGAAACAGTCTGACAAGGCAAAAAACAGTGGGGTTCATCACTACTTGGCCTAACAATGTACATATTCATAATAAAATCAACTTAAAACTCAATGCTCCTTGATAAAGCTTCATGCATACTAAAAATTAACCAGTGCTGAATAGCACTTTACAGTTTTACAAACACATTCTCTTATTTTATGGGTCATCATTATTAACCTACTTAAAGATGTAACTGAAGTTCAGCCCCAGGCAGTAAACCACAATGTACTTGAGAAGCAGGCGTTCAGCATCCTTGTAATCTCACTTCTTGTGTGATTTGTTACCTGCTTACCATGTGATGGTCCTGTGCCACATGCAAGGAATTCAGGGACAGATAAAACACAGCCCTTTTTCCTTGAAGAGTTTACAGTGCCCCAGGGAAAAGAAGAGACGTTGACAGTACTTTACAATACTGTGTAATATGAAGCTGGCCCAGACAGAGGGGAAGGAAGCTCAGGCACTATCAGAGGACAGATGTTACTCATAGCAGAGTGCACGTGTCTCCAGGGGCAATGCTTCCATGAGGAAGTGTTGCTTGACCTGAATCTTAAAAGGCGATTAAGAATTAATAGCTGTGGGCTTCCCTGGTGGTGCAATGGTTGAGAGTCCACCTGCCGATGCAGGGGACACGGGTTCGTGCCCCGGTCCGGGAAGATCCCACATGCTGCGGAGCGGCTGGGCCCGTGAGCCATGTCCGCTGAGCCTGTGCGTCCGGAGCCTGTGCTCCGCAATGGGAGAGGCCACAACAGTGAGAGGCCCGTGTACCCAAAAAAATAATAATAATAATAATAAAGGAATTAATAGGTGAATGAGAAGGATTGACAGGACAGGGAGATGATGAACCTATAAACATATGCACTGGTGTGTGCTGTAAGACACCCAATTCCTGGCCACAAGAGCACAAAAGCAATTGTAGGTTTGGGATGAAGTTGGAGGGAAGGAACAGGTAAAATCAAAGAGGGTCCTTTCACAGCTTGCAAGGATTTAAGGTTCAAATCAATATGAACAGATTACTTATCATTTTAGAAAGACACCTTATATTTTATTTATTTATTTTTTTAGTGCTCAGTACTTTATTTTTTTATTTTTTAAAATTTTTATTGAAGCTGATTTGCCATGTTGTTTTAGTTTCAGGTATACAGCAAAGTGATTCAGTAATAAATATTTATACATATATTCTTTTCCATTATAGGTTATTACAAGATATTGTGTATGGTTCCCTGTGCTATACAGTAGGTCCTTGTTGTTTATCTATTTTATATACAGTAATGTGTATCTGTTAATCCCAAACTCCTAATTTATTCCAACTCTCCCATTTTCCTTTGGTAACCATAAATTGGCTTTATGTTTGTGAGTCTATTTCTGTTTTGTAAATAAGTTCATTTGTAAGTTCATTTTTTAGATTCCACATATAAGCTATATCATATAATATTTCTCTTTGTCTGACTTGCTTCACTTAGTATGATAATGTCTAGGTCTATCTGTGTTGATGCAAATGACATTATTTCACTCTTTTTTATGGCTGAGTAATATTCCACTGTATATATGTACCATATCTCCTTATAATTTAAAAGGAGGATGACTTTTAGTGAGATAAGACTCCTGATTGTCTTACAATGAAAGTTAGCATTAAAAGGACTACAGGGGTTAAAAGAAGACATATCCTTTGGTCCCAAGCAATTTATATTTGATTTAAAAAGTAATTTATGTATTTGTACATGCAAGCACACAATCTAGAACAAGAGCAAAAGTAGTATTAAATCTATTAAGTGCTATTAAACTTGTCTGAAATCATTAAAAAAAGCTTCAGAGAGGAGTTCAGCTATAAATATTGCTAGGATTGTCACTGAAGAGATGAGAGAAAGGATATTTGAGAGGGCAGTATAGAATATAAAAAGCATAGAGTGGAAAATAGAAATTAGATTCTTGTAACAAAAGCCCAGGACCAGATGACTTCACAGAATTCTATCAAACATTTAGAGAAGAGCTAACACCTATCCTTCTCAAACTCTTCCAAAATACAGCAGATGGAGGACCATTCTCAAACTCATTCTATGAGGTCACCATCACCCTGATACCAAAATCAGACAAAGATGTCAAAAAAAAGAAAACTACAGGGCAATATCAGTGATGAATATAGATGCAAAACTCATCAACAGAATCCAACAGCACATTAAAAGGATCATACACCATGATCAAGTAGGGTTTATCTCAGGAATGCAAGGATTCTTCAATATATGCAAATCAATCAATGTGATAAAGCATATTAACAAATTGAAGGAGAATAAACATATGATCATCTCAATAGATGCAGAAAAAGCTTTTGACAAAATTCAACACCCATTTATGGTAAAACCCTCCAGGAATCCAAATTGGAAAAGAAGCTGTCACTGTTTGCAGATGACATGATACTATACATAGAGAATCCTAAAGATGCAACCAGAAAACTACTAGAGCTAATCAATGAATTTGGTAAAGTAGCAGGATACAAAATTAACGCACAGAAATCTCTTGCATTCCTATACACTAATGATGAAAAATCTGAAAGTGAAATCAAGAAACCAGTCCCATTTACCACTGCAACAAAAAGAATAAAATACCTAGGAATAAACCTACCTAAGGAGACAAAAGACCTGTATACAGAAAATTATAAGACACTGATGAAAGAAATTAAGATAATACAACTAGATGGAGAGATATACCATGTTCTTCGATTGGAAGAATGAACATTGTGAAAATGACTGTACTGCCCAAAGCAATCTACAGATTCAATGCAATCCCTATCAAACTACCACTGGCATTTTTCACAGAATTAAAACAAAAAATTTCACAATTTGTATGGAAACAAAAAAGACCCCGAAGAGCGAAAGCAATCTTGAGAAAGAAAAACGGAGCTGGAGGAATCAGGCTCCCTGATTTCATACTATAATACAAAGCTACAGTAATCAAGACAGTATGGTACTGGCACAAAAACAGAAATATATATCAATGGAACAGGATAGAAAGCCCAGAGATAAACCCACACACATATGGTCACCTTATCTTTGATAAAGGAGGCAGGAATGTACAGTGGAGAAAGGACAGCCTCTTCAATATGTGGTGCTGGGAAAACTGGACAGGTACATGTAAAAATATGAGATTAGAACACTCCCTAACACCATACACAAAAATAAGCTCAAAATGGATTAAAGGCCTAAATGTAAGATGAGAAACTATCAAACTCTTAGAAGAAAACATAGGCAGAACACTCTATGACATAAATCACAGCAAGATCCTTTTGACCCACCTCCTAGAGAAATGGAAATTAAAACAAAAATAAACAAATGGGACCTAGTGAAACTTCAAAGCTTTTGCACAGCAAAGGAAACTATAAACAAGATGAAAAGACAACCCTCAGAATGGGAGAAAATATTTGCAAATGAAGCGACTGACAAAGGATTCATCTCCAAAATTTACAAGCAGCTCATGCAGCTCAATAACAAAAAAACAAACAACCCAATCCAAAAATGGGCAGAAGACCTAAATAGACATTTCTCCAAAGAAGATATACAGATTGCCAACAAACACATGAAAGAATGCTCAACATCATTAATCATTAGAGAAATGCAAATAAAAACTACAATGAGGTATCATCTCACACTGGTCAGAATGGCCATTATCAAAAAATCTAGAAACAATAAATACTGGAGAGGGTGTGGAGAAAAGGGAACACTCTTACACTGCTGATGGGAATGTGAATTGGTACAGCCACTGTGGAGAACAGTATGGAGGTTCCTTAAAAAACTACAAATAGAACTAATATATGACCCAGCAATCCTGGTACTGGGCATATACCCTGAGAAAACCATAATTCAAAAAGAGTCATGTATCAAAATGTGCATTGCAGCTCTATTTACAATAGCCAGGAGATGGAAACAACCTAAGTGTCCATCATCAGATGAATGGATAAAGATGCGGCACATATATACAATGGAATATTACTCAGCCATAAAAAGAAACAAAATTGAGTTATTTGTAGTGAGGTGGATGGACCTACAGTCTGTCATACAGAGTGAAGTAAGTCAGAAAGAGAAAGACAAATACCATGTGTTAACACATATATATGGAATCTAAGAAAAAAAAATGTCATGAAGAACCTAGGGGTAAGAGAGAAATAAAGTCACAGACCCACTAGAGAATGGACTTGAGGATATGGGGAGGGGGAAGGATAAGCTGTGACAAAGTGAGAGAGTGGTATGGACATATATACACTACCAAATGTAAAATAGATAGCTAGTGGGAAGCAGCTGCATAGCACAGGGAGATCAGCTCGGTGCTTTGTTACCACATGGATGGGTGGGATAGGGAGGGTGGGAGGGAGGGAGACACAAGAGGGAGGAGATATGGGAACTTATGTATATGTATAACTGATTCACTTTGTTATAAAGCAGAAACTAACACACAATTGTAAAGCAATTATACTCCAATAATGATGTAAAAAAAAAACCCTCCAGGAAGTAGGCATAGAGGGAAATTACCTCAACCTAATAAAGGCCATATATGACAAACCTATAGACAACATCGTTCTCAATGGTGAAAAAGCGAAACCATTTCCACTAAGATCAGACACAAGACAAAGTTGCCCACTCTCACCACTATTATTCAACATACTTTTGGAAGTTTTAGCCACAGCAATCAGAGAAGAAAAAGAAATAAAAGGAAACCAAATTGGAAAAGAAGAAGTAAAACTGTCACTGTTTGCAGATGACATGATACTATACAAAGAGAATCCTAAATATGCTACCAGAAAACTACTAGAGCTAATCAATGAATTTGGTAAAGTAGCAGGATACAAAATTAACGCACAGAAATCTCTTGCATTCCTATACGCTAATGATGAAAAATCTGAAAGAGAAATTAAGGAAACACTCCCATTTACCATTGCAACAAAAAGAATTAAATACCTAGGAATAAACCTACCTAGGGAGATAAAATACCTGTATGCAGAAAACTATAAGACACTGATGAAAGAAATTAAAGATGATACATACAGATGGAGAGATATACCATGTTCTTGGATTGGAAGAATCAACACTGTGAAAATGACTATACTACCTAAAGCAATCTACAGATTCAATGAAATCCCCATCAAACTACCAATGGCATTTTTCACAGAATTAGAACAAAAACTTTCACAATCTGTATAGAAACACTAAAGACCCCTAATAGCAAAAGCAATTTTGAGAAAGGAAAACGAAGCTGGAGGAATCAGCCTGGCTGACTTCAGACTATACTACAAAGCTAGAGTAATCAAGACAGTATGGTACTGGCACCAAAACAGAAATATAGATCAATGGAAGAGCATAGAAAGCTCAGAGATAAACCCACGTACATATGGTCACATTATCTTTGATAAAGGAGGTGAGAGTATACAATGGAGAAAAGACAGCCTCTTCAATAAGTGATGCTGGGAAAACTGGACAGCTACACGTAAAAGAATGAAATTAGAACAAAACCTAACACCATACACCATAATAAACTCAAAATCAATTAAAGACTTAACTGTAAGGTCAGACACTATACAACTCTTAAAGGAAAACATAGGAGAACAATCGATGAATCGATAAATCACAGCAAGATCCTTTTGACCCACCTCCTAGATAAATGGAAATAAAAACAAAAATAAACAAATGGGACCTAATGAAACTTTAAAACTTATGCACAGCAAAGGAAACCATAAGCAAGATTAAAAGACAACACTCAGGATGGGAGAAAATATTTGCAAGTGAAGCAACTGACAAAGGATTAATCTCCAAAATTTATAAGCAGCTCATGCAGCTCAATATCAAAAAACAAACAACCCACTCAAAAAATGGGCAGAAGACCTAAAGAGATATTTCTCCAAAGGAGATATACAGATTGCCAACAAATACATGAAAGGATACTCAACATCACTAATCATTAGAGAAATGCAAATCAAAACTACAATGAGGTATCACTTCACATCAGTCAGAATGGCCATCATCAAAAAATCTACAAACAGTAAATGCTGGAGAGGGTGTGGAGAAAAGGAAACCCTCTTGCACTGCTGGTGGGAGTGTAAATTGATACAGTCACTATGGAGAACAGTATGGAGGGTCCTTAAAAAACCTAAAAATTGTACTACCATATGACCCAACAATCTCACTACTGGGCATATACCCTGAGGAGACCATAATTCAAAAAGAGTCATGTACCACAATGTTCATTGCAGCTCTATTTACAGTAGCCAGGACATGGAAACAACCTAAGTGTCCATTGACAGATGAATGGATAAAGAAGATGTGGCACATGTATACAATGGAATATTACTGAGCCATAAAAAGAAATGAAATTGAGTTATTTGTAGTGAGGTGGATGGACCTAGAGACTGTCATACAGAGTGAAGCAAGTCAGAAAGAGAATAACAAATAGCGTATGCTAACACATATATATGGAATCTAAAAAAAAAAAAAATGGTTTCGACGAACTTAGGGGCAGGACAGGAATAAAGATGCAGATGTAGAGAATGGACTTGAGGACACGGGGAGGGGGAAGGGTAAGCTGGGATGAAGTGAGAGAGTGGCATGGACATATATACACTACCAAATATAAAATAGATAGCTAGTGAGAAGCAGCCACATAGCACAGAGAGATAGTGCAGTTTGGTGCTTTTTGTCCACCTACAGGGTGGGATAGGGAGTATGGGAGAGAGATGCAAGAGGGAGGAGATCTGTGCATATATGTATATGTATAGCTGCTTCACTTTTTTATAAAGCAGAAATTAATACACCATTGTAAAGCAATTATACTCCAATAAAGGTGTTAAAAAAAAAAAAAAGAAAATACATTGTTGTGTTTGCAACCATGAGAAAAACATTGCATCTGGAAAGATAAGCAACAGATAGTTGCAAACCCTGCTTGGTTGTCATAATAGGACCCCAAATTTCTCACAAACAGGAATTGCAATGTTAGCCTGTCTGTGAGAAAGACATGGATTTCTTCAATATTTCATGAAAATATTGTCGATATTTTTAGGCATGATCATTACAGTCAAAATTCAATTCAAAGAAAAAGAGAGAAAGATAAGGATAAAGATTAAAAAGTTACGAACGCTTTTTATTTTAGAGTGGACATGACATACAAAGCAGGTATGATAGCAGTTGACTGATACTTATAACTCTAAGACCGTTCAGGATATATGAGGAATGATGGGAAATAGGCGTAGGCAAATGTTTGGCAAAGATGTTTCTTCAAATTCTCTGCCTCCAAACTGATGATTTTTCCTCTGTGAAGACATTGTTTACATGCAAAGCCAGAGGTCGTAACAAAGGTCAACCGTGTGCCGTGCAGTTATTCAGATTTTATATTCTTTCTCACTCAGTAGCAATACCACTGGCTGGATATAGGGATAGAAATGTGCCTGAGGTTTTGATTGACAGGTTTGGAGCTTGGTTTCCCTTGAGGAATTCTCTTCCTATAAGTCTTTGTTTTCCTGGCATTTTACACCGTATACCATAATGCTCATTAGAAAATTCATATCAGATCTAACTACTGGCACTTGACTGTAAAGTTTTATATTTAAAAGATGCTGTTTGGCTGTTTACAATCTATAAATGCAAGTTTATTTCTCTGGGAAGGGTCACAGAGAAAAAACAGTAATTTTCTTTCAGTGACATCAGGGGGAAACTGCTTCCTGCTAGATCAATGCATAAAAATTCAGTTTTAATGACTTTGTAGTACCTTATCATTGACATCTGTATATTTAGAAATGAGTGAGCAAAACCTTCAGCATTTTATAAATGAAAAAAAATGATTTAATTATGAGTAGTGTGTCCAATATTATGATTGTTATTGCTAGAGATAATAACACCAAGAGATGGTCCAAAGACAAATGAATACATATTTTTCCAATTTTTATGTTAATAAAGTCATTTAAGTAAATTCAAACCTGGTATTCTCTGCAGAGCAGTACATTATTCTCTATACGCACAAATAATTATGAAAGGATTAGTCAGTTGTAGGAATTTATTATGTATAGTATTCTGCCTTGCATTTATCATTCAATGAAGTATTAAAAGGCAGCTTATGGAGAAAGGAATATTTCAAATTATGGACTTATAAATACTCTGCAAACCATTTCTTTTGATGAACTGATTTCCTGATCAGAGCAATCTTGTATAAATTTTGATCATTTTATATTTTTTCCATCTGTACTTCTTTCAAGTTCAAGTCTGGATAGCTTGAGTTTGTTGCTTGTCCCCCATTAAATTGCCTGAACTCTATCTCAAAGCCCGAACCATGCTTATGTTACATAACACCCAAGGGAAAATGTGTTTCCTGTGGGGACTCAGTTAAAAAGATGCCTTTTCCACATAAAGATCTTTAATATTTCTGAAATCACATTTTCCCTGAATGTTAAAATCTGCTTTCCATTACACTCTAATGGTAAAAGTTTTTGCATGGGCATCTGTGGTCCAAAGGTTGCCTCAGCAGGGTCACATAACAGTCTCTCAAAGTAAACCTGAGTAGCCGCTCACGAGGCCGGCCCACCAAGCCCCCCTCCGCAGAGGCAGTAGCAAGCTGGGCTGATCAACCACCGGCACAGATCAAACCACCAGCATAGGAGTTCTCACTGCGCTGCAACACTTCTTAGCAAATGGTTTGTAATTAAGTCCACATTCCCAAAGACAACACACTGAAAACTGTATATGTTTAGGAGTGAAAGGTGAAGAAAAGAAAGCCAATACATGAGGTACCTAGAGCTGTCAAATTCATAGAGCAGAAGGAAGGAGAGTGGTTTGCAGAGGTTGGAATCAGGAGGGAAGAAGGGAGAAATATTGTTGACCGGGTACAAGACAGGACGCTGAAAAGAAATCTGGAGATGGATAGTGGTGACTTGCACAACCATGTGCAAACTTTATGTTATATACATCTTGCCACAATTTTTTTTTAAAGACCTTGTTAAAAAAAAAAGAAGAAGAAGAAGAAAGCAAATAAGAGATAGTCATAATGATTGCGCTTGATCAACTGCTTAATTTGTATCTTACCCAAATCTAAAATGTTATTCTTTTGTTTTTCATAATTGTTCAAGTTGGTTCCCCTTCTGAGGTGAGAAAAATAGTGAATTTGCTAATGCTTTCTCTCATAGCCATCTATATCTTCTGCATTTTTGAGAACCGTTTACAAGTCCCTAAGTTGCCTGCACAACCCTCAGACTCTGTGATGCTTCAGGCCCTAGAGAAGGATGCTAAGTGTCTACCATGATTGTGGTCTCAAGTTACCATTCCTTATAAAAGCTCAGGAAATAGCTAGGTGGCTTGCAGAACTAACCACCATGATGGTTCTCTCTGGTTGAGGGGTTGGCACTTTAATTTCCTATGGTGACAGTTTCTTTTGCTGAGAGCTGCAAGATGTCAGGACCTATGGTTTCTAAAACCTGGATGACTGGGCTATGGCATATGCAGTGGAAATGCTGCTCCACAATCCAGATAAGTAGACCCACTTCTTCCTGAGTGACGTTAGTTGTCTACACCACAAACGGGGCCACTGAAAAAGTTAGATATTATCTGAACTCATTAATATTCTGCTATGAAGTTTGTTACTAGGCAATTATGATTAAAACAGACAAATCTTCAGTCTGCTGAAAACTATGTTTAATGACACTTGCAAGTAGAAATTTGTTTCTTCTACTTATGGTCAAATACTAAAACCAGAACTTCTTAAAGGAGACAATAATCTCAGTTCAAAGAAAATCAGCCATAATGCAATCACACATATGTAAATATTAAACATGTACATAAACCAGAAAGACAAGTCATGTTTGATTGTGGCAGGAATGGATTATGATTCTTTTGTAATCTTTTCTTTGAAAAAATGATTATCCACAGAATAAGTTCACAAGTTCTAATTTTAGTTCTTCTTCATCATCAAGAGAAAAGGTGATTAAATATTTAGCATTCAGAGCTCCCTATGGAGTAGTTATCATGCCCATTACAAAATGAGGAAAAAAACACTCAGAAGGATTAGATAAAATTGCCTAAGCACAGCTAGACAGGAGCAGAAACAGGATTCACACTTGTGTCCAACTTAAAACATATTCTCTTTTACTTCCTTATGTTTCCTCTCAATGAATAATTATTAAGATTGTATTATATGAAGGATACTGTAAAGAGCCTTCATAGGCTAGAAATAAACATAAGCTCCTGTCTTTCTGTGGATTAACTGATAGAGCAAATGTACTGATATAGTGATGCAGTCTTTATATATGTAGAAGAGGGCTGATCATTAAGACTAGAATGTTCCAGGGAAGTCTTCAAGTGAAACTAGGAAAGGAGCAAGTGAATAACTCCTGACTGGAGAGAGCATGTTCATAGCTGAGCAGGTCAGAGAGCTGCTGCCTTGCATCCCTCAGAATCATCACAGACACAAGAAACACAATCTAACATAGAGTGGATAATAAGTAGTTAGCTATTGAATTTATGGACAAGAGGACTAATTAATAAAGTCATTTGGCTGGAGTGAAAGTTTTATGTAGAAAAATAAAAGCAAAGATAAAATTAGGCAGATAAAGAAAGGGAGCATGTAGAATGGTTTCACGGCAAGAATATGGGCTTTGAACTCTATCCTCTAGAAAATGGGAGAGGTCACATAAGTGGGATGATAAAAGACAGAGTGGATATATTGTCTAGGAAGAATTGGAAGGGGAGAGATGGGTGAGAAATAGACAATAGCCCAGGTGTGAGATAATGAGAACCTGGGCTGGGGAGGGGGGGCAGTGTGGAATGGACAGGATTACCTTTACTTGTGAATAATGGAAACCTATTTCAAGAATAAGTATGGCAAATATATTCCAACAAAATGGATAAATCACTGTTAACAAATTTCTCTTACAATTGAAGATAAAAGAAATACTGGTGTGAATAAATTTATTTAAATTTTAAGATGTATATTTTAAAGCAGTTTCATTATTTGATTGATATTTACTATTCAAATAATTAGTTGTCCATATCATTTTTTTTTTTTTTTTTTTTGCGGTACGCGGGCCTCTCACTGCCGTGACCTCTCCCGCTGCGGAGCACAGGCTCCGGACGTTCAGGCTCAGCGGCCATGGCTCACGGGCCCAGCCGCTCCACGACACGCGGGATCCTCCCGGACCAGGGCACGAACCCACGTCCCCTGCACCGGCAGGCAGACCCCCAACCACTGCGCCACCAGGGAAGCCCTGTCCATATCATTTTGCATATACGATAACTCATACCCAATCTGCTGACAAAACCTTATGGAGTCTAAATGGCAAAACTGCATCAGCCTTTTCAATTAATTTAATAAAGCACTTGCTCTTCACATTTTAAAGAAAAAAATATAACAAAGCCCTAGCCCAAGAAAATAATCTTTTACTTGGGCATTTGTAAAATAAAAATTGAAAAAAAATAATGAACATCTTTTGTCTTTCTCCAACTCTTTTTTACTTTTCTCCAACTCTTTTTTACTTTTGTCTTTCTCCAACTCTTTTTTACTTTGTCTTTCTCCAACTCTTTTTTACTTTTTTACTTTACTTTTGTCTTTCTCCAACTCTTTTTTACTTTACTTTTTTACTTGGCATTTGTAAAATAAAAATAATAAAAAAAAATAATGAACATCTTTTGTCTTTCTCCAACTCTTTTTTACTTTGAAAAAGAGCAATAAGAAAAGTCCAGAATTGTAAGTTCATCCATTATTTGGACTGAATATAATTTCATCCTTAAGTTAGTATTATGTTTTTAATCCTGGCCTCCTACTATAATCAAAATAAAGCATATTGGTTACCTGCCAGGAGTCAAGTCTGACGCCACAGTACAAGTGCACTGGATTGTTCTTTGGGGCACCCAGGGTAAACTAACACCCAAAAGTCATCCCGAGTTGCCCTTCAAAATCACTTGCAGCTATTCGTTATTTAATCTCCACAGCAATGCTTTTGTGACAAAGGTCAGGATCTCTTTGTAGGCAACCAGGTGGCTGAGGCAAGTGACACAAATGTCAGAGTTTTAGGGCTTCATCCAGCAGCTCAATTTTCATCTCTCTGTTTATTAGACCAAAGCAATAAGGCTTAACCCAACTATGTATTCAAAATACATCATCATAAAAGATAGATGTCTTGGCTGTAATAAATTTTTTTTAAACCAAAAAATAAAGCGATGTTTCATACAGCTGGGGAGTTTGAGTTTATAGAAAAGTATTTGTTGACACAATAGCGATCTTAGCGTTAAGAGCTTATATTTCTTAAAAGCTCTTCAGAGCTTAGAACACTCACTAATACACTGGGATGGATGGCGTATAAACGAGCCTACTTCCTACTTTGTTCATCTTTTGTTTTAAATGTTAATCCACAAAAGAAGCCGAGTGAAGTGTTTTCTATGAGAAAAGTATAAAAGCTGAGTTTATAAGTATAAAAAATAAAGACTAGTATAACAACCAGCCCTGAAATAATGGGAAATGGACTGCTGTCAAAAGAACAAGAAAAAAATTAGGAGAAAAGACTGGATTTTTCTACTTTTGATGTGAAAAGGAAAGGGCTGCTTATTTTCATCTGTTTACCCCCGGACTCACCTCTCCCCAGATACGTCGATTCTGAGTTTGAATATTAAATGTCTATCAATGTAGTAGAAATAATGAGATCTATTTGTCTATCTATTTATCTGTCTGTACATATACATTTACACTTAAATTCAAAACATACTATCATTTGATACAATCATTTTTTGAAATGTCAGTGTTTCATTTTATATAAAAAGAGATACAAAAAATTAAGTGAATAAATTAAAAGAAGGGTCAGAAATAATGTGACACAATAATAGTGACACAAAGGACCACTGGGAGCCATAAAGAACCTTTATCTGTTTCTAAGAAGCCTGCGGCTTGGTTATTTAAGATAAATACTTGTCTCTGCTCTCTTGATCTGCACATTCACAAAGCAATAGACTGGGAAGCAACACACCAACTATCAAGTTCTTTCTTTGCTGCTTAGTAACAGTATACCTTTTGCACAGCCATTGAAATTTTCTGTACCTCACTTCAGTCATAGGGAAAATCATGCTATAAACTTTCATTTGTCTTCTATCTTTAAGAGTAAGGGAGAATAAATTAAAATTAAAGAGATTTTTTCTTTTCTTAAGTTGAATTCAGGAATTTTTCTCATAGCTAATAAATATATTTTCAAGCACAAAGGCCAAACTCCAATGGCAAACGCATTATCTAACCTTGTATGCATTGTCAAATATTTCCAAGGAGAAATGCAAGTCTGTGTGTCTAGTGTGTGTGTGTGTGTGTGTGTGTGTGTGTGTTTGTGCATCTGTGGTATTTGCCCACACCGACATATACCTGTGAATACAAACTAATATTACAGCATATTGAATATTATAGGAGTAAAAAATCTATAAGTCTGATATAAATATTAAGTGTCTTAATTCTATGGGATATTCTATTGGGCTTATAAAATGTATAAGATGTAAATCACAGAATTTGTCAAAATGCAATAGTTCTAATTTGAAAGTGGTTAAAGTCAAAACTTTACAAATGGGCCTGGTCTTACTCTACAACAGATGGATTAAGCAAAGACATTTAAGCTCATAGCCTAAGTGTATAATCATCCTCATTGAGAATAATATCTTTTTAAGGTTGACTGTCCATGACTTGATCTATTTAGCATTGGGAGGAGAGATAAATTAGGAGTTTGCAATTAACACATACACACTACTGTATGTAAAATAAATTACCAACAAGGATCTACTGTATAGCACAGGGAACTCTACTCAATATTTTATAATAACCTATAAAGGAAAAGAATCTGAAAAAAATAGATATATATGTATGTATAACTGAATCACTTTGCTGTACACCTGAAACTAACACAACATTGTAAATCAAATGTACTTCAATAAGAAAAAAAAGATATAGAGGTGCCTATCCCATCACCTATTGTGAGTTTTACAGGGTTACAGAATCCTGGGTGGTGCCAGGGCCTAGCGGGCAGAGTCACAATAATTTCAGAATTACTTAGATTTGAAATTCCAGAAATTCTATTAAGTCAGAAGTGAGAAATGTGTGAGTCCTCTTGACCACAAAAGTATTCAATGAAATATATTACAGTATTTAAGAGAGAAGGTCCTAAGCCTGCTTGCCTTAGTTTCAACGTCAACTCTGACACTTTCTAACCAAGTGCCTTGGACAAGTTATTTAATATCTCTGTACCTTGAAATCCTTGCTCACTATTGAAAAGATGACGGTAGTCTTTACCTCATAAAGTTAGAATTTTCTATGTGTTCAGGAAAAAAGAATCACTAGCACAGAGGAAACGTGTGAAGAATGTCTGATGTCTGTTTTTCCACTGAGTGTCCTTCAACAGCCTCTGGACAGTCCTGAGAACAAATAACTAAAGCTCTTCTCTTTGATGTTGTGTTGTATGGACACTACTTTCTACCTCTTTAGTCTGTAGTTTTCTGTGACAAGTTGAGACTTGATAAGATTACCAGGGCTTTATTTTTCTCCACTTGTGATGAGGGAATTAACTCATTTGATAAAAGTTTACTGAATAAATACTATGTGCCTGAAACTATGGTAGGTACTGTGGATGTATGAATGCTGGTGAAGTTACATGCTACGAAGAAAAATTGCAAGAGTTAGGGAGTGTCAGTTTTCCAATGAGTTAACATTTGAGAAGAGACCTACAGGAAGAGAGCGAATAATCCATGGGCGTATTTGAGCCCTGAGTGTTTGAAGGAAAAATAACAGTAAGTGCAAATACCCTGTAGCAAAGTCATGCTTGGTGTGTAGGGCATTGCAGAAGCCAGTATGTCTAGAGCAAAATGAGGAAAGAAGAATGATTGTGAAGCTCCAAGACATGGGATCATGCAGGCTTTTGTAAGAAATGTGGCTTTTACTCTCAGCGTATTGAGAGCATTGAAGAACTGGAGTAGAGAAATATCAACAAACATGGTTTACAAAAAGTGTCTTTGATGTGTTGCAAATAGATTGAAAGAGGGCAAGAGCCAATGCAATTAGAAGGCTGTTGCAATAATCCAGGCAAGAAATGATAATATCTTGGATGAGGGTAGCAATGATTAAGATGGTAAAAGAATTTGTATTCTGAGTATACAGCCCTTAGGGACAGAAACAAGGGTGTTTGTTCATAGACTGGATATGGGTTTGAGAGAAACAGGGAGGTTATGGACAACTGCAGTGTTTTCGGTATGAGTATAAGGGAGGATGGAGCTGACTTTAATGAGATGGCAAAATTGTGGGATGGGTGGGGTTTGGGGAATCAGAGAGAATCAGAAATCTCACTGTGAATTTGTTTAAATGTGAGATGACTATTAGATACTTAGTGGGAGTATCAAGGAAGCAGTGAGGTACACTGTCAAGATTTGGTTACTCTGGGAATAAGATCC
This sequence comes from Pseudorca crassidens, assembly GCF_039906515.1. Classification (NCBI taxonomy): domain Eukaryota; kingdom Metazoa; phylum Chordata; class Mammalia; order Artiodactyla; family Delphinidae; genus Pseudorca; species Pseudorca crassidens. The sequence continues at coordinate 64,056,841 of NC_090312.1, read as the reverse complement.
AAGGGGCAGACTCATCATTGTCATGATGTTTTGGATGTGCCCATGTCTTTCATGCATTGACAACATATTGCTGGTCATTTGTCTCATACAAGTTAGCATGATGATAAATAACAGAAATACCTTTATGTACACCCCACCCAACAAGGTATCAATAGAGCTATAAGAGATCATCTCTGAAAGCATGATGGGCAGCTGCATGGTGTGAGGCAAAGGGACAGCCTTACCAATTATTGGTACCACTTTCTACCACCTCTCCACATTTAGACATTGTTTGCCTTACATTGTATCTCTGAACCCACAGCTCGTTGAATTTCAAGCTCAAACACAATAAGAAGTATGGAGTGATTACTGACTCCAAGCAGAAGGAAAAAAATGAAACAAAACAAATGACAAGTTTTGACTATTCAGTTTAGTTAAAATAGTAATCCCCAAGATGAAGTATTTTAAACTAGTTCATTTTGTCCGTCTAAATGTGTTTCTTCCGTTACCAGGGCTTATTTTTTTCCTCTGACCTACCTTTGCTTTTAATGTTTTTCTCGTCTGTTTTAAGTACATTTAACTATATGGGAATGGAACTGTGTTTCCTTCTGAGAATTCTGATGACTCATTAGCTGGGTTGATTTCATACACTGCATTAATGTGCTTGTTATTACAAACTATAAGATAAAAGCATGTTTTCTTTTTTATTTAAAAGTTCTTTCTAAATATATACACACATTCATATGCAGCACCTGCAAGCATTGGAATTGCTACACTTCGTATTTCATGCATTTTCCTTTTTTCTGGTGTACCTCTTCTTTGTCTCATTTCATTCTATACCATTTATTTTTAATTAAGGATGCCTCTTTTTCCTCTAGATGGCTGACTCTAAATTCTTCAACTGTTCAAAACCCACTGAACATTTACTAGTACACTGGGATCCATTCTTTGGAATGTTTCTAAAACAATGAATGTTCTATGCACCAAATCAAAATACGCATGCCACTGTCCCTGTACCTCCAAACCTGTTTCTGATTACTGATCAAAATTCCCCTGTTCTTCATTAAAGGCTGAGATTCTTTTTAAATGCTTATTTATGGCTGCCTGTTCCACAGGGGCAGACTATGGATTTAATCGCCTACAGCACCAAATCTCTTTTAACATTTGGCCAACTGAGCATTAGGTACCTTGTTGGCTGGGGGGCAACACTTTCCTACTTAGTGTTTGGAGAAGGTAGCAGCAATCCAATATGCTTCATTTATTTCCAAGAACTATTAACATTAATGAGCATTACATCCACACATCAAGAAAAGATACAAAATAGAGTCACTGCTTCTCAGACTTTATTAAGCTGGGTATTGCTTTATTCAAGGGGTAAGTGTCTAATTTTAGAATGTTCTGTAAAGACAGATGAAAACAAATACACTGTAATTAATAAAAAGTATTGCTTACCTCTTTAGTTGGTAACCCCTATTCAGATACAGCTGTGAGTTTAAAAAGATACTTCTTGGGGTTAAACGAAGAGATAATTAAGTGTACTACAACAGAAAGCAATTCATTAAATGACAATGAATTTTATTTTCTCCTGATACAAGTAAAACAGGCAGGTGTCCACATTCATTTTGAATCTTCTTTTGTGACTGCAATATACCACAAAAGGTTTTCACTTAAATTTAATTTTTGTTACATGATTCATATTATATTGCTTGTTGTATGTGTTTAAATGCTTTAAGCTCTGCATCTACAATATAAAATTTAAAAGAACTTTTTCCTCTTGGAAATGTCAGGGTTTTTTTTTCCCCCTAAATCCAGAGTATGTTTTCAAGGTCTCTTCTAAAATGATAACCTTCATATGAGTCACAGGAAGCTAAGAACATCTCTGGATTAGTCTGGCTTCAGTGGGGTTAAACACAGCAACAGTATGCCTACAAGGAGATACGATAAGCAGTTATAATGGGTATCACTCAACACAGCACCAAATATAAATCAAAACTAACAAATGCCCTCCCCCACAAATGCTCTCAAGTTCAGTTCCTTGAATTTAATTATTATAGCAAATGGTAATATAACAAGAGTGTCTACTGTCAGGGAAAAAAATGTTTAAAACAGATGTGAACCATACAAAGCATATGTAAAACACATGTGATCCACAGTGAGGTCACAGGACCCATTGACAGAACACATGTGGAGTACGTGAACCACATATGGACACATGTTGCAAAATCACATGTTTCTGTTCAATGCCAAGACTCGTATCGTATTCTAAAGAAATCAGGGGCTCTTAAATAAACTTTGTACTTCTTAAGGTAAATGGATACCTTTTTGTTTAAAATCCCTTAGTGTAGGCAGACAAGGGTCCTCAAATCTAATGCTGGGCTTGAAAGTACTCAAATCCTTGTTTCACTCCTGTTTTCCTATCCCAGGGTGATTCAGTTGATTATTCTCAGGGAATAAAGATTTCTTCCTTGCCCACAGCTAATTCTTTGAGGATGCCATAGCTTATAATGAAACCTAAGCAAACAGAGCCTAAGTGTGTGAACTAGGAGCAACTGTAGTTTGAATGGGCTTTTTCTTTCCTAAAACACTCAAACTAGCAAGACATTGCTGCCTTATCTTATGTATCTGAAATAGAATTAAAATCTTCTATACTTACAAAAAATCATCAGCATAAAAATCCCAGAATAACATTTATTTTATCTTATAATTTGGGGGAATAAAATATTAACCATATAATTTAAAGTGAATATGAAAAGTCTCATATATACATGGAAATAAGCACAAGTATATCATTTTCTAGTGTGAAAACAGTAACAGTGCCTTATGCACAGGCATTAATTTAATTAGACTCAATATATTATTTCATTTGGTCCTCCTCACAGCCCTGAAGAAATGTAGTGCAACTAGAATTCAGTAAGGCAACTACATGGTATTTAAAAAGAACCTAAGAGAGTGGCATGGACATATATACACCACCAAATGTAAAATAGATAGCTAGTGGGAAGCAGCCGCATAGCACAGGAAGATCAGCTCCGTGCTTTGTGACCACCTAGAGGGTGGGATAGAGAGGGTGGGAGGGAGATGCAAGATCCCCCATATATGGGGATATATGTATATGTATAGCTGATCCACTTTGTTATACAGCAGAAACTAACACACCATTGTAAAACAATTATACTCCAATAAAGGTGCTAAAAAAAAAAGAACCTAAGATATAAGAACAAATGAGAGAAGTAAAAGTTCTTCTCCCTGAGCTGTTAAACTGTGGCTTCCAACAAGTGATACACTTTTTTTGAGGTTCAGTTTTTAATACAGAAACATGGGGATTATACAATTGCTAACTTAATATGTTTGCTGTAAATTACCCAACTATTATATGCAAAATCATATTGTAAATGCAAAGATATTGTATGTATAGGTGTTAGCTATTTCCACTGACAATTTACACATGAGAAACACTGAGATTCAGAAAGGTAAGCCGATTGTCACATGACTAATAATTAGTAGGCCTAAGATAAGAAAATAGATAGTTTTGCTTAAGAGTCCCCCATTCTCTTCCAAAAGGCAAAGCTAAGCAGAATATATTTCTCATTACAGGACATTCATTCTGCCTCTACCTCGATAGACAAGCATTGATATCACAGATAATCATTACTATAATAATGTCACATTCACATTTATAGCATTTTACATTTTCAATGTAAAGCATGATCCAGTGAGCATTTGTCTCTTCCATTTCAGGGAAATTACCTCCTTTCTAAAGATTACTAAATTAAGGTTCTAAGAACACAGTAAATAGGTTGCTTGAATTCGTATGCTTGTTAAGAAACAAAACTAAGAATCTAATTCAAGAGATGAAATTTGAAGTCCAGTAATTATTTTCCATTAAACTAAAATTTTAAATATATAATTGGCAGGCTCTCAATATTGTGTTTTTGTATAATTATATCCAAAACAATGTTTCTAATGATGCTGCTATTAAAAATGAGTGTATGATGGAAGAAAATCACGGCATTAGAAGGAGAAATTTTACCACTGAATGAAATGAAAGATTTTCCTTTGTTACTGATTTTGGCAAAATGCAGTCAGTAGACTATCCAGCATGGCCTGAAAAGACAGAGCTCCAAGCTGCTTACTGACTTCAGATGTATCCTTTACCTATTGTTTATTGTTGTTTTTGTAAGTGTCATTCTATTATACCTTAAGATTTTAAAAATATTTTTCTTAGAAACATTTTTTTAGCTGTAATTTCTTTGTTAGCATGACTTTCCCCTTTAAACCTGGCTCACTGCCATCCACACTTCAAGACAGAATTCTGATATCACTTCTGTGAACCCTTCCTGGAGGATCCTAGACAGAATTGTTTCCATCTTTCCATTGTACTTGCTGCATTGTGTTACAGTGGATTATTTGCATGTCTACGTTTTATCTCTGCTAGTCTGAAAATTCCTCAAGAGTGGAGTCATTATTTTTATTAACTTTGTATCCACAGTGTTTTGTAAAGCTATTTAAAATGGCAATTCTGAGGAAGTAGAAAATAAGTGAATGAATGAATGAATGATATATTGCTGCTTTTCCTTTTTGGAATTAATTGACTTAGAGGCTTACACACTCAGTTCAGGTGCAATGTCTTGGCCAGCCACATACCGTACTAAACTATTTCCACCCTAAAAGAAAATATTATAATTCAAATAGCCACTGGATTTTTGTTCATTCCTATTAAATTGTCTATTTATGAAACATCCCTTCAAATAATCAGCTAGCGAAGTAGTGTGCCTCTTCTTTTAGACGATTCTATATTACATGTATTATAATTTTTCATGAGACACTCCCCCTGACACTAGAAAGAATCTTTATGTCAGACTAACATAGAGAATTGTAGACAATATCACTACACTGGGTCTGGAATTATTTTTCTGGATTTTGACACTAGATTATACACACGCTTTTATCATATGCTGCATCTCCATTGGAAATACAAAGAAAAGGGGTAATCTTTTGTCATTCCAATTTGCCACCAGCCATTGACATTTCTCTATTAGAGATGTGGAGCTGAAAATGTGAGTCTCACCCCTTTTTGTCTTATCTTAATGAGCCACGAGGAATGAGAATCACTCACTATTTTGGCTGTACACTCTCTACCATGTGCAAGGCAGACATGGTGTCAGCCAACACTCCAAAGGGTATGCAGATCTTGCATGCTTTCACATTTGATCAATACAAATCTGACAGTCTGCTACTTAGTTTCTTCCAAGGCTGGGTCTCACACATGAAAACAGGAGTAAGGTTTTCAACTCAATCAAAACTGATTGTTCTATTCCTCTCTTCCCATCTAATCCTCTCCCCATCTACGCACATCCACCAGACACAAATATGACAAATATGTTTTAAAACCCTTTCTTGTATATAAGGTGAGGTCCAAACTACTTTTGTACACAGACATGTTTTGTTCAATCTAGACTCTTACCTATCTCATCATGGTTACCTTTAACCACTTTTTTTCTGCCCCTTCTTATTCACCTTTATTCTCCAGCCACATGAAGTTCTTACAGCTTTTGAAACATGATATCTACGTGATTTGCCTGACTTGTCCTATCTCTACCTCTGCTTGTAAAAATCCTTACTGATCCTTCAAAAATCAACTGAAATATCATAGAATATCTTCCTTTTCATGCTTTCAGAGCACCTTTTATTACTTCTCTGGAAGAAATTGTCACTTTGTAATAAAATTATTTGCTTATGCACCCTATTTTGCACAAGATTGGTGAATTTATGAAGGTAATATCATATGCGTATTTCCTATACCTCTACATTCACCCACTGGTTAAAATAGTATATGGTAAGAGCTTGACAGATTAAAAGAAGCAATGGAGGGGAGGGAGTAGCTGATCTTATTTCAAAAGGAGCCATTAATGCACACATCTCAAAATAGGCTTTGAAATCAAATATAGAATTTGTCCTTCTTAATCTTTAGAGATTCTTTTTTAGATAAGGATGCACCTGAAGACAAGGAATATACTGTGGATTCTGAATGTCTGTTTCCTTCTTATAGAGCAGTTGCTTATAGAGCATCTTATAGAGCATTTTCCCCTTATAGAGGGGTTTTAGGTACCCCGGTTACTGCAACAGTTAATGATTCTTAGCTTCTATTTTTATTATGACATGATCATCTCCCAATAATAATACTTGTATTTATCATTTTTCTTTGTGTTCTTTATTATGAAAGCTGATTTATCACTGAATTTTGGTTTCCTTATGCAATCGGAGGGTGGCCCCCATGAATACAACTTGGGATGATATCAGCCAAATGTAGCATAACATGAAGTCACATCACATATCTAATAAAAAAAAATCAATACTAAGCATGTGAAATATACAAGTTGCCCTGGAAAAGAGTAACTCTCGAAACAACTGTGAGATCTTAATTAGTAAAAGGAAATCTTGAAGAACACTTATGAATAGTTAAAGCTTTATTTGTGTTATGGTTTTCTAATGATGTGGATGCAAAATATAGTGTGAATGTGAAAAAGTTTTGATCTCTGAGGACCTCGCAAAGATAGGACTATCCTCCTAAAGAGAGAGAATAGTGTGTAGTCTCCATACTGCGTGTTACATCTCAAGAGAACTTTCCACTCTGCCCAAAATAACACATGAATACATACACACACACAGAGACACACACACACACACACACACTCACTTGGACATTCCCTTTATTTCTGAAAGTCACTTTGAGGTTTTAGTTTAAGCCAAATAGGCTAAGTGCATTTCTTAAAATCTCAAAAGCCCAGAGGAGAAGTGACCTTTAGTCCCTGGAAGGATGAATGAATTTATGTTTCAGAGACAATTTTGCTTAGGGAGCAGGGCTGAGAAAGGGCATAACAGGGATGGAGGAAGAACAGGTAAGTGGCAACTCCGTGTACCTCTATGTAGACCAGGTGGCACGTCACCTTTGTCACAGTTTTGTGGTTGGTAGAAGGAGCACTCTCCTCTATTTAGAATTATCAACCCTGAGAATAACAGTAGAATAGAAAATATCACTGTCAAAAAGTCTTTTCTCCAAATCTTCCCAGAAAGAAGCTGGGGGATAATGATTTTCATACAAGTTCTATAGGTGTTACATAATTAAATCTTCTTTCAATGTGTTATTCTTTCTCTTATGGTGACTAACTGCCCTCTTTCTTGACTAAAAACAAATATTATTTATGACCCTTCCATTACTAACAGAAATATTTTTTAATTACAAAGAAAGCCTCTACTAATGGTCTGTTGAAGGCCATACCACATGCCAGTATAATAAAAATTTCCATTTTAAGTCAAATAAGACTTGTTAGAATGTGAGAAAGTTGTATTTCTCATGATGGCATACAAAACAATTTATTATTAATCATCAGATGCTACAGAACGAAGATCACGGAAGAAAATGATTTATTATAGGGGTAATATATTTGGTTTTATTTTTTTCTTCTTGTTAGTTTTTCTGATGGCGCCCCTTACCAAGGGGCATCTAAAAATATCTTTTCACTACTGAGAGTAGTACTATTCTTATTTACTTATTAACAATTTTAAAAAGTTAAGTGAACATGGGAAAGTATTGTTTTAAAGCAATTTATGACAGAAACCTCTGTGCTTACACTATTCAATGAGCTTAATCCGTTTGGTTTATCTCTCTCAAAAGAAATTGCATATCTTTGGGTATTTGGAAACTGTGTCCAGAAATTTCCTTGTGTTTAATTTTTTTGTATTTTCTTTTAAAACTATCTATAAAACTTATCATGTGATTTAATTTCACTGGAATTTATTTGTGAAGAAATACCAGACTTCTTAAAACAAACCTGAACTCCCTTTTCTCCAACACACACACACACAGAAACACACACAATTGATAATATAAACTTTTTGATTTCGAAATCTACTCTGTTATAAATCAAAGTGCACTGAATAGTGCACAGAGTGAAGTAGGTCAGAAAGAGAAAAACAAATACCGTATGCTAACACATATATGTGGAATCTAAAAAAAAAAAATGGTTCTGAAAAACCTAGGGGCAGGACAGGAAGAAGATGCAGATGTGAAGAATGGACTTGAGGACGTGGGGAGGGGGAAGGGTAAGGTGGGACGAAGTGAGAGAGTGGCATTGACATACATGCACTACCAAATGTAAAATAGATAGCTAGTGGGAAGCAGCCACATAGCACAGGGAGATCAGCTTGGTGCTTTGTGACCTCCTAGAGGGGTGGTATAGGGAGGGTGGGAAGGAGACGCAAGAGGGAGGAGATATGGGGACATATGTATATGTATAGCTGATTCACTTTGTTATACAGCAGAAACTAATGCAACAATGTAAAGCAATTATACTCCAATAAAGATGTTAAAAAAAAAACTACATGTGCATTTAATTGTGCCTCAAATGTGAGACATGTCCCCCCCCCACCTAAGCCTGCTGCACTATATTGTGAGATACATAAACAAAAGATTTAAATCATTTAGACTATATCTGGCCTTGTATCTATATTGTTGCACAACACATTCCTAAAACCAGGAAACACTAGCTTGTGAAAACACCACTTGTTGTAGTATTGTTGCCTTTTAATAACCTCGGCAGTCTTCAAAGGATTTTCATTGGGTCAAAAATTAAAGTTGAGTCACTTGGCTAAAATCTGTTCTCTTGGAACACACTGGAGTGTTCCTGATGCCTGTGTGTATATCTAAACCTTTATAATGTAAGAGGATGAGCACGTAGCACAGAAGTTTTATCTTGATATCATTTGATGCTACCATGGTTTGTTCAAAAGCATTCTCATAAAAGAAGTTGCAAGAATTATTTTCAGGACCGTGTATGAACATGAGGCACATAATTCTGACTACAGTAGTGGGAGTGGTGAGTTTAATTCCACCCACACACCCTTATTAACTGAAAGCATTATTTCCAAGCTGCAAGACTTCAAAATCCTGGTTCCAGCAGCTATGCTGTCTGCCAGTATCCCATAAAACTTTATTTCCCTAAGGTTTCCACAATATGACATATTTGGATCATGTTCAGTTCTTACCTTCCCCTGTGTACATTTGTTTCGTGTATTTTTATTGTTCTCTTAATTATCTGCACGTAGATATTAATTCCAGAATGTACAAATAGGCACCATTGTGATTTCCCCACCACACTTTATATGATAACATCACTTATGAATGCTATTTACAAGTTTCCAGGCAGACGTGCGGTTGATCTAAATTTGTGGGACAACAGCATTCAGATATCTGCTTTCAATTTGTGTGCATGTTTCCCCCTGTTATTTTCCCTTTTTTATGACTGTATTAATTGTTAGCAGAAGTCTCTATGACATGACTGAGCAATCCAACAATGGAATGTAGCAGATTAGAAATTATTGTTTTGCTTCATCTGAGAAACGTGTCAATACAGCCTAATTCTTATGTCTTGGGGATATTTGTGTAGTGATACGCCACTTAATTCTCAGCATGTGGGCACTAGCTGACCACTGGGACATGAACTGTCCTAACATTGATGCTTTTATCGACCCATTTGACACGATACTTGCAGAAATGATGAATCAAAAACTAACCCATCAGTAAGGGAAACGGGACATGTGGGAATTGGTATGTTGCACCTCACTAAGTCTTAAGGCATTAAGGCTAAGGATTAATCCAAAGAGGCTGTGAAGGGCATCAAAGCCATATCCTAGCCTCATGCCTCAGTGAGTTAGCAGCAGAATGGAGAGCAAAGGGCCCTGTGGTCTAATCCGGAGCATTGACTTACTATTTGGTCAGGTTTATTTCCATAAATTTCTTCTGACACACAATGCGATACTTCTTTCATTGAAAAAGAGAACTTTAAAAAAGTATAAATAAAATTACTAACCACTTAAGAATATGGTTTCAAAGGATATGAATAAAAGCCATAACTTTTAAAGCCTGTAACCATGAGTAATCTAGGCTGAAAGACCCTGACAGAGTTACAGTGAGACCAACACTGAGGCTTTGAAAGTAGTCAATTAAAGGAGATGGCATGGGTCTTTAGACTGAGATAGAGTGTAACGTGAACTAGTCGATCAAGAAATAACATGACGAGGAAATGCCTCTGAACCCTACCTAGTGCAATATAATTGCTACTGTCACCTCTGCAAACAGTTCAGGTGAATATACAACTTTCCACTGATCTAGAAAATGGATGGAATATTCAGTTTCTCTCTCTCTCTCTCTGTCTTTCTCTCTTTCTCTCTCTCTTACATGTTACCAATTGTTTTCAATCCTGATTGCATTTTAGAAATATCCAAGAAACTTTTAAAAATACTAATGCCTAGACTCATCCAGAGAAATTGAGGCAGAATCTCTAGAGGTGTGGCTGAGGCATGGGTATTTTTAAAACTCTCCAAGTGACACAAATGAGTATCCAAACTTGAGAGAATTTTGGAGGTTCTAATCAATAGCTTACTCAGTATAAACAGCAGTGTGAGATACATGAGTATATTATGTATCTATGAACAAATTCCCAGAGTAGATTACAAGCTCCCCCAAAATAATTTGTTCCATAGTAATATTAAACAGTCACTGCCAACTGCTTAGTAACTGTTTGGGGGTTTTATTTTGCCTTCTTTCCTTTTCCTTTTCTTCTCAACCAAAAAAGAGGGAAAATCCCTTATACTTTCTAAAAACAAGAAAAAAAGAAGATTGACTATACTACACTTATGTGTACATTTATTTATAGGGAAATGTTTCTGCATTATGCTACTAAGTGACAAATGATTGTCCGCATGGGTCAATCTTTTTTCCTTTATAGAATACAACTCTCAGCATCCATCTATAGAGTCAACTGCTATCTTCACTCACTGTTAAAATAAAGAGTCCTTCTTTTTCTTCCCTCTGTCCATACAGGCTAATAGCTGGCTATATTTACTTAATACAAAAGATGAAAATATAGTAACATAGCAAGAGCAATAAATGATGGCTGCTAATCTTTGGCCTCATGTACACTCCCACAAATGTTTGCTCAGAAAGTGTTTAAGAAATGTTTCCTGAGTGCCATCAGGTGCATAAGAGAAGATCATGTTGGATTCCCTGGAGCTGCTCCATAAATTTATACTCTGAGTCATTTTACATTTGTGAAAAGCAGATGGTAAGAAGGGATCAGACTTGCAAGAGATCTATTAACGCCTAGGAGCGTGAGAAAGTAAGGAGAACCTTCAAAACGTGATACAGATCTGATATCCATGGAAGGACAGAGGAAAGGAAGGTAGAATGAATAAGAAGAGTCTCAGACTACATTGTAGTTCCAAGAAAGGTTTGGCAAAGCCAATGGGACATCCTAGAGCCAAACTCACCTGTTGGGACAGTCTTGTATTCACAGGAATGGCCTGCTTTCTTGGCCACACCAGGCTCTGTCCTGTGCTGGTAACAGTAACTGGAACGATCAGTCAATCATGATCCCTGTAATAGGAGATCTGAGTGTCATGTTTTTAAGGTTACCCCAGTCCATCCCTGTGCTACATATATCCATTTCTCCATGATGCTTGGTGGCTCAGCTCCACCATGGTTCCTATGGGCTTATCTTCCCAAAGAGAACCTTAAAAGTGGAAGGTTAGTGAGATGAATAACAGTCTCTCTCTTTGCAAGTGATCTCAGGGCTACAACTGGTACTCATACTTGCCCCTTCTCCAGTACCAATTCTAAATACAACTGACCTGATAAAATGGACCAGAGATCACCTGAATGTGCAGAAGTTGCACTACAGGAAAGGAACTTTGAAAGGATGAGACTTGGAGCTTATGTAGGGTGGCTGGCACTTCTGATGTTCCTCCTCTCTGAGAGGTGGAGCAACTGAGAGAGAGAGAGACAGAGATGAGAGACTTGGACTGTACAGCATAAACAAGTCCCCTTTATGCTGCTTCTAAATGTAATCAAATGGCTTTGCTCTGGGGGAGATAAGAAAATAGAGTCCAGATTTATTACATTAGAATGCAAGCAAATGGCACTTGAGCAATGCAGAATCTGTTAATTTCCAAAGCCTGTTTACCATGCAATTATTCCAGTGGTCCCCAACCTTTTTGGCACCAGGGACCGGTTTCGTGGAAGACCATTTTTTCATGGATGGGGGGTGGGTGGTTCAGGCAGTAATGCAAGCGATGGGGAGATGGGGAGAGCAGATGAAGCTTTGCTCCTGCTGTGAGGCCTGGTTCCTAACAGGCTGTGGACCAGTCCATGGCCCGGGGGTTGGAGACCCCTGCTTTACTCAGATTTCTAGTAATCTTTGCTTGGAAAGCTGTGACATTGCAGAAAAACGGGACTATTCACAAAGCCTTCTTTCGCACCATCACTTCATCTTGACAAGGTGACTCAAACTTTCATTCCTGAGGTTCTGAGCTCTTGCCAATTATACAGGTCTTAGGCCAAGTCTTCAGAGTATGTTTGGACACTATTACCATGGGTCCAGGGAGTATCAAGGGGTGTTCAAGTATGTCACTTGTGTTCCATATGGCTTCCTCTTTGACTGCATATTGTAAAAACAGCCCTAATCCCTCTTACTGATCAAGATTGATTACTCCTACCATTATGGTGACTTTTCTGTACACCTACTGATCGTCCCAATTTTCCTGAAACTACGGGGGACATGGTGCCATATAAAGCATGCGCTCTGATTTAGTGCAAACACTACATCTGGAAGGACAGCATTCTGTCCATTCAGAGTTTGCCTCCAAGGTGGTGATTTATCCATGTCTTTAGAAAGCCATTCTAAAGCCAGAAATTGTGTTTCCAAGTCAATGGGTCATGATTTATCCAGTCTTAAACTCCAGACCCCTTGATCAACACCATTAAAATCCAATTCCAGGGTTGCTTCCTTGACTCCTGCTTGTACTCACTAGCTATTTTTGCAATTTCTCCAATATGTAATCTCTTTTCTCTTTTATCAGACCTTGTACATCCTTAGCCAAGTTATGCTGAGATTTAAACTAGTCCTCAGCTTGTGGGTCAGCAAAAGTGTTATTGGAAGCTACTGAAAGGTCACAAGTCCCTTATGGTAGACAAGCTTTTGCAACATCTTCCAAAAGGAGAAGTGCTAGCTTTGGATGAAAAAATGTGGGACATCTCTTTAAACTCATAATGTTCAGGAGTCTGCAGAGTCATTCTCAGACATTCCTCCAGAAGTTCCATCCACACTTTAAGGTTCAAATCTGCCTTGTCAGGGTATTCAAACATCTCTTGATCTCCACTCTGACAGATCTTTGGTATACAGCTCAGCCTTTACTGTTGGAGGTAAGGGCTTTTTTGTAAGTTACTAAAGAGGTCTCTAACTGCTTGCTAATTGCCCTTTGTTTCTCATTATCCCTCCACAAAGAGTCAATACAGATTAGCAGTAACAAACAGCTCTGCTCTATTTATAGTCATAGTTCCCACCATATCTTACAAATGCCAGAATCACCTACAACTTCAAGGATATTTCCCTCCACAAGTTTATTTCCCTGGGTCTTAAACAGGGAAATATTTAGTTAGTGGGTAATCATCTTGTGCTCAGAACTGTCTATGCCCCAAAACTACTCAGAATGACGTACTTTTCACCAGCACAGGGGATAGTGAATCAATCTCAAATCCTCATTTTAACACCAGTTTTCTTGAACTATTCTATTTTCCATTTACATTAGTGTGGGTTCTCCAAGATGCTGAAGTCAAAATGGGATTAGAGATGAAAGTGGGATGGAGGGGCAGCAGAAGAAAGTGGAAAGAATATTCAGCTTATGATATAAATATCAATCTTGTGTAAGAAAATGGTGATTGGAATTAAGGTTATTGTAGGACATGTTGCAGATTACAGTACAATTTGAAGAACGCTGGGGTTGGGTAGCTGAGTGCTCTCAAGACAAAGTTGTGCCTTGGAAGTGCCCTGCTTTTCACTGAAATGGGTCCACCTTAGGACTTCCTCTGTGCTCAGTCATTGGCTAGGAACAGGACATAGAATATATGGCCTCAGTGTTACTGCAGTGGTGAATCCACAGGGACAGAAACTAGTATCATTGGACAGTTATGTTCCACAGAGCATGAGATCTGACTGGTCTATTTTCATAAACACCTCTACATGTAAGTCTAAGTAAATTGTATTCAGGTAGGTTCCTGTTACCAAAACCAAAGAAGGAAATTCAAAAGGTGCCAAGTAGACCCTAATGTTGATTTACAGGAGAACTCCATGGGAAATCAACTTACCTCTTGCACTGAGAAGAATCAACACCATCTCTTGGTGAGACTTCTGGGATCACACTTAAAAAAAAGAGAGAAAGAGAAGAATTTCACTTGACACATATTGGGTTCAGGGTACTGTTGGGAATCTGAAAAATATTGAAAATGTCCAAAAGAGTTGGGAAAGTAGAATGCAAGCTGGATAGACAATTTAGGAAAAGTAATTCAAATTTTTATCCTCTAGGTACTTTAGTGGAATGCATAGTAGATATAAAGACACAGAAGAATGATGTAAATATAGTGTGTGTGTGTGTGTGTGTGTGTGTGTGTGTGTGTGTGTTTAAGGCATGATTTAGTATCACTAATTTTATCTCATGAATGCCAATAAATTAAAAGTTGAGATGCAGAAAGTAGCTTGAGAATACAAAAATAACACTATAATTTGACTATTTTTTAGTTCCATGAATTGTTTATATGTGGAATCCTAAAATAAACTGTGTTTTCAAGATGCCCTCAGGCTACATCCCTCAATGAACATATTTTCAAAGAGAACAGATACAGAAGTATCACTTTTAAATTCTGATCTTGACGAAACATTGTGAGTAAACATAGGTAAAACATACCCAGTATTTCTGTTTTAAGATAGCAAATTCTCCTTGTGAGACATGGACACACATATATGCAGACATACATTTATCTAGATCTCTCTATATATATAGGAAATTATTAAATAAAATTATACATTTGAAATAAGAGCATTAATTCATGAAAATCATGCCAAATACATGAATGCAAAGCTTTTCAAAACTTTTTCAGTCTTAGAGCAAATGTAAAATTCAAAAGTTCCAGGTATGTAAATGAAAACAGCCTAGCTAAAAGGAAAAAAAAAGAAGCCAGTTAAAAGTATCTTCTCAAACATTCTAGGGTGCCCCAGGATGAACCATTTAGAAAGCCAAGATCAGAGCAGATCTCTGAATGTAGATCAAGTTTTATCAAAGCCAACTACTTGGTCTGCAAGTGGAACAAAAGACATAGTTTAACAAATGCAGAAATAATGAGGGTTTCAGATTTCTAACCGAGGCTCCAAAAGATATACTCCAGTCTAAAATATCAAAGCATGGGAGTTCACAACTGAAACTGTACTATTGCCACATAGAATTTCTGCATACCATAGGCAGAATTTATAAAAGCAAAAATTTCAGTCACTTCCTCTTTGTATTTCTCTAATGAGAAGAAAATATATGCTAGATCTAGCCTACAAGAAATTTGCAAATTTCAGTATTTATGTTGGTTGACCCAAGAAATCTGTTGATTCTATGGAAAATTAAACTCATTACTCTCCCGCAGATTCTCAAGATGCTAAATTTCAAAATACTGGCACCAGTCACCAAAAGACCATATTTCAAGGTTGCAAATTTGAAGTTGTGTCTTGGGTGATGGTAATATGTTACAATGAAATATAAAAATGCATATAAATAATAAGGATAACTTAATTAATTATGCAAAACTTTGTTTTGAGATCTCAAAATAACTTCAATCACTTTCTTGTCCATCTGGTTCTGAGCATATGAAATAGAATCAGATCTATATCATCATGAATTCATGTGCTTGATCTTCTATTTGTTATCTAGGTGATTTAATTCATATCAATCTCAATTTCCACATATTAACATTGGGAATACTATTATTACTCACCTTGTAGTTAAGATGAAATAATAAAACTAAACTACAGTGGCTTATTGGATACCTTAAAAATGTAGTCATTACTATAATGTTATTAATACCTTCTCATTAAGTATGTAACAATTTGAATGTTCAAAAAATTATATAATGACTTCTTTATTAAATAAATATGCATTTTCATTTCAATGTATATCCATTATGTTGTCTTTTGATTGCTGAAAAAAAATTTTTTTTTAACAATTAAAGCAATAGTTGCCCAGATTGGTTCCAGATGTCAGAGTAGAAGGACATGCACTCACTCCCTCTTGCAAGAGCACCAAAATCACAACTAAATGCTGAATAGTCATTGACAGGAAGACACTGGAACTCACCAAAAAAGATACCCCACATCCAAAGACAAAGGAGAAGCTGCAGTGAGATGGTAGGATGGGTGCAATGACAATAAAATCAAATCTCATAACTGCTGGGTGAGTGACTCACAAACTGGAGAACAATTATACCACAGAAGTCAACCCACTAGAATGAAGGTTCTGAGCCCCATGTGAGGCTTCCCAAACTGGGGGTCTGGCAATGGGAGGAGGAGTTCCCAGAAAATCAGACTTTGAAGTCTAGAGGAATTTGATTGCAGACTTTGACAGGACTGAGAGAAACAGAGACTCCACTCTTGGAGGGCACACACAAAGTAGTGTGTGCACCAGGACCCAGGGGGAAGGAGCAGTGACCCTATAGGAGACTGAACCAGACCTACTTGCTAGTGTTGGAGGGTTTCCTGCAGAAGCAGTGTTTGGCTGTGGCTCACCACGGGGACAAGGACACTGGCAGCAGAAGTTCTGGGAAGTACTCCTTGGCATGAGCCCTCCCGAAGTCCACAATTAGCCCAACCAAAGAGCTTGTAGCCTCCAATGCTTGGTCACCCGAGGCCAAAAACCCAACAGGGAGGGAACACAGCCCCATCCAACAGCAGACAAGCAGATTAAAGTTTTACTGAGTCCTGCCCACCAGAGGAACAACCAGCTATACCCACCACCAGTCTCTCACAACAGGAAGCTTCCACAAGCCTCTTAGCCTTATCCACCAGAGGGCAGACAGCAGAAGCAAGAAGAAGTACAATTCTTCAGCCTGTGGAACAAAAACCACACTCACAGAAAGATAGACAAAATGAAAAGGCAGAGGACTAAGTACCAGATGAAGGAACAAAATGAAACCCGAGAAAAACAACTAAATGAAGTGGAGATAGGCAACTTCCAGAAAAAGATTTCAGAATAATGATAGTGAAGATGATCCAGGACCTCAGAAAAGAATGGAGACAAAGATCAAGAAGATGCAAGAAATGTTGAAAAAAGATCTAGAAGAATTAAAGAACAAACACCTAGAATAATTAAAGAACAAAAAAAAAAAGAGATGGGCTATACAATAACTGAAATGAAAAATACACTAGAAGGAATCAATAGCAGAATAACTGAATCAGAGGCATGGATTAGTGACCTGGAACACAGAATGGTGGAATTCATGGCAATGGAACAGAATAAAGAAAAAAGAATGAAAAGAAATTAAAACAGCCTAAGAGACCACTGGGACAACATTAAACGTACCAACATTCTCATTATAGGGGTCCCAGAAGGAGAAGAGAGAGAAAGGACCCAAGAAAATATTTGAAGAGATTATAGTCAAAAAATACCCTAACGTGGGAAAGGAAATAACTACCCAAATACAGGAAGTGAAGAGAGTCCCAGGCAGGATAAACCCAAGGAGAAACATGCCAAGACACATAGTAATCAAACTGACAAAAATTAAAGACAAAGGAAAATTATTAAAAGTAACAAGAGAAAAACAACAAATAACATACAAGGGAACTCCCATAAGGTTAATAGCTGATTTCTCAGCATAGACTCTAGAATCCAGAAGGGAATGGCATGATATATTTAAAGTGATGAAAGGGAAGAACGTACAACCAAGATTACTCTATCAGCAAGGATCTCATTCAGATTCGATGGAGAAATCAAAAGCTTTACAGACAAGCAAAAGCTAAGAGAATTCAGCACCACCAAACCAACTCTACAACAAATGCTAAAGGAACTTCTCTAAGTGGGAAACACACAGAAAAAAAGGACCTACAAAAACAAACTAAAAACAATTAAGAAAATGGTAATAGGAACATATATATCAATAATTACCTTAAATGTGAATGGATTAAATGCTCCAACCAAGACACAGGCTCACTGAATGGATAAAAAAACAAGACCTATCTATATGCTGTCTACAAGAGACCCATTTAAGACCTAAGGACACATACAGACTGAAAGTGAGGGGATGGAGAAAGATATTTCATGCAAATGGAAATCAAAAGAAACCTGGAGTAGCCATACACATATCAGACAAAATACACTTTAAAATAAAGAATGTTACAAGAGATAAGGAAGGACACTACGTAATGATCAAGGGATCAATCCAAGAAGAAGATATTACAATTATAAATATATATGCACCTAACATAGAAGTAGGTCAATACATAAGGCAAATGCTAACAGCCATAAAAGAGGAAATTGACAGTAACACAATAATAGTGGGTGACTTTAACACTTCACTTACACAAATGGACAGCTCATCCAGACAGAAAATTAATAAACACAAGCTTTAAATGACACAATAGATCAGAAAGATTTAATTGATATTTATAGGACACTCCATCCCAAAACAACACATTACACTTTCTTCTCAAGTGTACATGGAACATTCTCTGGGATAGATTACATCTTGAGTCACAAATCAAGCCTCGGTAAATTTAAGAAAATTGCGATCATATCAAGTATCTTTTCTGATCAAAACACTATGAGATTAGAAATAAATAACAGGGGAAAAAAAGTAAAAAACCACAAACACTTGGAGGCTAAAACATATGTTACTAAATAACCAAGAAATAACTGAAAAATCAAAGAGGAAATCAAAAAATACCTAGAGACAAATCACAACAAAAACATGATGATCTAAAACCTAGGCGATCCAGCAAAAAAGTTCTAAGAGACAAGTTTGTAGCAATACAATCTTACCTCAAGAAACAAGAAAAATCTCAAATAAAAACCCTAAACTTACATCAAAAGGAACTAGAGAAAGAAGAACAAACAAAACCCAAAGTTAGTAGAAGGGAAGAAATCATAAACATCAGAGCAGAAATAAATGAAATAGAAACAAAGAAAACAATAGCAAAGCTAATAAAACAAATAGCTGGTTCTTTGAGAAGACAAACAAAATTGTTAAAACTTTAGCCAGACTCATCAAGAAAAAGAGGGAGAGGACCCAAATCAATGAAATTAGAAATGAAAAAAGAGAAGTTACAGTGGACACTGCAGAAATACAAAGCATTATAAGAGACTACTACAAGCAAATTTATGCCAAGGACAACCTGAGAGAAATGGACAAATTCTTAGAAAGTTATAACCTTCCAAGACTGAACCAGGAAGAAATAAAAAATATGAACAGACCAAGCACAAGTAATGAAATTGAAACTGTGATTAAAAATCTTCCAACAAACCAAAGTCCATGACCAGATGACTTCACAGGTGAATTCTATCAAACATTTAGAGAAGAGCTAACACCTATCTTTCTCAAACTCTTCCAAAAAATTGCATAGGAAGAAGCACTCCCAAACTCATTCTATGAGGCCACCATCACCCTGATACCAAAACCAGACAAACATACTACAGAAAAAGAAAATTAAAGACCAATATTACTGATGAACATAGATGTAAAAATCCTCAACAATATACTAGCAAACAGAATCCAACAGCACAAAAAGGATTGTACACTATTATCAAGTGGGAGTGGGATTTATCCAAGGGATATAAGGATTATTCAATATATGCAAATCAATCAATGTGATACACCATATTAACAAATTGAAGAATAAAAACCATATGGTCATCTCAATAGATGCAGAAAAGGCTTTTGACAAAATTCAACACCCATTTATGATGAAAAACTCTCTGGAAAGTAGGCATAGAGGGAACCTACCTCAACATAATAAAGGCCATATATAACAAACCCACAGCAAGCATCATTCTCAATGGTGAAAAATTGAAAACATTTCCTCTAAGATCAGGAACAAGACAAAGATGTCCACTCTTGCCACTATTATTCAACATAATTTTGGAAGTCCTAGCCACAGCCATCAGAGAAGAAAAAGAAATAAAAGGAATACAAATTGGGCAAGAAGTAAAAGTGTCACTGTTTGCAGGTGACATGATACTATACATAGATAATCCTAAAGATGCCACCAGAAAACTAATAGAGCTAATCAATGAATTTGGTAAAGTAGCAGGATACAAAATTAATGCACAGAAATCTCTTGTATTCCTACACACTAACAATGAAAGAACAAAAAGAGAAATTAAAGAGCAATTCCATTCACTATTGCAACAAAAAGAATAAAATAACTAGGAATAAACCTACCTAAGAAGGTAAAAGACCTGTGCTCAGAAAACTATAAGACACTGATGAAAGAAATCAAGGAAGACACAAACAGATGGAGATATATACTATGTTCTTGGATTGGAAGAATCAATGTCGTGAAAATGACTATACTACCCAAAGCAATCTACAGATACAATGCAATCCCTATCAAATTACCAATGGCATTTTTCAAAGAACTAGAACAATAAATCTCAAAATTTGTATGGAGACACAAAAGACCCCAAATAGCCAAAGCAATCTTGAGTGAAAAAAATGGAGCCAGAAGAATCAGGCTGGCTGACTTCAGACTATATGACAAAGCTAGAGTAATCAAGACAGTATGGTACTGGCACAAAAACATAAATATAGATCAATGGAACATGATAGAAAGCCAAGAGATAAACCCACCCACATATGGTCAACTAATCTATGACAAAGGATGCAAGGATATATAATGGAGAAAAGACAGTTTCTTCAGTAAGTGGTTCTGGGATAACGGAGCAGAAGCTACATGTAAAAGAATGAAATTAGAACACTTCCTAACACCGTACACAAAAATAAACTCAAAATGGTTTAAAGACCTAAATGTAAGACTGGACACTATAAAACTCTTAGAAGAAAACATAGGCAGAACACTCTTTGACATAAATCACAACAAGATCTTTTTTGTCCTACCTCATAGAGTAATGGAAATTAAAACAAAAATAAACAAATGAGACCTAATGAAACTTAAAAGCTTTTGCACAGCAAAGGAAACTGTAAAGAAGACGAAAAGACAACTCACAGAATGGGAGAAATAATTGCAAATGAATCGATGGACAAAGGATTATTCTCCAAAATATATAAACAACACATGCAGCTCAATATTAAAAAAAGAAACAACCCAATCCAAAACTGGGCAGAAGACCTAAATAGACATTTCTGCAAAGAAGACATATTGATGTCCAAGAGGCACATGAAAATCTGCCCAACATCACTAATTATTAGAGAAATGCAGATCAAAACTACAATGAGGAATCACCTCACACCAGTCAGAATGGCCATCATAAAAAAATCTACAAAAAATAAATGCTGGAGAGAGTGTGGAGAAAAGGGAACCCTTCTACACTGTTAATGGGAATGTAAGTTGATACAGCCACTATGGAAAACCGTATGGAGGTTCCTTAAAAAATTAAAAATAGAGCTATCATGTGACCCAGAAATCCCACTACTGGGTGTTTACCTAGAGTAAACCATAATTCAAAAATACACATGCACCCCAATGTTCCTGGCAGCACGGTTTACAATAGCCAGGTCATGGAAGCAACGTAAATGCCCATCAACAGATGAATGGATAAAGAAGATGTGGTACAATGGAACATTACTAGTCACAAAAAGGAATAAATTGGGTCATTTGTAGGGATGTGGATGGATCTAGAGACTGTCATACAGAGTGAAGAAAGCCAGAAAGAGAAAAAAACAAATATTGAATATTAACACATATATGTGGAATCTAGAAAATAGTACAGATGAACCAGTTTGCAAGGCAGAAATAGAGCCATATATGTAGAGAATAAATGTATGGACACCAAGGAAGGTGAGTGGGATGAATTGGGAGACTGGAACTGACATGTATACATTAATATGTATAAAATAGATAAATAATTAGAACTTGTATAAAAAACGATAAAATTCAAAAATTCAAATTAAAAGAAAAAAGATGAAGAAATCCTTTAAAATAAATCAATCAATCAATAGTTGCCCAATACTAATGTGAATAAGAGCTTGTAAAAACATGCATTTTGCATCTGTGAACCTGCATTTTAATGAAGCACCACAGATAATTTTATATAGGTTCATTTTGGACAATACTGACATAATGATTTCTAGGAATAATTTACATGTAGTGTTATAAGTGGTGTTCAATTTCAAATGAAAAGCTTTTTGGATTTTGCAATAAAATAAATCTGTTAAGGAAAGAATGTTTGTATCCCCCCCAAATTCATATGTTGATGCACTAACCTCCAACATGATGGTATTAAATGGTAAGGTCTTTGGAAGGTAATTAGCTTTATATGAAGTCATAAGGATGGAGCCCCCATGATAGGATTAATGGTCTTCTAAAAATTGGACAGGCATCAGAGCTTCCACAGTGTGAGGACACACTGTGAGAATTTGGTTATCTGTAAGCCAAGAAGATGATCATCACCAGAACCCAACCATACTGGCACTGTGATCTCAGACTTTCAGGCTCAAGAAGTGTGAGAAATTAAATTCATGTTTTTTAAGTCTCCTAGGATGTAGTATTTTGTTATGACAACAAACTGAATATTACAAACCCAAATCATCCAAAGCATTTGTTTGACTTAAAACATGCCCTCACAATGAGATATTATTTCACACTTGTCCCAACAGCTAATCATCAAAAAGTCTACAAACAATAAATGCTAGTGAGGATGTGGAGAAAAGGGAACCTTCCTACACTGTTGGTGGGAATGTAAACTGGTGCAGCCACTATGGAAAACAGTATGGAGGTCCATAAAAAACTAAAAATGGAAGTACCATATGATCCAGTAATTCCACTGCTGGATATATATCTGAAGAAAACAAAAATACTAACTCAAAAAGATACATGCATCCCAAAGTTCATGGCAGCATTATTTACAATAGCTAAGATATGAAAGCAAAATAAGTGTCCATCAACTGATGAATGGATAAAGAAGATGTGGTATGTGTATAAAATGGAATACTACACAGTCATGAAAAAAGAATGTAATTCTGCCATTTGCAACAATGTTAATGGACCTAGAGGGTATTATGCTTAGTAAAATAATTCAGACAGAGAAAGACAAATACTGTATGTTGACACTTATATGTGGACTCTAAAAAATAAAACAAATGAATATGTATAAAAGAAAATAGAAACATATTCACAGATATAGATAAACTAGTAGATACCAGTGGGGAGAAGGAAGGAGGGAGGGGAAAGATAAAGGTATGGATTTAAGAGCTACAAACTACTACATATAAAATAACTATGCAACAAGGATATATTGTACAGCACAGGAAAATATAGCGATTATTTTGTAATAACTTTAAATAGAGTATAATCTATACAATATTGAATCCCTATGTTGTATACCTGAAATTAATGTAATCATCTATACTTAAATAAAAAATAATAAAAAAGGATGTGACAATATATAAAACATGAAATACTTATGACAGAATAATATAAAATGTATACTCATTTCTGACACATTAATTTGGTTTATCTGTCTCCTTAATATCTTTACTGCATGTTTTTTGTTTTGTTTTGTTTTGTTTTTTGTGGGACGCGGGCCTCTCACTGTTGTGCCCTCTCCCATTGCAGAGCACAGGGTCTGGACGTGCAGGGCCAGCAGCCACGGCTCATGGACCTAGCTGCTCCACGGCATGTGGGATCTTCCCAGACCGGGTCACCAACCCATGTCCCCTGCATCAGCAGATGAACTCTCAACCCCTGTGCCACCAGGGAAGCCCAAGTAACATTTTTTTTGAAGAATTTATTCCCTTTTCTTTGAGCCTCCAAATGTCACACACATGACACAAGGTGCTTAACAATAAATTGTTTACTAGAATTTATTGCTGTTACTCAAATTTATTTTAGCCAAAATAATGGAAACTGTGAACTAACACCTGCACAAACATATTAAGATTAATGAAAAGAAAAAAGTTCTGTTAGAAATGTTTCTGCATTCAAAAGGCAAAAACATATTTCACAATAAATTTAATGGTAAAGTAGTAAATATCCTTTATTTTATTTTCTACTTCACTTATACAACAAAATTCAATATTCAATATATTCAATATCTATTTATGTTCTTGCTACTTTTCTTTATCTAAGATTGCTTGCGATAGCTGTTTTTGAAGAAATTGATTAGAAAAAACTATATGTATGTATATATAATTTTCATCTTTCAGTCTTGTGTGTGTGTGTATGTGTGTGTGTTCATATAACATCCAGGATTTTTCGTTGTATTTATTGGAAAGAACAGGAACAAGTGTTGGTCTACTCCATCTCATCTTTGAGTAGGAGATTTTGAAAGAAGAAAATGTTCTGAATTGCCAAGAAAAATATCCAATACAGATCTCAGCAAACATATATGAACATCTCCCCAGTGTTGTGTATGTCAACATTGAATAACCAGCTCTCTGGGATAAAAATTTTTGTCTGAGGAACAGAAAGAAAAAAGGTTGAAGACAAGTTAACAGAGTCTAAGGGGCCACTGGGACACCATCAATGGACCAACATATACATTGTGGGAGTCACGGAAGAAGAAAAAAAGAGGAGGAGACAGTATTTGAAAAAAATGGCTTAAAATTTCCCAAATTTGATGAAATATATAAATATAAACTTCTAAGAAACTCTACGTATTCCAAGTATGGTGAACTCAGAGATGTGCACAAAGACACATAATCAAACATTCAAAAGACAAAGACAAAGAGAGAATCCTGAGAGCAGCCAGATGGAGGTGACTCATCACATATGAAGAATCCTCAATAAAATTATTAACAGGTTTCTTATCACAACATTTGGAGGCCAGAAGTCAGGAGGCCTATATATTTAAAGTGATAAAAGAGAAAAATTGTTAACCAAGAATCCTATACTCAGCAAAACTGTCCTTCAAAGGTGAGGCAGAAATTAAGACATTCTTAGACAACAAAAGCTGAAGAAGTTTGTTACCACTAGACCTGCCCTTGAGCAAGAAATGCTCAACAGAGTCCTGCAGGGGTGAAATGAAAGGACACAAGGCAGCAACACAAAATCACATGTAGAAATAAAAAACTCACCAAATGTAAACATGTGGACAATTATAAAAGCCAACATTATTGTAGCAATGGTTTGCTACATATGTTGCTAAATATGTATAATAGCTAAGATATGAAAGCAAAATAAGTGTCCATCAACTGATGGACAACCTATTTTTCTATAGGACTCAAGAGATGAAAACATTTTTAAAAATTATTGCTCTAAAAGCTAATACTATTATAACTGTGGTTTACAACTTAATGCTTTGTTTGAAACATAATTTAAGACTCTAATGCATTTAAAAGAATTATTAGTTAGTGTTTTAGTGTATGCTATATATAAAGATGTAATTTTGTGACCTCAACAACCAAAAGGGGTGAGGACAGTGCAGTAAGTGGGCAGAATTTTTGCATGTTATTGAATTTAAACTGGTAAAAATTCAAATCAAGACCATGTGTTGGTGCCATGCAGATTTGGTGGGAACAAAGCTAGAGTGGCTTCAGTAGGCCATCTTGGTTGGGCAGCAGTTGCTTCTGCCTTTGGGATGGGGAATAGCACATCATCATCTTTGGGGAACTCAGCAACTGCTCCTGTGAATCAGACCCAAGAAACAATTTCTGATAACTGGGTGATGATTGCCTCAAAAACATCCTTTTCTTACAGTACAATGGCAAACATACTTTCCCATGACATGAATGTTAACTATAAAGTGGTGGAATTGGACATGCTTGAATATAGAAGCCAGTTGGAAGATATTCTTTTCAAAATACACCAGTGAAAGAAGTGTGCCAAGAATATTTGTCAATGGAACTTTTATTGGAGGTGCAACTGACACTCATAGGCTTCACAAGGAAGGTAAATTGCTTCCACTCTTACATCAGTGTATTTTTTACAAAGTATGAGGAAAGAATTTTAGTGATATGTGCTCATAACTTTGATACTAAAATGTCAACTATATAAAGTGATAATGCCTGATAGTGTATTTTAAATATTTGAAAGTTTTAAATTGGAAAATTATCTCTATGAAAAAATCATAATGAACAATAAATCACTGTGAAAAACTCAGAAATTCAAATTAGTGTTATAATTTTAAAATTATAAATGTAATCCTCATGGTAACCATAAAGAAATAGATAAATAACATACACAAAAAGAAAAGAGAAGAGAATTAAAATATTCCACTACAAATAATGAACAAAACTCAAAGGAAAAGACCAATGCAGGGAATGAGGGACAATAAAGCTGTAAAGCATGTAGAAAACAAATAGCAAAATAGAAGTTCTTGCTTATCAGTAGTTACTTTAAATGTAAATGGAAGAAATATTCCAATCAAAAGACAGAGGTTGGCAGAATAGCTAAACACACATTATCCAAGTGCATGCTGTCTACAAGAGATCCACGTCAGATCCAAAGAAAGACAAATAGACCAAAAGTGAGAAAATAGAAAAAGATATCCCATGCAAATAGTAACCTAAAGAGAATATGGTAGCTATACTAGTATTAGAAAACGTAGACTTTAAATCAAAAGAGTTTACAAGAAACAAAGAATAACATTATATATTATTAAAAGATTTAATACAGCAGAAACAACAATTATAAATATTTATTTACAGACAATAAGAAACCGTCAAAATATAGGAAGTAAAAATTGACAGAATTGAAGAAGTAGTTCTATAATAATAGTTGAAGATGTTAATAACTCACTATCAATAATGGGTAGATAAACCAGATAGAAAAAAGTAAGAAAATAGAGGACTTTAACAGCACATTAAATTAACTATATCTAACAGACACATATAGAACACTCTACCTAATAACAACAACATACACATTCTTCTCAGGTGCACATGGGATATTTTCCAGGAAAAAGCATATATTAGGTCGTAAAGTGAGTCTTAAGAGATTTTAAAAGTTAGCTTTCATACAAAATATATTCTCCAATCCAATGGGATAAAGTTAGGAATCAATAACAGAAGGAAAACTAGAAATTTAACAAAATATGAAAATTAAACAATACTTTCTTAACAAATAGATCAAAGAAAAGATCATCAGGGAAATTAGAAAATACTTAGAGATGAATGAAAATTAAAACACAACTAACAAAACTTACAAGATGCAGTGAAAGTAGTGCTAAGGGGAAATACATGGCTATACAAGATAACATTAGAAGAAGCAAGAAAGATCTCAAATCAAAAAGATAATTTTAAAACTTAAGGAATTAGAAAAAAAAGAGCAAACTAAACCCAAAGCTAGTAGAAGGAAATAAATAATAAAGATTAGAGCAGAGGTAAATGAAATAAAAAATAGAATAAAATAGAACGTAATCAATGAAACCAAAAGCTAGTTCTTCAAAAAGATCAACAAAATTAACAAACCTTTAGCAAGATTAAATACAAAAAAAAGAAAGAGAAGATTCATATTACTAAAATCAGAAATAAAAGTGGAGCAAGTCCCGGAAGCCCACATTCCGACCCTGACAAATCTTCCTCCGGTCACACAGGTCACAGTCCTGAGCCCCGCCCCCATCAAAGCCTCCTCTGGCCATGTGGGTCAGTGGACCCAAGCACCACCCACCTCCAAAGCTTCTTCTGGGTATGCTGGACTCTGCAGCCATGCCAGTGGAAGCCCACACCCCAGCTGGCCTACGCAGGTACCTGTGTTCTGGGCCAGCTTCAGGAGCAGACACTGGTGAGAGGAACATATGCAGGGGTGGGGCTGACAAAGTGGTTCAGAGACCTACCTAGAGGTTTTGGAGGGTATATTGGGGAGGTGGAGATTCACTGTAGCTCACTATGGGGGCATGGATACTGATAGTGGAGGCACCAGGGAATTTTTTAATTTAATTAATTAATTAAAATTTTTTCCTTTTAATTTTTTTACATTGTTGTTCTGTTTTGTAGTTTCATCTTCTTTTTTATTTTTTCCAATTTATTTTACTAATTTTATTTTATCTCATTTTTTATTCTTTGTTATTGTTCTGCTCTTTTTTGCTTGTTGTCTTTTTCTGTTTGTCTTGTTCACTTGTTGGTTTGTTTTTTCAATATTTTTGTTTTGTTATCTTCTTTTTTATTTTATTTACTTTTTTTTTCTTTTTGTCATTTTTCAGTGTCTTCAGTTCATTTAGCTTTTCGTTTAGTTTAGTTTAGTTTTGTTTTGTTTTCTGTTTAGGTTAGTTTTGTTTTTATTTTTGGTTTCAGTTTTTGGGCTCTCTTGTTTGGGTGTCTTCTTGTTTCTGGCTTTCCTTGTGTTTTGTTGTTATTGTTGTTTGCTTGTCAGTTTGTTTTTCATTTGCTTGTATTTGTTTTTGTTATTTGTCTTAGGTTTTATTTGTTTTCTTTTCTTTGTGTGTGTGTGTTTGTTTTTGTTCAGTTTGGTTTTTATTATCTGCCTTGGGCTTCCTTTTTCTTTTTTTTTTTTTTCCTGAGCCATGTGGTTTGCAGGGTCTTGGTTCCCAGGCCAGGTGTCAGGCCTGAGTTCCTGTTGTAGGAGCACCAAATCCAAGCCACTGGACTACCAGAGAAATTCATGTCCCAGGAAATATGATTAATTGGTGTGAGTTCTCATGGAAGTCCTCATCACAGCAACAAGACCCAGCTCCAACCAACTGCCTGCAAGCTCCAGTGCTGGACTTCTCAGGCCAAAGAACCAGCAAGACAGGAACACATCTGCACCCATCAACAAAAATAAGAAGACAAAGAAATATGTTACAGATGAAGGAGCAAGGTAAAATCCTACAAGACTAAATAAATGAAGAGGAAATAGGCAATCTACCTGAAAAAGAATTTGGAGTAATGATAGTACACATGATCCAAAATCTCAGACATAGAATGGAGGCATGGATTAAGAAAATATAAGAAATTTTTATGAAGGACCTAGAAGAACTAAAGAACAAACAAACAGTGGTGAACAACACAATAAATGAAATGAAAAATACACTAGAAGGAATCAATAGCAAAATAACTGAGGCAGAAGAACGAATAAGTGAGCTGGAAGATAGAATGGTAGAAATAACTGCCAAGGAGCAGAATAAAGAGAAAAGAATGAAAAGAAATGAGGACAGTGTCAGAGACCTCTGGGACACATTAAATGCCTTAATGTTCTAATTATAGGGATATCAAAAGAAGAGAAAGAGAAAGTGTCTGAAAAAAATATTTGAAGAGATTATAGTCAAAAACTTCCCTAACACAGGAAAGTAAATAGCCACCCAAGTGCAGGAAGTGCAGAGACTCCCATACAGGATTAACCCAAGGAGAAACATGTGAAGACCCATGTTAATCAAGCTAACAAAAATTAAATTCAAAGAAAAAATATTAAAAGCAGCAAAGGAAAAACAACAAATAATATACAAGGGAATCGCCATAAGGTTATCAGCTGATTTTTCAGCAGAAACTGCACAGGCCAGATGGGAGTGGCAGGATAGATTTAAAGTGATGAGAAGGAAAAACCTACAGTCAAGATTATTCTAACCATTTCAATGGAGAAATCAAAAGCTTTACAGACAAGCAAAAGCTAAAAGAAATCATCACCAACACACTAGCCCTACAACAAATGCTAAAAGAACTTTTCTAGGTGGGAAACACAATAGAAGAAAAAGATCTAAAAAATAAACCCAAAACAATTAAGAAAATGGTAATAGGAACATACATATATATAATTACCTTAAATGTAAATGGATTAAATGCTCCAACCAAAAGACACAGACTGGCTGAATGGATATTAAAAAAAAAGAAAAACACATATATATTGTGTCTACAAGAGACTGATTTCAGACCTAAGGACACATACAGACTGAAAGTGAGGGGGTGGAAACATATTCCATGCAAATGGAAATCAAAAAAAAACTCAGAGTTGCAATACTCATGTCAGACAAAATGGACTTCAAAATAAAGACTGTTACAGGAGACAAGGAAGGATGCTACATAATGATCAAGGGATGAATTCAAGAAGAAGATATAACAATTGTAAATATTTATGCACCCACCATAGGAGTACCTCAATACATAAGGCAAATGCTAACAGCTAAAAAAGGGGAAATCAACCATAACAAAAAAATAGTGGGGGACTTTAGTACTTCACTTACACCAAAGGCAAGATCATCCAGACAGAAAATTAATAAAGAAACACAAGATTTAAATGACACAATAGGCCAGATAGATTTAATTGATGTTTATAGGACATTTCATCCAAAAACAGCAGATTACACTTTCTTCTCAAGTTCACATGGAATATTCTCCAAGATAGATCACATCTTCAGTCACAAATCAAGCTTCAGTAAATTTAAGAAAATTGCTATCATATCAAGCATGTTTTCCGACCACAACACTCTGAGATTAGAAATGAATTACAGGGAAAAAAAAGTAAAAAACACAAACACATGGAGGCTAAACAGTATGTTACTAAATAAACAAGAGGTCACTGAAAAAAATCAAAGAGGAAATCAAAAAATACCTAGAGACAAATCACAATGAAAACATGATGATCCAAAACTTATGAGATGCAGCAAAAACAGGTCTAAGAGGGATGTTTGTAGCAATACAATCCTACCTCAAGAAACAAGAAAAATCTCAAATAAACAACCTAACCTTACATCAAAAGGAACTAGAGAAAGAAGAACAAACAAAACCCAAAGTTAGTAGAAGGAAAGAAATCATAAACATCAGAGCAGAAATAAATGCAGTAGAAACAAAGAAAACAGTAGCAAAGATCAATAAAACTAAAAACTGGTTCTTTGAGAAGACAAACAAAATTGATAAAGCTCTAGTCAGACTCATCAAGAAAAAGAAGGAGAGGATTCAAATCAATAAAAACAGAAATGAAAAAGAAGTTACAATGGACACCACAGAAATACAACGCATTGTAAGAGACTACTACAAGCAACTCTATGTGAAGGACAACCTGGAAGAAATAGACAAATTCTTAGAAAGGTATAACCTTCCAAGACTGAATCAGGAAGAAAGAGAAAATATGAACAGACCGATCACAAGTGCTGAAATTGAAACTGTGATTAAAAATCTTCCAACAAACAAAAGTCTAGGACCAGATGGCTTCACAGGTGAATTCTATCAAACATTAAGAGAAGAGCTAACACCCATCCTTCTCAAACTCTTCCAAAAAAATTACAGGGGGAGGATGACTCCAAGCTCATACTATGAGCCTACTATTACTCTATATCAAAACCAGACAAAGATACTACAAAAAAAGAAAATTACAGACCAATATCAGTGATGAACATAGATGCAAAAATCCTCAACAAAATACTAGTAAACAGAATCCAAAAACACATTAAAAGGATCATACACCATGATCAAATGGAATTTATCCCAGGGATGCAAGGATTCTTCAATACACGAAAATCAATCAGTGTGCTATACCATATTAACAAATTGAAGGAGAAAAACCATATGATCATCTCAATAGATGCAGAAAAAGCTTTTTACAAAAATCAACACAAATTTATGTTTCAAACTCTCCAGAAAGTGAGTATAGAGGGAATGTACCTCAACATAATAAAGGCCATATACAACAAACCCACAGCAAACATCATTCTCAATGGTGAAAAACTGAAACCATTCCTCTAAGATCAGGAACAAGACAAGGATGTCCACTCTTGTCACTATTATTCAATATAGATTTGTAAGTCCTAACCATGGCAATCAGAGAAGAAAAACAAATAAAAGGAAAAAAAAATTGGAAAAGAAGTAAAACTGTCACTGTTTGCAGATGACATGATACTATGCATAGATAGTGCTAAAGATGCCACCAGAAAACTACTGGAGCTAATCAGTGAACTTGGTAAAGTTACAGGATACAAAATCAATACACAGAACTCTCTTGCATTCCTATACGCTGAAAATGAAAGATCAGACAGAGAATTTAAGGAAACAATTCCATTTACCATGGCAACAAAAAGAATAAAATACCTAGGAATAAACCTATGTAAGGAGGCAAAAGACCTGTACTCAGAAAACTTAAGACACTAATGAAAGAAATCAAAGATGACATAAACAGATGGAGAGATATACCATGTTCTTGGATTGGAAGAATTAATATTGTAAAAATGGCTATACTACCAAAAGCAATCTACAGATTCAATGCAATCTCTACCAAATTACCAATTGCATTTTTTACAGAATTAGAGCAAAAAAATTTACAATTTGTATGAAAACACAAAAGACCTCGAATACCCAAAGCAATTTTGAGAAAGAAAAACTGAGCTGGAGGAATCAGACTCCCTGACTTCAGACTATACTACAAAGCTACAGTAATTAAGACATTATGGTATCGGCACAAACACAGAAATATAGATCCATGAAACAGGATAGAAAACCCAGAGATAAACCCACCCACCTATGGTCACCTAATCTATGATAAAGGAGGCAAGAATATACAATGGAGGAAGACAGTCTCTTCAATAAATTGTGCTGGGAAAACTGGACAGCTATATGTAAACGAATGAAATTAGAACACTTCCTAACACCATGCACAAAAATCAAATCAAAGTGGATTAAAGATCTAAATGTAAGGCCAGACACTATAAAATTCTTAGAGGAAAACCTAAGCAGAAGACTCTCTGAAATAAATTGCAGCAAGATCATTTTTACCCACCTCCTAGAGTAATGAAAATAAAAACAAAAATAAACAAATGGGACTTAAAAGCTTTTGCACAGCAAAGGAAACTATACACAAGAAGAAGAGACAAACTTCATAATAGGAGAAAATATTTGCAAAAGAAGCAACCTACAAGGTATTAATCTTCATAATATATAAACAGCTCATGCAGCTCAATATCAAAAAATCAAACAATGCAATCAAAAAACGGACAAAAGACCTAAAGAGATATTTCTCCAAAGACATACAGAAGGTCAAGAGGCTCATGAAAATATTCTCAACCTCAGGAATTATTAGAGAAATGTAAAATAAAGCTACAATGAGGTATCACCTCACACCAGTCAGAATGGCCAGCATCAAAAAATCTACAAACAATTATTGATGGAGAGGGTGTGGAGAAAAGGGAACCGTCTTACACTGTTGGTGGGAATGTAGATTGATACAGCCACTATGGAGAACAGTATGGAGGTTACTTGAAAAACTAAAAATAGAACTACCACATGACCCAGCAACCGCACTCCTGGACATATACCTGGAGAAACCATAATTCAAAAAGCTACATGCATCTCAATGTTCACTGCAGCTCTATTTACCATAGCCAGGACATAGAAGCAATCTAAATGCCCATAAACTGAGGAATGGATAAAGAAGATGTGGTACATATACACAATGGAATGTTACTCAGCTATTAAAAGGAATAAAATTGTGTCATTTCCAGAGATGTGGATGGACCTAGAGACTGTCATACAGAGTGAAATAAGTCAGAAAGAGAAAAAACTAATATTGTCTATTAATGCATATATGTGGAATCTAGAAAAGTGGTACAGATGAACCTATTTGCAAAGCAGAAATAGAGACACATATGTAGACAACAAATGTATGGACACCAAGGTGGGGAGGTGGGATGAATTGGGAGATTGGGATTGACATATTTACACAACTATTTATAAAATATATGACTAATGTGAACCTACTGTATAGCACAGGGAACTCTACTCAGTGCTCTGTGGTGACCTAAATGGGAAGGAAATCCAAAAAGGCGGGGATATATGTATACGTACAGCTGATTCACTTTGCTGTACAGCAGAAACTAACACCATATTGTAAAGCAAGTACATTCCAATGGAAAAAAAAAAAGAAATGAAAGTGGATACATTAATACCAATTCTACAGAAATAAAAAGTATTATAAGAGAGTACTATGAACCATTGCATGCTAACAAAATTGGATAAACTATGTGAAGTGGACAGATTCATAGAAACAAAACCTTCCAATCCTAAATCATGAAGAAATAGGAAGTCTGAATAGACCTATAAATAGTAAGGGGACTGAATCAGTAATTGCATCTCACTCAACAAAGAAAAATCTCTGGATCTGACGGCTTCCCTGGTGACTTCTGCCAAACATTTAAAGTGGGACTAATAGTAATCCTTCTCATTTTTTTCCAAAATATTCAAGAGGAGAGATCACTTCTTAACTCATCCTATGAGACCACAATTACCCTGGAACCAAAGAAAAATTCAATACATAAAAAAGACAATTACAGATCAATATCCCTTATAAACACTGTCGTAAAAATCCTCTATAAAATACTACCAGGTTGAATTCAATGTCATATTAAAATGATTATACACCATGACCAAGTGGGAAATTCCTGGAATGCAAGGATGGTTCAACATAAGAAAATTGATCAATGTAATATAGTACATTAACAGAATAAAGGGAAAACTCACATGATTATCTCCATTTGACAAAATTCAACACTCCTTCATGATAAAAACACTCAGTGAAATAGAAATAGAAGGAAGTTACTTCAACGTAATAAAAGCCACTAATGAGAACACACAGCAAACATTATACTCAACAGTGAAAGACTGAAAGTGTTTCTTTTAAGATCAAAAAAAAAGCAAGGATGCCCACTCTTAACACTTCTACTTAATGAATTCTGGAAGTTCTAGCCAGAGCAATTAGGCAAGAAAAAGAAATAGAAAACATCGAAATTGGAAAAGAAGTAAAATTATTTTTGTTTCCAGATGATATGATCTTATACATAAAAAACACTAAAGATTATACACACAAAAATACTGTTAGAACTAATAAATGAATTCAGCAAAGTAGCAGGACACAAAGTCAGCATTCAAAATCAGTTGTATTTGTATACACTACAATAAATAACCTGAAAGAAAATTTTGCACATTTCATTAACAATAGCATTAAAAAGAATAAAATGTATAAGAATTCCCTTAACCTAAAAGTGAAAGACTTGTAAAATAAAAACTACAAACATTGCTGAAAGAAATTTTAAAAGGCATAAATAAATGGAAATATATCCCTTTGTTCATGGATGGGGAGACTTTATATTGTTAAGATATCAATACTACCTAAAGGAATCTACAGATTCAATTCAATTTCTATCAAATTCCCAAAGATATGTTCTGCAGAAATAGAAAAATACATTCTGAAATTCACATGGCATGTAATAACCATGACAATCTCAAAAAGGAAGAACAACACTGGAGGACTCTCTCCTAATTTCAAAACTTACTACAGTAATCAAAACAATGTGGTATTGGCATAAAACAGACATATAGGCCAGTGGAATAGAATTGACAGCCCAGAAATAAATTTCCACATATATGGGTAAATGATTTTTGACAAGGGTTCTAAGACTATTCAAAGGGGGAAGAATAGTCTTTTCAACAAATAGTGCAGGGAAAACTATATACCAGACCAATATTTTATTATTTTTAGTTATTCTAATCAGGTAATTACTCTCTAGGTGACAATTTATTTCTGTCCTAGGAACAATGAGGTAAATTAGCAATTTCCAAAGTTTTCCTCCAGTCAGTCCATTTTTTTTTTTTTTTTTTTTTTGCGTTACGCAGGCCTCTCACTGTTGTGGCCTCTCCCATTGCGGAGCAGAGGCTCCGGACGCGCAGGCTCAGCAGCCACGGCTCACGGGCCCAGCTGCTCCGCGGCCTGTGGGATCTTCCTGGACCGGGGCACGAACCCGTGTCCCCTGCATCGGCAGGCGGACTCTCAACCACTGCGCCACCAGGGAAGCCCCAGTCAGTCCATTTTAATGTCTGCTCTGGTACTGTTTACCACTTTTGTAACATGCCTCCCTGTGTCTGATGGCCAAGAGTTCCAGAAGGACAGCCACTAGGGAACTTTCCATGAATGCTGAGATCCCCTGATCAATGTATGAAGGGAGTGTACACTGGAACCTGGAGGGAGGGAGTAGGGAGTTATGAATGGCTCTTACGATATGAATCCATTCAAGCATTTCCTATATTCCTAAAACTTTGTATTCATTCCTCTACATTGTACCAGAAAATTCTTTATCCTCAGTTGCATTTAGTGTAGGTTATATTTTGTCCAAGTGCCATTCGAACAACAGAGTAAAAGTTAAGCCTACTGCCCACTCTCTCAAATCAAGAATCTCTTATAACTGTATGCATATCAGTATATCCAACCTAACCAAATCATGTTATTTTCTTCCTGGTATCGAACTTAAGGAATCAATTCCTACATATATTTCTCAGATTTCTGTTGAATTATATGTTATGCATTTTTTCAATGGATAAGCTATATTGTATTTACATCTTTGGGGCATGCTAGATGTGCCTCTAATTGAGAGTCTGAAGTCCATGACTGGGTAGAGAAAGTGAGTCTTAAAAGGGACTTGGAATAATTAAGACAGGGTAGGCAGGTTTCTTCAGACAAGATAAGAGAAGCTGATTTTCTTGACAAGAGATGTTTATTAGGATATCAAGGGAAGGGATCAAGATAATCAGATTTTTTAAATCCACCCAAAAGTTTTCATTACGAAACTGAAGACGTTGATCTTTCCCAATCCCTGTCCAAACTGCACTATAATTTAGAAACATACCTGAACAGACTTTGTGTCTATATTTTGAATATTTCAGCCCTTTGGGTAGAAAAGTTAAAAAATTATTTTGGGGCCAAATGGAGAAGTTCTCTACTTCTTTGACCATGCCTGAGAGATTATAGGTTTGAATTTGCCACTTTCTTTCTAGAAACTCTTCAGAACAGCCAGAAGCAGCTACCCTACACCACAGCTCTTATTTCCACCCCAATGTTCTATTGCTTCTGCCACTTGGGCTACCAAACCATGCATATAACAGGCACTCCACTACACAACAACTGTAGCAGATAATTTAAGTAACTGTATTTCCACTGAAACACACTATCAGTATCGTATTTTCCACTGGCAATAATGTTATCCCTGTTTTTAAATATAAACACATCAAATAATAAAATCCAGGATCCCATCTTTAAAATTGGTTTCATGGAACCACTTATGATAATAAAATTCTCAGTTTGTATTTGGTGAGGATGATGGTAGCCATTCTAGAAAGTTCAAGTGGAAAAGATTTAATACAGTAAAATAGATATTTTTACAAAAGTGATGAAAAGTCTAGATGTTTCAAGATTCAGGAAAACTGCCGTGGTTCTCAGATTTGCCATTAACAGTTAGGGGGTCATGAGGTTGCATGAACCATAGGAAACTTTTGGTCACAAACACCCCTGGCTCCTGATATGAGGCAGAAGGTTTCTGTGAAAACTTCTGGAAATTGTGGCAACAATTTCATGTTTGATAGCGCTCATATTTTTCTTGCTTCTACTGGAGGAATTATGATAAATTTTCCTTCTTCCAATTCTTACATTATTGTCTCTTATTTTCAGACTCTAAACCTGATCCTCTTGGTGGAGATTACGGGGAAAAAAGTTCATGGGCTTCCAGCTGGGAGAGCATAGAAAGGGAGAAAGTAGTGCTGAGAAGGTATAGTTTATCTAATTTCTGCTGTACTGTAGTTAATCATGGGGCAGATTAAGACTTGTTTATGACAGATTCTGTATGCCACCTTGAAAAACTAGGATCTTCTCCCAGCCTTAGGTTTCCAAGTAACACCTAATGTTTCTAAAATAAGGAAAAGAAAGATTAGATTTTTAAGGAAGATATCTTGAGTTATAGAATGAAAATAGACTAGAAAGATGAAATACTGGAAGCAAACAGATTGCTGAAGAGACTATTGCAATATTCCAGGGAAATGAGATGATGAAGGCTAAAGTAAATGAAGTAACTACAGGGTTTAAAAGAAGGGATGGGGCTTCCCTGGTGGTGCAGTGGTTGAGAGTCTGCCTGCCGATGCAGGGGACACGGGTTCATGCCCCGGTCCGGGAGGATCCCACATGCTGTGGAGCGGCTGGGCCCGTGAGCCATGACCACTGAGCCTGCGCATCCGGAGCCTGTGCTCCGCAACGGGAGAGGCCAAAACAGTGAGAGGCCCGCGTACCGCAAAAATAAAATAAAATTAAATTAAAAAAATAAAAGAAGGGATGATTATAAGGTATTTCAACACAAAATTAACTTAAATTAGTAATTGAATAAGGGGAGCTCTTGGTTTCCCCCTTTTACTTGTACCACCTTCTGCTTTTCCAAACCTACTTCCCATTCAGTTGATTACTGTTATGACACATTTTCTTCCTATTTCTTAAACACATTCCCTATATGTATATCTATGACCACTGCCAGTATAGAATCTCTCATTATCTCTCACCAGGATGACTGAGTCAGGTCCTACAAAAAGAAACAAATGAATTACTCCACTGAACAAAACCTTTCAACAGTTTCACATGGTCTAAAGGAAAAAACTCGAAATTCCTTAGTAGAATCAGATGTACACTTGATATCTTTATCAGAACTGCACGTCCTGACCTCCTCTATTTGTAGGTATCATCTTTTCCATCCGTTAGAGGAAACTTATCCTCCTGAATTCCATATGATATTGATAAATGTCATCAATTACTTTATGGTCATAGAGGTTTGCTATATAAGAAAAATAGAACCAATCATACTGTGTCCCTGCTTGGCCTCAGAGATATATCCAGATATTGGCATATGGCTCAAGTAGACCTAATAAATGCCCCTACCTAAATTTTTTTCTAGCTGGAACTTCTGTGGAACACTCTCCTACTCTTGGGTTACAGAGATGGAATAAAATGAATACCTGTAGTCTTGATCTTGACTATCTGATAAAGCCATTCTGCATTTTGAGAAAATGAAACAAAAATACAAGAAACAGTAGACTAGAAAGAAGAAATTTCTGTCCTTGGTTTGAGCCATACTTTTGTCATTTTTTTTTTTTTTTTTTTTTTGCGGTACGCAGGCCTCTCACTGTTGTGGTCTCTCCTGTTGCGGAGCACAGGCTCCAGGCACGCAGGCTCAGCGGCCATGGCTCACAAGTCCAGCCGCTCCGCAGCATGTGGGATTTTCCTGGAGCGGGGCATGAACCCGTGTCCCCTGCATCGGCAGGCGGACTCTCAACCACTGTGCCACCAGGGAAACTCATACTTTTGTCTTTGTATTTTTCAAGGTTTGAATGAGAGCAAAGAGTCTCGTTTTTATGACTTTGAATTAAAATTCTGTATCACAGTATGGAAGAAGGAGAGAGAGAAAGAGTGAGAAAGGGAGAGAGAGAAAGGGAGAGAAGAGAAAAAAAAAACACTGATTAATACTATGCAAAAATGGCTTAGTGATTTGGATGTTTCATGTTTCCTGACTTTATGTATTTTGCCCCATTTCTGGACTGTTCTTTCTGTTCCTTATCTGGATTCCCTCTATATTTCTTTCAATAATGTCCTCAAGACCTTCCACTAATCCT
Source organism: Pseudorca crassidens (assembly GCF_039906515.1). NCBI lineage: Eukaryota > Metazoa > Chordata > Mammalia > Artiodactyla > Delphinidae > Pseudorca > Pseudorca crassidens. The sequence continues at coordinate 64,017,492 of NC_090312.1, read as the reverse complement.
TCTTGGACCTTTCTTTCCAGGCACGCTTCTGTGTGTATTTCTGTCACAATCCTTACCATATTATAATTTATCCACGTTTATATATGAAACTTCAATGTGACTGGGAGTCCTTTGAATGGAAGGACCATCTCCTACTTATTTATTTTGTACTTTCTAGGAGACTATTTCACACAAAGTTTTGCTCAATACAAGCTTGTTGAATAAATAAAGTGGGGTAATCCAGGTCCATGGGAAAATATTATTTTTCTCCTTATTGTGTCCAAGGCAAAATTTTATTATTTTCATTTATAGTGGATATCTATAAATTCTTGCTGTTATTTATCTACACATTAAATATGGAATAAAAAAATAAATGAATTATCATGAATATCCGCATCAGTGTATTAACCAAGGTATCTGGCCCACACTTTTTATCAATTTTGCCTCAACTGTTTATTTGCATATTGATATTTACAGAAAAAAGCCCTATAAGAGACTGACAACATGATATACTTACCAAGGTGAGGTCATTACAAAATGAAAGACCAAAAGCTAATTCATAGTTCCAATTAATATTATTTAATTCAATTTCATTCAGTTCAGTTAAATGTTGTTTGGTTCACATCACCTTAACAGCATGCATTGGACATCTGCTACAAGAAATGAAGTTTGTTAGGCACTATAGGAGGCACAAATATAAGACATTATCTACAAAAAAACGTTAATTTTAGTGAAACATAAAGGAAAAGAGTGTGCACTTTGGGACCTACATCTCAAAGTTCAGTTTTGAAACACCTTAATCTCCTAGATTAACATGATGTTACAACAGATTACTAATAAACTCAACCAATAGCTGGTCAGGTCTTTATGAGCTTTGAAATCATGCCTTCAATACTGCAATGCAGCATATAAACAATTAAGAAGTTTATACATATAAACAGAGTGCTGCAATTAATCTACAAACAAATTCATTTTATATCAGATTTGTGACTTTTACACCAATGTGTACTCATTTTGTGGCTGCCTCCCACTGTTTTGGCAAGGCTTTCAAATGTTTTCTTCCTCCCTCATCTTCCAGCAGGAAAGCCAACAGCTGTGGCCAAGGCAACAATTTTGGCAGTGGTAATGCCCAGATGACAACCTCTGGAGTATCTCTCTCCAGCAGTAGCAGTGACATCTGGACCACTTTCCACACTTGAGAGCATCTTGGCTCATCTCCACACAAACAGCTGCAGAACCATCACAAGAGCTATCTTCAAGTAGGGACACGGCATTGTGAGAGACAACTGTTCTCTGATTAAGAGACAATTCACATTGTGTATATGTAAATGCATAATTACTGTATGTGTGTGTATTTTGTGAATAGGTTTAAGACTATAGTTTGTTTAAAAAAAGAGAGAATTAAATACACACTCCATGTCTTCAATTCACTGTAGTTATGTCTATATATTCAGGTTTACATATATGCATGTACATATACACACACATCATCATCAGAGTCAACCATTCAGACAATTTAGCATTTGAGAGCTTTTGATTATTATGGGATGAGACAACTTCCTTTATGAGTTCCTTTGGTACATAGATACTGTATATTTACTGCCAAACCATACATGGTTTGAGGAAGTAACATGTAAAGATGTAAATTACTTAAACATAGCATTACTACTGTTGAGGCAATTATAATCCTGCCACTGGGGATCCTGACAAGTATTGTTATTAACTCTAGTGTTCATTTTTTCTTTCTCTAGTTCCATCAAAATGTGAGTATTCTACTTCACAAGCTCCAATAGTCATATGTGAAGTTGTTTCTCTCTCTACTTTTGTCAAGTCATTTTTTAAATTTATTCTCAGTTTCTGTAGTTATTTCTTATAGAAATAAGTTATTATTTGTTGAATTTAGTCACTTAGAAACCTGAGGGGAAAATTACTGACACAGATTATTGGATAGTTTTGACAACCTCACCAATAGAAAATATTCCTTGAAAAGTTATTTATTTTAAATAAAATTATTAGATGACCTAGATTTTTAAGTTGATATAGGATGATGAAGTTAAGCCAATATCCAAATCAAAAGGGAGAGTAGTACATGAAATTAATAAAGATTAGATGATTAGACAGAAAACCTATCTCATTGTTTTATTCAAAGTTCAGGCAATTTATAAGCATGTGCCCTTTTATTTATTTATTTAACTGTGTTTTCAAGATCTCACATTCAACCAAGTACAATTAAATCAGTACAATTAGTACTTAGTGTGCATGCAGAATTTTGTATGCTACAACCTTCTAGCTCAGGGTTTTATCAAGGCTTGCTTTGCCTGTCTTGGTCCTCAGATCTCCCTGTTAAATTTCTGGCTGGTCTGCTGGTCTATTGCTCACCCCAACTCGTGTCAAAATCACAAGCTAGCTGGGCTATTGGCCTTCCCTAATTTTCTGCCACTGAGATCTCTAAGTGTTTGACATCTCTGCAGGTCCCAGCATTTCCAGAATTCTTCCCCAAATGAAATCAGCCCCCTCCCATGATCTTTGTATCATTTTTGTGCCATGGAGCTGAAGTGAGAGGGTAGGAGCCACCTCTGACTAAAAAGTCACAGGCTCCCTTGTTTCTACTGAGATTCAATAGCTTTTCTTGAATATACACTTCACATTTTGCTATATGACTTCCGTTGATTTCAGACTCTTTAAATGGCTATTTTTTAAATAATTTCATCTGATTTATCATTGCATTTTGGAAAGAGGATTTGGAGAAAGGATTAACCTTCTTCAGCCATTCTGAAAGTTCCATCCTCTCTGTTTCTTCTGTTTTCCATTAGCTCATTCCTTCCTGCCTTCTTTTGGGCTCTTTGAACCTCTTCAGTGTACTTAATGTTTTCTTGAATATATCTTTGTGCATTTGTTCCAACATCCGTTCTTGGGATTGCAATGCAATATTTAACTTTTCAGTCTATTTGAAATCAACTTTTTTAGTACCTCAAGTGAAACATATAAGATTTACCACCATATAGACTTCTTTATTCTGCCCTTATATTTTACTTATATTATTTGGGACATATATAAGCATCGCATTCCATCAGACAACTTTATGGTTTTTGTTCTCAAGCATAACACATATAATAAAGAACTATAAAAGGAAAGAATAGTTTGTTATATTTTCTGTACATTTATTATTTCAGTTGCTATTTTTTCATTTCTGATATTCCAAGGTGACTTTGGTAGCAGTTCCTTTCTGTCTGAAAGAATTACTTAAGTAATTATTTGAAAGCATGTCTGCTGACCAAAAACTTCTCTAAGATTTTCTTCATTTGAGAATATCTTTATGTTGTTTTGCTCCTGAAAGATTTTTCACTGGATATGGAATTCTGGGCTTTCAAGATACTTTTCTTGTCTTCAGTTTTCAGCATTTTGACTATGATATAACTGGGAATGGATGTCTTTTTCTTTTTTTAGGTTCACTGAGTTTCTTGAATCTGTAGATTTACATTTTTCACCAAATTTTGGAAATTTTCAGCCTCTTCTTTATTTTTATTATTTTTTTTTACTGCACCTTTCTTTTTTTCTGAGATTGTGATGACATGAATGTCAAAATTTTTGGTATTATCCCAAAGGTCTCTGAAGCCCTTCTCATTTTTTTCAATCTGTTTTTCTATTTTATTCAAATTAGATAATTTCTATTAATACATCTTCAAATTCACTGACTCTTTCCTTGGTCATTTCCATTTGGTTATTGAGCCCAACCAGTAACTTTATTCCAGTTACTACATATTAAATTTAAATATTTCCATTGGCTTCCTATACCTTGAATTTCTTCAATGATATTTCTGCCTTTCCATTCATTCCAAGAGATTCACCTTATTTATTGGAATATTTTTGTAATATCTGCTTTTTAATGTCTATGTCATTAAATTCCAACATATTTGTCATCTCAACTTTGAAATCTGTTGAATGTCTTTTCCCAAGTGAGTTGAGATTTTCCATATATATATTATATATATATATATAGAGAGAGAGAGAGAGAGAGACACACACACACATATTTGCTGATTAAATTCAATTTTATCCCAAGGCATTTTGAAAGCATGTTATGAGACACTAGGTCTTATTTAAATCCTATAGAGAGTATTGGTCATTTTGTTTTAGCAGGCAATCAACCCAGTTGGGTTCGTACCACCATTTTAATTCCTTTTTGAGGGGTGAAATATCAGTGTCCACAATGCTTTTCAGATCAGTCATATATATGCATTACCCAGTGTGCAGTCTCTGACCTAGGCAGCGTCTTTCTTTAAATTTAGTTCTCAACATCTATGATATCCTGCTTAGGGTAGGATCCATGAATACATAAAATAGGAGTAAGTACAGAAGTTCATAAACAAAACAAGGGGGTCACTTTCCAAAACTACTCTCTCTCCACACTTTCTCTGCATTTTCTGGGACCCTGGGCTCCTCTTTTCGGTTCTCTGGTCAGAAAGCAATTTTTTTTCTTTTTTTAACACCATTCTGCTGTGTACTTCCCACAACTGTGGGACAAACATTGAGAAGTCAGAGAGAGAAAGAAAAACAACATGGATATGCACTGATACTCTTGGAACCACAGCTTCTTAAATTAGAAGGAAGTTTTCTCTCTTTCACAGTAGTAGGCTCTTAAATATCCCCAGGACAAATGGGAATCCTTGGTGGCTGAGACAAAAATGAATTTAAAAAAAGAAAAAGAAAAACAATGAGGCATTTCCAGCACTCTCTCCAAAAATTAAGAGAACCCATTCTATCTACCCACAGAAGAACTACAGGAGATCTGTTGGAGCATTCTCTTGCAGTGTCATTGCCCATTTCTGGCTTTCCAGCTATGTTGAATCCAGTCCTGAGAGTACTAGAAAGAAAAAATAGTAAACCCACTGCCAGTTTGATGTAACTTTGAACTCTATTCTTCTCCAATCTGCTGGCTACTATTTGCTTTTCAGAGTCCTCAAAGAGTTTCTGTAAACATTCTGTCCAGGTTTTATAGCTTCATTGAGTGAGAGAGGCAGAATATTCTTACTTTATTTCACCCAATATATTTTGCTACTGTACCCATGTCTTCACCCATAACTCTAGTTGAGAATCATATATGACATTTTCACTATTGGTGTTCAAACTCTAGTCACACACACATACACACACACACACACACACACACACACACACACACCATCCCCAGAAATACATCTATATTGTTTAACAAGGCTTCACACAGATCTCCCTTACTCTTTTTTGCTAGAGTTTAATCTGAGGACAGTTCTGTTAATTCATAAGGAAAATAATTTGAATATAAGTAAACCCCTTGAGTATATGAATCTGGCAGAAGGAGTGATTTTTTCGCTCTTTTTTTTCACCATGCATGCCAATTTTTTCTTGTATTTGGTACCAATTTACTCATGAAAGAATAATTGTATGAATCCTTCCTGCCCATTCCCTGTAGTGGAATGCATTGCCTCTAAGTTACAACATTCCTGTCAGAAAACGTACTTTTCTGAACTATGATTGTAAAATATGTGATTGTAACCTGCAACTTAAAGACCTCCATGTCACTTCCTTCTGTCTAGGTATTTGTAAAATTAATTTTTGTGGGTATTTTGAATGAGTAGCAGGAATGCTGAGTCTTCTGTGGGTCAGAGGCAATTCAGAAGACCTGGGACTTTTTTCAGCAATAAAGATCCTTTAAATAAATGACCTCATTATTTAAAGAACTTTACAGGGCAGTGACATTATCAGCAAGTAAATACTTTTAAAAATGATCTCTTAAGAAACTAGAAAAAATAACAAATGAAGCTCAAAGTTAGTGGAAGGAAGGAAATAATAAACATCAGATGTGAAATATATGAAATAGATACTAAAAAGATAATAGAAGAGCTCAGTGAAACTAAGAGCTGGTTCCCTGAGCAAAACTGATAAAACTTTAGGTAGACTCACCAAAAAAAAATGTATACGAGACAAGGCTCAAATAAGTAAAATCAGAAATGAAAGAGGAGATGTTACAACTGATATCTCAGAAATGCAAAATATCATAAGAGACTACTATGAACAATTATACATCATCAAATTGGACAACCTAGAAGAAATGGATAAATTCCTAGGAACATACAGTCATCCAAGGCTGTATCTTTTCAAGAAGATATAGAAAATCTGAATAGACCAATTTAAGGAGATTGAATCAGTAATCAAAAACCTCCTAACAGGGCTTCCCTGGTGGCAGAGTGGTTGAGAGTCCACCTGCTGATGCAGGGGACACGGGTTTGTGCCCTGGTCCGGGAAGATCCCACATGCCGCGGAGCAGCTGGGCCCGTGAGCCATGGCCACTGAGCCTGTGCATCCAGAGCCTGTGCTCCGCAACAGGAGAGGCCACAACAGTGAGAGGCCCATGTACCGCAAAAACAAACAAACAAAAACCTCCTAACAAACAAAAATCCAGGACCAAATAATTATAAACTGGAAAAAAAATTTGGTTTCCTTTGAATCCAAAATATTTATTTTTAACCATTTACTTTTAAAGAACATGACACATGCAAAATTTCTTTCCTATTGGTGTCTTCAAATTTCATCACCAAGTTACAGTACTTGCAGGACATTTGGAGATGTTTATAAACTGAATTCTTTGTGTCTCTAAATGAACACAAAAGTAATAGCCAAAACAAAAACATACTTGTTGGCAAAAAAAAAAAAAAAAGTCATGTTTCATGTAGCTTTTCCTTCCTCTATTGGAAGAGAAAAATATAGAAATTTCAGGGTGGTTTGCCTCCATCTTCTAAAAAGGTGTTGAATGAATAAAAGTGGGAAATCAAGTTTATCTATAGCTCTCGTGATATTTAGCTTTTCTTGCATATATACGCATGTTCATGATCATGGACTACTTACGGTTTGCCAATAGTAGGGGATGTTGATTTTATTTACTTATCCTAAGAACCAGAGAAAGTACAATCTTTGGAGAGACTCAGACTATGAAATGTTTTAGGATAACAAATAATAAATATTTTGGAATTATAATTTAATTTGTGGCTTTTCATTTAAACTTAAAATTTACCTATAATCCATTTCTTACTTCTTGAGATATTTATATGTTTTAAGGCCTATGCTGAGTCTTATCAGAGAAATTGAGACCCGAGGCTGAGATTGCTAGTTTCTTACCTAATAATCACTCTTATGTTGTTCCTTTTATAATGGTTTCCTGAAATTTTAATTTAATTTAATTTAGTTTTTTGGCCATGCCACGTGGCTGGCAGGATCTTAATTCCTCGACCAGGAATCGAACCTGGGCCGGGCAGTGAAAGTGTGGGGTTCTAACTGCTGGACTACCAGGGAATTCCCTCCTGAAATTTTTAGAAGATGTCAATGGGTTTAGCAAAAAATTGCTGGCATTGAGCATGGCTTCTGTGAATGCTTCTAAATGTGTCTCTAATGGCAAATCCTGTCTTTTATTCTTGCTAATGGCTCCCTTCATCATTTATAAATTGTATACATGACTATTAGAGCTCCAGCAATCATCTTGTGAGCACAAAGAGAGCTCATAGATGGAAATCACAGGATAAGGACACAGAGGAGAAAGATGTGAGGAGCCTAGGTCAGTGAGGTCACTGTGAAATGACAATATGATGATAGGGTGTTATGAAGGAGAGGGGAAAAGTCCTATTTTATTGAAGCTATTGTTATTTTGTGTCTTTGTTATTAACAGCCAAAGAAATTTCCTAGCAGATACAAGATATATAGTGCATACCAGTGGTTGTCTTTCTATAATACTTTTCTTTTTGTGAAAATGTTTTCTTCCCCTATTTCAACTGTATAATTTTAATGAGGATTGTTATCCTTCTATAAATGTCTAGCTTTTTTCCCCATTATTGATTGGTTCAGAGTTGGCACCTGAACTAAGCTATGCAAAACATTTAATTCCTACCTCAACTGTTGATTGGTCTTGAAATAAGCATGTGTCCTAAGTTGCACCCGTTGAAGTGTTAAAGGATCTTTGAATTTAGCACTGGAGAAAGACAAAATAAAACAAAAACAACAACAACAAAAATAGCTTCTAACACCTCCCTGGTGGTGATATAATCAAAGGTAAAGCCTGGGCTCTATTTGCAGCCCTATTTCCTACCCAACAGAGGAGGTGGTCAGAGAAAATGGAGACAACCTTCAAAGGGATCAGTTTTAAAACACTGGAAAAGAGAGGAGAGTTCTGGTCATTTTCAAGTCCTTGGTTTCAAGTTGTCCTTGGAGCTGGGCTACCCTTTTCTTTATCCCTGAGATATATGTTACAGTTCATTCTACCTTTTACCTAAACTTCTTAAAATGGAAGTGCTTATACTCTTCAACCAAAAAGTAATGATCAATCAGATTAATTTGGGTCATTCTATTGTGTACATGGGATACAAACACATACTTATCTGTTTCTCTGCATAACTTGAATTATGTCAATAAATCAGGTTGAGCAAAAAGTGATGCATTCAAATTAGCTGTTGCCAGAGAGCCTTATTCTTTAAGAAGTTTAAGGTGTTATTTATTCCCACTCACATTCTGAAGTCAATATTTCAGCCCAAGTCTTATAGTATGACTTGAATTTTTCTTTCTTTTTGAAGCCCTAAGTTTTGTTGCTTACCTTTTTTTCTCCTTCGCTTTTGTTTGCTGCCTGGTAACATATCTACTTGATTCAGCTGAAAGGAGGGAAAGGGCTAGTCATCATTCTATATCTGTTTATCTAATTAACTAGCTTTAGGCATCAACAAAGGAAGCCACACTAGGCAAGGGATAACAAATGTGATCAAGATATAGTAACAAAGTAGCTCCTTACAATGAACTTAAAGACTAATAGTTATATAAAGATAAATGCAAAGAAATCATGATGATAGGAATATTTACAATGAACAGTGGGTAGTCACTACACTACAGACAAGAGTGTAGTCAAATTTACTTTAGAACTGGGAATTTTCAGTAAAGGCTTCAAATAAGAGTCAAAATAGAATGAAGTCTTGAAAGATGAACATAGATAAGAAGTTGAAGAAAATTATTGTCTTTCTAAATAGTTTTTTGCTGTTGTTGTTTGGTTGGTTTTTGTCTGTAGGTTAGGAAAATGTTTGGCAAGTTAAGAAATAGCATTGGGTAACTAAGCAGAAGCAAGATCATGGAAGAAGTGGTATGATTTGCCAACAGTTTGGTATTTCTCCATTAGTAACGAAGAATAACTGTTGAATGGTTTCAACAAGGTCACTCTGATTACAGTGTAGCTTCATTAAGTGTATATTATGAAAACCTGAGTAAGGATAAATCAGTGGACATAAATGGAGCAAATAAATTTGAGAGACCATAAAGATATAGAATTTCTAATACTAAATAGGCAGACATGTATAGGTGATTAAAATGGCCACAAACTCTACTTGGAGTTTCCTCTTCTTGAACCTAGGCTGGTTTGCATGAGTAGTTTGACTGAAAAAAGGTAGCAGAAATGACACTGTACCTTTTTCATACACAGGCCTCAAGAGATGGGTATCTACCACTACCCCACCCCTGGAACACCCTCTTGGAAACACTAGGTCCTAAGCCTCATTTTTTTTTTTTTTTTTTTTTTCTGTACGCGGGCCTCTCACTGTTGTGGCCTCTCCCGTTGCGGAGCACAGGCTCCGGACGCGCAAGCTCAGCGGCCATGGCTCACGAGCCCAGCTGCTCCATGGCATGTGGGATCCTCCCGGACCGGGGCACGAACCCGCGTCCCCTGCATCGGCAGACCAATTCTCAACCACTGCGCCACCAGGGAAGCCCTAAGCCATCATTTAAGAAGTCCTAATACTCTAAGATCACCACATGTAAATGTTCCAATACACAATTCCACCTGAGCCCAGCTTTGCAGTCATCCACTCTAGGGTACCAGCCAGGTGAATGAAGCCATCCCATACCCTCTAAACAGCCCACTTCACAACTGAATAGTACCTTAGTCTATGCTACATGAACATATGTCTTAGTCCATTGGGATGCTATAATAATAATATCACAAACTAGGTGAATTATAAAGAACAAACATTTATTTCTCACGGTTCTGGAGGCTGGAAGTCCAAGATCAAATCACCAGTATATTTGTGTCTGCTGAGAGCTCACTTCCTAGCCAGGCATCTTTCTGCTATAAACTCACATGATGGAAGGTGAAGGGGTCCCCAGGACCCTCTAATTCCATTCAATAGCCATGGCTCACGGGCCCAGCCGCTCCGCGGCATGTGTGATCTTCCTGGACCGGGGCGCGAACCCGCGTCCCCTACCTCGGCAGGCGGACTCTCAACCACTGCGCCACCAGGGAAGCTCGAGAGAATGTTTTTAAAGAAGTTAATGACAGGAATGGGAGATTAGGTGAGGTGGTGGTAGAAGGTTTTCCTTGAAGTAGGAAGCGTTCAGTAGTGAGAATTGCTAAAGTTAAGTCAATTGAGATGTAGACTACAAAAAATTTATTACATTTGACAGCGTTTTACATGACCAAAGCCATTGCATGTTTTGTCTGTTTCCTCTCCCTACACCCACTCAGTCTATGTTTCACTCCTTGGTACCGCTCAATCCTACTTGAATTCAAATTTTATTTCATGTATCCATGGCCCCCTCTGCCAATTGTGAAAGAACTGGAACACCCCATGAAGGTCTTTCTTGAATCCCTGACAGCACAGAATTCAGCAACATTTCCTAGACTAAAGTGCAGAATCTCAGAGCAGCACCACTGAAATGCCAAAGTTGCATCACATATAATCCTGATTTGGTTACAACCGTATACATGACAAATGAAAGAAACACCATCTCTCTTCCCTCCAAGGGGTCCAGGTATACAGCTTCCTTAGGTATCGTCTTTCCCAGAATGCCAGGCTTAGGTGCCATTTCTCCTCATATCACATCTTGCTAATTCTGCTTTCCTTTCTCCCTCTTCCCCTCTAGCCTGTAGGTGTTCTGGCCTCGTGAATAAGATTTAGACTTTTGAAATATATGAGGTATAGCCACCTCCCACAATAGTATATGTATGTATATATCTATTAGGTATGTATATATTGTATATTACATATTTATAATAATACTATTATTTTCATATATTTTTTTCAGAATTGTCTAACAGTAAGTTGCTTATATAATGATACCTTACCTCTAAAAACTTCAGTTTGTATTTCCTAGGATTAGCACTCTTTAAATAACTTATGTAACAACTTTTGTAAGTCTCCAAACCATGATACCACCAAATACAACACATTTTAATGAAGCAAAAATATCACATACAAAAATAATATACCAAATATTTTTGTGAAAAAATAGTTTTTACTGACTGAAATAAACACTTATATCTCTATACCATACTGTATAAACCAAAATAATTGCTCTGTTGTTTAAAATAGATTAATAAAAAATATTTGATCGAAAAAAGCTTCCTCCTTCAATTTTAACATCGGCAGAACATTGAATAGTCACAATAAGAAGCTACAAATTCAAAACGAAATTGTGAGAAAGGTGTTTAATAGAATGAAACAATTTTGTACAGCATTGCAAGCAACATTTATTAATGAAACATATTAGAATATTTGCAGTGCAATTTATAAATGTAAATGTGCAGCATACTCTAGTCAAAAATGTGTAACAGCTGTGGCTTTGCGAAGTGAGTTGGTACCTTCCATAGTATAAAATATAGAAAAATACAGATGACTGATTTGAATCAACGTGGTTTCCCGTGGCATGTCACTGTGGGAATCTTAATGATCGTCTACCTGGATTGTTTGTCTGACTCCCATTTTCGCTGAAGATAATTTGAGACTAATTACTAGCCATGTCAATGGCAATTCACTTCAATGCTCAACTATATTTTTTCTTTTAAGAAACCTTTTCGTGGCTAATGACAATGAAAGTAAGATTTCAGACTGTTTTCTGGTTTCTGTGTTCCCAAGAGTGTTTTTCTTCCCCTTGAAACACCAAGAATCATTTAATCATAAACAAAAGTTTAGATTTTATTTGTATTTAGAATAGATGCTAAGGATGAAAGCAGAAGGTTACTGTGGCAGAGGTGTACAAGGCAAGAACTCAGCCCTAACCATTATTTATTTTATTAGATGAACTTAAAGCAGTACAGAGGCAAGTGTAGTGAGTGCTAGATAAATATTCACTATTGTGTTATCTTGCTTTTTCTTCTATCATATTTCAGCCATCTTGAAGAGTAACATGCATGATAACCTCCTAAGTGCAAACTGTATAATGTATTCTAACTTCAACCTTCAAGTTAACACTGAAGTCTTAGGCAACAAAAATTAATAAATTATGGTCTTATAAACATTTATTTAAAAGTTTTGAGGCCATATATAATCAGGTGATCACAAAATAAATGGAGAATTTACATTTGTATCGTTTATCTGTAAGAATACACTATTGTATTAGTTTGGGCACACGATCAAAAATAGACATTACCTTTTACTAAAGATATCATTTCTTATTTTGATGATCTGCATTTAAGGATGGTAAGTATTATTAGTTTTCACAAAATTCCCAAGGGAATTGAGGAATGCTTGAATTGTGATTTATTTTTTACTTTGCCTTTTATCATTTTATAATTTGTCTTCTATATGAGGTAATTAGACTGAAGAATAATGTAAGGGAAAGAGTCTTGATTTTAGAATTAAACATAATTACATTGTAACCCCTGACAACTAAACTGCTTCTTAGCTGTGTGTTCTCTGGAAATTTATATATCATTTGTTTTCCCCTCAGGGAATATTATGTATTTAATACCAGGCAAAATAAAAATGGCTCCCATTCAAAACAAAAAAAAAAATTGAAACTTTAAACTTTGTAACTTATGTGAGAGAGATTTCTGAAGTCGCTACAGTGGAAATACAGAGAAAAAAAACTGGAATTGATTAATTTACAGCAGATGCAAGATTTTGACATGATTTTGATAATTCTCATTATGAGATAATTGATATCTATACTGTATACACACTTTGTAGGTTTAACAATGTTCTCATTTAAAATAATCTCCTTAAATTTTAATGTTCATTTGATTATTGATTCCCAAGACACGGTATAGTACTAAACAAGTATAACGATTAAAATGGGACTAAACTTCCTTCAGGAGAGCAACTTTCTTTAAGTATATTTTGAATATCTGATTACATTACCTGGAGACAAAATGTGGTTCAGATAAATATATTTATTTTAATAAAATAGGGACCCTATGTATACCACAAAATATGGTATGTTAGAATATTTTATGAAATAGCATTAGGCTCATGGAAAGCCACTGATACCTAAAAAATTGGGTTTAATAACTAGAAAAATCAATCTCTTTTTTGATGGATGTTCACTAAACTTTTTGTGGTAATCATCTCATGTTGTATGTAAGTCAGATCATTATGCTGTACACCTTAAACTTATACAGAGCTGTATTTCAATTATATCTCAATAAAAATGGAAGGAAAAATTATATGTAAAGAAAAATTAAAACAAATATTTTAAAAGAAAAAAAATAAAGCAACTTATTCTATAGTTATTGACTGTTGCCATGAGTTTAGTGAAGAAAAAATACAGATAGAATAATTGAAGTATATGTACAATGAAACTTGACCTTTATGGAATACAAATATTTGATATATAACTCATCAGTAAAACATGAGAATATTCTTGGATAGAAAAATTATAGGCTGGAACCCAAAGGCCAGAGTCCCATGTAAACTGATAAATTAAAGATGCTACATAATTTTTTGTTTTTTATCAAATACAATACTTAAATATGCTTTCCCTGTGGCATGCTAAAGTGTAAGAAAAAAACCCAGCAATTATTCTATACATCTATTTTTTCAAAGGTGCAGTTTTCTACTATTTTTGCAACAAAGCATGGAATCTATCTAAAACGACCATGGTCTTGTCAAAAATATTTAAGAAGCAAATTTGAACGGGTTGTCAATGTACACAGTTGGGATATTTAAAAAAAATAATAAATGCAGTGTATTGAAACATATCAAATACTTTTAAATCCATGAGCTTATTATTGATATTAAAAAACAACAGCAACAAAAACCTGATTGATCACCTTTGGAAGAAAATAGGTAACAAACTCATCACTTTGAAAATTACTACCAAAAAAAAAAAGGAGGAGAAAGAGGGACGTGGGCAGAGGAGAACAGACATTTTCTAGATTTTTGTACAAGAACTGTTCTTTAAATTAGCTTAAAAAATTGATAATAAAAGTGATGAATACACCACCTATGAATTAGTTTTTCTACCAACCAAATGGATGAAATCTGATCAGGCCTCTAGACCTAACTATTAATTTACAAGAAATAAAGAAGCAGAAAAATGTGTTAAATGACATCATGGGGATACAACTGGCAAAATCTAGAGTATGGGAGACAGGGCAAATATTCTGTTTTTTGGTTTTTGGGTTTTTTTTTAAGCACAATAATAACAGCTTTTAAAAGCAAAGGGCAAAGAGAGATGAGTAAGATTTAAAGGGAGATAACAAACTAATAAGCAAATCACAAAATATAAAAGTTATTTGTGGGCTTCCCTGGTGGAGCAGTAGTTGAGAGTCCGCCTACCAATGCAGGGGACGTGGGTTCGTGCCCCGGTCCGGGAAGATCCCGCATGCCACCAGAAGTTATTTGTGTCCTGAATAAAACCCTATTTAAGAATGATAAGACAATTGGTACAATGTGAATACTACATAGATATTTGAGGATATTAAAGAATCATTACAAATTTTTAGGGGTAAAATGATATTTGAATATGTTTTCAAAAAACTTTAAAGTTGTTACCCTTTAGTTATATAATGAAATGTTTACAGATAAAATGATAGGTTATCTGCAATTTAATTCAACATTATTTTGTAGAAGTCAGTGGGGTGATAGATCAAAATGAAGTTGGTTGGGAAATTGATCATTGTTGTACCTTGATGATGGGTACATGCAGATTCATCATATTATAATAATTTTTTCTCATTATTCTTGTATAGCTTGGAAATTGTCTATAATAAAATTCTAAGAAATAAGAACACTTGGATCCTTAGATAGAGAGGAGTCTGAGGAAAATGTGATCTGTGGAGAATTAAACTACTTCTGCCCTGTGAGCATCTGTAGACTCAGGATGCTGAGCCTCAGATCGGGCCAGGAGACCAGGCCTCAGGTTACATGAGTGAAGAACTGGAAATGAGAACCCCACATAAACTGTAACCCCCAATAAAAAGATGAACTGGAAAAAGTATACAACTACTAGAAAAAACATGGCAACAAGGAAATTAAATTCCTCTGTTTTGCTCTAAGTGAGGATAGATGGACAATCTAAAGACACCGAAAGTGAAGCCAACAGACAAACCCAGATGGTATCATATTCTACAGGATAACTTCCACTAGTCAGTGGATTAAAAAAATATCTACTGGGATAACTATTACATATTAAACTTTAAAGGGGAAGAAAATCATTAGGTTTGTCAGAATTGTTAGGTTGGGTTTGTACAAATCAAATATAAAAATAAATTATTAAAATAATTGGGGAAATATGATTATAGGTTGTGAATTAGAAGACACTAAGGAATTATTTTTAATTTTTAAGTACGCTAATAGCACTTGTCTTTGTAAGAACATGTTCGTACTTTTAAAGATGCATATTGAAGTAGGTAGTGCTGAAACATTATAACATTTGAAGTATGCTTTACAGATGTGTTACTTAAAGTGTGGTCTCTAGACCAGCAGCATTAGACTCACCTGAGACTTATGAGACATGTAGAATCTCAGTCACCACCACAGACCTATTGAATCAGAATTCACATTCTAAGAAGATTCCCAAGTGATTTTTATAGACATTAAAATTTTATAAACTTTGATTGTAAAAACTGCAACAAAGAAAAAAAAATGAAGATAGATGAAGACAAGGTGGCAGAATTTTCGTTGTGTTAAATTTGTCAAGGACACAAGATTAACCGTACCATTATTCTTACTCTTGTATGCTTTGGATATTTTTATTATTAAATCTAAAAATATAAAAAGAGATAGCACAAAATTCAAAGTCCAACAGACTAATTTGCATAATTTCATCTATACCTATTCCTGCTCTGTCTCTAAAACTGTATAATTTTAAAACTCAGTTCTACTATGTTTACGTTAAATAGAGATGTTGCTACTACTTAAACTACAGGGTGTACTGGAAGGTAGAAAATTCTGATAAATAAAGTTAATTTTCCCCGAAACTCATGATAAACTAGAAAACTCTGTCATGAAATTACTAAAATGTTCAGCATTAAATTATGAACACAAGTTCTGGTTTATGATAATGTAATTATATTAAAGCATAACTATAAAAATGGACTATTTTTATTATACACCTTGGCAAGAATCAATATTAAATTATACTGTATTTGGTGACTATAGGATCAAAGTTGTAGTAATCAGAAAACAGGAAGAGCTAACATTAAATTATATGATTCTTAAAATGGTCAGAAAGTAATAATCAAATTGTATTTTTGTGTATAGAGATAACTGTGAGGGAAATTATTTTCCGTATTATACCAGAGTAGAAAAAATCATTGCACATGTAAGTTTGAAAAGCTGTAGAGATGTAACACAAAGTTAAATTGAAAGCCAAGAAAATGACAATTTCCATGCATATAGCATATAAAAATTACAGTTTGAAGCAACAGGGCTATAAAATAACTACAGCATCTTCAGCCAATTCATGTGCGAACTAGTATGACCAACATCATTCTTATGCCTATTCAAATCCACAACAAAATGAGAGAAAAAAACAGAAGACAAAATCATTTTGCATTGTACATCTGTAAATGCACTTTCTGGGTAATATTCTAAACTTATTTTCATGTTTCTTTGTGTGTGAAAGTACTGTTTTGTTCAGTAATATATTTTTTTAATTATAAAGGTAAAGTCAATATTTCCCCAGGAAGATTTCCACCTTTCTTTCCGAGGAACATAATGGACATATTTACAGAAAGCTATCACTAAACTCTATATTCATGGAATTAATAGATCAAATCAGACCCAAGAGTATTAATCAAATTTAGATGAGTGTTTGTTTTTATTTTTTACGGTAAGGACACCTCACACTTTATTAAAACTCAAGGAGCTTTAGTTTGTGTGGGTTATATTTATCAGTAATTTGTATATTGTAAGTTAAAAGAGTAATTTTTAAAAATTGATTTTAAAATAACAGTAAGAAGCCCATTACATATGAGTCATATTTTTAAGAATAAGAGCTGTATTTTCAAGAAGAAAAATATCAAGGAGAAAAGTGGCATTATTTTACATTTCTATAAATATCTTTAATATCTGGCTCAGTAGAAGATAGCTGGATTCTCATATCTATTTCTATATCCAATCCATGTGATATTACAAGACATTCTCCATAGTGGTTATGCAGGTTGTTCTGCATCTTCAGCACTGCATAATTTCCATATTTTTCTGGTTACTGGTTCTAGGTGATTTGCAGTGGTAATTCATTATAATTTAAATTGTCATTTCTATAATGAGTAATGGATTGAACACCCATTTTGTATGTGTAAATAAGCATTTGTGTATCCACTTTGGGAAATGTCTGTTGAAGTCTTTGCCGATTTTTCTGTTAGGTTGTCTATCTTTTCCTTACAAGTTTGCAAGAGTACTTTGCATATTTCTTTATCAGATATATGTTGCTGGAATAACTTCTACCACTCTGTTCATCCTCTCTTAACAGACATTAGATGAATAACAATTGTTAATTCTAATGTAGATCAATTTATTGATTTTTTAAATATTTAGCACATATGTCTATTTTTAGAAATTTTTGCTTCCTTGAAAGTCATGAAGATGTCTCTGGTCGTCTACTAAGAGCCTCATTGCTTAAATTCTTATTTAAATATGTGACCTATATGGAATTTGCTTTTGTTTGTGGAGTGAGAAAGGGATTTGATACATTTGTTTTCCATGTGGAAAACCACTGACACAGCCCCATTTACTGAAAAAACCATTCTTTTCCCACCATATTTTAAAGTTACTTTTTTCATAAAATATGTTGATATATGTGTTAGGTCCATTTCTGGACTCTATTTTCTCTTCTGTTGGTTGTTGTATCTCTTTGCACCAGTATCAGACTCCACTAATTACTGTAGCTATATAATGAAACTTGGTATCAGGTAAGTCTCCAACTATTTGCTTCTTTTTCCAGATTGTCTTAGCTATTCTTGCCCATTTGCATTTCTGTATATTTTTTTTAACATTTATTGTGGTAAAATACACATAACAAAATTTATCATCTTAACCATTTTTAAGTTTACAGCTTAGTGGTATTATCATATTGATCCAATCATCACTGCCAACCATCTCCAAACTCCTTTCGTCTAACAAAACTGAAACTCTATACCCAGAAACAATAACTCTTTATTCTCTCCTCCTCCAAGACCTTGGAAAAAACTATTCCACTTTCTGTGTTATGATTTTGACTACTCAAAGTAATTCATATAAGTGGAATCCTACAGTATTTTTCTTTTTGTGACAGGCTTATTTCACTTAGCATAAAGTTCTCAAGGTTCATCCATGTTTTACCACATGTCAGAATGTCCTTCCTTTTTAAGGCTGATTAATATTCCATTGTATGTACATGCCACATTTTGCTCACCATTTATCCGTCAGTGGACACGGGTTGCGTCAACATTTTAGCTATTGCGAATAACATTGCTATGAACATGGCTGTACAGATATCTCTTTGAGAACCTGCTTTCAATTCTTTGGCTTATACACCCAGGAGTATAATTGCTGGATTATACGATACTTCTGGATTTGATTTTTTTTTTTGAGGAATCACCATACTGTTTTGCACGAAGCTGTATATTTTACATTCCCAACAACAGTACGCAAGGATTTCAATTTCTCCATATCCTCACTAACCCTTGTTATTCTCTGTTTAGTTGTTGTTGTTGTTGTCAATAGTAGTCATCCTAATGAGTACTAGTTGGTGCTGGGTACATTTGCTTTGCATTCCCAAACGATTAGAGATGTTGAGCATCTTTTCATGTGCTCTTGACCCTTCATATATCGTCTTTGGAGAAATGTCTATTTAAGACAAGCCATCCTCCTTTTTTTTAATTGGGTCATTTGTTTTGGTGTTGGCTCCCACAAACTGTATTCAAATTGCTCCTGGAATACATGCACAGATGCTTGCCACAGGACTCAGAGATGGGAGTCAGGTACTCATTGCTGAGCAAAGAGCTTAAATTGACCAAAATTAACTGTAATTTACCATCCAAGGTAAATTCTTTCCCCTGGAATTTGCCAGCCTTCAGTCTATTCTAGAGTTCCAAAATAGTTACATTAGATGGATTCTGCCACTGAATCTGCTACCTATGTGGGGGAGACAGA
The DNA here is from genome assembly GCF_039906515.1 of Pseudorca crassidens. NCBI lineage: Eukaryota > Metazoa > Chordata > Mammalia > Artiodactyla > Delphinidae > Pseudorca > Pseudorca crassidens. The sequence continues at coordinate 63,998,155 of NC_090312.1, read as the reverse complement.
TTCCTGGTGCCTCCCCAAGTATAAGTTTGTTTGTTTGCAAATACTGTTACTATCTTTTGTAGATGATCAATGCTATTCTTTCTTTAAAGGTTTTATATTATTGATGAGTCTGTAATTTCCCTTTCTTTTATTCTTGTCAGGCTTTAGAATCAATAATTTTCTTGCCTCTTATAAAGACTTTGGAACTGTTTCTAATTTTTCCATTCCTTGGAACTGTTTGTAAAATATTTGTAAATATTTAGAATAATTCACAATTAAAACCACCCAGGCTTTGGGATATTCATTGTGAGAACAGTTTTACTAATGAGTTCAATGACTTTAGTAAATTTCTGCTTATCCGATTTTCTATTTCATCTTGAGTCAGCTTTCTTAAGTTGTGTCTTTTTTTGACAATTTTGTCCATTTCATTCAAGATGTCAAAATTAATGCCTCAAAAACTGTTCATAATAACTTCTTGTTATGTTTTGATATTCATAACATCTGTATTGATGTTCTCTTTTTTATTCCCGATATCAGTAACTTCAATTTATGTTCTCTCCCTTCCCTTCCCTTCCCTTCTCTTTTTCTCCCACTCCTCTAGCTATTCCAGACTGAAACTAACTTACATTCAATCTTCAGCACCTCTTGCTTTTGTCTTAACCACTTCAGTTGCAACTGGCAGGATCCTCTTCCCCCCATGCTTTCTCAAAAGTAAACCAGCCCTATGTCTCATTTTTCCTTGCAGATTCTTGTCCCTTCTTGATATGTATACTACTTGGTTGCCTTGAAGTTTCAACTCTCTGAAGGGTTAAAGAAGAGTTGCTATTTTGTATTTTATCTGACTTTTTCTCATTGTCATTCTAGGACAACATATTTGAAACTTTCTATTTCCTAACTAAGCAGAAGGACAACTCTAATAGTGTATATTATTAATTTTTATTTTTTGAAAATTATTTTGAGAGATATTGAAGACCCCATTGGGAAAGATTAAACGGAATTTAAGACTCATCAGTCTAGGGAAATACAGCTGTAAAAATTTTATGTATTCATATAACTTTTCTCCCTTACTTCTAAATATTTTCAATCCAAAAGGCATATTAAAAATATGTTTTTCTATACTTATTTCATTGCCTTTCTACATATTTCTAGTTAAATAATATATGTCACAAATAATATATGTGACAAAGAATCAGATGATTTACAAACCACTAGATCAATCATGTTTCAACAGTACATTAATTTATTCAAGAACAAATAATTTATGCCTGTGTTTTTTTATGTGTGGCAATGTTCTAGACCCTAGAGACTGACAAGGTGCCTAATTTTACAGAATATCTATTCTTTCTTTGGGAGTTAGAAAGCAAAAAAATATACAAATGGAAGAGCAAGATAATTTCAAGCAAAAGTAAGCACTATCCAAAACAAACAAACAAACAAAAAACTACTCAATGACATAATGAAGATGAATGGAGTAAGGACATTCTAATCTGGATGTAGTAAGTGGTAACAGAGTATCTTATTAAAAGTTTCTTTTTTAGCAGAAACCTGAATGATCTGAAGGAACCATCTGAAATATTAAAATAAAAAGTCTGTGGACGAGCTGAGAAACACAGAAAGGCAGTCAGGTCGGCTGGAAAGTGATGATTGTGATACTATCTTTGGTCCATATTAGAAACTGTTATTCAAGTGGGCTATTATAGCAGATTACTTTCCTACTGTAAAACTTTACCAAGTGGCAGCCTTATATGGGTGAAAAAAAAGGATTATATAGGAAGAGGAAACCTTGTGCTCAGTAACATTACAGTTGAGAGCATTCACATCAGTTGGAATATCTGGATCTCATCACTGTTTTTTAGGATGCAATTTCTTTGTAGTAAGACAGTGGTGACAATGTAATCAAAGGATGAACAATGTCTGGACTCATGCATACCTGTCCAATGTCCCCAGTTGTCTTAATTTTTAAAAGCTTAATTTGATATTGGTTTCCGGGTGATCACAGTGTTAGACAGAACATGCACAATTTACACCCTCTTCAAGAGTTTAATGAAAACCAGTACAATTCTTGCCTGAATCTTCTTTAAAAGACCAAAAGACTTATCACTTCAACAGCCCAGTTAGAGAACTATACCAGATGGAATCCACCTTCATATTTTCTTTGCAAGAATACAGGAAGTGATGGTGGAAATGCCATTTTCTTCCTTTGGGGGAAAAATATCAATAATACTTACTTAAAATTTTATACTGCAATGACATTTTTAAATGAATATGCAATTAATCATAAACTATTTCTATAACGTTTATTTATAAAACCCTAAATAATAACTTATTTTAATAATGTACATATTTGTCTGATTGTTCACTAGTGATATACTGCTCAGTGTAAGGTGAGAACCACAGATATTATCTTCTGGGAAAAAAACCCTTTAAGCCCTAACAGATTCAGTTTATAAATTTCCTCTCTAATAAATGAGGAATAAAATAATTTACAATAAATTAATTATTTCCTCTTCTGAAGGTACTAATACCACAAATTCAGTCAGAAGGTGGATCAAGTTTTTCGTACATTTCTCTCATTTCACATTTTTTAAATAATGAGACTATATTTTGTCTAATGACTACCAGAAAAAACTATCTAGAAACTGTGACTTCATTATATGCAAGACAGTATTTTAGGAGATATAGATTTATATTTAGATGGAGATATAAATACATAGCATATAACGCAATATTTAATAAGACACAGGAAATGTGCGATAGCTCCAGAGTGGTACACCCTATGTTCTGAGCTGCTCCAAAATGCAGTTCCTTTTTTTTTTTTTAACATCTTTATTGGAGTATAATTGCTTTACAATGGTGTGTTAGTTTCTGCTTTATAACAAAGTGAATCAGTTATACATATACACATGTTCCCATCACTTTCTTCTTGCATCTCCCTCTCTCCCACCCTCCCTATCCCACCCCTCTAGGTGGTCACAAAGCACCGAGCTGATCTCCCTGTGCTATGCGGCTGCTTCCCACTAGCTATCTGTTCTAATGGGAGTTCTCTTGGCACAAAGGGCATTATTTTCTGTAATGAGATTAGAAGAAAGGATTTGCTAATAATTGCTTCTATAGCAACTAAAAATCTTGGAATCCCACCTTTCAGCATTTTGAAAATCTTAAAGGGGATGTTGTCAGTAACAAAAAAAATTGAAGACTGATAATATATTTAAATTAATCATTCTTTAAATTCATCTGCCCGTTCGCCTTTTAAATTGATTCATGCGTCTCAGAAAATAAAATATGCTAATCTATATATCATTTTTCCACTGTGTAGAGTAACTATATCTAAAAACAAAAATACTATAATTTTACTTTCCTTTACTATATTCCTCCACAACTTGTGTTGTACTTTCATATTTTCTTTTCATTCTGCTAGTGAGATATATACATATATGTATATATATACATAATATTTAGATTTTAGATATTTGCAATATGCAGGACAATCCATAAAATGGATAAATGCTTAATTTTAATACCATTGAATACAATTTTCATAATTTTATACTTTAATTATTTTTGGAAGCACAAACCAGAAAGGGTAAAGCAAGTTTGAAATGAAAAAAGATAACCAAGCTGGTAATTTTCATTTCAGACTTTATATTTGGACTACTCAATGGGACAGATTATATTATAATAACAAAATTTTGCTTTTGCAGGGAGGTTAATCTTTGCTTCTGCATTGCCTCATCTCTTAATCCCATCCAGTTTATATTTCATCTCAGAAACTATATTTTTCATCTCTAGGAACTCAATTTGGGTTATTTTTATATCCTCTATATGTCTATTTAAGATGTTGATGCTTTCCTTTAACCTTTTTGAACCTATGAAAATTAGTTATAATAACTGTTCGAATGTCTTTGTTTACTGATTGTACCATTTTTCATTCTGTTTTCATTAATTAACTTTTCTCCTTGTTATGGGTTCTATTTTCTTTCGTCTTTGCATCCCTGGTAATTCTAGATTGCATGTCAGATATTGTGAATTTTACTTTACTGGTTGCAGGGCGTTTTTGTATTTTTTTTAATATTTGTAACTTTGCTCAAAGAGGTAGTTAAGAAATAGTTTGAGCATTTTGAGGCTTCCTTATAAGCCTTATTAGGCTGTAACTAAACAATTTGGTCCCACTACAAAGGCTATACCCATTGAATACTCTGTGTATTGAATACTCTAGTTGATGCTGCATGTATTAAATTATATCAAAACATATTTGTATAATCTTAAAGCAATAAATGCAATAAATGCAACACATAAAAATATAAAATAATTTTAAAATTAACTTTTATTAAATAAAACAAAAATGTTTTCTTCTAGTAATTGTAGTATTTTAACATATTTAAATACTGCATCCCTATGAAATTCATTTTGTTAATAAATATGAAAAGAGAATCCACCTTTATTTTTTACAGGTGACCAGGGACTTGTTCAAACACCAATATTTAACTGTATTACCCAAAACATTATGCCACTGGTTTTTATGGGCTATCATTATAATTAACAGCTTTATACAACTGTTGTCTTGTGCTGTTGTTCAGTGTCTAAAATTATTGTTTAATATATATATATATATTTTACTTTTAGCAGTTTAAACCAGGAGAGTAAATCCAGTTCCTATTACTCCATCCTGTCCAGAAGCACAGGTCTTAAGTGAAATTTAATACCAAAGAAACAGTTCCAAATTTTACAATGGATCTATCACTGGTTGTTAGCATATCTTCCCACACCCAAGACACCAACATAACTTCTACTCACTGCTAAAGCTTTATGATGAGCAAAACTTCCACCACTGTGCTTCCTTAGCATGTGAGTATATTTTTAATTTACTGGTTATATATATTCTCTAATTATCCATTATTTTGTCCTCCTTTTTGATTAGATATTGATATCCACATTTTTTTTTCTAATAGCTCACAGAAATTTCTCTCATTAACAACACCAATAGAAATAACAATAAAAATAGCCTTGGGGGACCAAATTTATATCACATTACCAAATTTTTATTTTGCTCCCATAAAATTTCTGCAAAATACAACAACTATCTATCATCAGTATCATTAGAACAAAAACAAGGCATTCTAATCTCAAAAGCAAAATATTTTATTTAACTTAATAAATTTCACATTATAAAAATTTTCTTATAACATCATCCTTAATTCCTCAGTATTCACTAATATTGGGGGATTTTTCTTTCAGTTATTTGAGACTAAGGATGATTTTATTCATCTCTACAGCCTGGTACATATATGTACAATGTTTGTCAAAAGGTGGATATTCAAAAAAGTTCTTGACTAAATTATGGTAATTCATGTGATCAGTTCTGCAGTTCTTAAAACTTTAAATTACTTGTCAATTCTAAGAGAAAGTCAGATAATTTTTAGAAGGATTTTCAAACCATGCTAAAGTGTCAACCTTCACTTCCTTGTCTGAGGGAAACAGGATAGAAATAGATGGTTTTAAAGTTCTCCAAGCTCCTGTGTCCTTTATACATCCACAATTTTAATCCTTATCATTTTCAAGATTTGCTAAATTATTTGAGGTGATCCATTCTCTTATTAAAGTTACATATTTTATGTCACATACTGAGCATATTAACAAATAACTTACTGATAAATGACAATGCCCAAATCAGGTTAATCTGATTTCCATGAAATGAGCTATAACTTCAAGAATATTAATTCATCTAATAAGGGTGATGATTTACATAATGTTACCTAAAATATTTCTCTTGATTATTTAAGAGAGTTTTCCTAGGGGAAAATAGCTGGGAAGTCAATAGAAAAGAAAAAAACATACAAGCATGATTAATTTAATTCCAGTCTAAAGGACCCATATATAATGTATTTGAGAAAACCAAGTCACTATCATAGATTCAGATAAATGGCTGTATATATGAGATATTTTTAATGTAACCCAAATTATAAGAAATAGTTTTTTGGTATAGAAGCAACCACTCTTTTACCTAAAGGAAAATATAAAATCTGAGTTCATTGAAAATTTGCCTCATTGCCCTCTGTTAGTTTGTGCCTGCCCCATCCATAGGGGCCCAGTTAAGAACTATTCTATCATCCATACATCAGAAGAGAATGTCTGTGTTCTACGTTGATAGTCAGTCTAAACAAATATTTATACAGTTGAGATCAGAGATATAAAATGTCAGTTCCAAATCCACCCATGATGGCACATATACCAGACAGATGACAAAGGTTATAAAGGCCTGTGAAATACTTGAATCATATTTTGCAACCCTTGAAAGAATTCAAGTTGGAGATTAGCAGAAACCAGGCTCAGTTCTGTCCATAATCCCCTTTATCTGTCTTCTAGCCAACAAAATGAAAACCTGAAGCCAAGCTGACAAATAGAGTGTGAAGGGCCTTCTACTGCATTTAAGAAAAAAACTGAGACTCGTTATAGGTAGAAATTACCTTCTCTATTACTATTATTGTTGATGTTGTTGTTATTCATAGAAATAATGAAAAAAAAACCCTAAATAACATTATTCTGCTGGATTCTTTACTATATGTAACACAATAAATTAACTCGCTTCATATTACACTGGGCATATAACATGAAAACATGTGCAGAGAATAGAAATCAGTATCTGTAAAGACAAATGGCCCTGTGATACAGAAATCTATTATTTTAAGTCCACACAATTAGATCTATTAAGGTGTAAGAGTGTTTCAGTACAGTCCTGCTAAAAGTAAAGCTTAAAAGCAAATTGAAAAAAAAAAGGAAAACTGATGCCAGTTAGATTCAAAATATAAGATTATGCTATGTATATGGGACAAGATAGAACTCTGAATAAGGTCACATGTAGGAAAAGCAATATTAGTGACAAATCAAATAATGTCCTTATTGAGCATAGACATTCCAAGAAGGGTGAAGAGTACTGTATATTAGATGTAAGGCTCATAATATTCAAGTTAGTTGTAAAAGAAACAAGGTAAATGCTTTCAGTCAATAGGATAGGCTGAACTGATATTGAGAATCCTTTCTTCCAATCTTCCAGGTTATTATACTTGTGTTTTCTTTTATATGTTGCTTTTACATGTAGCAACACATAAAAAGCAAATGAACAAGCAATAAATGAACAAGCTTACAAAAAAGGGAGGAGATCCCCAGTCTCAGAATTTAAGGGGAAAAAACAAATTCAACATTAGAGTAGTGAGGAGAAGTTGAAACCAAGAAATTCAAGGGGGCCCTGGAAATAATAAGCCTTGTTTTTGAGGGCTGGCTTTAAATATCTGTTGTCTTATCAGAAAACAGGTAGATGCTGGAAAACAATAGAATAATATCTTCGAAGTACTGAGGACATATACCTATCCAAATTAAAATTCTATACTTCATTTCAAAAAACTACTCAAGAACAAGAAGTAAAGAAATTTTCATTCATAGACAAAGAGGAATTACCACACACAAACTAACAACAACAAAAAATGACTAAAGCAGTAGCAGCAGCTATTGGAATTGTCTGGAGGCATTAAAAAATATTCTGATGGCTGAAGCCAATACGTGGAGTTTTTGGTTTTTTTTTTAACCAAAGTGATCTAGGCGGTGTTTCAATAATGGGAGCTTTAAAAACTTCTCACATAATTCTCATGTGTTTTAGGCAAGATTGGAGACCATTGTACAAAGAATGTTCTTCAGTAAGAAAGAAAATAAGCATAAAAAGAAGTAGGAGGGTGCACTGAACAGTGACCAGCAAAGAAATTTGTAATGTTGGAATGAATTTGAATAACGGTTGAGTGTACAAAATAATAGCCAATGGGAGCATGTACAAAGTAAAACTAAAACACTAGATAATATACTGAAATACTGGAGATCAGATTTAAAATTTGAGGGGTCCATGAACCAGTTAGGAGGAAGATGAGATAATTAGTTTTAGACTTTTTAAAGTTAGAAATATATGTCCAAGTTTTCAGAAACCACTAAAAACGAATACTTCATATATGATTCATAAAAAGGTAGACCATAAAAAGAGAATGAAAAATATGTTTAAATGAGGTTAGTACAGGAAGGGATAAAACATGGAAAAATAAAGGAGAAATAGATCAATAATCACAATACATTTGATCACAGAGAAAACAAAAATAAATTTAAAAAATCCAGTTTATGCTGCTTACAAAAGACATATATAATCTATTTTTAAGATGCAGTGCCATACTTCACTCGAAATAATTAATTATATACGTGATAAATGATTTTCAAGATTACATATTTGGCGTGATGACGTATACAAATTTTTAAAACTCAAAGCAATCATGTATTTTTCATGGATTCATCTGAATATAGTAAAAAATTCAAGCATGGATTCAAAGTATTTATATTAAATTCATGATACCAGTTATCTAAGAAAAGGAAAAATGGGACTGAAATGAGAATAGAGAGGAGAAAAAAGAAGTGTGTGTGTATCTGTGTTTGTGTGTGTGTGTGTGTGTGAACACATGTACAACAGTCAAATATGTGCTTATTTCACAGCATGATTCACTGTATTCCATCACAATATTAATAAGATTTCCTATAAGATGGGCATCTCTGCAGAAATTAAAATTGTCACATGCTTATGTGTATTGGGCAATGAGCTCACCTTACTATTTCCATCCATTCTTCAATTAAAATCTAGAAATGTGAATGGGCTGTTAGAATTTAGTTAATGAGCCAATTATCTTTACAGAACATGCTAGTTATGCACAGCTTTTCCTTGGCTTAATTATGTTTTAAAATAGCAGGCATTCATTTTACATCTTTAATTGATGGCTATCACACACAATTAATTTGAAAATTCTTATCAATATGCTTGAAATATATTTGGTTGAATCATTGGAGTAATCTTTTTTGAACTTACCCAAAAGTGTGTGTTTAGCCTTCCTAAACACAGTGGCACATTTCCAAATACAAAGTAGTTGCATTAGAATTATTCCTAATATGAAGACATTCAATATTTGTGGAAACAAATTTTCTCTTGAAAACTTAGCTTCCAGATGGAAGAAAAATAAGGGTAGAAATGTATTTAAAGGCAAATTTGAAGATGAGAAATCAAAATTCAAATTCCATAGTGAAAGAAAAAGGGTTAGTAACTACAGAGAGAAAGGCAAATACAATGCAAATATTATTGGAACATATTTTGCTCAATTACAAACAAACTTATATGGTAAGTTTTAGCTTCCATTATTGCACCAATTTTTAGCACATTTTAATATTTTCATTTTGAAATAAAAAATTTAAAAAGTCATCTATTGGTTTTTTAGAAAGTATCTAGAGTGGTTGAAGTGAAATAACTTTCAGAAAATGTGTTAAAATGGGGCTACAAAAGACTTAGGAGGACATAAGCTTGGTTCTTATTATTGACAGTTTGCAAATCAGCCATGGGAATACACATTATTTCCAATTTAAAATGAATGATGGGGCTTCCCTGGTGGCGCAGTGGTTGAGAGTCCACCTGCCGATGCAGGGGACATGGGTTCGTGCTCCGGTCCGGGAAGATCCCACGTTCCACAGAGCGGCTGGGCCCGTGAGCCATGGCCGCTGAGCCTGCGCATCCAGAGCCTGTGCTCTGCAACGGGAGAGGCCACAACACTGAGAGGCCTGAGTACCACAAAAAAATAAATAAATAAAAAATAAAAAAATAAAAATAAAATGAATGATGATTCTATATACATATATATGCATCTTATCATATTGATTATAAACCAAGTAAAATCTCATGAAATCTAAGTATGGTTGAAAAACTTAAACATATTTTTATGTTTTTCCAAACACTAGAAAATGAAAGCAATTTCTGTTGTTTATCATTTTCTTTTGGACTCTCTTGGCTTCCTGAAAATGATTATGTCAAGATATTGGAGAAATATTCATAGGAAGCAACAGAGGCCATGAGAATAGAGACTTACACTGCTGCCTCATTAGAAAAAATAAACTAAAAATTCCTGTCTATCCATTTCAAATTACACTCAGGGATGCTTATAATATAGAATTTGAAAATTGAATACATACTAGTTGACAAGTAGTCAGCCCCTTTGATTACTCATGCATTCCATCCTAAGTATGTTGTTCTTAGAATTCAGAGGGGTCCTTTAATCACACCCCCCATCTTAACCACTCACATCTCCAGATTTTCCTACTTCATGGCATATTGGTGTTTAACTTATTAAACAAATATTTGTTGAACAATTACTATGCATGCTAAGCAATGGGGATCAAAGATGAATGAATATTCATTTGTCTTTAAGGAGACACAGTCTACTGGAGAGAGGCAGAACTGTGAACAGATGATTGCATAAAGAGGCAAAGTCAAGTCTTATTTATTCAGAGGAAGAAGTCCCCGTGATCAAGCAACAAGTAAAATCATTTCATTGTGCAAGACATGGATTTGTGATTGAAAATGCACAAGCATATTTACCTTATTATCCATCATAGATGATCACCTATTATAATCAGAGAGATTTCTTAATGGCACAGCATCTAGAGAAGGATGTCATGCATGAACCTGTCATATTCAGAAAGTAAGGAAGTGGCACAGTGGGAACAATTCAGGAAAGTAAATAAACATGACAGTAGATTTAAAATCTACTTTAATTGTTCTTACTATTATTAATCTATTTGGGCAAGTAGTAGTTTTCATTGATGTTAGCATTTTTTCATCCACGACTTGAAATCAGACATTAAATATTAATATTATAAAAATATTACTAATTGAATTCATTCACAAATTTATAAAAATAGATCAGCACCAGAGACCTATTTATTGGAAACAAAGTAGGTAGAACAATTAAACTCATTTATAGTTCCTTCTCAACCAAAGTGGACAGAAGTTTTATATGTAGAGGTCAATCCTGGGCCAGAGGCTATTTAATATTTTCATCAAGACTAGGATGATAGAAAAGCATGTGGATTTAGTAATTTACAGTTCTCTTTAGTTGATAAGACTGATTAATACTTTGTCAAGATCAAAATTCAACATGACCATAATATGACCTTGACAAATTGGAGAACTGGTTTAAAACAATGCAATTTAATAAGTCTAAGGGTCAGATATGGGCTTTAAAGGGATTGGGAAGGAAATGGAAATTATAATAATGTAGGTGATACCATGCTAGTGAGAATGCATTTGTCTGTGTAATATAATATGTAACAAATAATATTGAGTATGACTTGAGTCAAGAATATAGCAATAGCTTTTATTTTTTTCTCTCTCTCACCATGACATAGTGCTTACTCACAAATATTTCTAATACATTTCATCAAAATTTAGTCATTAAATACTGTATCCCTGCTGATAAAATTAAAAGTAATTCTAAGATATATAAATGAAGAGAAGGGTATAAAGGTACAAATAAGTGGGTGAATATTAATGAAATTACTTTGTATTGTGCTTTACAAATACGATTTATGCATTTATCTTGTTACTAACACATTAATTAATTAATTCATTCATCAATCATTACATATTTATAAAACTTCTACTATGTCCCAGACACTGCATTAGGAGCTGGTTATACAAGGTGGGGAAAAACAAGCATTGTCCATATTTCTTAGAGCCTGCAGTTTAAAGAATAATTACTAATTGTAGTAAATATAGACAGGGTACTATGAGCCATGGAACAGGGAACCTTTCTCATCTGGAAGGATGAGGAAAGGCATCCCTTGTGAAATGTCTTCTTAAATGATGTATGAGGTAGGTAGCCTAAGGGGACAAGGGAGTAAAGGAGTAAGTATTTCTTGCAAAGGGCAAAGCAAATATTAAGAACTTGAGCTTCAAAAAAGGAATGCTTCACATTGATATTACAGTCTCAACAAATACAATTAAATTTCTGGTTGTTAATACATTGCATAAAAGTGGAGGAGTGGATTTCTGCCAAAATTAAGGCATATAGTTAGGATTAGAAATGTGCTCTGTGATATCAGTGACTTTAACATTGCAGTGAGACTGGGAGAAAAAACGTACAAAGAGGTTATCCTCTGGACCCAATGGCAATGATGTACATCAAGGCTTTTGCTGAAGTAGAAAACCTGCTATTGATATTGAGATGCTCTTGAATGAAACAATGAGTTCAAATAAGAGTTCCAAACTGAAACTCAGAAAGACCATCAATCTGACATGACTTAAATTTGAACTACTTCTCAGATAGGCAATTTATACTTTGGGGTAAATGGAAACTGGGCTTGGTGTCACTAATGATATCAATGACATTTTGTTATTAAATTTGGTTTAATATATTCATTTTACAAATCCCTAACTTCAAAAACTCTCTAGGGAAAGTAAGGGGAAAAGGATAGGACTAACTTGTTTAGTTACATTACCTTGAATTTTAAATTTAAATTGAGCTGTGCTATCTCCACCAATGCTCGACTAGAAGCCTGCACAGTGAGTAGTTGTAATGGAGGAGATTGGCTCATTTTAATGGCCACATCTGATGGATCTCAAAGAAATTCAGGTAAAACAACTCTTTGCATAGTTCATAGTCAATTATTTATACTTACAGAAAAATGCCAAAGCCTAGAAAACTTTAAATGGTGGATAATCAGCAACATTCACATTTTCCTTGAGGTTTTCCAGGATTGTACAAACACATTTAGGCTTTGAAAGACATGTTTTGGAACTTTACTGGAGGTATTCTAAGAAATACCTTCATGTTAAAACAATCTCCAAATATTTTAGGAATAACTAGAATCTCTCCATAAATAATTCATGCCTTAATTAATTATTACAATCGTTAGAAATTAATACTGAAGTATTTCAGAAAAAGATGACATTAAGAATGTGACACTGCTTCCATGTCATATAAGAGCATGAGGATATCTCTATTATGAAACTTACTGCATTTTGGTACCACATTTTTGTCTATCTTCTCTTCCAGCTTACAAGATTCTTGAAAAATAAACTGTGCACAGATCTAACTTTCTGGCCTGCATTTCCAGCACTGGAGACTACTATGGAAATATTAATTAAAATGATATTTTAGAAAACATTATAGACAGAACTCTACCATAAAAGAGCATATATAAATATAGCATATTTTCTGATGTTATTGAATCATCTTAAATATTGATTAATGCAAATTTCAATCTCTAAGGCACTTCTACAACTTACCTGAAAAATGATCATAATCTTGTACTTGAATGTCCTCACTGAGAAAGAAATTGCCAACACAAAATAAGTTTATTTCATTTATAGGAAGCTCTAATTGTTACAAAACTCTTAAAATAAGTTAAAATCTCTATTCTTAAACTTGTATGCATTTTCTTGGTTTTTAAATTAGGAGCAACTTGATCTTCTTTTTTTTTTTTTTGCGGTATGCGGGCCTCTCACTGCTGGGGCCTCTCCCATTGTGGAGCACAGGCTGCGGACACGCAGGCTCAGCAGCCATGGCTCATGGGCCCAGCTGCTCCGCGCATGTGGGATCTTCCCGGACCGGGGCACAAACCCGTGTCCCCTGCATCGGCAGGCGGACTCTCAACTACTGCGCCACCAGGGAAGCCCGATCTTTTTTTGATTTTACAGCTTTTACATAGCTAAAGTTGGCTTTCAGGTCCTTTGTCCCCTTACCTACTCTTTATAATTATTTTTATTAAAAAAAATATTGTATAATATAAAAATATACTAACTTGAATGTACACTTTAATGAATTTTATCAAATGTAAATGTTTTGTAACTTCTGTTTCCATCAAGGTAGACAATTTTCCTATTACCCCCCTTTGCAGTTTTCCCTTTCCTCTTTGCAGTCACTCTCTACTCCATATTTGATACAGGTAACTGCTGATATGTTTTCTGTCGCCATAGATTCATTTTTCCTTTTCTAGGAAGTCATATAAACAGAAACATAAAGTACATACTCTTGTGTGTCTAGCTTTTTTCTCAGCATAATGTTTCTGAGATTCATGCTTGTTGCATTCTTCATAATTCTATCCTTCTACTGCTGTATGATATGACATTATATGGATATACCACAACTGGTTCACCCATATAAATCTTGCTGGAGATTTTCTGATGATGGCCATTCTGACCGGTGTGAGGTGATACCTCAATGTAGCTTTGATTTGCATTTCTCTAATGATTAGTGATGTTCAGCATTCTTTCATGAGTTTGTTGGCAATCTGTATCTCTTCTTTGGAGAAATGTCTATTTAGGTCTTCTGCCCATTTTTGGATTGGGTTGTTCGTTTCTTTGATATTGAGGTGCATGAGCTGCTTCTAAATTTTGGAGATGAATCCTTTGTCAGTTGCTTCATTTGAAAATATTTTCTCCCATTCTGAGGGTTGTCTTTTCGTCTTGTTTATGGTTTCCTTTGCTGTGCAAAAGCTTTGAAGTTTCATTAGGTCCCATTTGTTTATTTTTGTTTTTATTTCCATTTCTCTAGGAGGGGGGTCAAAAAGGATCTTGCTGTGATTTATGTCATAGAGTGTTCTGCTTATGTTTTCCTCTAAGAGTTTGTTGGTGTCTGGCCTTACATTTAGGTCTTTAATCCATTTTGAGTTTATTTTTGTGTATGGTGTTAGTGAGTGTTCTAATTTCATACTTTTACATGTACCTGTCCAGTTTTCCCAGCACCACTTATTGAAGAGGCTGTCTTTTCTCCACTGCATATCTTTGCGTCCTTTATCAAAGATAAGGTGACCATATGTGCGTGGGTTTATCTCTGGGCTTTCTATCCTGTTCCATTGATCTATATTTCTGTTTTTGTGTCAGTACCATACAATAAATGCTGGAGAGGGTGTGGAGAGAAGGGAACCCTCTTGCACTGTTGGTGGGAATGTAAATTGATACAGCCACTATGGAGAACAGTATGGAGGTTCCATAAAAAACTAAAAATAGAGCTACCATATGACCCAGCAATCCCACTATTGGGCATATACCTTGAGAAAACCATAATTCAAAAAGAGTCATGTACCAAAATGTTCATTGCAGCTCTATTTACAATAGCCAGGACATGGAAGCAACCTAAGTGTCCATCATCAGATGAATGGATAAAGAAGATGTGGCACATATATACAATGGAATATTACTCAGCCATAAAAAGAAACGAAATTGAGTTATTTGTTGTGAGGCGGATGGACCTAGAGTTTGTCCTACAGAGTGAAGTTAGTCAGAAAAAGAAAGACAAATACTGTATGCTAACACATATATATGGGATCTAAGAAAAAAAAAATGTCATGAAGAACCTAGGGGTAAGATAGGAATAAAGACACAGACCTACTAGAACATGGACTTGAGGATATGGGGAGGGGGAAGGGTAAGCTGTGACAAAGTGAAAGAGTGGCATGGACATATATACACTACCAAACGTAAAATAGATAGCTAGTGGGAAGCAGCCGCATAGCACAGGGAGATCAGCCTGTGCTTTGTGACCACCTAGAGGGGTGGGATAGGGAGGGTGTGAGGGAGGAAGACACAAGAGGGAAGAGATATGGGAACATATGTATATGTATAACTGATTCACTTTGTTGTAAAGCAGAAAATAACACACCACTGTAAAGCAATTATACTCCAATAAAGATGTTAAAAAAAAATCTTGTTGGATATTTGGGTCATATCCAGTTTTACTTATTATGAATAATGCTGTTACAAATTTTTGTGAACAAATTTGTATGACATAAGACTTCATATCTCTTGGATAAGTATGAACTATTAGGTAATTGCTTGGTCATATGTAAATGTATATTTAACTTTAAAGCTTTCATGCTACAAGCCCATTAACAATGTATTCATGTTTCTCTAGGTCCACACCAAAACTTGATATTAACAGTTTTTTTTAAATTTTAAACATTATAGTGATATGTAGTGGTATCTCATTATACCTGTAATTTGTACATCTTTGATGGAGCAATCTCTAAATATATATAAATTATATATACTTAATATGTGTTATATACAATATATGTAAATATTTTAATTAATTTTTTATTGGAGTATAGTTGATTTACAATGTTGTGTTAGTTTCTGCTATACAGCAAAGTGAGTCTGTTATACATATACATATATCCACTCTTTTATAGATTCTATTCCCATATAGGTCATTACAGAGTACTGAATAGAGTTCCCTGTGCTATACAGTAGGTTCTTATTAGTTATCTATTTTATATGTAATAGTGTGTATGTATATAAATAACATAATTAGGCACTAAAAATAAAAAGAAGATATGTTAATAGCCAATAAGCATATATTCATAGATACATATACTTTACATTTATATATATAACATATCCATAAATATATTTTTGCCATTTTCTCCCATTGGATTGTCTTTTTATTTTTGAAGTGTAAAAATTCTTTAATTTGTATATAAGTTCTTTGCCAGATATTGATATTGCAAACATTTTCCAAGTTTGATCTTTCCTGTTGATTTTCTTAATTTTCATTTTTATACAGCAGAAAAATTTTTAAATTTTGATACATACTAAATTGTCAATATTTTATTTTATATTTCATAATTTTTTGTATTATCTAAAAATTGTTTTCTTGTCTTTAGACCATGTGTTTCCCTTTGCTTTCTTCTAGATGTGTTATAATTTGGGTATTATGCTTAGATCTATGATTTAATTAGAGTTATTTTTATGATTATTTCATATAAATGTCATGGTTATTTTTGTCTGTATAGATATCCAATTGTTCTGTTATTCCTCAAAAGCAGTGCTATCCAACAGAAATATAATATGAAGCACATATAATTTTTTTTTATCTCATAGTAGCCACATTGAAACTGTAAGAATAAAGACATAAAAATAATTTTACCATATAATTTATATAAGCTCATATATATAAAATAGTATTAATTCAATACATAATCAATATAAAAATATTAGTGAAATGAAGAATAAAGTTCAATGAAAAACAAACTACAGTGGCTATAGAAGGTATACCACAGAGTAAAAGTGTAAATTATCTGTTAAATCTGAGAGTGAGCAACTAAGAGAGAAGCAAAAAGGCAAAGTTATGTATGAGATGTGGGATCTAAACCACTGGAGAATAACAATGATTTTAGAAAAAGAAAAAGAAAATAGCATAAAATACAGTGATGAACTTTATGAATAGCAGCATATCGACCAGAACAAGGGAGGTGGCAATCTACACAGGATTAGACAGCACCTAGAATGATGTCTTTGCTGTTGGGCTTGATACGTTGCAAAGATGTGTGCAAACTCTGCTTCCCTTCTCTTAGGGATCACAGTCCTTAGATGCCTGTTGTTAATTTCTACAAACATATGATGAATGTATTTTTCAGTTTTCTAGTTGCTAAAGAAGGGCAGAAGTCTCTTATCCTTAATGGACAGGATCAGATTGTGGCATCCAAGGTTGGGAGTTTCTTTCTGGTACTTTAAAAATGCCATTTTATATTATTTTGGCTTACAAATCTTCTGACAAGTCTGCATAACTCACACCTGTATTTTCACATATGTAACGTGTCCTTTTTTTCTCTGGTTGCTCCTAAGATATTCTCCTTATGGCTATTTTCAACAATTTAATTATGATGGTAGTGGTGTTTCATGAGATTAATTGGCATTTATCTATTGTTAAATAGTTTTCATCAAATTTTACCTTTTTTCTCACCATAGAAGATCTACAGATGACAAGTTAGCATATGAAAAGATATTCAACATTATATGTCATTAAGGAATTGCAAATTAAAATAACAATGAGATACCACTACACATCTATCAGAATGACCAGAATCTAGAACACTTACAACACCAGATGCTGATGAGAATGTGAAGCAACAGGAACTCTTTTATTTTACTGAAGTATAATTGATGTACAATATAGTGATTCATAATTTTTAAAGGTTATACTCCATTTATAGTTATAAAATATTGTCTCTATTCCCTGTGCAGTACAATATATCACTGTAGCTTATTTTATACATAATACTTTGTATCTCTTAATCCCCTACTATACTGCCTCAACTTTTGCCTCTCCTCACTGACAATCACTAGTTTGTTCTCTATATCTGTGAGTCTGCTTCTTTTTTGTTATATTCTCTAGTGTGTTGTATTTTTTAGATTCCACATATTAGGGAATTCTTATTCCTTGCTAGTGGCAATACAGAATGGTACAGTCACTTTGGAAGACAGTTTGACAGTTTCTTACAAAACTAAACGTGCTATTTCCAAATGATCCAGCAATCATGTCTTTGGTGTTTACACAAATGAATTGAGAACATATGTCCACACAAAAACCTGCACACGATTTACAACAGCTTTATCGATAATTAGCAAAACTTGGAAACAATCAAGATGCCCTTTGGTAGGTGAGTGGATAAATAAACTGTGGTACATCCAGACTGTGGAATATTATTCAATGTTAATAAGAAATTTACATAGTTTTTTGTGTTTGTTTGTTTTTTGCGGTACGCGGGCCTCTCACTGCTGTGGCCTCTCCCGTTGGGGAGCACAGGCTGCGGACGCGCAGGCTCAGCAGCCATGGCTCACGGGCCCAGCCGCTCCGTGGCATGTGGGATTTTCCCGGACCGGGGGACGAACCCGTGTCCCCTGCATTGGCAGGCGGACTCTCAACCACTGCGCCACCAGGGAAGCCCCCTTTTTTTTTTTTTTAACTTAACTTTTTTCTACCTCTCATTGAAATCTTGCTAACCACTGTTTGTTAATATTCTTTCCAGGTGCTTATATTTTCACTATGATCATCCCTGAGCTCTTCTGGGAAAATAGAATTTGGATGGCCCACACATTTTTCAGAAAAGGCAACTTTTAGATTGTTTGCAAGCTGTAAATGGAAATATGAATACCACTCTTCTAATATGAGAACTTTAATATTTAAATAATTGTGTGCAATATTTGTGGAGACTGTAACAGTGTAAGGTTATTCTTCTTCCAAATGCTGCCTAATAGATTCCTGAAAAAGCATTGCTGTTAATAAATAGCTTCTTAGCTTGATATAACTTCAACATTTCTGTTCCCAAATGTGGGAATAATATATAGATATACTTAACTTACATCAAGATAAAATGCCAGAGATATATATATATATATATGCCTGATATTATCATTGTACTATTATATGTATCAATATATCAATATTACATTTACCTTATATTATCACTGCATTATTATATGTATCAATATATATAAATATATGTATTATTATATTATCATATATATACCTTATATGATCATATACATACCTTACAATGATAATTCAGTATTATTTAAATAAATTCTTGCCTGTTGAAAGATTTAATCCCATATCCTGTATGTGTGTGTGTTTGTGTGTGGGTGTGTATTGACCAAAAAAGCCTCAATATTCCCCTCAGCTTGATTAAATTTAGACAAGTTTCTTCCTGACTGTATACCCCCTAACCTCCCTTTTCTTAGAACATTTCCTTTAGAAAATTTGCAATTGTTAATTCTTTGTCCCTTTCAGATGTAAATTTTATCCCAGCCTCTGGCTGTTTTTAACATCTTTATTGGAGTATAATTGCTTTACAATGGTGTGTTCCTTTCTGCTTTATAACAAAGTGAATCTGTTATACATATACATATGTTCCCATATCTCTTCCCTCTTATGTCTCCCTCCCTCACACCCTCCCTATCCCACCCCTCTAGGTGGTCACAAACCACAGGCTGATCTCCCTGTGCTATGCGGCTGCTTCCCACTAGCTATCTATTTTACGTTTGGTAGTGTATATATGTCCATGCCACTCTCTCACTGTAACAGCTTACCCTTCCCCCTCCCCATATCCTCAAGTCCATGCTCTAGTAGGTCTGTGTCTTTATTCCCATCTTACCCCTAGGTTCTTCATGACATTTTATTTTTTCTTAGATTCCACATATATGTGTTAGCATATGGTATTTGTTTTTCTCCTTCTGACTTACTTCACTCTGTATGACAGACTCTAGGTCTACCACCTCACTACAAATAACTCAATTTTGTTTCTTCTTATGGCTGAGTAATATTCCATTGTATATATGTGCCGCATCTTCTTTATCCATTCATCTGATGATGGACACTTAGGTTGCTTCCATGTCCTGGCTGTTGTAAATAGAGCTGCAATGAACATTTTGGTACATGACTCTTTTTGAATTACGGTTTTCTCAGGGTATATGCCCAGTAGTGGGATTGTTGGGTCGTAATGGAAATAAAAACAAAAATAAACAAATAGGACCTAATGAAACTTAAAAGCTTTTGCACAGCAAAGGAAACAACATGAAAAGACAACCCTCAGAATGGGAGAAAATATTTGCAAATGAAGCAACTGACAAAGGATTCATCTCCAAAATTTACAAACAACTCATGCAGCTCAATAACAAAAAAACAAACAACCCAATCCAAAAATGGGCAGAAGACTTAAATAGACATTTCTCCAAAGAAGATATACAGATTTCCAACAAACAATGAAAGAAGGCTCAACATCATTAATCATTAGAGAAATGCAAATCAAAACTACAATGAGGTGTCACCTCACACAAGTCAGAATGGCCATCATCAAAAAATCTAGAAACAATAAATGCTGGAGAGGGTGTGGAGAAAAGGGAACCCTCTTGCACTGTTGGTGGGAATGTAAATTGATACAGCCACTATGGAGAACAGTATGGAGGTTCCTTAAAAAACTCTGGTAGGTTTTATTCCAGGACTATATTTCTCAAGGACCTGGGCAACAGGGACTCATCAGGAAAGAGAGAGCCCCTGTCTCCTACTTTCGGTGGGAGGGTAGAAACCTAACTTAGATGGGAGACATGAGCAAACCCTAATCACGTTGAGCAATCTCTCCTCTAAGGTTCTCTGCTACTTTTCCAGTAGCTCATTAGCTCATCCCAGTGTTTAAAAATTCTCCCAACTTATGGTTCAGAGGAATTGAGTTTTCTCTTTCTTTTGTATTGCAATCATCTTGACGTCTATTACAAAAGTTTTGAATAAAGTCTTCCTCATCTACTTAATTCCATCAGTGCAATTTTTCTTTGACAGCATGTGTGCATGTGTGTGCATGTATGTGTTCACACATTTATACATATATGTATATGCACATGCACACATTTATATATATCTACCATACATACCAGAGTCACTGTGGTACAATTTTGATTTATTTGTATCCTTTGGTTTTCTATAAACTGTTGTACTTATTTTTTCAAAAGAATGTTAAAAGTGTTGCAGGAGGAATTTTTCAGTAACACAAAATCAGGAAGAAAACTTTTTTTTCACTAATGGTTTAAAAACACAGTTATCAAATATCTAAGCAAGTATATGACATCTAAGATTGCCAGTCTCTAACATTTGATTACATTTGGCCAGACAGAAAGTAGAGTCTTCATTTAGTACCCCAATCTCTGAAGCAACAGAGAAAAAATGAAAAAGCTACTTAATGTTAAAATGTATGCTGATATATTTCTGTGACCTTCAAATATTTTTATAGTGAAATATATTTTACATAATGATCTAATACACACACACATCCACATATAAACTGACATATGTATATACAATTGAAAAAAAGTTTCACAATAGGGAGCTTAATTTTATTTTGAGCAATGAATGCTAATATTTTTCAATTTGGTGCTTACTGTGACCAACTTACAATGCTTACCTATATTATATACAATGTACACTGATATTGTTTTCTCAATGGTCACCACTACCAACTATTATTAAACTGATATCCTAACCCATTAAATAGTGGTCTACCTATAATTCTGAAAATCGCAGACTTAGTGGAATTTAGAACTCATTTTTGGTATGGTTATAAAATACTGATAACTCTCTCTCTCTCTCTCTCTCTCTCTCTCTCTCTCTCTGTCTCTCTTCTCTCTCTCTCTCTCTCTCTCTATATATATATATATGTATATATATATTTATATTTATATATGCATAGAGCAAGCATTAAAAGATTGCTTTTCCCAGAGGACTGGTTTCATAGTGATTTCCTGGGACTTTTGCCAGTGAGGGTGGTTCTTTAAAAACCCTGCATATCAGGTGAAGAGTGTACCCTTAAATTAAATGATAAGAGTAGCATGAATTTTAATTTGCTAAAACACTTAAAGTAGATTCTTGCAGGCAAAAGGTTCATTTACAAAATGGCAGCTGATGAACTCAGAAGGAAACTATGTTGGCTTAAAAACAAAAACCACATATGCCTGAGGAATTACTGTTTTCACTAAGTTCTCTCTTCATGTGTTAATTGGAGGGTAGGAAGTGATTCATATATCTTTTATACTTTTTCTTGCCAAATTCCCTTAAGGTGGTTACAGAAATAGGAGAAATGTTTATAGGGGAAGATATGGAAAGTGAAAGCAAAACAGGCTTTGTACAATATAATACTAAATGCAGAAAAAAAAGGTTAAAAAATCTTTGTAAACTTAAAGTCATAGGATAATGATAAACAGTGATATCAATGAGACTGATAAGAGGATCTTGATAATGCTTTTTTTTTTTTTTTTTCCAATAGTGATAACCAAAGAAAAAGGAGAAATCACACTGGGATACAAATGGACAATTTGACATAACCACATTCGTATTTCAGGAAATTAAGTTATGTTAATATTGATAACTGATTTATATTTGTATGCATTATAGATAAGGAAAATAATATCAAAAGGCAAAAATATCCATTGTGTGGGCAAGAAAATCTTCCATAAAGAATTTTTACATTGAACCGGTTTGCAGGGCAGAAATAGAGACACAGATGTAGAGAACAAATGAATGGGCACCAAGGGGGGAAAGCCAGGGTGGGGGTGGGGGTGGGATAAATTGGGAGATTGGGATTGACGTACATACAATAATATGTATAAAATAGATAACTAATAAGAATCTGCTGTATAAAAAATAAATAAATAAAATTCAAAAAATTCAAAAAAAAGAATTATGAGCAAAAGGTCTCTATTATAGAAATATTTGAAAATTCGAAAGGGTTGCTAACACCAATAATGAATTTCTTGCCTTTCTTGTGACTCTGTTATTTACCATATTTTTAAGGGAAAAAATAGTTCCACCACTTCCATTATAGACACATCATGATAAAAATAAAAGAGTGTTATCATTATTATGGAAGATCATTTTTAGAGAAGGTCACTCTCTTTTCTTAGCAGCATATTAATGAACTCTTTAGGAAATTTTTAGTAGAGAAGGACTGTGCAATTATTTTGTTAAACCACCCCCCCCTCCACTTTAATCCAGATTTTTTTCTCTCTCTCTTTAGGGAATTGAGGTGCAAGGAGAGGTATATTCTCTCCAGTGACTCTCTGGTTATGAATAATGTTTGCAAATAAAATTAAATTGAGAAAAAAAGGAGAGTCTGCTTAGTTTCTCAAGTAGATTGAGTTTCTGCTTACAGCACAGAGGAATGTAGCAGAAAAAGCAGGAGTTGCAGTAACAGAAAGACCTGACCTCAAATTATACTGTTGCCCGTTACTAGCTGCTTGATTGTAATCAGAGTAACTTGTTTCCGAGCCTGTTTAATCAAATGCAAGACAAAGATGAATAATACCTTCCTTAGTGGCTTCAGGTGAGGATTAAGGGAGATTACATGCAAATACTTGGGATAGATATTATTCTCAATAAGTGTAATTCCTTTCTCTGTAAAAGAACTAATTCATTATTACTTAATTATCTTACTTTCACACATCTACAATGTGCAGGTCACCAGGACAGTGGGCATGTTCAGACTTTTATTTATAACTGTTATTATTACTTAAATTTAACACAGGGATTTAGAGGGGTTGCAAAACAAACAGTGGTAAAGGTCTAAAGCAATGCCATTGCTGAACAAATTACAAGTTATGTTCACTGTGTGGGAAGAGACAGAGAGAGAAGATAAATCAAATTATAGGTTTGAAAGAGAGAGACCAGGAACCATATCTGTCCACCAGCCTCCACTGTCTGAGGTCAACTGTCTGCATCTTCACCCCGACTCCTTGTACAAAATTGCCCCTTAGCCAAAGCTCATCAGATCGGGGTGTGTACTGGGTACTCGATTTGTATACAACCAATTTCTAGACTGATAAGCCTGGCCAAAGAAGAAGATCTGGGCAATCTTACTTTCTTGGGTTTCTAGAATTGGGCCTCTGAGACCTGAGAGATTATTTGTTACCTACAGATAACATTGGATCCCCCTACCACTAGTTGAGTGGCAGTCCCAGACAAAAGAAGAATGTTTAGGTTGGGAGGCTAGTGACAGAGAGAAGGCAGTGGCAGAATCAATCTACTCTTTTTATTGATTGGTTTAAGCTGGAACTTGAATGTGAATTTGTTAAAAAAAAAAAAAAGAAAAAGAAAAGAAAGTAAAGAAAAAGAAGAATGAAAAAAGAAAAAACAATTGGTCCTCAGTAAATAAATAAATTAATAGTTCATGTGGGTAGAACACTATTTTTCTCAACGTGTGATTCATAAAGGAAAATATTCTGAATTATGCACACAGTAAAATGTGGTGAGGGTTTTAGAAAAGCCCATACTTTGTGTGGAAATTAAATATAGGCACTGGGAAAGCCCTGACTGTGTACACAAAGACTGCCTGCATAAGGAACATATGGAACTTATTCCATCTTCTGTAAACTACACAGGACTTTCTTTCTGCTGCATCCCTCATGCGGGCAGTCAGTGCAAGAGATGTATGACTGCCACCCTGACTTTCAGCACTTCTCCCAGTATTACGCTGAAAACTGACAAAGGCACACAACATATCCATGGGCATGATGCAATTAAATGAACTCCAGGAAATCCAGAGAGAACAGTTTACTAGAAAAGGGCTGCTTAGGCAATGACCACTGATTGAACCCAGTTGAAGTTCTCCATCAGTTCCATCATCAAGAGCCTCCAACATGGGGAACATCACACAGTCTCCATTTCTCATTTGTAGCCTGGGGAGAAGGTTCTCCATGATAGTCACTTCAATAGAATGCTAGTAAAAATGTGTGAGGTTTCTGTTTGAAATATTCTTGGCACCTTATATGCAAAAAGTGACTACAAATAAAGCTATGTGATCTGGTTAAATAATTCTACTTAGAATTCTTAGTGAAAGAATAAACAAATATTCCTGAAAATATTACCCATTAAAAACAAAATTAAGATAAATTTTGAAAAGAATATTGTTGCCAGCAGAGTTAACTGCTTCACAAATATTACCTTTTATTTTCTTTTTAAAGAAAGGAACGTAAGTAACTTGGAAGGAATAATCATACAAGATGCAACTTTGATTCCCCAAATTAACATGAAACCAGTAATTACTAAAATGTGGTAGGCTCTCCACTGAGTTCAACCCCACTTCCCACCCACAAATCAGTTCCCTTTTTGATTGACTCAGTAGAAGGGCCAAGAATTGCATAGATAAAATCCCTTTGGGGCAGTGTTAAGGTACATCATTTCAAAAGTACAGCATGTACTTGTGCAACCTAAATCCATTCTTATAATAACATTCTGACCACAAAAACATTTTAGTCCACAGACATGTCAATTCAGCATTCTTTACCAAATTCACACAAGCAGTAAAACAAGAAAGAAGGGTACCTAAGTCTGAGTTTATCAAAGACTTAGCCAAATGTTAATAATACTTAAGTAAGTGTAGAAATAGGAACATAACATTAAGATCAAAAACTCTGCAGTCACAATGGGCTAAATTCAGTTTCTGTCCTTCAGATGGATGTGTGACTTTAAACATCTTAATTAACTTCTCTGGGTTTCCTTTCCCTTATCTGTCAATGGCATCAATAATCAGACTGTTGTGAGAATCGTACGAGATACGACATGCAACAGTCACCTGTGCTAGAAATAGTGTTGGGCTACAGCACAGACACCAGCAACACACAGCTATTGCTGGCTATAAAAGTAACTGAGACATCTGGTGATAAATACACAAGAGATTTTAAAGATGTAATACAAAAAACAGGATGTCAAATGTTTCATTATTGTTTTATAGTGATTACATGTTTAAATGATAAAATTTTGGATATATTGAATTAAAATGTTATTAAAATTACTTTTATGATTTTTTTAACATGGATACTACACACTGAAAAATTACATAGCTCTTCCTCATTAAAATTCTATTCGACAGTGCCAGCAGAGAACAGAGTAAGTGCTTAATAAGGAGTAAATAAATTAAAACATTATTATTATAAATTTTGACTCGTATTATGTTTTCAAAAGTAAGGTAAAATTAAGCTCTATGGAATAGGAAGGAAAGACTCATTTGTACTTTTTGTCTTAAATATTTAACACATAAATAGGCAAAGAAGTATGAAAATATTAGTTTAAAAGCTGTCTTCAGGTTGTACAAGTTCACATAAGAGAAAAGCCACAATCCATTTCGAGACAGAACTTTTTTACCTTTTAGGCAAAAGCTGAAAGCAAAAACATTAATTGGCTCACATGGTTTTGAAAAGCAAATGTCTTCTGTGTAGAGTCTAGCTAAATAGGTTCTGACAAAAACGTTCATTCACTTTGCAGAGCAGTTTAACAAGTACAGCGCTTCTTCCCCAGGAGGGTCAGGAGAAGAGGACTGGCAGAGGAGTCAGAGCTGAAGGAAGAGAATCTCTGTGGAGAGAAGGATGGGAGAAGACAGCAGCGGGCGCTAAAGAAGACGGGAACAGCAAAAAATCCATCATCGTAAAGAAGGGTTAACGACTGTTCTTTTTTTTAAGAATAGTAATGATCGATATTCAATTTTAAAGTTTCTACCTAATGTGTGTTCTAAACTTCCACTCCAAATCATCATCAGAAATCTGTTTAACAGAAGAGCCTTGTGCTACTGTTGCTTATGAGATGAAGCAAGGTAGGGGTCCTGGAGGGTAAAGATGTTTACACGATGCCTAGAGATATAGGAAACTAGCCAACGTCAAAGACTGTGAATTCCTCAGAAGCAGGAAATCAGAGTGAGACATGCCAAGAATAAATATAATCTCTTGGAGAATATGTGGTACTAAGTGGTCCACATCATACTAGGAATTAACTCTCAATCTGTTTAATGAGATATTAAAAGAAAATTGACCTCGATTAGCGAAAGAGACGGGGCTTCCAGAGAACTAGCAATTAAATTAAATTTACTGATGCATTTAGACAGGAATTTCAGGAATAGAATTAGCTGACATTTGTATATTGAATGCAAATTACAAAACTCTTTCCAAAAGAGTGTCCGGTTTGATCCTTAGAATAGTTAGAGGTGGAAATTATTATTTTCCCCATTTTAAAGATAATGAAACAAACTTAAAGAGACTAAATTATAGAGCCAAGATCACTTATCCATTAAGTAGCAGAAATAGGCATCCCGATCTTCAGAAGGTAAATCTCATGTGCTTTCACCTCAGTATATAATATATGTATGATTCTCTTTTATTAGCCCTTGTAATTATGATCCACTCTTTTCTTCTTGCAGTGTTTTTTTACCCCTCAGTTTGAATCAGTAGTACTCACCTTATTAGATGGTGGTGGTGATGATGAAATTGTTGATAATGATCATCATTTTCATCAATATCATCATAATCACCATCATTATCAAAAAAAAATCAAAAAGCCTGTTTTAAGTAGCCAGCAATTTTGAGGTTCTAATACCCCTGTTAAAATAGGTATTGATATTCCCAGTAACAGAAATATTAAATGTAGGTAGACAATGAGAAACTAATGCAGATTCAAATATTATCATTACATTGTTGAATTTAAAGACATTCATTCAAGCAACAGTTTTGTGCAAATTCTAAGCATTACGAATTCTCTGTGCTAGGAGAAGTGTTATGTGCCTATCAGAGAGGACAAATAAGAATCTGAAAAAGCCTCAAGATACAACCTAAGTGTCCATTATCGGATGAATGGATAAAGAAGATGTGGCACATATATGCAATGGAATATTACTCAGCCATAAAAAGAAACGAAATTGAGTTATCTGTAGTGAGGTGGATGGACCTAGGGTCTGTCATACAGAGTGAAGTAAGTCAGAAAGAGCAAGACAAATACCATATGCTAACACATATATATGGAATCTAAGAAAAAAAAATGGTCATGAAGAACCTAGGGGTAAGATGGGAATAAAGACACAGACCTACTAGAACATGGACTTGAGGATATGGGGAGGGGGAAGGGTAAGCTGGGACAAAGTGAGAGAGTGGCATGGACATATATACACTACCAAACGTAAAATAGATAGCTAGTGGGAAGCAGCCACATAGCACAGGGAGATCAGCTCCGTGCTTTGTGACCACCTAGAGGGGTGGGATAGGGAGGGGTGGAGGGAGGGAGACGCAAGAGGGAAGAGATATGGGAACTTATGTATACGTATAACTGATTCACTTTGTTATAAAGCAGAAACTAACACACCATTGTAAAGCAATTATACTCCAATAAAGGTGTTAAAAAAAAAAAAAGATACAATCTAGTCGGGGGAAGAGATATGAAAGTAATTAACATGCAATTGAGAAAACATGCAAATACAAAAATGTTGCTAGGAAAGTATAGAGGATCACGGTCATTACTGTCAAGAGGATGAAAAAGGTTATTCTGGGTCATTAGCCCTTATCAATATTTATCTGTGGAGTAATGTCTTCTTTCACAAGAGGGAAGATGTAGCCCTTTGATATATTTAAGTTAATAGGCAAATGTTGTCCAAGTGTGTAGGTGCTGGCATCTTCCTTCCTTCCTTCCTTTCTTTCTTCCTTCCTACCTTTCTTTCTTTCTTTGTTTTTCTTCCTCTCTTTGAAAGAGACAATCATCAACTAATCAAACATCAAGCTGGTCAATTCTGTGTTTACATTTGACATTTTGGGTGGTGATGGCATAACTAATTTTATTTTATTTTTTGCAGGCTCCATTTATTATTTTATTTTTTGGAATTATCTAAGTGAAAAAATTCATTAAGCTACTTGTAAAGATAAGGAGTTCCCAAATGGAAAACATAAATATATTGGAGTAATTGCTGTTAGGGAGATTATAGTGCAAAGTAAGCAGAGGATTTGGAATCAGAGCTAAATTAAAATTCTGACCCTGCTACTAGGCACACAAATTTTGTCAAATTACTAAACTTCCAGTGGCTCATTTTCCTTCTCAGTAAAAGAGAAGAAAATAGTAATTTTTCAACATGCTATTTGAGACCTAAATAAGACCATGTTTACAAATACCACATAACATGCACTACAGATCATCTAGTAGATGACATAAAATAACAATATAACATGAACACTATTCTTATTTATCACAGAACAGGTCATCCAGGCTGATATTCTCCCTGAAGCTACTAAGGATATCAAAACAACATTAAATGTACTTAAGCTTATTTAAAATATAGAAATATTCTAATACTTGGAATGAGCACTCTAGAAAAGTATTTCTTTGTTCCTTCTTAGTTCCATCATTTTTCTTTATTTGACAGGGAGACATCATCCTATTTTATTGGGGTTTTTACTCAATCAAGTACTGTGTGTGTCTTTTCTCCATGTATGGATAAAAACAGCCCTTCTGCAACATGTGTAATTTGTAAGAATGCAATAAATGCCTCCAAAAAACACAATCTGGACCATCACCACAAAATAAAAGCATTGTAGCTAACTATGCACAGAACCCACTAAACTAAAAGCAGCCCTTGCAAAACAAACCATTCTTTTCTTAAGCAATCAGTGCAAATTGCAAAAGCAACAAACATTTTAGCCACAGATGAAGAAGCCACAGACAGTCCACAAAAGCCTCATGTGAAATTGCCACATATTATAGAACTAGAAAAAAACATTTGGTGGTGGTAAGTGGTGACTGCACCAGGATATTCAAAGAGATACTTAGAACTCTCAAATGCATGAACACCTATCTGAGTTAACATTTTACTAACACAATAATGCATTCCCATACGGTGGGGTGTGGAAGCATCCTTATTTAATGTTGAAGTATAACACTGAGAAGTTGTGAATTTTAATAAAATAAGGGAAGGCATATTATAAAATAAATGTAAAAGATATTGCCAAGAAATTGCCTACAATTATGTATTTAAAATATAGTTGAAAAATATCTGCTCCAGAATCTGATATGACAATAAATCCAGGGGACTCTAAGCAATGATATTATCAATCTTTTACAATAATACTAGGTGTTACGGGAATCGAATCTAAATTTTCAGGGAATCATGTAAATATTTCAGACATCCATGCTGAAAAAACATTTGAATAAATGTGGCTAAAGCCATGGAAAGCTGATAGTTGAATTTAAAGCAATTTTCTTTTAATGGTAACAAAATATTATGACAGAAATCAATGAGAATGCTCAAATTAGTATAATTTGGTAAATAATACCATATTCATGTAGTGTTAACTCTTTGAAAAATAGCACAAGGTTAAAATCTGAATTCTACCCTCAGTTTTTCAATCTTTATTATAAATGGAGTTTTACTGGAATATGAAGCACATAGCCTGGTTTTCTTTGGTGCCCATACATTGTCTCCACAAAATTGAGAACTCCTCTTAGAGTCATGTAGTCTCTGTCAAACTCTCACCCTGGCTTCCTGAGGATGTTAGACATATCAAACCAAGTGTCCTTCTTTCCTTTTCAAAGATGAAAAGGGAGAAAGAGACTGAGAGACTTACCTAAGGATTACCTGAAATTTAGAGACAACAAATAAGGGGTTCAGAGAAAGATATAGAGCAAAAATACTACTGACAAACATATTGACAGTGAGATGAATAAAACCACCCGTTCAGTATATTCTACTCTTACGCTGAAAACAGAACTTAACTGATCAAGTACTATATTCCAGGTTAAGAGGGTTAAGAGAGACATGGTGTGTGTGCGGGTGCACACACACACACACACACACACACACACACACCCCTTTCTTATAGCACACTGATCTTAAGGTGTCAGGATGATTAGTATTGTCATGCATTGTTCTTCCTCAGATGTGCCCTTTAAAAAGTATTCTCAACTATGTTTGCAGTGGTTTGTGGTGAAATGTTTTCCTTTCTAGGGTAATAAACTACAAACATCTATAGTATCTTCATAGCATTAAAGGGCATGGCACTTTCTATGTGGTGAATATGTTTTGTTAATATATATCTTATATTTTAGGTAATATTAAGTTGCTTAATAAAAGGATCTAGGCATCAGGATGATGATGACTCATACTTAGTCGAATTTTCAGAAAGGCTTGATGAATTCCTATTTAAGGATAACATTTACCTGGACATTAAGTAATGAGAGTTCCAAGAAGTGTTTAATTTTTACCCAGCAGTAGTTTTACAAAGTCCCCATAGTATTTAGTACTAGTAAACTTGGAGACAAGTGGAGGTATTTCTTGTGCACTTGTGTATTCTGTGATAGATAAGGGATGAGTAAGTAAAGACAGAAAAGGGATTCCCAACTCTAAACTGGTAACCAGAAGAATCCCAGGCTAGCTTCCTGTATGCCCACATCTCAATCACCTAGTATGATGACTCTTTCTAACAACCGACTCCATCATAAATGTCTTACTGCCCAGGAGAGAAGTATTTACTCGTATGAACACACACACGCACATATACACATGCCTTACTATCGAATTATAGAGAAGGCAATTGCCATGCATGAAGCCTCAACTTTCCCATTTTCTGAGCTCTTTAGAAGGACAAAGAAAAAGAAAAGGAAGATTTTGTTAGACGGGCCAAAATTCCATAGCCCTCTTGTAAGATGCTTGCTCTGTTTGGATAAGCAGTAAAATGACCAGAAAAGAGCCGGGATTAGCAGAGTATTTTATTATACCTAAGAACACACGCCCAACTTCATCCCAGTTTCTCTAAAAGTTTCCAAATGGACAAAATAACAAGGCGTGACAAGGAACAATAAACATGCTAACGTTTTACTACAACCATACCTTCATAACCTGTATATTACCCTGGCACAGCTGTCAGCATGGAAGTAGCTCAAGAATGAGGAGGTGGAGGAAAAGAGGAAAGCGTGGCAGCCGCAGTGAACGTACGGATGTCCCAAAACGCATGACCGAGGAAGACTCGCAAGGATGCACCTTGTCACTGTAATTTTCAGAGCATACTGAACAAATTAAGGAACAAAGCGCCCTAATCACAAACACCCTTTTCAGGCAGAGCACATTCTTACCTGCAGAAGGCAATCTACTTGGGTTTGATGGAGTAATTTGAATTCAGTGAAAAATCCCTAATTTGAAAATGTCATTAGAAAATACTCATTGTTGGACCTGAGAGTTTTATGATAAACGTTTTCTTTTACATAATGCTTAGTGATTACTGACTTACTTTACTTTTAGTAGATTTCCTTTGGCGTGTTGTATGTTTATAAGTGAGCAGGTTGATGTTATTCATTTGTCATTTGGGCTGTTCCTTGTAGAGACTTCAAAGCTATTCTTCATCTCCACAATGTGCAGCACACCATTCTAAAATAGTTGCATCAATTTAACAAGTTTTGGTCAATGTTCTATGAGTGATTTGGCTTTGAAGTCCATCATGTATTAATTAACTGTTTTGATATTTCTGATTCTCTGTTTCTTTCTTCCTTTTTCTCTTTCTCTCTCATGAGGCATGTAAGTGTGAGGGACACATTTCTGCAGTAATTCAACTATTAGATTCCGAAATATCAGTTTGAAAGGGATTGTCAATAACTTCCTTTATAAATGACAATATTCCACAAAAAGAATCCTAAACCAATTAAAAAGACAACAAGAACGTGAAAGAGAACTTGCAACACAAACCAAAAATAAACTTCAAATAATCATGTAATAGAAAGCAAAAAGAAAGGACCAATAATACAGTAAATTGGACTCAAGAGATAGGTATTTAAAGAAAATGCATAAAAATGATAATAAATGTGTGAACCTGGTTCAGTTTTGCTAGGGATCAAAAAAAGAAAATCAGAAACTAAAGCCTAAAGATTACTTTACTTGATTTAGGTGAAATTAGAATGATGGTGATCTCACACATTATATTGATAGAGATATAAATATCATGCAGGAATACCTCCATGATGTAAAGAGAGAGATTTTTGAGATGTGTTACTGCTACAACATTGTTTGTAATAGAAATACATTGGATAATATAAATGCCCATTAGCAGAGGACTGAGTAGATAAATTATGGCACGTCTACATAGCTCAGGATTAGAAAAAATGAGGTTTATACATATTTTATTATCAGCACAAGAATAAAAATGTCTATATTCACTTAAGTGAAAAGAAGATGCAAAATATTTTGTAGGGAGCAAGCCAATATTTTTATTATAATACTGAAAGCACACATTAAAATATATACATATACAATTAGAAAGTAATATCTTCATTAAAATATTTAAATGATTTAATGATTTAAATGATGCAAGCCAAGTTCTTAGTGGTGTCATCTCTGGAGAGAGTAATATATATATATATATATATATATATATATATATTCACAATATATATACATATATGCTCATAAGTCATTAACTATTGCTTTTTTGATTCAGGGCAGTACAAAGAGATATTTAATTATAAACCTTGCATATACAGCGTTTTGTATTTTGATGCTCTGGAGAATATAAAAAGAATTTTAAAAAGATGAAAGAGCACCTTTTATCTAAGGTCCTCTTTTTAATGAATTTTTTCTTTTAAATAGGAACAGGAATAAAGAAAGTAATTCAAGAAAAAATTAAAACAAAACAAAACAAAAACTCATTGAAAAAAGAAATTGTTTCAAGACTTCTAGTTACTTGTGGCCAGATATGGATTCAAATAAGAAGAATTCAAATGAGAAAAGATGATAAAGTGGAAGATAACAAGAACATAAAATGATGTTACATGGAAAAAATATGACATGGAAGAACATGAAAAAAGGTAAGTTTAGAAAAATGTTAAATGAAGACATATTTAAATTTGACATGCTGTACATTTTGTTAAAATTACAGATACAGAGATTATAAACTCTGATGTGACGTGTTGAAGAGATGGAGAATCTTTGAATAAAAAACCTGAAAAAAGAAAATGTGTTAACATGCAGATCAGAAATTAAATCAAGTAAAAGAAAGAGAAGAAATTTGGGAAAAGATGTGGAAACAGTGCAAAAGAAGCTTAATTATGGAAGGGAAGAAAACACTGGAAATTTCTAATTGGTAATGCAAAATGAACCCCGTTAAAATTTCCCGTCTGGATTGTTAAGAATATTGGCAAATATTTCACACATACACATAAGCACACACAAACACATATTGGAAATGGCTCCATCAGTAGATAAAAATTAGGTTCATTAAGCTTTTCAGAATAATTTATGTCTCTGATTATCTGCCACCCTTTGCTTTCTTTGAAATGTTCCCTCAGGGGAATAGGGACAGGTCCTTCTGGATCACAGACGCTGTAAAAGTAGGGGAGGAAGAAGGTGTGGGAAAAGAGACATATACTGCTTAACCTGTTGTTATAGGGCTGTTTAGATCTGAATCTATTGTCCTATAAGCGTATATATCATCCCTGTCAATTTTCAGATTAAAATATCTAAGTCAACTATAAAATTACATATTTTTCAAAACATCATTTTATGATTTGCATAATGTAGAATTGCAGCTTGTGAAAATTAAAAGGAACAGGGTGGTCACTCAGGAAAACCTAATTATCATGAAGTGGTTATTCAAGTATTTCAATCTGTTTATGTAACTGTACCATTTAAAAATAGACAGTGGTTAAGGTTTTGATCATTAAGTATGAAAGAATAATGAAAACGGGGGATATTTAATAGAATTAGTAACACTTGTAGCCTATCAGAATGCTCTCCTAAAGAAATGCAATTTAACAAAATGCGTGTGGTTGGAAACTCAGGCCAGAATAACAACTACTTTCTTCAGATCCACCCAAGACTTATACAGTGGCCATTCCAATTAGCATAATAGTTCAATGTTCCTTGGGAAGTGAGGTCTTTTGTTTGGGATATTTCCTAATTAAAGAAGCCTGTTTGAAGCAGGATCTAATTTTAACTTTGTAATGCCAAAATATGACTTGAAGAGTCTGTTTTTATTTCAAAATATATTGGTTTTGCATTTACAAGTTGAGATAGCTGTCATTAAATGTCCACAAAACTCATATTTAAGAGAAGAAAATGGAATGGCAGGGTATGAAGTAACTGGCTTAAAATGTCAGTTCTCTGTTCGTGCAAACGTTATTGAGCTGATCATTTGTTCTATTTGCACTCTTCATGTTTATAAATGAAACACAGGTACTAATAGGAATCCCCAAAGTCACCTTAAAATTACATGAAAGTCAAGTAAGGGGAATCAAGAACTTGCTGCCAGTAAATTTTTATTACAAAACTTAACATATATCTGGGAACTTCAAGTGAGAGAGTGGCTTTTGTTGTTTAAAAATTACTGGTATTAAGACCACTTAGATGATTCCAAAGCACTCTGTAAAGTACTCTTTATAAAAATGTTACTCATAGTCTAACTGTTTGTAATCTAAAATTATTGCCCTGTTTTTTTGCATGAGAAAGAGACAGCTATTTAGCAACTTTCTAAGTGAGAGTCAACAGTAAGTACATGAGGCATGCGGGATAAAAATAAACAAGTTCTCTCATTTCCAGTCCACATTATGAATCACAATGCTCTAGACAATAGTTAAAATACTACAATTTTGAGTAAATGTATACAAATGACAGAGGTTCAAGAAATTATTATAATAGACATCATAGAAAATATTTCTTTAAAATTTTTATCATTTATAAAGCAGCAGCATTGTATGTAATATGTTTCTATAGAAGCAGCCTGGTAAACAAAGCGCGTCTCAATCACAACTGGTTTGTTAGGCAGCCTCTTAGATGACCCCTGGGAGCCCTGCCTCCTCGTATTCATGCCCTTCTGTTATCTCCTCACCTTGAGTGAAAGTTGGACTTTATGACTTGCTACTAGAGAACAGGAGGCGGCAGAGGTGATGGAATGTCATTTCTGCCATCTTGTTCGTTGCTCTATGGAGACACCCTTGTGACAAGAGGGAGGCCTTCAGGCAACGTTCAGAAAGCCTCTGAGACCCTCAGTGTAACAACCCTGGAGGAAGTGAATCCAGACAACTATGCTAGACAGTTTGGAAGTGGACTTCCCTCAGGAAAGCCTTTGGGTGAAACTTCAGCTTTGACTGACAAGCTGATTACAACCTCCTAAGAGACCTTTAGCCAGAGGCGCCCAGCTAAGTAAGTCATGCTCAGATACCTGACCTGGAGAAACTGTGAGATAAAGAATATTTGCTGTTTCAAGCTGCTAAATTTGTGGTAGTTTGTAGCACAGCAATTGGTAACTGACACATTGGGTCTCCTTTAGATCCTTCTCCAGCCTCACTTGGTGAGTAAAAATTAAAGGCTGGAGGATGGAGAAATGAAACATCTTGGTTCGGGGTTATTGTAAAACACACTGAAGATGAAACACAAGGTTTTCAGGGGAGTTCATAGCACGTGTAAATAAAGGCACAAAGAAATCAGATGGACAAGGTCAGATGGTGAAAACCTAGCATGAACAAATGGGGACAGAAACACATTTTACTCCTTCTTCAGACACAAAGTCCTATATTACGCTGCTCTGGAAGGAAGGGTCCCATGACTATGTTATGACATCATTCTGTCCCTAAAAATATTTCATTCTATTTATAAACCAAAGTGCTTTAAATGAGAAAAAGTAATAATCAGAAAGATGTTAGACAGAAAAGTGTTTGATTTTTAATACCAGTTACATACAATACTATGCTCTTTTCTTTGTAACAGTGAATCCAAAACTATGTTGTAATAATATTTTAATACAATAATAATTAGCATTCATTAATCACATGATAAATACCTTTTAGTTATTAAGTGAGCCGTTAGTATGTCCAGTAATTCTGGGAGATAAGAATTCTTACCACGCTAAATTTTTACGCACAGGCTCAGCGACCATAGCTCACGGGCCCAGCCGCTCCGCAGCATGTGGGATCTTCCCGGACCGGGACACGAACCCGTGTCCCCTGCATCGGCAGGCGGACTCTCAACCACTGCGCCACCAGAGAAGCCCCATGCTAAATTTAAAGAAGAGGATATTTAAGTTCAAGGATATTAAGTGATATGCCAAAGTCAACAGCTGGAATCTTGTGGTCCTGGGATTTGAACACAAATTTGTTGTTAGATGCCACTCCCTAACCACAACCCTACAGTTTCTCTCTATAGAGTAGAAACATAATTAGTACCACTTAGACGTCAGCCTTAGTTTTTTACAGATGAACTGCATGTCACTGTTAAAACTGGCATAAGTTATAACTGCTGCTCTAGATACTCTAGTGAATGTAAGAGTAACATAAAAATGTCTTTAAAAGTCTTCAGTCAACTTTGGGTGGTACAGAATCAGTAAGGGAAATCAAGCCCATGTATTAGCAGTTGGTAAGTCATCATGATTTAATTGACTACCAGAATCTCAAAACTGAAGGCAATCATGAAGAAAATGGTCTAGTAAGATGAGGTCTCTGGTATAACTGTGCAATTTAAGCTAGCATTTAATAATGGTTACGAGTCTGTTACGATTCAGAAAAGGAAATAAATATCAATATCATTTTCAGGTTCATAGCAGTAGTCATAAGAATATAACTTCTATCTCTCTAATGAAGTAAATCAGGCAGATTTTCCGTAAGTGACCTAATCAGATATTGAGCTATAATTTATGGAAGATATTAGAAACTCCAAGATCAATCTTGAGGTTGTTGTTATTCTGGAACAAACAGAAAACAAAATTTTTATGATAACACTTGAAGAAGAATTTTTTATTAATTAGATCCCCCCTAGAAACTCTGAAAAGCTATCTGAAGAACAGTGTTCTTTGGTAAAAATTACTCTCTGAGGGTTTCTAGTAAAGTCCTCTGAGTTTGAAGATTGCAGTCCAAATCTAGAAGAGACCCCTTGGAATGACTGAATATCTGAGGGCAGAAAATAAACCAAATTGATCCTGTATGTCAGGACCCTTGAGTTTGGAGGAATATACTTAATTGTTCATGATTTGAGAAACAGCTAAAGTCAAACACAGGCACCTTTGCCATCACTGAAGATACTAGCATGCCTATCTTAGATTGGGTTCTCGGAAACAGACTCACACAGAGAGGTGTATTCGGAAGGTTTTTTGGGAAGTGCTATTGGCAGCTACACTGTTAGGAAATGAGGAAGGGAGGCAGAAGTTGACCCTCAGTATGGTACAATGGAGGACCCTGCCAATCATATGGAGAACTGGATGGCTCTTCAGAATTATCCCAACTTAAGGCAATGAGGCTCTGTGTTCCATCATCAGCCACACAAAGGGCCTAGCCTTGGACAATACAGTTCTCTGCTTCCGAGGGCAGTGCCCAGTGAAGAATGCAGCCATGACATCAGCAATCAACTTACCCAGCATCTGGTGAAATGCTGTCACTCTCTGAAGAGGGTATCTGGGCAAAGCCCTACGGGACCTTCTACACACTCTCTGAGGACTGATGGTAAATTCCAGTGAAGGAGGTTTTAAAAGGTGGTAAAAGAAGGATCAAAATGGAGGAAAGCTAAGGGGAGAGAGAACTCTGTCTCAGTAGCCCAGCTCCTTAGTTCTGCAGGTTCCCACACAGCATTCTGCAGCCGGGGCTACAGAAACACTATCACCTACTGCACCGTCTATTCTTTTGCCATCTTGTTCCCACCAGCAGTAGTAATAATAGAAATAATAGCTTCTCATTCTTTTTCTCCTTCTTCTCTGGCCCACTCTAAGATGTAAGTCTTCGTCGAAACTGCCTCTGATCTCAGGAGACATGAAAACTCCTTTTCTTTTGTGCAGTGGGGATCCACCTTAGACAATGCATTAGAGCTCACTTTTACTCATCACAACTCTGACCCTGGATTTATCTGTCCTAGTCCACTTTAAGTCAGGCAAAACCAGACTCTAGACTACAAGCGCAGGAGTTGCTAAGAGTTTTAAACTGTGGATCTGACCTGTTCCTATAATGTACTACGTTACCTTAAAGATGAAGGAAATAGAAAAAAGAAAATAAAGAAGAGCTGTACACATATCTCTCTCTGTACTTACCTAGGGCTATCATTTGTGGTTCGTTTTCACATTTCTCTTACACCAGTATGATTGAGTAGATAAGCACATGTGTCTTTGGTAAGTGGCAAGAAGAAGCCAATGAGTTCTGATGACAAAGATATACAAAATAATGAAAATAATTCTAGATAGGATTTTTTTTTCTTTACAGGAAAACTCCAGATAAATTTTCTTAGATTGATTTTTCTAGTAACCGTGGTAACAGCAAAAGAAAACTGCATTCATTTTAAGGTATATTATGTAATTTGAGCTTCAAAACAATCCTGTGAAGCACTCCTAACTCCATTTTATCAAACTGAGGTTTAGGAAAATACATTATTTTTATAAGGTGATACAACTAGATAATGTAGACCGTGGGTTTAATTCCACGTCTTCCCTTTCACAGAAACCATACTACCTTGCAAATTTCTTCCTTTGTTTATATTGAGAGTCACAGACACTTTATGAATGTTGTGAAAGAAACTTAAAAAGTAAATATTAGGAAGTACAATAAGTACTAGATACAAACAAAATTCACTTTACTTAATTTTTGAATAGTATTGCATTTATAAAAAACCATGGAATGTAAAAAAGGTCCACAGTGTAAATTTTACTCTCACTCCATCCTCCTTTTCTGTCCCCATCTCCTCCAAAATTATCATTTTTGTTAGACTTCTAGTGTGTCCTTCCAATGCAAATACATACAAATATTCTCTACATTTGACACCAAGTCCCACTTTTCTATGACTTCTCTTTTTTACATAATATTTTATGGAGAATTTTTCATATCAGTACATAAGAAGTGTTTCCATCCTTTAATTTTTTTCTATTGTAGCACAGTAGTCCATTGAATGAGTAAATTATAATCTACTCAACCACCCTCACTGATGGACTTTTTTTTTTCCCAATCTTTTCCAATTACAAATCATGCTTATGTGTAAATCATGCTACCCTGTATACAAGAAAATTGGATCATAAATTAACAAACTGATTCATTAATGTGTAAATCACTAAAGATCAATACATATTAAATGAATATAAAAGTAAGTATGATCTATGAAAGAAATTTTTCAGTTTACCTTTGTTTTAGACTTTTTTGGTTGAATTATGAGGAGAAGAATTCTGAGACTTTCCAGAATTATCCAACTGTAAGTGGAGCAGAAGATAGTTTCTTATGTTCCAACCACACTTCCTTATATATCTATGCAACTGGAATAATTCATGAATGCCAATGAAAGTGTTCACAGTCAAAAAGAATACCTATGACTAACAATTGTGTCTATTTCCAAGCAGAAGTTCACTTTTCTGTTAAGAAAAAAACAAAAACAAAAAAAAAAACAAACAATGAAAAATTTGTTACAGTTGTATTTAATATTGGTATTTGGTCAGGGCACAGAACCATACAGATTCTGCCCTGAAACTGGATCTCCATCCTTAGGACTAAATGCACAGGCAGTTGAACAAGGTAAAATGACACTTCATTGCCATCTGACCCATTGCACATCAGATCCTAAAGCATTCTTTGGATAGATTAAATTAAACCTCACAGGAGATTATTTTTCTATACTAGTGAAAGTCAAAAGTCTAGAACAAAGGGGGACTTCCCTGGTGGCGCAGTGGTTAAGAATCCACCTACCTGTGCAGGGGACACGGCTCGATCCCTGGTCCGGGAAGATCCCACATGCCGCAGGACAACTAAGCCCCTGCACCACAACTACTGAAGCCCATGCACCTAGAGCCTGTGATCCGCAACAAGAGAAGCCACCGCAATGAGAAGCTTGCACACCGCAACAAAGAGTAGCCCCTGCTACTCAAGAAATTTATTTTTTAAAAAAGTGCTACTCTGTATTTTATTTTGTAGTTATTTAGGTAACTAGACCAGGGCAGAGTAAAAACTTTGTCACTCAGGAATCTCTAAATCCATTCCTCTCTCAGACACATTGAGAGACAGAGTCAAGTTCAATATGACATTTTTCAGGAGATAAAATATTGCTTAACTTCCCTGAAATAAGCATTGAAATGTATACATTTAGAAAGTTATTGCCCAATCCATCCAATTAATAAGGAATTTCAGCAAGCCACGTGAAAATAGGTAATCAGAAAGTAACACTTCCAAATATTAAATAGATATTATTTACTTTATCCCTGCTATATTTTTCAAAGGAAAATATGACAGTTTAATATTTATGTTTACACGATTCATAAATGACAGAGTAGAATCAAGCATAAAACCAAGGTTTTCCCCTTTGGGACCATTGCTATGAGTGAATTGCCAACTTTCAGCGTGATGGAAGAGTGTTGATCGACCTAGGGACAAGATCCAATCAAAAGGAATTCTGCCTTATCTGGATTCAATTTTAGAAAACTTTTGGCGATTTCCCCACAGTAAGTCAGCCAGCCAAATAAACAGATCCACTGAAAAGAACTTGTAGAATATTTCTTGAAGTGGAGCGAATGATCTGCACGTCATCTACGTGGATAGAGCTGAGCAGAGTGTGTCTGTCTTCCAGAGCTGTATGCATGTTAATGTATAAATCTCTACAGCATTTGGATCTAACCCTGAAGCCACCTTATTATGCAAGGGCCAATAATCTGTTTGATGAGTCCTGACTGAAGAAACCTGGAATTAAATGAGAAACAAAAGCAACAAACAATGCCAGATAGACCTTTGTAGGACTGAAATGCATTTTAATAAATTTCCTCTTGGAAGGCAAGAGCCACCCAGCCAAAAGACCTAAGCGCAGCAGCTCTATAAAGAGCCTGAGAGTGTCAGCGAGACGGTCAGACCAGTTCTAACGTTAAGAAGTGCAATTTATGTGCTATGAAAGGACAAAAATCCTGACTGAAATTCATTCTAGATCTGATGACAGTTAAGATATTCCTAGAGCTGATCGGCAGCGACTTTCTTCCACTGCTCTTAGTTAAATTAAAAAAAAATAATAAGGTGATATAAGTTCATCATATTGTCCTTTGTGAGCAGGATTTTTTTTTTTAAGAAAAGAGTTACAATTGCAGATTTTAAACATGATGGCAATTTACCAGAAGTCAGAGATTAACTAGGAGGGTTAAACTGAACCAAGAAAACTGAGAACAGCCTTTCACCAGTGAGGAAGGCCAAGGATTAGGGACTGGAAGTGGTTGGCTAAAGCTTCAGGATAATATCATTTAAATCCTCAACAGAAAGCAAATTAAACTGAGAGAAATCCTGATTGCCAGATTTATATGGACTAAAGGATACAAAGTAAATTCAAAACTACTAAGAATTCCTATGTGTTGAGAATCACAAAACGTCATTAAATATTGAAATCTCTTAGAATAAGCAATTTCAGAGAATTTAGGGTGACAGATCCAAAACTAATTGAAAGAATTCCAGAAAAGAGGATCAGACAATCTTAAGAGCCAGGGAGACAAGCAAAATGCAAAGGATAGAACATTTAAAGGGACAACATCACATTTAGCTTAATAATATGCATTTTTTCCTTATAATTTATAGTAATCTTTGTATTCAGATGAAAATGATCTCAATCTGCTCTATCCTTTTGCAGCTGGAAGAAAATAGCTTAATCTACCATTCTATATTTTTCACCTACACTTTTTAAGAGAAAACACAATAGCTTTGTTTACCTTTCATTTGTTCTTATTCTTCCCATAGAGGATCTCAGCATTACATATCCCTACCAACCAGTCTTTTTTCATAGCTCAGTCCAAGCAGCCTATAAAATATTTTAAGTATTGCAAATAATGATCATTATTTTAAAGGCATGGAAATTACTAGTGACAGAAAACTGGATTTTTTTTTCAAATGATGTCTAGTATATAGGATCTAATCATCACCATCTGACATTTGTAGGTAGGATATACTTGGTGACCAAAATACTTGACAGATTTTCTTTTAAGTGTAAAATAAAAGCCTGGTGTTCAAAAGAGCCATGAGGACTAATGGAAATCTGACTGATTTTTTTTAGACTGGAACAAAAGAGATCTGTGAGGCTGTCACCTTTACCAGCACTTCAAGGGACACAGAAAAAGCCAGAACACTTAGGACAAGCTTCAGGACAAGCTAAACATATCACCCCAGGTTATCTGAATTTCAGTCAATGCTAAAAGTCAGTCTTTTAAGTTAGAATGGACGACAGTATTGCCATCCTAAGCAGGATCCAGAGACTTTAGTGATCAGGGCAGTGTACACCTGGCTGTCATTAATTAGGCCACAGTCATCGAGATAGGCACATCCATTACGGATCAATTAGAGAAAAGATGTGGAAATGGATATTCAAACAGGTTTGAAGTTACTGCTGCCTTGATCCCACTTTATTTCGTCAAAAAGAAGACATTTGAGGGGGCCTGCAGAATGCATGGAAGAAAAGGGTATGGTGTTGTCCAGAGGAAGGCAAAATAACCACGATAAACTCTTCTAATCTGAGATCTTCTCTTAAACTATGCAATTTAACCCCGGATGAACTGATATAGGACCATGAGTGCACATGTGAACCTGTTCGAGGTTCTTGGCTGAGAAAAAATGTGCTTTTTTTGTTCCCAAGGAATCCAGGAGGGGACAGAAAGAAGGGGGCCGCAGGTCCTAATAGCTTCTGCTCTAAAGCCACACTATACAGAACCTCATTAGACATTCCTGTCATAATGGCAAGGACAAATCAGATCAAATTAAAACCCAAATCATCTGGAGCTTTTGTTGTTTCAGACAGAATTTACCACTGATATGCTCTCCTTTTTCCTTTCATTGTCCTTTAGGGCTCTATCATCCCAATAATAGCTCTCCTTGCCCCTGGGGTATTTCTGTTGCTTGCAGTGACATCTACTGGTAGAAACAGAGACCTTCCCAAGCAGGCTTCTTTGGCAAGACTCAAACAGAACAAATTTGATGTGGACTTAAGGAAGGATTCCCCCTCATCCCAACCCATCCTGGACCCTGCCCCCCTCCCCCGCCTTTTTTGCTTTTTAGCTAATATAATACAAAGGCTAACATTAGAGAGAATCATAAGGTTTCTTTATAAAGATCCAAGAATTTGTTAATTTTGCACCATCTCTCCTTGTCACAATCTTTGCCACAAGAATGGCTACATTCTGAGAAATGTTCTGTCCTCAGCCCAGTCATTGTCATATGAATGAGCTATCATTCAGTCCTAATGCGTGAGATGTTTTATTCTTACTTCCATGACATTTGTATTGTAGTGACAAAGGCTACAGCTAGAAAAGGAAATGATACAAATTCCACTCAGGCTTTATCATTTTAAATTCTCATTTTGTGCTTCTTTCATGTCTAGCTACTAAAAACTAGTTTTCCTCTTAAAAATAAAGAAAGAGGGAAGGAGCTGGAAAAGAAAAGGAAAAATGACGAGTTTGTGAAACTAAACCTCTGGTGTGCCCTCTTTTAATGGTTTACCTTCACGTTTAACACACCAGGATAAGTTGCTACTGGAGACATCAAAGCCAAGAAAGTGAGTCAGTGTCATTTCCCCTCACAAATCTGTGGAAGGAACAATGCTTTGTTAAAGTTACAGTGTAGTGTAGGACTTAAGTGGCACCCCAGTGCATAATGTATTACTAAATATAGCATACCTTGTATCAAACCTGAGAGCCACGAGTGACTCCTATTTTAACCATCTTCGACCCACCCCATTTCTGCTTCCTCAGTATTCTTCAACATGTAAGACAATATTTCAAATCATTGAACATTCCAGATGTTCA
Source organism: Pseudorca crassidens (assembly GCF_039906515.1). Taxonomy (NCBI): domain Eukaryota; kingdom Metazoa; phylum Chordata; class Mammalia; order Artiodactyla; family Delphinidae; genus Pseudorca; species Pseudorca crassidens. Next base: position 63,953,517 of record NC_090312.1, on the reverse strand, counting down.
ATTATATTGCCTTTTTTTCCTCTCTTCTCAAAAGCATTTTTGGAGTTCTAGTAGGTTGGGGATGGAGAGAGGGTAAAATAGCAATGCTTTAAATTACAGCTTTTTAAAGATAAAACATGCTTTAAGAGATACCTTTTAAATAAAAATAAAGCTAAGTGATAAAAAATTGTTTCATATGTATCACACCCGTTTTCTAATATAGGTTTGTTATAAATAGGTGCTTTTTCTTAAAAATGAAATATTTCTATAAAAATTCATGAATGTTTCATGTTTAGGAATATATTCTCATCGGTACTTCCATTATCATCATGTGGCTATGTTTTGGAATACAATATTTTAGTTTCTGTAAATTTTTCTAATTTTTTCTTTGAATACAGAGAAACACTCATTGAATTCATATGTAATACAAATGAAATCTTTCTATTTAAAAATAGAAAATCTAACCATAGGGCTGTTATTTAAGAAATCAAATATCTAAGGTAAGAGATAGGTGATAATTAATTTACAAAGAAGAAATAGAGGCACAAAGGATTCATTTCCTAATCATTAAACCTCATACTCAGTGTTTCTCTTACTAATAGGTATTCCATGTGCAGAAGAAGCCATATTTCCTAAAGTCATATTTAAGAATTAAAATTTCTATTGTACAACATTTCAGAAAAAGGAGGCTCTACATTTTTAGTCACATGATTAACACTACTTATAGCTGAAAGATTTTCTAGCTTCAATAATAACATGACCAGTGAAAGAGTATTTAATTGTTAAAAGTTAGTTCGTTTTCACAGAACAATGATCTTAGAAATTGAACCATGATATTGAAGTGTGAAACTAGGTTGAATGCAATAACTTTAACTAAGATGACAACAGACCAGGTTAGAATATCTAAGTCAAAATTTTAAAAAACAAAATGAAATAGATATATCTTACTGTATCTTTAGTGTTAGGACACAGTGAGGGATTTGATCCTGCAATGAATTGTTGCCCGTACATCTCTATAACGTTGTATATCTCCATCTCAATTCAGTTTGAGCTTAACTTGCAGTTTCTTTTGGTTCTGGAAAACATAATAGTTAGTAGCAATTTTGTGGTTTTTTGCAATACACACATGAAGGGGTAAATTATCATAGCATCCCAAATAAAACATTCCTATTTTCAATGTTGTATTTTGATGACTTTTCATTGCTTTTTCTTCCAAAATTATGGTTATAAAATAATCGCTCTTCAATAAGCAATTACTCTACTCAATAACCGTCAAATGTTATTTAGCTAGCCAAATGTAAAGCAAGTGTTTAACAAATAATATTAAGAAATTTTGATATATTTAGAGAGATGAAAAATTTTAAGTAAATGTCTTACTCTTTGTTTTTACAACAAAGAAACTTCTTTCATTTTGTTTTTGTATCATCTGTGAAGAGAGTTGTATTATTATCTTTTTTCTGTGTGAATGGGCAAGCACTGTGTATAACTACAGATTTCACTTCTAAAACTAAAAGTTCTCATTTTTTTTTATTTTCAGAAGTTATAAAGTTTTAATATCAACATGCAGTCTCTGAAAGTAATATTCATTTATCTAGTCTATTTGATTTGGTAGAACAAGGAGTATTTTTTAATTTTTAAAACTCTATGTTATTCAGGATGTATGCTTTCCTTTAAGCATTACTCAATGTCCTTCAATCCATAGTCTTCTGTGTGTGTGTGTGTGTGTGTGTGTGTGTGTGTGTGTGTGTGTGTATTTCCTAATGTCAAAACATACTGCTCTCTGTTTCACAAAATATATAGACAGGTAAATAGATAGATATAGATATAGACGCAGATAGGTATAAGCTTTTATAAACATCTATGTATTTTAAATTCTCACTAAAAATGTCCTAATAGTTTATTTCAATTTTTCACAATTAAAAACAAAAAACGTTTTATAGAAAATGAAACTAATATATATTTTTTATTTACCCTTTTTCACCTACACATTTTTCCATTTTTTGAGGCAAGAAGAGGAAAAATAAAAAAAGTTCTACAGAAAATGAAACTAATATGAATTTTTTATTTACCCCTCTTCACCTACACATTTTTCCATTTTTTGAGGCAGGAAGAAATCCTTTCTATTTTTGTATGCCAGCATTTACCTACTTATCTATCTATCTATCTATCTATCTATCTATCTACTTATCTATCTATTCATGTATTTTGATAACTTACTTTAACATAAAAGCAAGGTAAAGCAAGACCAGTGATCATTACAGCAATATTCAAGGACAGTGCTTTGTGATGCAGCACAGCGTAAGAAAATGGAAAATCTGCCTCCCTCAAGCACTAACAACCATCTGCAAGACTAGAAGTCAGTATTTCTGTCACAAGACTGCAAAAGCAATACCCACACTTCCCAAACCATTGTATGGCATGTCAGCCATACAGTATTTTCAATCTTGGTGGGCACGAACACACGATAGTTCATCAGAGAAGCTGTATTAAACATACTGCTATGTATTTGGAACACTGTACAATACCAAATGCCTGACTTGTTAATGAAGGCAGGATTAATAGAGTGCTCTAATTTACAGGAACAAAAAGACAATAATGTTGCTTCTTTTTCATAAGTAATAGTTTCCTAGGTAATATTTCTCTGACAGGTGTAAAGAAGCATTACATGCTGGAATAAGCTTAATAAATGTTCTATCATGATGGGGATAGTATCATCTTTCCCCTCACCAGGTCTGAGAAATTCAGAGCATCTACCAATAAGGCGTGAGTGGTTTGGTGCATGCACAAAACATGTGGTTTGGGTTAAGATTTCCCTGAATCACACAGACAAAAGAAAAAAAAAAAGAAAGAAAGAAAGAAAAGAGAAGAAAAAACTATAAATCAATTCCATCAAAGAGCAGTCTGAATTCAGTTTCTGAACTTTGTCACTTATATCATTTCTGTCTTCTAAGTAAAGAGTTAAGTTTCTCAAGGTAGTTAGGGAAAGATGAACAGGATATACAGCACATATTATAATTTTAAAACAATTGAATAAATTGTGCATTTTTTAAAAAGGTGAGAAAGAATCCTTCGAATGCATCTATTGAAGTTCATAAGATAAAAACAGTACAATGAAAAATGAATACTCTCGTGCTATTCTCAGTGAAATGATACTTGAAATTATTTTATTATTGCATTGTTTCTCTGACTTACTAACTGGATGATAAGATATAAAGGAGAAAAATGAGAAAAAAAATTGAAGAATCAGAGTGGCAAATGTGGAACACATCAGTGGAATCAGAGAGGGAATTAAAAAGTTAAAATAGAGGAAAGCTGAGAAAGAACCAAAAAGGAAGTCAGGGAAAAAATATATCCATAAGGGAAAACACACATAAGAAGAATCCATAGAAAAGGAGACAGAGAAGCAACAGAGGAATAAGAAGAGAAATAAAACTTTAAATTCAAGTAAGAAAGACCCGAGTGAAGAAAGATAAGAACTGAGAAGCAAATATTAAAAACAAAAGAAAATAGGCATATTTACAGACTGCTAGGGAAACAAAGAGACTTGGAAGAGTCCATAGTGGCACGGGCCTGGAGGATGCCCTGAGATAAAAAGAAAGAAGAAAGTATAATAATAGGGAGAAAACATGGAGAGAGACACAAAGAAAAGACAGACGAAGAACAGAAGACAGAGAGATGGTTAAGAATAAATAAGAGGCAGAAATAAAACAAAGGTTAAGAAGAAAACAAAATCCATCAACTCTATTTATATAATCTTGTTATAGGAAAGAACTCATTTGCCTGTTCATGCTATTTTTTTGTGACATAACAGCAAAAGTCTGATTTCTGTAAAACCCTTTGGAAGTCTGTTCTGAGTTCAGATTTGGAATATAAAAGTATAAACCTTCTAAGGTTTTACTACATTGGCTTTATATAGTTCAATTGAAAAGATTCATTCTTTTTGAAACAAAAAGCTTTGTATTGCCATTTAAAATTGCCAAATGCCATGAAACAATTCTTGAAACATAACTTGGAGTGAATGTAGGTGATATTTGGGTTGTGGTTTTATTTGATACTATTGTCTATAAGGAATTGGTCCTTTCACAGGCTAAAATAAATTCAGAACTATGAATTTTAATGAAATATCAATAAGTGAGCAAGTCTCGTAATTTGGTTTTGACAAGACTCTCCAAAGATTAAACAAACCAAAAGTATACTCTAGGAAATAATATTCCTTTTAAAGTTTAAGTAAAAGTTGAATCATTTCAATATGTATGGAAGATATATAATGCATGTGTATACATAATGTATATGTATGTGTACGTATACACACATACAGACATATTGTAAACAATTTTTCCATTTATGTTTAAGGGTTACTTGTTGGTATAATCATTCAAACCTACTTTTTCCAATGGAAATTAAAGTTACCTTTTATGAAATTATAAAGAAATAAATACTTGAACTAAGAACAATTGTACAACTGTATTACCTCTTTATAAATAAAATGGAGAAATATGAGCAAAATGATAATTTGGGTGGATTTTTAGCTATATAAAAAAAAGGATACCGATAAGTAGTCAGCCTAGAATGATATTTCTGCCTCCAGCTGGGAGGTGTTAGAGGGGAGTAAATAATTGAAATATCTTCATCAATTTCATATGTTTAACATGAAGAAAAGGTGTAATTAAATACAACCAATACCATACTTCAGGCTTTCATCATCTCTTATCCAAATTATAAAATGGTTTCTCAATCATTACTTTCCCTCCCAAACACACACTTCATTCTGTACTCCAAGCTGTATAAAACATCCTGAAAGCCTAAGTAATGTCTCCATAACCTAAAATTCTTTTTAGCTTACTATCTTTTACAGGTAAATATAAACTATTTCTTTACTTATTTATTTAGTCACTGAAGCCCCTTCCCCCTCTGGACTCATCTATCCTGCAACCTCATTCCCTCTAGATCAAGCGCTATGGACCCTAAGCCACACTCCTTTTAAACTTCCCTTTCTACCTTTGTTCACGCTCCATCCTCTGACTAGCTGCTCCTTCACTCACCATGCTTTTTGGCTGACCACCTTATACATTTTACTCTGGGCTCAGTCCAAACCTTCTCAAACACTCAAAGGCAGGTCAGGCTTTGTTGCAGCCTCTGAGACATAAAGTGAATATCTGACTTTAGCTCTTTACATGGATATGCATGTGATTTCCACTGGGCATGACTCTGTCTTAATTTTCTTTGCAACTTCTATATCTAGAGAATTACCTGTAATATATTAGCTGACCCATAGTAGATGTTCAATAAATATATACATATTGAGTTGATTAATAAAGAACTGAAATAGAGTATGTGTAAAACAGTCTTTATTTTACTAGCTAATTGTACATGTAAAGGGTGGGAAAGAACAGTCTTCAGAGAAACTTACATAAAAAAGAACTTAGGATCATTAGTTGACCATAAGTTCAAAAGGTGTCAACGACTTACTTAGCTTATTTAAAAAGTGACTATTCTAAGGTGACCCACATAGACATCCAATGGTCAGAGTATGATAAGTGATAATTTTGTTTCACATTGTACAAGTCAGATCACTTCTAGAATATTTTATTCAAGTGATTGACACCACATTGACATGGACAAACTAAAGTCCCATCAGATACATGTTATCTGTGACTGGTGAGGAAATGCTTTATTACAGAGTTTAAGGAATGTTGGAAGTATTTAGGGAAGTTTAGTTGGAAGAAAAGACTCTTAAAATGTGTGAATAATTTATATATGGATAAAATAATGTCTTTTCTCTGTATGACTCTAGAATTAGGACAAATGACTAGTTGCTATAGCTAAAACCCTCCAAGTAAATTAAAAAGAGAAAAATAACTTTCAGTGATACACCAGGAATTTTCACCTACTTGATAAGATTATCTTTAAAGGGAATATTCATTTGGTTGTTTTATCTGTTAGAATTTCAAATTGAAAGGGATGGAGAACCTATGATGGGAGAGTGAAAGGCTTTTCTATAGCAAAGAGAAAAGGAAAAACATCTGCTCCTCGTAAAATATTGTTAATGTAAGTAAGATTATTCAACAGCTATGGCTCTGTCATGTTTGATATTTATCAAATAAAAACTTTAAAATAGGCAACACAAATATCCAAAGAACTGAAACTAGAAATTCAAATGTTGCAAGCTAGAATTTAAGGAAGAGAGAGAGAAGGAGAGAGATGAGAGATCAACTCTAGGACGGTAGAGAGCTGATCTGTGTGTTCACTGCTGTGTACCCAGAACCTACGAGGGTTCTCACACATTTAGAAGTGTAATCAGATTTGTCAAATGGATATTGAAAAAAAAAAAAAGACCAGATAATTACTTGTTAAAGGAATAATAAAGAAATATCAGTCATTATTTGGAGCATTGGAAAAACTGAAAATGTCACTTAAGGTCCTAAAATTCTTTAGATATCCAGCCCTTTCATTTGAAAAACAGAATTTATTAACTACGGTAAGTAATTAAACATGCAGAACAAGTAGTTGCAAAATTAGAGTGTGTGTATATATATATATATACCCACACACACATTTATATATATGTATATGTGTGTGTGTGGGGGGGTGTATATATATATATTTTTTTTTTTCAAACTGGCTATAAGAGAATCTATTAAAACAAAATTGAAGAAACAATAATGAAAAACATTGCCAAAGGACACCATTTTTTCTGAGACTATTTCAGAAACACACTGCAGTGGGGAGCAAAGGTGTCAATTGTGGATATTATATGTGAATTTAAATGTTTGGTTCCTGAGCCAAGCCATTGTAGCATGTATCAGTATTTTCTATTTTACTGTCAATAGCTCTCAAAACATAGAATAAAAGGAAGACAAAAGATAGTGTAAGCATTTTGAGATTTGTGAAGTTTGTTGAATAATTTGGCACTCTCAAAACATTAAAGAAAACGGCTTCAATGAAATATATGTGGATATACACAAAATTACTTTTTGTAAACTCATACTTTTCCATCAAATGAATAACATTCCAAAGAAACAGTGATTGTAATCATAATCATAAAACCATGATCATTTTTGGTATCAAAACATTGATATTATAACTTCTTAATATATAAAAAAATAAGTTTGAAAGACTCTTTACAGAAACACTCAATTTTAAATAATGTCCATAATAAAATTCTAATTTACTGAATAAGACACAGCATTGACCAGTACACCCCTCTCCCTTCCCCCTGCTTAACTTCAGGTTATAGATCTTAAAGAAAGATAAAGGAGGAAAGAAAGAATCAGAAGAAACTCATAGCGCTGACAGTTTGTTGGTAACATTTTAGGTTATTTATAGAATAGCTTATATGCAATATTTTAACTGTACAGGGTATAAAGGCTTTCCAATTAAAGCGTCATATATAGGAATGCAAATGGAGGTTATATAAGTTTACAGTGGAGAAAGTCACCATCAGTCATCAGCTTCTGATTCCTTGTACTGTGTAAAAATGTATTCTTTCTCATTTCTGCAGTATAAGCAAATTAAAATTAACTTTCAAATGCATTCAAGTACAGAAAGTCTCCTGTTAGTGATATATGGGTGGCACATACCTCCTGTAAACAAAGATAAAGAAACATTCCACAAGGATAACATAATTCAAGATTCATTTTGGAACTAAATATGTTTGCCACAGTTTGAATCACAGCCTGGGTAATTTCTACTGTCAGATTAGAAGAATTGAAACACACTGATCATTAACGTCATCACTGAGTTCTTACAAAAGAACAGATATGGTCCATTGGAGGAAACAATAGTTACTTGAACATTATAATTGGGCAGGAAACAGCTTTGATTTCTGAAACTATAGTCACTGTCTACTAAAACTTTCACTGCAGTTACATTTGAGCTAGCTAACTAACAAGAAAAATCTTGAAGAACAGACATAAAACTTTAATCTGTAGACTTTCACATCAAGTTTATGAAAACTATCTGTATCTGTAATGAATAGAATACTAGAAAAACAGATTCCTGTTAATTTCTAACTGTGTTTGAGCTACTGTGGGTCTCCTGTGGGTAAGGAAAATTAATTTCATGTGAAATTATTTTGACCTAAATTTTTAAAGCAGAAACAGACTTGAAATGCTTTAAAGTAAGTGGAAAGGAATTCAAAATGGCACCTCGAAGATAAGTATTGAAATTCCATGTGTCCTCTAAAATAGTTAGCCCCTGCAGGCTATATCTGCATTACATTAAAATCTAATAAGCCTTTAGTCTTCATACTTCTTTGTCTGAATCAACTTATTTTTTTATTTATTAAAAAAGTGTGAGACTAGTTGGAAGCGAGCCCTTTTGCCCATTTACTACTAAGGTACACTTATTTTGAAGTATTCTAATTAATTATCTGTCCTATTCAAACACAAATGAGTCTTCTATAGGAGAAATCCAATATTATACAAGGCCAAGAAGTCAGAAAATTTTCAAATGTTCATGGAAGATAAAAACTATAGGACTCTCTTCAAAGGGCTCTGAAAAATAGGCCCCAACCTTAGTACAAACGGAAAATAAGGAATCATTTCTAAGACTAATTATAGAGTACCCCTATTGAGCAGTTATCCTTTTTCATGTTCTGTGACAAGTAAATCCACAGTGCAACTCTGCCCTCTGGTAACCAAAATATTCCCATGCAGTTTACATTGTGAAGCTCAGGTCCATAGATAAGGAACTGGAGTTTCCATGGAGTTGAATTATTAAACTTTCTATATATGAAAATATCCTGAACAGTTGTCCTGTTTAGGAAAGGCTCATTTTTATATCCTAAAAAAATAGCTTAGAATATTACACTGATTGAAATAATTAAATTCTAAGGTTAGAATGGATTTTTGACACCTTGGAATCCTGCTTTTCCAGTTCAACTGCACAAAGGCCAACAAAGAAGGGATATTTTATATTTTAGTGACTATCAGTGGTGTCTGCCCCAAAGTAATTCAATGTGTGATTATTTATTATAATCCAAAGATTTCATAAGAATAACCTATGTTTAGAAGTAGTTTGAGATATGGGCAAAGATCTCTCTATTTTCATGATTCTAACATTAGGCGTATCAGAAACCAAAGAAATCATAAATGCAGCTCTCTCTTCTCTGACCAGTTTTACCCAAGTCTCAGTGTTTTCCCCTGGCTAAAAAGTGAATCCCGTTAAGCCCTGTTAAACACAAAGATTTAGCTACCACTATTCATCATTAACTGTCCCCTAGTCAACATTCTTCTACTGGAAGCCATCCCAAATTCCCATATTTCAATATTCTCGTGTGGAGGAATTTATTGATCCTCCTATACTGCCACATGTCCAACTTCTTTACATGTAGCTTTTATTTATTCATTCAACATATGTTTATTGTTTGCTGCACAAGGTGCCAAAGATCGAAAAACTTATAAACCACAGTCCCAGCCCAGGAAATCTCAGTCTAGGGCTGTGCAACAGTAGCCACTAGCCTCATGGAGCTATTTCAATTTAAATTACTTAAAATTAAACAACATTAAAAATTCAGTTCCTTAATCATACTAGTCACATTTCAAATGCTCAGTGGTTACAAGTGGCTTGTTGTTACCATGCTAGTGCAGATTGTAGGGCTTTTTCAGCATTGTAGAAAGTTTTATTGGACAGCTCTGGTCTAAAGGTGGAAAGTAATTAATAAATGTGCACTCTGATAAACACTGTCTTAAAGATGTGTTCAAAGTGTTAGGAGAGATGATGCAGCTACCAAACATTTCACTGCACGGCCTCTGACTAAAATTGTCTGGACAGTGCTGAATGTGAGAAGGCCTTTATCCTAATGTAATTTACCATCTTATCATTTTCAGTTTGGAGAATGAGTCCTAGCTATCTTATAGAACCTTTTGGTAATGCCAGACATTAAGAGAGGTGAGAATGATCTCCATAATGTTTAGCCTACTTCATCAAGATGTGTATAAGGTACATGGAAACAGGATCTTGAAATCTTGAAATCACGATTTTAAAATCCAATTCATTTGTTTACTCAAAAGTTCTATATGATGTGGGAATATGGTGAATGAATGAGTGACTGGATGAGAATTTAGAAAAGGTGGTGTTGTGGTAGGTAGAGTTTGGGCGTTGGAACTAGAAAGGACTGAATTTCAATGTAAGTTTGGCTATTTATTGCCTGTTATCTTTTATTTCTTGTATATTACAAGCCTAGAAAATCCATCTTTTTCCTCTTGAATTGATCCCATCGGTTCTAAGTTAGCTGTCATAACCCAAATACATACACGAGTCAAGAAGATGATAAAAGAATGAAGTGAAACCAGAAAGCAGAAGTGCAGATACGATGATAATAAGCAGCAACTGACACTAGAGTATAATGTTGGGGGCACTGGGCCTGCGAGCTGTGACAACCTGCAGGGAGCATGCTCTTTGTAAAGAGCATCATCTTTTACTTCTAGCTGATTGTTGCTTTGTAGGGAAGTGGGTTCTGTGTTGTGAGAGCATCTATTTAAAGAAGCTGAAAATCTGATTTTCTATGTAAATCTTCTAATTTTATATGTGGGCGACTATTTCAGTATTTTAAATAACCTGCCGGAGACAACAATGTGAAGACCAACAAAAATGTGCTTCTTGGCAAGACTGAGGCCTCAACCTTTCAATTCTCAAGCTTGTGTCTAGAGCTTGAGTTTATTCCTTATGAAGGCAGCCCCTTCCGCGTTGGAACTGAAAATAAAACAACAAAAAAGGTAATTTAAATATTAAGATCCTCTTCTGGAACCTCCCCAAATTTTAATTCTAGAGAAATGTTGAATTTCACTGAAAGTAGGGCTGGTGTTGTTAGTGGAAGTGTCCTGTGCAAAATCTGCCTGAGCTTTCTCTTGGAAAAGGAAGAAATGAGGAGCAAACCATGACGGAAGGCTGTTGGAGGGATTATCCAATATGGTAGTGCTTTCCCATGCAGACTGTAGGGTGGCTACAGGGCCCTTCCTGGTACCTGGTTTGGTTTCCTGTCCATCATTAGGGGCACATTATGCTTTCATGCTAACATTGTTTCTGCTGTAAGTATTGGTATATAATAAACTATATTATGTACAAATATCCTTGATTTAGACAGATTTAATTCTTTCTTCTTTAAAAGATATTTGATTTTTACATTAATTTAGGATGTTCAATAACTATATGAATTTACTAACTTGTCATTTAACAAATAAGTCCAACATTTTCAAGAAATGTAGAGGACCTCAGTTAAAACATTTGATTGAAAATGTGTCATCAAATTATGCTTTAAATTTCAAAATTGCACTAAGTAAAATCGTGGTATTACCCATATTGCTTATTATCTGGAAGACTGTAGCATGTGAACTTATAAACAATTAGCATGATACTTTTTAAATGCTATTTAACATTTTAGCCATGATTTATTCCTGGCTATGATGTATGACCAATACAGCGTTTCATACTTAAAAATTTTATTTTTTGTCACCATTACTTGTATCATTACTAACATTTATCATTTTTTATAGTTGTTATTTCCTTAATAAAAAGGACCATATTTAGTTGATGCCACAGCTATTTCCCCCGTTGAGAAACACAGAACAGAGAGCTTAAAATGATTTAATTTTCTCAGAATCCCAAGAAGGGTAACCTTATATATTTCCATGTTGATAGCGGGAAGGTGTTACAGAGAAAAAGATAACGGAAATTTTTTGACTAGTAACTTTGTGTGCATCATAAGCACAAGACTTTATACACAAATTCTCACCCCTGGAATTCTAATGAGAAACCTCGGTCACGTCCTATACACATGTTAGTGTAGAAGTGGGCCTGAAATGGGCTGGCCTAATGATATGTGGTAGAGTCACAGGTTAAATTGGTTCCCCAGTCTAACAAGGAAAGTGAGGGAAGAACAGTGTGTGTGAAGAGAGAGAAAGAAAAAAAAGCAGGTTCCCTGAGCTAATTTTCTAGCCATCAGTCAGCCTATTGTTCCTACTAAAAGAGATTGAAAGAGAGAGATTGAGAGTTATTATAATAAATATAAAGTAGCTTTAGTTACAGGAAATTACACTTGGAAGGTCAAGGGGGAGAATCAGAGAGAGGAATGATGAAGGAGAGAGTGTGAGAAGAAAGATGCAGGGTCAGGATTTTGCAGGAAGAAGGAGCATAACCCATGTCAATAGCTGCTATCAATGTGTTACATGGTACGTTAAAATAGGCAGGTTTCTAAAGGAAAATTTGATCTCTATTTTATTTTTGATTTCACATTCCAAGTACATATGTATTTTAAGTTTGTGTGTGTGTTGGTTTGTGTATATGTCCAGGTTTAGTATCAATAGATTAACAGTAGCTATGTGCTTTATGAGGAAACTTTTCTTTTTTAAAAAACATTTTCTTTGGATGTGTACTAAATTGATATGGAATAACAGAGAGTCAGTATTACTAGACTAATTTACTATGTGTCTTTATCTGCCACAATTCCATGTCGTGTCTATTGGGTAAGTACGTGCAAGTGGACTGTAATTTGCCAGAGTCATTGTTTTTTTACTCTATATTGATTGTCTATAGAGCATGTAAACATCTTTGAACAGAAGCACAAGGACTCTTCTGTTGATGTACTTATCTTGTTCATCAAATGTTTAAGGTCTCAGCAACAAGAATACCCTGGCAGAATCTGCCATTAAGTTAGCAAATCAAAAATCAAACAAAATGTTTGTTGGATAGGATGGGGCTTAGCGATGTTGACTGGGGAAGATGGAATATTATAGAAATTCAGAAAGAACACCTGTCTCTACACAAAGATAAAATGTGGGGGGAAAAGGTCCCTACACAAAGAAAAAAAACTGAAAAATATAGACTTATTTAAAGCCTAGGTCAACTTCTCTGACCATTTCTTTCTCCTTTGTCATCTTTTTAAATTTTTAGAGCTCTAAAACTGCCTCAAGCATGGGGAAGCATCAAGATTTAACCAAACTTTTGTATTTATTTAAAAAACAATCTTTTTATGAATTTTTCATTGTGCAATTGCAAAGGCAATCAAATCAATAACAGTAGCGCAATGCACCAGGTGGAATGATTAACCAACTTTAAAACAAGAGGAAAGCAGTAAGAATTTCACATTTCTATAAATTAGGTATCTTGGGTATGCCCACTCTGCTTTTAGATCAACTAGAACAGTTGACTCCCCTCTCCCTTGAATGGAGTGTGGTCCTTACTATGAGTTCTTTTCCCATTTTATATTGGAGAAAAATAGATACGATTTTGTCATGCTAAAAAAATGAACAAATTTCAGAAATCCGTACTGACTCTAACAGATTTATATTTTGTATTTGCCATATACCTACATGTGCTTTTATAAATGTAATTGGCATTCTGGTCATACAGCAGCTTATGAGACTGATGCAGAAATCATACCGGCATGTTCAGATTTTGCCTTCTTCTTTCTATCTAAATGCCCAGATATAATATATCTACCCTCTTTTATACAGCTAGTATTTATATCCATCCGTGCGTTTAGTAGATGTTTAAATTAAATCTCTATTTTAGATTCCAGAAAAATTAGCAGTTCTTCTATTTTAAAATAAAATAAAATTCACAAATTTGTGCACACAGGTATCAGTTCTGGATATCATACACATATTTCTGCAAATATGTTTTTAATGAAAATTTTACTCAGTTGAGAGATCATGGATCAAATTAGTAACACAAAACAATCAGTACCTGAGATATAGGGGAAAATATATATATTGGTCAGGAAATATTTATTTCCTGTTGCCATATTTGGAGTCATTTGACAATTTTAAGGTATGGGTAGGTCTGTGAGAAATCCAAATTAATTTCAATCACACAAGTGTTTAGTGAGCATAAATTATGTTCCAGGCACTGTAATAAGTACTAATGACAGAATGGTGATTAAGAGCATTCTGTCTTACAAAAGGATGACCCTGGGGCTTCCCTGGTGGCGCAGTGGTTGAGAGTCCGCCTGCCGATGCAGGGGACACGGGTTCATGTCCCGGTCCGGGAAGATCCCACATGCCGCGGAGCAGCTGGGCCCGCGAGCCATGGCCGCTGAGCCTGCGCGTCCGGAGCCTGTGCTCCGCAACGGGAGAGGCACAGCAGTGAGAGGCCCGCGTACCGCAAAAAAAAAAAAAAAAAAAAAAAGGATGACCCTGTATAATCAGCTATGGTCCTAAAATGTATTAGTAACAAATCATGACGACCCAGGAAGCATTCTATGCTTCTAAAAAAAACTATAGAACTAGTTGGCCTTACTCCCCGTCTTGAAACTCAGGAATCCATCCCATACAGCAGTGAATATTTCTAAAAGCACCCCCCTTAAACTTTCCTTCCTAGGAATCTCCCATATGACATAATTACTGATTGGATAAATTTCAACTTTTCATCCTAGCATTTCATCAAAAACCTCAACAGACAAAACTTATTTTTTAAATGTCTCAGGTTAGAATCACCACTTCCTTAGTATCTGTGTCTCAGTTTAATGCTTCCCTTTTTCATTTTCTTTGACCCCACTCCAGAATCCTTTATGCTTTGTATCCAAACTTAAAGCCTTTTACTTTAATACCTTACCAGTACTTGGCAGATGGATTCTAGATACTTGCTGAATGAATGGTTTGTATCCTGAAATCATTGTTAATAAATTGTTGTCCAACAGTGATTGTCTCTTCTCTGAATGCCAACAGAACTTGAGCATGTACCATATGATATAATATCTAATTTCTTATTGCTTTCAGATCCTCTGTTTTGTCTTTCTCCCCAACTCCATAAAATATGTCTCAAGGTTAGCAAATTTGCTTTCTATCAACCGTTTTTGTAATCTCATTAGAGCTGGATATAAAGTTAGTGCTCAATAAATATATGTTTATTGGTTTATTAAGATTGTATTCCTGGAAACGTTTAAATGAAAATATTATTTTGCCAAAATGGTAAAAGCAGACACAATAGATTTGAGTTCAAATTCTAATTTTATTTTTCATTAACTTGGAAAATGTCTTAACCACTGTATGCCTCACTTTTTTATATGTAACAGTGGGGATAATACCCCCTTCATTCAATTGATGATATGAATCATATGATATAATGAACATAAAATCCTCACCAGAGCGACTAACACATAGAAAAGGCTCAACAAATAGTAGTTACCTAGTAAATATGTGTATTTTTCCATTAAATATTTATTGATTGCCAACCATATTTCAGATACCATGCTGGTATTTTTCAAACATATTCTGTGGAACACCAGCACCTTCAAAGAGAGGCTACAGAAACTGGCATATCGAAAAGAAAAAAAATTAAAAGAAATATAAACAAATTTTAGATGCATAGAGAATATTAACTCCCATTTCTCTGAATCACAGTTGGAAAGGGAGCAGACCAACTATACTATGTAGACCATAGTTTGTCTATTGAAGAGATATGCTGACAGTGAAATAAAACTGCAAAGTTTCATTTTCTGGAAATTGTTAATTACTGAACACAATCTATGTGTCTGCAACAGATAAAGGTGAAGCCTTATCTGAAGGTAGTAGCCTAGGGAAAGTAGCCTCTTAGACAGCATTTCAAGCATGCAAATACCGAAAGGCCTTTATTCCAACAAATGAGATGCGTGATTTTTCATAAACTTAATTCCTTCTATAAAATTTGGGCCATCTATGAGTTAAAAAACATTCAATATATACTTGCATAATTCATGAGATTTGTTTTTTTCCTCTTTATCAAATGTTTATCAGATCTTCAATGTCACATTCATAATACAGTAAGAAGTTAATTAGGTAGGCTAAAAGTTGTTAGTGAAATATTCAAAACCTTGAAGTAGGGCTATTTCCAAATGTGACACTTATATCAACCTAGCTGAAATAACCAGTTCCAGACTCAGGTCTTTTTGATGACCTATTCCCCCTAAAAGTTTTGTGGTGGTAGTAGCCAATAGCTCTGTTCTTCATTATGATTGTCTCAGCTTACTGCCCTGAAGAGATGAGGGATACAAGAGGTGCTAATCCATGAAGCAAAAATTCCCAGTGATTTATACCAGAACTAAAGGAATAGATTCTCCCCTACCCCACCAGATTCTCTGTAAGTAGTTTCCTTGGTAAAGTACAGCCCATATGTAGACAGGGAAATATGCTAGTAGATACAAGGGCAAGCCTACAAATGTTCTCTTAGTATCGTTTGGATAGTACCAACTAGGGTAAAGGAACTCTGCTTTCGTTTGTGTGTTTGTTTGTTCATTCATGTAAGAGATCAATATTTTGGATGGTGCCATGAGGGGCAAACAAGTAAGTGATACAGCCGTAATTTCTCAGACATAATCATTAACCACCACATTGTGACACCAATAGGAAAGCCTATAGTTTACCTTCAGAATTTTACATTTAAACAATGCCTGGTTGCACAGAAGAAGTTATGAGAAATAGTTTTGCCAATTCCTAGAAGGGTCTACAACTACTGAATTATCTAATAGGTCTTTATATCTCAATTTGAAAAGTGTTGACCAACATTCATTCTCATCCACCCAAACCACCACCTATACCTTTCCCTCACTACCAAAAATTAAAATGTGGTATCTTTTGTCTACCTTCAAGGAAACTCCACACAAAATCCAGGACAGTGGCCTTGGCTTTGAGGAAAAAGAAAACATGTTCAAATATCAGTCTTTCTGTCCTGATCTTCTCTCTTTCTGTAGTTAATGAAAACAGTATAACGGTATTTACGAGGTTCCTCACAGCATGCTGCTCTTCTGCAGCAGGGCACACAAACATTTTGTTTTTCTGTGCAACAGTGCAACCTAGTGGATGAAGAAAAGAGCCCTGTCCTTCAGGACCAGCTAAGATGGGCACTGAGAGCTCTTCAACAGATTTTGTTATCTGAAAGTCCCTTCAAAACTCCCCTGATGCATTTCACTTTTTATAGTGGTAAAAAGAGATAAATCCCATATTTTGGGGGTTAAGCTGATCCCATGATCTATTTAGAAAAAAAAATCTATTAAGTTTAACTGAATACTAAAGTGATGTTTTGGAGATGTGGTGTCTTTTCTAAGATCTTAATTTTAAAATACTGAATATACTATTCACAATAAAAAATAAGCACAATTGCTGTATCATTTACTTAACTACCTTTATATTAACCCCATGCCTGCCTGTTCTAGTCTAGTAGTAACTGTGTGAGTGTGTGTGTGTGTATGTGTGTGCAATATAATCTATGTACAAAAATACAACATGAGACCATATATATATATATATATATAGAGAGAGAGAGAGAGAGAGAGAAATAGACATTACATACATGTAGGCATATATATTACACATACCCACAAACATAATAATATAATTTGTTCATTAAGTGGCAATTTAGAACAGAAAGCTTATTTTAGTGCCTACATAAATTAAAATCAAAGTCCCTGAATAAGAAGATGAGGTCTTCATGTAGCTTACTTATTTTTTTAAACCACTCAGTATTCCATTTCAGGATAATTCCTAAAAGCTAAATACTTAATAGTTTTGCTTTTGTGTTGATTTGCTTGCATTATTGCTTCTGTTAAACCATTAAACAAGCTCATTTTATCACAAAGTTTCTTTTTAATCCACTAAATTTTAAGTGGGTTTTCAAATACATATTTAAAATTAAGACATGTAAATGTGGAAGACACAGCTATACAGAGAAAGGGAAAATGACCTTCTGAGAAGCCGTGCATAAGAATTTAACAATTTTCCTTTTGAAGAACGTGGTGGAGGATACATTATTCACTTTTTTTTGTTTATAGGATGTGCTACATTAAGAATTAAATGTAATTTAGTAAGACAATAAAATCTTCTCAACTACTGTGCTGTTGTGTTAGGGATGGATTTGGGGATGATTAAATGAGTAAATCACACAGATCTGAAACATTTTTTCTCCTTTCTTTCATCCCTTTTTTTTTTTTTTTAACACCTCCTTAGATGGCATCTTGATCGTGCTTGCACTGTGAACACAAAAGGCCTACAGGTCAGACCTGAAATTATAGCTAAACTTCAACTCCTGAGGTACACAGGCTGTTTATATCGATGAAAATTTATGATCTCTATACCCTAAATCCCTGGCCTCTCTTTTACATCGACTTCTTTACTATTTGCTGCTTTATTTTATGGTGATCCCTTGCCCTCTATAAATATATCACGGTTACTTAACCCCAGATCCCACCCCCAGCCTTCAGGACTTCAGAAAGGATCTATTTGTTACTTATTCTGCTACTGGGTGTTTCATAATCCTCTACATTAGCAGCTATTATTTTATAGCAGTTAACATTTTCCAAATTTTCATCATCTCTTGACTGTTAGCCCTCTAACTGCTTAATAACTCCAGTCTCAGAACTGCTGTTTAGAGATTATGCTGAAGTAGAATTTTTTTTTCCTTAAGCTCGTACAATGATTGAAGTATTTTCTATTAAATATTTATCTGTGGAAAAATGAATAAATTCAACTGTAAAAATTACATTTAGGCAAGCTTAATTGCCTTGTGTTACTTTATGTAAAATTTATAAAAACCTGACCTAATCTTAAAAACATGCCACTGAGTAATTAAAGTTTTCTATGGGTTAGATTCTAATAATTATCTTGTTTTGACTGAACTTCTTATTGGAATCCAAAAAATAAAGCTGGAAAATAATAAGGGATTATAGATTTGTAAAAGCTATTGTCTGATGTTAAAATTGTTAAGAAAATATGAGTCAGTATTATGCAAATTCTGACCTAATCCCAGCAGCATTCTGGTAGGTAATTGTATTTTTTCTTTAAAGGAGGACAGACCCTACAATAATTATGCCTTGTTAGTGTCCACATTGCTACATTTTTGATTTATGTATTTTTCTGGGAGTTGACAGATAAGCAAGAAAAATTGACATATTATAAACTAATAAAAATAAATAATATCAGAATCTCCCTAGCAGCAGTCTACATTGGGAAGTTAAATCAATGCATTAATCACACAAATTTTTTGAGCAAAACACAGTTTGTACAAAATTTTTTTAATGACATAGATCAAATATAACTAAGTATTCAAATTGCTCTGTGTGTCTGTGCATGCATGTGTGATCTAAGGTAAATCATACACAGTATATCAAAGCCATTTTTGTTTTATTTCCTTCTCTGATAGTCTTAGGAAGTCAAGACAATAGTGATCTTTGCCTACAGATTCCTATATGTAATATTCCTGTGTGATTTAGTATTTCCAGGTTTTCTCCAAAGACTATTTCTTAATTGAAATTGGGTTAAGCCACCCTCTTTAGTGTTTCATTAAAATTATTATTACTTAGAAATCTGCTGTTTGAAAGCTTTATATTATTTTCTATTAAGTACCAGAAAAAACAAAATTTTCAGTCTATGACAACAGCTAGTGCTAAGAGTCATACTCTAAGATAGGCTGGATGAAGTGACAAAAGAAATATGGCTTCCACGGAGCCTAAGGTTTGGTAGAAACTAGCAATCAACACTGTATATAGCATCGATGACAAAAACTAATGAGTTGTAAATGCCATTCTTTCCTTCCAAGTTTGTGTACTTTGCAAGCTCATGTTTTGTTGGTATATGCTTAGTTTCCTTTAAATATAACCTGCAACATTGTAAAGCAATTATACTCCAATAAAGATGTTGAAAAATATATATATAACCTGCATTTGCAAACAAATGCTTCAGAAGCAATCTAATACCATTGATTGATGGATGGATGGATGATTACTATTTTTCTGTTATTCAAATAAAACTAAGCATTTATTTTATATTAGAATTTCAATACTTTTCTACTGCTGGGTTCAGTTAGATTTCATAATCAAGGTGGATAATCAGTTTTTAGAAATATAATGAAAGATAGATAATTTTTCTCACTATTTGGATATGACTAACATAAACCCAGAAAACATTACATCCTTCAGTAGGGGATGGAAAAAGTCTATGTGATATTCCCCAATACGGTGCTTACCAACCTGGAAAATAAAATAAATAATAATAAATAAATAATAAATAATAATAATAATAAATAAATAAAAATCTTTTCAGACATGTTTAAATCCTAAAATTTAACAAGCCCAACCTGTGGTTAACAGATTCTCTAAACAATGAAGCCTAGCTGTTGATAGCCTACAGATTCTTTTCCTCTTAATAAACAATTCTACACAGTCATGCTCAAGGCAACAGCTCAGTAGCTAGGAAGTTATATTAGACCACAATAAAGGTATTCTAAAAATACCTCTAATTAGACAGAGTGCATCCATATAATCAAAGTCCTCAAAAAATTTCCTTTTTTACACATTGCTCTTTTATAAATGTAACATCTTCTATAAAATCTTTTCTGAAATATGTAGCTAAGAGTCTACAAATCAGCCAAGACAGGTAGACCATTAAAGCATTAATTTTTATAAAAATCATCATATACTAATTAGTACCAGGGTTATAGCCATCAGATCCAAATAATTTAACTGGAACCTCAGGAGAAGACTACCATTCATCTCCTATCTCAAGAAAACAGCTCCCAGTGACTATACTAAACCAGGTAAGGGATATAACCAAGAAATTTCCTAAGAACTTTTACAGCCTGAAACATGTGCCATTGTTGCAACACCCAGCTCCAGAAAATTCTGAATTGGACAGAGCTATGGAAAAATTGCAATGTTTATTATACACACATACATATATTAGGTTATATATACATATGATATATATGGTAGATTTGTACACATATATGGTTTATTATGCATATATGTGTGTATGTGTGTGATAAGTCTAAATATAAATATATATTTAAGGACCTATGATAGGTTTGAATATAGGAAAAATACTACAAAATATATATATTAAGTTTCTAGTAAGTTTCATTTATAAAATTTTATTTAATTAAATATGATTATTTAAATAAATATTTAATTAAATATTTAATTCACATTAAATATTTAATTCTTAATTTTTAAATCTACCATAGGGCCTTAAATACTGATTTTACTATCAAAGGTTAGCTCTGGCTGAATGATTTTTTTGTGTGTGTTCATGTGCACATTTACCACTAGGTAATTTCTAAACACAAGCATATGTTTCTAGCACTGATAGAAGTGATACGTTTTTCCTAAGCTTGGAACACTCTTCCTTCAGCAATGGAGAGAAAGAATTGTGTGTGATTATAGGTTTGAGAGTATAGATGTTTGTGTGTTCGTGTATTCAATGATGAATACACACAGAGAAACTTATCACTGGGTAATAATTTGTATATGTATCCTTAGCTGTATTTATGAGCACCTGCTCTGAATCAAGCACTTTATATCATTTTTTCATTTGATATCCCCAAATAATATTCAAATAGGTATTAATATCCCAATTTTACAGAAGATGAGGCTGATTATCAAGAAACTGAATAACTTCCCCAGGACTCAAAGCAAGAATTTCAACCCATTTCTGTTATACTTAAATAGCATATCAATTAGAGTTCTTTGGATTGAAAGCACTAGATATTGTCTCTGCCTAAATTAAGCAAATGGTGATTTTTAAAAGGAAGTCAAGTTCTCACATAATTGACTAAAACTTGAAACATAGGGGTAAAAAGACTTAGAAGCAAGAACTTACACAGCGGTCTCATGGATAAAACAGAAATTATTGCTACTGCTTGGAAAGAGTCAAACTCCAAACATCTTCAGCCTCTCATTCTCTCTGATCAAATTTTAAGTTCTGAGAAGGGAGCCTCCAATTTACCTACTTTGTCTTTCATGTCCTCTCCTTGCTGATGCCCCTAATTACAAACTGAACTACAAGATACCGAAACGAGAAAAGGTAGTTCTAGTAATAGGAAATTAGATTGACAAAGGAATGAAAATGAAGGATGGGCAGCCAAAAAGAAAAAGGAAAACACTAACCAAAGCAACACAAAGACAAAGATAATAAATACCTATAGTCTATGAGATCAAACTTGTGTGCAGGAAGATGGCTCTACTTTGTGCAATCCAGCCATTGTGAGTGCTGGTTGTAAGTGACTTCCTAACTGCAGAAAGAATTTCATTCAAAATAAAACAAATATATTAGAATCTCCACCATTATTTTTGTTGTTTGCTTTAAATATTTATTGAATGAATCGTGCGTAGAAACAATAACAATAATAACCAAAAAGAGGTTATGAAAAAAATTGTGTAATAGAGCTTAAATATAGGAAGACATGCCTCTGGATTATAATCAACAAATCATAAAACATACATCGAACAATTTAAAGATTTGACCTCCCCTACCTGAGGACAGCTGAATTAGGAAGACTTGGTCATTTAAATATTTGGTAAATGTTATATATTTAAATAAATGTGGCTCAACTTGTTATCTGTGCAGGACATCTCCTATTTTCTCTGCCAGGTCTGCTCTGCGCCATCTCTAATGTTCTCCCTGGTTCCCAAATTCATCTCATCAGAATTACATCTTATTTATATTCTTAAGACACTTGATTTAAATTTTACAACTTTTGTCTTCTATCGGGATTTATTTTCCCTAATGAATCAGTTGTATTTGTCATCTACATTCTGTACTAATCTCTTAGAAAACAGAAAATGTATTCTTTTCCTCTGAACATATTCTTGTGTCTGGTACAAGTTTAGTAGAGGATAAACCTTCTAGAAAAGTTCAAACTTTTTGCTTCACTGGAATTTCATAGGAGAGTCTACAATGTCACAAAGACTGCATGGAGTTAGACACTCATGTTCACAATGAAATCCTCTTAATATACCTGCCCAAGTCTCCCATGCTTAATGCTAGCCCATTTTCTCTTACTAGAGTGTCAATATGGAGTGAAAACAAATTTTCACCATATTTCATAAGCTTTTGAGTCTCTTCACTTAAAGAGATGAGCCTCATAAACAAGAAATTTCAAACAACCACCAAAATATTGGAAACAACTAAATCAGTCAGAGCCTTAGTGAAAAAAGAAGTTTCACATTGTAATTTGAAAAAATCACAAATATTAGAAAAAAAGACTGTGACAGTAAATAGGCTTGTATCTTTAATAAAACCCAGGGAAAGATTACAAAGTCAAAGGAGTAATTTCAATGATATGCTATTTGTGCTTTGAAATGGAACAAATCATAAGTCAATAAAGGCTATGAAATAGGGAGATGTTTTCAGCTTTGTCTACCTTAGAAAGGTATTTTGTGAGTGCAACTTTAAAAAGTCCTTTATATTTTAGAAAAATTCTAGGAAGAGCGTAGCTTAAGAACTATTTACTGGAAGTCCAAATCCCAAAATACCTAGCTTCTTTTACGAAATCTCTATAATAAATCTATGGAAAGGGTTGTAATACAATGGGATTCAAGTTTCATTCCCATCACTTATTGGCTGTGTGAAGTCACTTACATTTTCTGCTCATCCACAAAAGGGATAGTGACCTTACAGGATGACTGTGAAAGTTAAAATACTTAAAATGACTGAAAATGCTGGGCCAGCACTGTTTGGTAGGGTAACCAACAACTAGCCACATGAGACTATTGAGCATTAGAAATGTAAGTAGTCAGAATTGAGTTGTGCTGTAAGTGTGAAATATACATCAGATTTCAAAAACTTAGTATGAAAAACTGTAAATTATGTCACTAATAAATAAACTTTGAAATGATAATATGTTAGAAATATATTATTAAAATTAATTTTGCCTTTTTCATTTTCACTTTGTAAAATGGAACTAACAGAAAATTTTAAAGTATCTACATGGATTACCTTACAGTTCTAAAGGACAGCACCAATCGAAATGGATGCCTGGTATATATTAAGTGCTTAGAAATAGTTTAATTAATATCAGTAATTTTGGCGGTTGCACCAGATTTTCATTAATTCCATGTTTTCTTTAATTTCATGTCCTTATTCTAAGTTCTGTGAATTCTTCTGAAGACCAATGAAGATGTACTATGGAGAAATTTTGTTCTGTTGAAAAAGTTTAGAAACAAAGGAGCTTTGATTGGCAGAGCCATGTGCATCTCAGCAAAAGAAGTCTATTTTGATACTTTTAGAGAATAAGGGGAGAAAATTAAAAAAGATAAAATTAAGACATAAGGGTATCTACTAAAAGTTAAAATCAATGACTTATTTGAAGATTTTGTGCCATATTTATTTTGTAGACTTATTACACTAATCAATTAGAAAGCCCTGATAATCACTTAAATATTTGAAGTAAGCAACACTTATGAATATATTCTTGCATGTTCTGAAAAAAACAAAACCAAAAAACTTCTTGAACATTAAAAAAAAAAAAGGTGTTTAATGTTAGATAAGAACATTCTAAATTGAAGGCATAATTATTTATGGAATACAAATCAAACCTAAAAGATGTTTATCTGTCTGTATTGTAGATATGCCACATTGTTCTTTTTATTTACTATTTTCTATAAGATTGCTAAAACAGTTTATCCATATGCCTTTTATATCCCTTACTGTTTTTTAGCCTGGTGTTTTAGTAAGCTATATCATGTTATAGCTTCCCTCTTGACTCTAAGCTCTCAGGTAAGGATAGGTATTCATTGCATCTTGTAGCTGCTACTGAACTTAATATCGAACCATAGGAATTAGAGGTATTCAAAAAAAATGTATTATATGAATACATGAATTATTTTGTTCTAACCTAAAATAATCTCTATCTCATTAAATCTTCAAATTTATTAATAATCCTGAATGTGATAACTGGGCCTGAAATCTTACAAATACAATATAATTCTAAATCACTGATGATATACAAATATCAACCAAATATAAAATTCCCAAAAGCTCTAGTTCACTTGATATGAGAATCAAGAGCTGGAAATGTAATTACGATTCAGGGTTAAGCTATGTTTTGTTACATTGTTTTCCTTTTCTACTCCCTCACTTCCCAAAGAAGTTGACCTATGCATTATTTAGGGTTGTAAGGTTTTTCCTGTTTTAACTCAACTGGGTTTTTCCATTTCCAGGATATCCTTATATATTACCTAATCTTCAGAAGAGATTTCATTAGGTTATATTTTTGATGTGCATTGTGCAAGTGCAGTATTTGTACTGTAGTATTCATTCTAAAATACATATTCACGTGACAGCCCATAATATCCTTGAAACAGCCATTACAGTCTGTCAAATAAATAATGCGCATTTTAAAGATGGTCTTTATGTGGGATGACTCTCCTGCATTTTCATGAGGCAGATTTTTCTTTTATTCTTTAAGAAAGAAAAGCACACAAAGGAAAGTGAACATGCAGAAAAATATGTTAAGGTAAAAGTGACACAAACCGGAAAATTCAAGCTTCCTTTAGTTTCTTGCTCTTTCTACTGCTCCACCATTTTCCCCATAACATTTTATGAGGAAAAAAATACTACCGGAGCTTACAGCACTTTCTGTAATCTTCTATATGTGGATATTTGGAAATAAAAATAAGTCATTTTGTGTATCTTGTAATGTTAATCATAGTTTGCATTTAAAAGGTGACTTTTCCCTTCAAAATCATAGTTTACTTGGCATATGTGCCTATTAAAAGAACTGACATCACTGCAGAGTTAGTAAGTTGTATTCTTGTTATTGTAAAATGGCAGATTCTTTTCTCTCTTGTCTATGTCAAGTACACATCTATGCACACTGATTTTCCGAGAAAGTTACCTCAACTCATAGGGGAAAAACGTTTAACACTCTTTCATGCCTTTATCCCTTATTGGTGGCTATAATGGCTTCTGGGAAAATAAGAAAAATGAAAAACAACATTTATTGCATGCCTGCTTTGTGCCATGCACCATGCTATATGTTTTGTGTACACTTTCAAATGTGACCCTCAAGACAGCTCTACAAGGTGGTTATAATTGTTATCAATATATGGGGAATTAAATAAATAACTTGTAAAAAGTGCTGATAGACAGTGTCTAACTTCATAGCTTAAGCTCAAATGAAAGAAAATAAGAATATAATGTTTACCTCAGCCCTGTTGATGTTTTATTATTACAATTTTTATATATGAGATGGAGCGTTACTTTCATACACATATTTGATAGCATGGTTGAATGACATATTATTTTTCTCATAAAATGCCTTTATTGTATTACAATTATCCTTTGCTATTCAAAATTTTTCAGAGACTTGGATAATAGTTCTTATCAGAGAAAACCACTGATGAAACCAAGAAAGATTTACTTAGGCTACTATATGACAATTATAGTCCTTTTACATTTATAAACTAGCTTTCTTCCTACAATCTAACATATTCTCCCAAATCAACACAAAAGAAATAGTAAGAATTATCCAATAAATGGCTGAGGTTTCACATTACTTTTTAAAAAGTAATTTATTGGATATCAAGTCTAACCTTTATGAGAAATATGCAGCAGTGGAATGTTATGTAGAACCCAAGTACACTGTGGACCTCAGCAGCATAAAAAGCTAAAAGATTTAGGTGAAAATCAAGGTTGTTCATACCCAGAACATTCTGACAACTGAAAGCTTTTTTAACTGCTTCATCTGTTAAAAATCATTATCCATCACAATCAGTATGGCAATATCCAAAGTGGTACCACTGGCCACTTACTACCATTTATATTTAAATCAAAATTAGTAAAAATTAAATAAAATTTAAAAATCAGTTCCTCAGTCACATTAGCCACATTTCAAGTACTCAAGAGCTACCTATAGCTAGTGGCTACCATACTGGACAGCACAGATTATTGAACATTTCCATCATCACAGAAAGTTCTACTGGGCGATGTTGCTATAGCTAATTAACAAGACCAGTGATAATTCCCTTAGACATCTATAAGTGAGTCCATTAGTTTTAAGAAGCTATTGTGTTTTCTTCAAAAGCATATATTAAATTTATACTATGTAAAAGTGCCTGAACTATACACTCAAAATTAGTGTACAAATACAAATTTTGGATGCATAAGGCAATTGCACCAATAGAAACACTCTAGTTTCTTTAACTACTTTGATATTCGTGATCAACAATGTTAAATAGAAATTTGTAAATGACTTTATCAACTCCAAACTAGCTTCATTCTTTGTCAGTTGCCTACCTTCCCCATGTAACCATCTGAATTGTTGGTTACAATCTGAATTGAACCATATTCATATACAAAAGCTGAAGAGAAAAGAATTAAAGAACATCAACAAATAAAATTTCAATAAACTTCCTTTCCTGTCTACATTTTTTTTTTCTTTTAAGTATGTATTGCTGTTTATAAGATGGAAAACTCTGATGTTCATTTAAAGCAGATAATGTTTTTGCCTTTATCTCAATTTCAGTGGAACAATTGGAGCTAGTAATCATTATCAGAAGATTGAGATGGTAGCTTTAATAAAGAAATGTGATAATCACAATATATTTAGATAATAGTAATTGACAGGCTCATTAGACAGTGAGTTACTTGAGGCAAGATACCATGTATTAATTCATTGATTGATGCATTCATCCATCCATTTACTTATTAAGTCAAATATGTTTTGAATATCAAAAATGTACCAGCCACAGATACTCTATACAATACAAGTAGAGAAGTAAACAAGAAGCACATCTTTATCCCAAAGATCACACATTCTAGTGGAAAAGAAGCATAATAAACAAATAAATTAAAATAATGTCAGATATTGAGAAGTGTCACAAAGATAGAGTGGGTGGGGAAGGAAACATTAGAGAAAATAATCAGACAATCCCTTACTGAGGAGGAGAAATCTGAACAAAAACCAGTTGATGAGGAAGGGTCAATGGAAAATAAGAGTCTCTGTAAAGGAAACAATAAGTAAAAAGAGATAGAAACTGGCTTGACAAATCAAGGGAAAAAATGAGACTAGTAAAGCATGGGAAACAAGAACCAGGGTGGTAAGAGATGTTTTCTCATCTATTTTATTTGTAATGCCTAAGATAGTGTAAATCAAGGAACTGAACAACCAAAGAGTGCACATATAATGTTATGCTAAAATATTAAAAATATCTATGACTTCTTTTAAAATGTAAAACATTTTTTTCCTAAAAATAAAATGTGTAATTTAAAAATTATATTAAAATGATAAAGATCTTAAAACCTTTTATAGTATAAAGAGACTATGATAAGCTAAAGAGGAGGAAATGAGCATTCCTAATATATTTAAAATAATTTTTGAAGTTTAATAACTAAAACAGTAATATAACTAATATAAAGTACAGGAAAATCTCCCAGATTCTGAGTATCTATTGCTTCCTCCCAGTAACTCCCATTCTCTCTATATATCAGATTAAGAGGTGCTGATTAGGAGATATCGAAAGATATTAGTGTTGTAAACAAACAATAGGTTCAACAACGCCAAACACAGGGTAAAATAGCATTCTTGTCCTTTTCCTCCCTTCTAAACGGGATGTAAACAGCAGCAGCATGACACTGATGATGGAGGAAATGAATGTTCCCATAAAACCAAAGCATGAATCCTGTGTTATTATGTGCTTGAGTACATTATCTAGGATCATTATTTTAATGACAGAAGTAGAATAAAATTAATACATATTCCAAAAACACATTTTGCAAAGATTGAAATACTGTCATTAATGGGTTTTCTATATAAACGTTTTTTGTCCTCATGACAAGGTAGCAATATTAGAATTGACTTGCTGGAACATATAAAGATCCTAGCTAAGTCTACTTAAGACCCATTGTGGTCTTGTACAAGCTATTGGTTCATAATCCACTTCTAATAGCAAAGTCATAAACAACATGCACAATCACCCCATCTCTATTCTGGTTCAGTGGTCAAATATCAAGTATCAATACTAGTGTTATGTGTAGATGGGCAGATATCATAAGCAATATTAAGATACACACAGGTTTAGTTCTTATCCATTTTATATTTTATTTTTTAAAATTCTTATAAAGTTAATATAAATTCTGTGTGATAAAAGCTTAGGATTAGAAAGGATGTAAAGCTTGTTTACATTAATGTGAAAACTATGACTTTATAGTTAATCTAGATAGAAAGTTTTCAGGTGTTGGGGAAATCATATACACCAGTCAAATTAATAAAATGTTTTGAGAAATTCTAAATAGTGCTTATTCTCTCTAGACATCTGACCATTTAAACAGCTATACAAAAATTTATAATCCATAGCTTCAGCTTGAGAAGATATGGTGATATATCTACTTTAAGTGCTTTCACTTAAAAGTTGTTATAATGTAATTATATTAAATTATTTCAGAAAAGAAAGCATCATGACTTTAAATATACATAACATTGAAATGCTGGGTATCTGCTTATGTCATGTAAATATATTTTGCAGGTCATTGTCTGGCTCCTGTTATGTTTACAGCAGCCCGAGAAGAGTTAACCAATAAATTAATATAATGGAATTATGTCTAGTCAGAGGTTTGTTCTGCATGTGTGTGACTGGTATCATTTTTCTCAGAATAGATTTTAATTCTAAAAAGTGATGCATTGTTTTGGTCCTAAGACTTTGTTTTCTAGACAGGAAAAAAGGACAGTGGTTCTTTATTCAACTACTATAATTGATTTTAAATTAATAGTGACTGTTTCTCAAGGATCTCCAAGAGATAAACATGGTAAGCTATCAAGTTATAATCAATTTGGTAATAAATAAAAAGTCTTTGGTATTAAATTAACCTATAACAGCATTTAAATGATATAATAAAATAAGCCCTTCAAATTAGTTTATCTATCATACATGACTAATATGTTTCCAATTCCGTAACTAATTATTTACATGTATAATGTATAACGTGAGATTTTAAGGACCAAATATCATATTGTATTAGGATGAATAGTATTTACTGATGAGTAGACAAACAGTATTATATTTTAGTGGGTTAAACATTTGCACTTAACAAATATAATCATTGGATTTGGATTTGGGGAGATATTTAGTTGTAAAATATACCTTCAAGAAATATTTATCTTTGGAAAGAATATTGAACTAAGATCAGGACGCTTGGGTTTTAATTTTTTGGCTCTGTCGCTAGTGACTCTGTGAGCTTGAGGAATTAAGTTCAATTCAATTCATCATCACTTCATTAAATATTTATGGAGCTACCTCTTTTGCGTAAGGATGGGGAGACCAAAACATATCTGAAGGCAGAGGGGAGGAATCCAGTAGAGAAGAAAAGGTTAAAGATGCTAGTAAGGGGAATAACTGATGTAATAAGAATCTGAGACAACAGGGACCATAAGATAAATAGCACGAATCTAGGGGTTAGTCTCAGTAAAGAAAAGGAGCAGAACTTCCTAAGAGATAAGAGCTCAAAAGGAAATGTAAAGTAAGGATAAAGAGAGATTTTGAGGTAGAGAGAAGCCTGAATGGGGACTCTCACATCGGATTGATTTTTGTCTCAGTACAGAAGGTATTGAAGTCATCTGTTGAGGTCAAGTGCCACTTGGGATATCCAAGTAGTGAAGAAGTTTGAGATGGTTACAGTAGAGAATGCAGTAAAGAGGGAAATGAGGTGAACTAAGGGCTGGGCATCAAATATGATTTGGTGTTAGTTGCAATCAACAGAGTTTCACGGCCCTCTCTATAAAAGCTAAAGTCAAAAGCAATGTATAAAGCATGGGACCGTCAGAAATTCCCAATTCTAGATATTGAAAATATGAAATGAGGGAAGGCCAAAAGAATGGATGGCAATTTGCAGTTTGTGAGTTGTAGATATTTAGTTTAGTAGTGGAATTATTGAAATGACAAATTACAGTGTCAAAGCTAAGGAGAAAAATAAAATTTGAACTAGGAAATTGGCCTGAGAATATTAAAAGTGTTTATGGAAATATGCTTCACGGTAAAAAAGAAAAAATAGTGGATGAGGTTCAATTCATAAGAAAGTTAAATACCCAGGGTTTGATCACAGTGAAATTTCAAAATTAAAAGAAGCTTTACGGGGCTTCCCTGGTGGCGCAGTGGTTGAGGGTCCACCTGCCGATACAGGGGACACGAGTTCGTGCCCCGGTCCGGGAGGATCACACATGCCACGGAGTGGTTGGGCCCGTGAGCCATGGCCGCTAAGCCTGCGCGTCCGGAGCCTGTGCTCCGCAACGGGAGAGGCCACAACAGTGAGAGGCCCGCGTACCCCCCCCCCCCAAAAAAAAGAAGAAGAAGCTTTATGAACAGAAGTACTTGGTTTAGAGCAGCATTTCTCAACTTCACATCCAAAGCAGCTCTCCAGCTCCATAACAACATTGGTTCCCAGAGCCTGCCACAGACCTAGTGAGTCAGAATTACAGGGGTGGGAACAGAACGTTTTTATGGTTAAAAAGAAGACACAAGAAATTCTGATGCATAATCAAGTAGGGTATTGCTGGTCTAACTTTCTTCTTTAAGCTTGCAATTAAAAAAAAAGTAAGAATAAGAATCCCACTTACACAGTACATATTGTAGTCAACTGGAACAAAAACTGGTAAAACAAGCAAAAACAAACAAACAAAAAACACGTTTTGAAGGACTCTCTCAAGTTGAACTATGCAGGATTGGAAAGACAGGAAGTTTGCATTGATGGTACAGTTTCCCTTTTCCATATGGCTTCCCTTTAATCATGCCACCACCCTTTATTTATTTATTCAATTTATCTTCAGGGCTTTTTATTTGTTGTTGCAAGTGACAAAAGCCACCTGTACTTACATTAAGCAAAGGGGAAGGTTGTATTAATAGGGTTGCCTAACTGAAGTCTGAACAAAATGTAGTTTGACCTTTGGAAGTTGGTGGAATCAGTAGGCCAACAGTATACTCCAATTCTCAGGCGAGCTCTACCTTCTGTGTCTGCTCTGTTCTTTTGTCTCTCTTTGTAGATCAACTTCATCTGCCACCCAATTGGTGTGAGGAAGCATGGCTGCTTAGAGTTCCTGGGTTTATATATTATACACTCAGCTATTTGGAGAGAAGAACCAATTTTTAAAAATTGACTTCATTTTTTAGAACAGTTTTAGGTTCACAGCAAAATTGAAAGGAAAGTACAGAAATTTCCCACATACCTCCTGAATAACCAATTTTTATGCTTCCTAATTATAGATGTCTTCCCAAGTTTAGTCATTCGTGCTTTGTTGGGGTCATGGGAATAGTAACATAAAAGATGATTGCTAGATACCCCATTCTGAATGAGGGGAGCAGTTGTGGGAGACTAACATGCACTCAGTAGCAACCTGGAAAGGCCTCTGTCAAAAGCTAACACATACAGCTCTAGAATATGATAAAAGAAGAATATAATTACAGTTCAGTTGAATAACTATGATGTTTATACTGTCTAGCATATTGTTTATTCCTGTGCAATTACATGATGTGCTGTTAGTTATAACAAAGGAGTTAATATATGTATTTGAATTTATAGTTCTATTTTACTTAGCATTCACTATTTTTTGCTGTTGTTTTTTCTCTTTCTCTTTATTTTTTTCTCCCCTTTCTCAAACCAAATAATTTTGAGAAGCAAAGATTTACCGCTCGCTGTCTAGTGAATACAACCATTCAGGGGAAGAAAACATATGAGAGGGCAAAACGTTTATACACTACATTGTATATTAAAATAAAATGACCTCAAGACTTATTCACTTCTAATTTATTTCTCTTTTATACACAATTTTAATAGAACTTTCCAAACTCAGAGCAGAATTGGTGGTTAGGTTTGGTTATTGCTGCCACAGTCAGGACCATGGCAATAATAAGACACAAGACAGCCTGACGCAAAAGAGACAGAAGCAAATAGAACGTGGACAAAAATCTCCCAAATCTCAATACGATCCCAGTGCATTACTGTGCTATAACACAACACAATTATTATTAATCATCATTTATTTTGTCCCTTAAGAATTCTAACACACTTTAAATGTATTATCCCATACAATCCTACTTTATATTGTAGGGCACTATCATTAGTTCTACTTTACAGTAAATGAAACCACAGAGTTTAAGTAACCTAAAAAGGTCACACCAAGTAAGTGGGTACCTGCAAGATTTGAACCCAGAAAGACTGACTCTAAATACTTTTTTTAAAAAAAATTTTATTGGGGTATAATTTCTTTACAATGGTGTGTTAGTTTCTGCTTTATAACAAAGTGAATCAGCTATACTAAACACTATTTTTAACAACTACACCACGGGCATTCACTTTGATGATCTAAATTGGTCAAGAAAATATAATATTAAAGCCATAGACCTAAATGTAAAACAAAAACTATAAAACTTCTAGAAAATCTTGGGTTTGGCAATGACATTTTATATATAAAACTAAAAGCACAATGTAAGAAAGAAAGAATTGATAAGGTTGACTTCATTAAAATTAAATGTTCCTGCTCTGCAAAAGATGCTCTGCAAAGAATGGAAACACAAGCAACAAACTGGGAGAAAATCTTAGCAAAACTCATTTCTGATAAAGCATCATATATAAAATTGTTCAAATCTAACAATAAGAAAACAAAGAACCCAATTCAAAAGTGGTCAAAAGATCCAAACAAAGACCTCAATATCTAAAACACTGACAACACTGGGGACTTCCTTGGTGGTCCAGTGGTTAAGACTCCGAGCTTCCACCACAGCAGGAACAGGTTTGATCCCTGGTTGGGGTATAAGAGCCCACATGCCGTGCAGCATGGCCTAAGTAAACAAATAAAACATTGACAACACCAAATGCTGACAAGGATGTGGAGAAACAGGAACTCTCATTCACTGCTGGTGAAAATGCAAAATGGCACAGCCACATGGGAAACAGTTTGGTAATTTTTTACAAAGCTAAACATACACTTTCCATGCAATCAAGCAATTGTACATCTTGGTATTTACTCACATGAGTAGGACCACACAAAAACCTATATATGGATATTGATAGCAGCTTTACTCATAATTGCCAAAACATGGAAGTAACCATGATATATTTCAGTAATAGGTGAATGGATAAACAAACTGTAGTGCATCAATACAATAGAATATCATACAGTACTAAAAGATATAAGGTAACAAGTCATGAAATGACATGAAGCACCTTTAATGCATTTTAATGCATATTTCTAAGTGAAAGAAGACAATTGGAAATGCTACACACCAAGCTTCAAGATGGCGGAAGAGTAAGACGTGATCACCTTCCTCCCCACAAATACATCAGAAATACATCTACGTGTGGAACAACTACAGACCACCTACTGAACGCTGGCAGAAGACCTCAGACCTCCCAAAAGGCAAGAAATTCCCCACGCACCTGGCAGGGCAAAAGAAAAAGGAAAAAAAACTGAGACTAAAGAATAGGGACGGGACCTGCACCAGTGGGAGGGAGCCGTGAAGGAGGAAAGGTTTCCACACACTAGAAGCCCCTTTGTGGCAGAGACTGCAGGTGGCAGCAGGGAAGCTTCGGAGCCGCGGAGGAGAGCACAGCAACAGGGGTGCAGAGGGCAAAGCAGAGAGATTCCCGCACAGAGGATCGGTGCCGATCGGCACTCACCAGCCCGAGAGGCTTGTCTGCTCACCTGCCACGGTGGGCGGGGGCTGGGAGCTGAGGCTCGGGCTTCAGTAGGAGCGCAGGGAGAGGACTGGGGTTGGCAGCGTGAACACAGCCTGAAGGGGTGAGTGCACCACGGCTAGCCAGGAGGGAGTCTGGGAAAAAGTCTGGGCCTGCCGAAGAGGCAAGAGACTTTTTCTTGCCTCTTTGTTTCCTGGTGCACAAGGAGAGGGGATTAAGAGTGCTGCTTAAAGGAGTT
Source organism: Pseudorca crassidens (assembly GCF_039906515.1). Taxonomy (NCBI): domain Eukaryota; kingdom Metazoa; phylum Chordata; class Mammalia; order Artiodactyla; family Delphinidae; genus Pseudorca; species Pseudorca crassidens. The sequence continues at coordinate 63,918,933 of NC_090312.1, read as the reverse complement.
CCAGAGACGGGCGTGAGCCGCAGCTATCAGCGTGGACCCCAGAGACGGGCATGAGATGCTAAGGCTGCTGCTGCCACCACCAAGAAGCCTGTGTGCGAGCACAGGTCACTCTCCACACCTACCTTCCGGGGAACCTGTGCAGCCCACCACTGCCAGGGCCACGTGATCCAGGGACAACTTCCCCGGGAGAATGCATGGAGCGCCTCAGGCTGCTGTGACGTCACGCCACCCTCTGCCGCCGCAGGCTCGCCCCGCATCCGTACCCCTCCCTCCCCCGGCCTGAGTGAGCCAGAGCTCCCAAATCAGCTACTCCTTCAACCCCGTCCTGTCTGTGGGAAGAACAGATGCACTCAGACGACCTACAGGCAGAGGCGAGTCCAGATCCAAAGCTGAACCCAAGGAGATGTGCAGAAAAAGAGAGGGAAATCTCTCCCAGCAGCCTCAGAAGCAGCGGATTAAACCTCCATAATCTATTTGATGTATGCTGCATCTGTGGAATACCTGAATAGACAACAAATCATCCCAAATTGAGGAGGTGGACTTTGGGAGCAACGATATATATATATATATTTCCCTTTTTTCTCTTTTTGTGAGTGTGTATGTGTATGATTCTGTGTGTGAATTTGTCTGTATAGCTTTGCTTTTACTATTTGTCCTAGGGTTCTGTCTGTCCTTTTTTATTTTTTTTTAACTATAGTTTTTAGCACTTGTTATCATTGGTGGATTTGTTTTTTTGGTTTGCTTGTTCTCTTCTTTCTTCTTTACATTCTTTTTTTTTTTTAATTACTTAGAAAAAAATTTAATACTTATTTTTTATTTTAATCATTTATTTTATTTTACTTCTTTTTCTCACCTTTATTCTGAGCCGTGGGGATGACAGGCTCTTGGTGCTCCAGCCAGGCGTCAGGGCTGTGCCTATGAGGTGGCAGAGTCAAGGTCAGGACACTGGTCCACAAGGGACCTCCCAGCTCCACGTAATATCAAATGGTGAAAATCTCCCAGAGATTTCTATCTCAAAGCCAAGACCCAGCTCAACTAAACGACCAGCAAGCTACAGTGCTGGACACACTATGCCAAACAAATAGCAAGACAGAAACACAATACCATCCATTAGCAGAGGGCTGCCTAAAATCATAAAAAGGACACACACACCCCAAAACACACCACCAGATGTGGAACTGCCCACCAGAAAGACAAGATCCAGCCTCATCCACCAGAACAAAGGCACTAGTACTCTCCACCAAGAAGCCTACACAACCCACTGAACCAACCTTAGCCACTGGGGACAGACACCAAAAACGATGGGAAATACAAACCTGCAGCCCACAAAAAGAAGACCCCAAACACAGGAAGTTAAGCAAAATGAGAAGACAGAAACAGACAGCAGATGAAGGAACAAGGCAAAAACACACCAGACCTAATAAATGAAGAGGAAATAGGCAGTCTACCTGAAAAAGAATTCGGAATAATGATAGTAAAGATGATCCAAAATCTTGGAAAAAGAATGGAGAAAATACAAGAAACCTTTAACAAGGACCTAGAAGAACAAAAAAACAAACAAACAGTGATGAACAACACAATAAATGAAATTAAAAATTCTCTAGAAGGGATCAATAGCAGAATAACTGAGGCAGAAGAACGGATAAGTGACCAGGAGGATAAAATAGTGGAAATAACTATTGCAGAACAGAATAAAGAAAAAATAATGAAAAGAATTGAGGACAGTCTCACAGACTTCTGGGACAACATTAAATGTACTCACATTTGAAATATAGGGGTCCCAGAAGAAGAGAAAAAGAAAGGGACTGAGAAAATATTTGAAGAGATTATAGTTGAAAACTTCCCTGATATGGGGAAGGAAATAGTTAATCAAGTCCAGGAAGCACAGAGAATCCCATACAGGATAAATCCAAGGAGAAACATGCCTAGACACATATTAATCAAACTACCAAAAATTAAATACAAAGAAAAAATGTTAAAAGCAGTAAGGGAAAAACAGCAAATAACACACAAGGAAATCCCCATAAGGTTAACAGCTGATCTTTCAGCAGAAACTCTGCAAGCCAGAAGGGACTGGCAGGACATATTTAAAGTGATGAAGGAGAAAAACCTATATCCAAGATTACTCTACCCAGCAAGGATCTCATTCAGATTTGACAGAGAAATAAAACCTTTAGAGACAAGCAAAAGCTAAGAGAATTCAGCACCACCAAACCAGCTTTACAACAAATGCTAAAGGAACTTCTCTAGGCAGGAAACAAAAGAGAAGGAAAAGACCTACAATAACAAATCCAAAACAATTAAGAAAATGGGAATACATATCGATAATTACCTTAAATGTAAATGGATTAAATGTTCCAACCAAAACATAGACTGGCTGAATGGATACAAAAACAAGACCTGTATATATGCTGTCTACAAGAGACCCACTTCAGACCTAGGGACACATACAGACTGAAAGTGAGGGGTTGGAAAAAGGTATTCCATGCAAATGGAAATCAAAAGAAAGCTGGAGTAGCAATTCTCATATCAGACAAAATAGACTTTAAAACAAAGATTATTATAAGAGACAAAGAAGGACACTACATAATGATCAAGGGATCGATCCAAGAAGAAGATATAACAATTGTAAATTTTTATGCGCCCCACATAGGAGCACCTCAATACACAAGGCAAATACTAACAGCCATAAAAGGGGAAATCGACAGTAACACATTCATAGTAGGGGACTTTAACACCCCACTTTCACCAATGGACAGATCATCCAAAATGAAAATAAATAAGGAAACCCAAACTTTAAATGATACATTAAACAAGATGGACTTAATTGATATTTATAGGACATTCCATCCAAAAACAACACAATACACATTCTTCTCAAGTGCTCATGGAACATTCTCCAGGATAGATCATATCTTGGGTCACAAATCAAGCCTTGATAAATTTAAGAAAATTGAAATCGTATCAACTATCTTTTCCGACAACAACACTATGAGACTAGATATCAATTACAGGAAAAAATCTGTAAAAAATACAAACACATGGAGGCTAAACAATACACTACTTAATAACCAAGAGATCACTGAAGAAACCAAAGAGGAAATTAAGAAATACCTAGAAACAAATGACAATAAAAACATGATGACCCAAAACCTATGGGATGCAGCAAAAGCAGTTCTAAGAGGGAAGTTGATAGCAGTACAATCCTACATTAAGAAACAAGAAACATCTCAAATAAACTACCTAACCTTACACCTAAAGCAATTAGAGAAAGAAGAACAAAAAAACCCCAAAGTTAGCAGAAGGAAAGAAATTATAAAGGTCAAATCAGAAATAAATGAAAATTAATTCAAGGAAACGATAGCAAAGATCAACAAAACTAAAAGCTGATTCTTTGAGAAGATAAACAAAATTGATAAACCATTAGCCAGCCTCATCAAGAAAAAAAAGGAGAAGACTCAAACCAATAAATTAAGAAATGAAAAAGGAAAAGTAACAGCTGACACTGCAGAAATGCAAAGGATCAAGAGAGATCACTACAAGCAACTCTATGCCAATAAAATGGACCACCTGGAAGAAATGGACAGATTCGTAGAAATGCACAACCTTCTGAGACAGAACCAAGAAGAAAGAGAAAATATGAACAGACCAATCACAAGCACTGAAATTGAAACTGTGATTAAAAATCTTCCAACAAACAAAATCCCAGGACCAGATGGCTTCACAGGCGAATTCTATCAAACATTTAGAGAAGAGCTAACACTTATCCTTCTCAAACTCTTCCAAAATATAGCAGAGGGAGGAAAATTCCCAAACTCATTGTACAGAATCCAACAGCACATTAAAAGGATCATACACCATGATCAAGAGGGATTTATTCAGGAATGCAAGGATTCTTCAATATACGCAAATCAATCAATGTGATACACCATGTAAACAAATGGATGGGGGCTTCCCTGGTGGCGCACTGATGGAGAGTCCGCCTGCTGATGCAGAAGACACGGGTTCGTGCCCCGGTCCAGGAAGATCCCACATGCTGCGGAGCAGCTAGGCCCGTGAGCCACGGCTGCTGAGCCTGCACGTCCGGAGCCTGTGCTCCACAATGGGAGAGGCCACAACAGTGAGAGGCCCGCGTACTGCACAAAAAAAAAAAAATGGATAGAGAAAAACCATATGGTCGTCTCAATAGATGCAGAGAAAGCTTTCGACAAAATTCAACACCCATTTAGATGCAGAAAAAGCTTTCAACAAATTTCAACACCCATTTATGATAAAAGCCTTCCATAAAGTAGGCATAGAGGGAACTTTCCTCAACATAATAAAGGCCATATATGAGCAACCCACAGCCAACATCATCCTCAATGATGAAAAACTGAAACCATTTCCACTAAGTTCAGGCAGAAGACAAGGTTGCCCACTCCCACCACTATTATTCAACATAGTTCTGGAAGTTTTAGCCACAGCAATCAAAGAAGAAAAAGAAATAAAAGGAATCCAAAACAGAAAAGAAGACGTAAAGATGTCATTGTTTGCAGATGACATGATACTATACATACAGAATCCTAAAAATGCTACCAGAAAACTACTAGAGCTAATCAATTAATTTGGTAAAGTTGCAGGATAAAAAATTAATGCACAGAAATCTCTGGCATTCCTATACACTAATGATGAAAAATCTGAAAGTGAAATTAAAACACTCCCATTTACCATTGCAACAAAAAGAATAAAATATCTAGGAATAAACCTACCTAAGGAAACAAAAGACCTGTATGCAGAAAATTATAAGACACTGATGAAAGAAATAAAGGATGATAAAAATAGATGGAGATATACACCATGTTCTTGGATTGGAAGAATCAACATTGTGAAAATGACTATACTACCCAAAGAAATCTACAGATTCAATGCAATCTCTGTCAAACTACCACTGTTATTTTTCACAGAACTAGGACAAAAAATTTCACAATTTGTATGGAAATACAAAAGACCCCAAATAACAAAACCAATCTTGAGAAAGAAAAATGGAGCTGGAGGAATCAGGTTCCCTGACTTCAGACTATTCTACAAAGCTACAGTCATCAAGATAGTACAGTACTGGCACAAAAACAGAAATATAGATCAATGGAACAGGATAGAAAGCCAAGAGATAAACCCACACACATATGGTCACCTTCTCTTTGATAAAGGAGGCAAGAATATACAGTGCAGAAAAGACAGCCTCTTCAATAAGTGGTGCTGGGAAAACTGGACAGCTACATGTAAAAGAATGAAATTAGAACACTCCCTAACACAATACACAAAAATAAACTCAAAATGGATTAAAGACCTAAATGTAAGGCCAGACGCTATCAAACTCTTTGAGGAAAACATAGGCAGAACACTCTATGACATAAATCACAGCAAGATCCTTTTTGACCCACCTCCTAGAGAAATGGAAATAAAAATAAACAAATGGGAACTAATGAAACTTCAAAGCTTTTGCACAGCAAAGGAAACCATAAACAAGACCAAAAGACAACCCTCAGAATGGGAGAAAATATTTGCAAATGAAGCAACTGACAAAGGATTAATCTCCCAAATTTAGAAGCAGCTCATGCAGCTCAATATCAAAGAAACAAACAACCCAATCCCAAAATGGGAAGAAGACCTAAACAGACATTTCTCCCAAGAAGATATACAGATTGCCAACAAACTCATGAAAGAATGCTCAACATCATTAATCATTAGAGAAATGCAAATCAAAACTACAATGAGATGTCATCTCACACTGGTCAGAATGGCCATCATTAAAAAATCTACAAACAAATGCTAGAGAGGGCGTGGAGAAGAGGGAACTCTCTTGCACTATTGGTGGGAATGTAGATTGATAAAGTCACTGTGGGGAACCGTATTTAGGTCCTTAAAAAACTAAAAATAGAACTACCATATGACCCAACAACCCCACTACTGGGCATATACCCTGAGAAAACCATAATTCAAAATGAGTCATGTACCAAAATATTTATTGCATCTCTATTTACAATAGCCAGGACATGGAAGCAACCTAAGTGTCCATCAACAGATGAATGGATAAAGAAGATGTGGCACATATATACAATGGAATATTACTCTGCCATAAAAAGAAACAAATTTGAGGGGTTTTTTTTGCAGTGAGGTGGATGGACCTAGAGTCTGTTATATAGAGTGACCTATGTCAGAAAGAGAAAAACAAATACCTTATGCTGACACATGTATATGGAATCTAAAAAAAAAAAAAAAAGGTCATGAAGAACCTAGGGACAAGATAAGAATAAAGATACAGACCTACTAGAGAATGGACTTGAGGATACAGGGAGGGGGAAGGGTAAGGTGGGACAAAGTGACAGAGTGGCATGGGCATATATACACTACCAAACGTAAAATAGATAGCTAGTGGGATGCAGCCACATAGCACAGGGAGATCAGCTCAGTGCTCTGTGACCACCTAGAAGGGTGGGATAGGGAGGGTGGGAGGGCAGGAGACACAAGAGGGAAGAGATTTGGGGACATTTGTATATATGTATAACTGATTCACTTTGTTATAAAGCATAAACTAACACACAATTGTAAAGCAATTATACTCCAATAACGTTTTTAAAAAACAAAGATATAAAATTTAAAAAGAAGAAAAGAAATGCTACATACCATATGATTCCAACTATATGACATTCTGGAAAAGGCAACCTTGAAGATAATAAAAAGATCAGTGGTTGCCAGGGGTTTGGGGGAAGGAGTGGGGGCAGATGAATAAGTAGAACACATGGGATTTTTAGGGAAATGAAACTATTCTGTTTGGCACTGGAATGTTAGGTACATGACATTTACCTTTGGCAAATCCTGTACAATTGTGTGACACAAAGAATGAACCCTAATGTAAACTGTAGACTTTAGTTAATAATAACAGTATATCAATATTTGTTCATCAGTTATAACATACACACTAATGCAAGATGTTAATAATAGAGGAAACTTGGGAGAAGAGGGATAATATAGAAACTCCCTGTACTCTCTGTTCAATTTTCTTGTAAACCTAAAACTGCTCTAAAAACTAAAGTCTGCTATTAAAAACACAAACAAACAAACAAAAAACCTAATTTGGCACTCTTATTTGTTAAACTGCTAATTGTGCTGTGGGCTTGGAAATCAATATAGCATTGTATAAAGGCACTAAATTCTAAAAGCAAGTCTACAAAATCATAAGTTAACTTTATAGAAAGTTATATTTAAATGATTTGATATTCAAGTTTATATCTATGAAATCAAAATAACTCATACCTAATTCAATGGTTTTTGTGAGAATCAAATACACATCTATGAGAACCAACTTTGAAAACTAATTTATAATAAATGTATATAATTATTTTAAAGTATAAATGTTTAAATGTTCATGTATTTTTTTTATTGTTTACATAATTTAGCTATTGTTAAAACTACAAAAGCGGCAGGATCACTGGCTTTAAACTCAACCTCAATTATATGGTGGGAGTAGAGGAATGGATTTTTGTTAGAAATTTAGTAACATTCTTTCATTTAAAAGCTTGTCCAGAAAAAAAAGCAGTTCAAAAGCTGAGCATTTTTCAGCTAAAAATAGGCATTCACAGACAAAATTAGAAAACCAAAAAAAACCCTCTTGCTTTTTCATGCCATATGGGCGGTGTACATTTTGAACAGCTGTCACTATCAGACTGGATAGTCTGGATGTCCTTGCTAAATCTGATGAACTTTGTATTACATATTCTTCTTCCATAGCAGGTAGGATTGTTAACAGGAATCTGTATTTAAGCTATCAAGATGGAGCAGAGGGCAGGACAAGAAGTATAGCTACACTAATCACGGCCAAGTGCACAGTGTTGATCTTAAGGATCTCTGAAGAACAGAGTAGGAAGATAGAAATGACAGATAAGGTGGATTTGGACAAACCACCACATTGGCATATTGATGCCCCTGAGGGGACTTTGTTGAACATTTTCATCATTAACTTTTAGCCTCAGACTAAATTCTTCCCCAAGAACAGTCTCAGATTCCCTCTAGCAACTTCATCTCCTGATAACATGCATTTAAGAGGTTAGGACTTAAAAGCAGCTCCTTTCTCTCTTTCTTTCCTTCCTTCTTTCTTTCCTTCTTTCTTTCTTTCTTTCTTTCTTTCTTTCTTTTTCTTTCTTTCTTTCTTTCTCTCTTTCTCTCTTTCTTTCTTTCTTTCTTTCTCTTTCTTTCTTTCTTTCTTTCTTTCTTTCTTTCTTTCTTTCTTTCTTTCTTTCTTTCTTTCTTTCTTTCTTTTTCTTTCTTCCTCCCTTTCTCCCTTTCCTTCCTTCCTTCCTTCTCTCTCTCTCTTTCTTATTCTTTCTCCCATTTTTCCTTTTCTTCTTTTGAAGTCATTTAACGAGTGTCTTTTTTGTGACAGCCCTGATAACTGCTGAATTTTAAACTGTTAGAGACACAAAGAAATACTGATTGGCAAGTGATAAAACTCTACAGAGAGGCAGAGAGATTATGGGAGCACATGAGAGGAACCAAATCCAGGGAGTAACTGAGTCTTGAAGGACAGAATGAGTTATGGACTTTGAGGGGTGAGGAGAGGGGAGAAAAGGGGAAGAAAAAGACTTCAAGTAGGGAAATAAGTTGTGCAAAAAATTGAAATAAGATTTAGTACATGTCGTGCATTTCCAGTACGGCTAGAGAATATGTATAAAGCAGTGGAAAGTCAGAGAAACAGGTCAGTATTAAACACTAAAGTGTCCTGTAACAAGAGAAAGAAGGATGTCAAATCCAATTACAATTATCATAGCAGGGTTTTAGGGAGAGCCAAAGCCCTGTGGGAGTTCAAAAGGGATGATAATAATGGTGATAAGTCAATTCAGGACTTACTCTGTGCAAGACACTATACCTCGAATAAAATACATAATATCTAATATAGTCTTCTTAATAACACCATAAATAATAATAACCACATTATTATCCCTTTTAAAGAACATAAGAAGTTTAGAGATCAGATTTCTTAATTTCCCCACAGTTATAGTGTTAGAGGATTCAAACTCAGGTCTTCCTAACTTCTGAGCTATAGTCGCTAACCACTATATGAACAAGCTTGGAAAATGTATAGCTGTATTCATTTTCACTTGAATACAGATAAACATATTTGTATTCATTTCTAAGTGATTGATAAATGTGTAAATATCCAACAATTGAAAATTTAATAAAAGATTAGAGTTAAGACTAAAATATTTATAAAGCACAGGTACATTGAGATTACAAATCAGCACAACTGATTTAAAAATGATTTAAACATTTATAAAGCATAGATATGAATTACTTAAAAGTAACAATTGTTAGTTTTCCACATTTTGGATCATAAGTATTTCTTGTGAGTTTTCACTGTTTTCTGGAGACTGACTATATTATTGATCCTCTATCTGTATTTTCTGTAAATCATTTTATGTATTAGAAATAAATTTATCATTTTCTAAATCATCATAGGCAATATTTCTTTACATGTTTTACACCTCTGGACCCTACCTCTTTGCACCTTCATCCCCACTGAAATTTTTCTAAAGTCCACTGAAGCTGCTCCTATTTCTGCTCTCATCATTAGTCAGGGATCCATGAGTCGATGAGGCAGCCAAAACCACACATATTATGAAAAGAGCATATTTTTTTCTCCTTTGGGCCTTACTTGCTCTTGCTTTGATATCCACCTATAGAACAGCAATTTTTGTGTTTGTTAATTCTCAAAACACATGTTATTTTTAAAATTATAAAATTAACGTTATATCACACAAAAATGCCATGTATTATCCTAAAGTATTGATATATAGACTATACCCCAATAGTCACTCCTAACCCTCTTTACAATGTTAATAGACAGTATGTATGTGTTCATACACATACACATACATACAAACACATATTTAGAACATTTTTACTAAAATATTTTATTGTGTAGATATTCCACTGTTATTTAAGAGGTTCTTTATTAGAAGATATTTAGATTCAATCCAAGTTTCTCTGATGCAAACAATACTGTAATGAGCATAAAGTGTAGATATGCTTTTGTGGACTTACATGATTGTCTTGGTCAGTTTGGGTTGCTATAACAAAGTACCATAGACTGGGTGGTTATAAACAACAAAAATTTATTTCTCACAGTTCTAGAAGTTGGAAGTCCAGATTAGTGTGCCAGAATGGTCAGGTTCTGGTGAGGTTTCTCTTCAGGGTTGTACACTGCTGATAGCTCATTGTACCCTCACATGGCAGAGAGAGGATGAGGGAGTTCTCTGGGGTCTCTTTATAAGGACACATGCCATTCATGAGGACTCCGACCTCATGACCTAATCAACTCTTAAATGCCCCACCTCCTATTACCATAATTTGGGAGTTAGGATTTCAACAAATGGATTTAGGGGGCACACAAGCATCCAGTCTATCACAATGATCATTTCGTTATATTTTTTAAGTTGAATTTTTAGTATCAAAGTGTATGTACATTTTACATTTTGAAGCAACCTTTTACCTTTTAGAGTTTTATGGAGTCCTTGATGAATATGAGTCATCAAATGACTATGGCACTGGAAATACTTATCCTGAAGTGGGTACATTGCAGAGCTTTACAAGCACAAATTTCCAAGGGCTTACTGAGTGGCAGATTTATCTACTTGATATTCAGTAAAACACTGCATCAGAAATAATAGATACATTTTATGGCAAAGAGGTGAGTCAATGGGCACAGAACCATAGTATTTGCTAAATCCACTCTTCTTAGCATATACAGCATCCTGAAAGCAGTCAATCTACTAGAACATGTGAATGGCTTTTTAAAGCCTCTACTTAGGCACCAACTCAGGGACAATGCTCTATGGGGTTGAGGTGCTCTACTGAAAGGTGAGGTGTTGAACCAGTGGTTGCTATGATGGTACTATAGGCTGAATTGTGTCCCCCAAATTCATATGTTGACACCTTAACTCCTACTCTGATTATATTTGGAAGTAGCGGCTTTTAGGACATAATTAAGGTTAAATGAGGTCGTAAGACTGGTTCTAATCCCATAGGATTGACAGTCTTATAAGAAGATGAAGAGAAAGAGATCTCTCTCTTTTCATACATGCACACATACACACACACACTGAGGAAACGTCTGTGACGACACAGCCAGAAGGTAGCTGTTTGTAACCTAGGAAAAGAATTTTAATCAGGAACTGAATTGGCCTGCAACTTGATCTTGGACTTCCCAGCCTCCAGAACTATGAGAAAACAAATTTCTGTTGTTCAAGTCACCTAGTTTATGGTATTTTGTTATGGCAGCCCCAGCTGACTATGATGAAAGGATTGAAGTTTCTAGGTAAGGTAATAATAGTGAATGGATAATTGCAGACATCATGTCCCAAAAAGGGGAAGGCAATCAAGGGCTCACTGTTTTAGGAAAGAAGGTCTAATTCACTCCATTAGGAAAACTATCTACACTACAGGAAGTGCAGGCTGGAGGTGAGATAAAAGTGGAATGGGTGGTAGAGAAAGTTAATGATGATTATTACATATAATTTATGGATCAGTTACCACAGTAAGGAATATCACTTGTGAAATAACTCAAGTCTCATGTATTTTTAGCCATTACCACTGGCTATCATTTTGAAGGATTAGTAAGAAAATGTAACTAATAAGTGCAATACAAGTGAATCTGAGTAATAGTTGAAGTGGACTGGTGCAGATGCTTCTGATGTTCCATGCTACATCACCTGGGCTCAGGTCCAATTTCACTGGCACTTCCAATGTACGCTGACAAAATCCCACCTTGAGTGCCTGCCACTTCTCTCTACTTTTTGCTTCAACGTTATCTCTGAAGCCACAGATGCTCACTCAGCCTTAACAAGGAGCTGGTCATTAGACAGAAGAGTTAACACCATTGAAGGCAAATCTCAACCAAAGAGTAAACACTGGTCTCTCACTCTTTTTGAAGCAGCAGTTCTGTGGTATGTTCTATTGGGTTCTCAGTATCCCCAGTGAGATAGATACATGGTGGCGCACAGTGACGACCTGCATAATAAGGCTCCCTTTGATGGCTTTTCTCCTTCCTTCTTTTACGACCCTCTCTCCTTCATACCACCTTCTCAAATAAACTACATGAATCGAAGTCTTTGTCTCAAGCTCTAGTTTTGGAAGAACCCATACTAAGACCTCTGGAATATTAAAACCTTCAAGCATGTAAATGTAAATTTAAGTGGCTTCCTCCTTCTCCTTTTGTAAAACAAAATAAAAACAAGATGGTGTTTAGGCTTCTGAATTTCATCATTTACTGAAAATTTCAACTCTTCAAATATTGGCAACAAGCTTATATTACTTCATATTTGCAAAACTGGACTTAAGACTTCTTTTTTTAAATTTTTTTAACATCTTTATTGGTGTATAATTGCTTTACAATGTTGTGTTTGTTTCTGCTGTATAACAAAGTGAATCAGCTATACGTATACGTGTATCCCCATATCCCTTCCCTCTTGTGTCTCCCTCCCACCCTCCCTATCCCAACCCTCTAAGTGGTCACAAAGCACCGAGCTGACCTCCCCGTGCAATGCAGCTGCTTCCCACTAGCTATCTATTCTACATTTGGTAGTGTATATACGTCAATGTTATTCTCTCATTTCATCCCAGCTTACCCTTCCCCCTCCCCATGTCCTCAAGTCCATTCTCTACATCTGCGTCTTTATTCCTGTCCTGCTCCTATGTTCATCAGAACTTTTTTTTGTTTTTTTAGATTCCATATATATGTGTTAGCATATAGTATTTGTTTTTCTCCTTCTGATTTACCTCACTCTGTACGACAGACTCTAAGTCCATCCACCTCATTACAAATAACTCAATTTCGTTTATTTTTATGGCTGAGTAATATCCCATTGTATATATGTGCTGCATCTTCTTTATCCATTCATCTGATGATGGACACTTAGGTTGCTTTCATGTCCTGGCTATTGTAAATAGTGCTGCAATGAATATTGTGGTTCATGACTCTTTTTGAATTATGATTTTCTCAGGATATATACCCAGTAGTGGGATTGCTGGGTCATATGGTAGTTCTATTTTTAGTTTTTTAAGGAACCTCAAAGGAAACAAACAAGATGAAAAGACAACCCTCAGAATGGGAGAAAATATTTGCAAATGAAGCAACCGACAAAGGATTAATCTCCAAAATATACAAGCAGCTCATACAGCTCAATGTCAAAACAACAAACAACCCAATCCTAAAATGGGCAGAAGACCTAAATAAACATTTCTCCAAAGAAGATATACAGATTTCCAACAAACACATGGAAGGATGCTCAACATCATTAATCATTAGAGAAATGCAAATCAAAACTACAATGAGGTATCACCTCACACTGGTCAGAATGGCCATCACCAAGAAGCCTACAAACAACAAATGCTGGAGAGGGTGTGGAGAAAAGGGAACCCTCATGCACTGTTGGTGGAAAGACTTCTTTTAGAATGTTGGAAGATCCCCGAAGGGGTTCTGTCATCTACAAACATTAGATGTGCATTCTTTCTCTATGAGTAGAGTTATACCATTCCACTGTACTTTAATACAGTGCATAGATAAGCCCTTGGCTCTAAAAATATTGACATTATTACATTTTATCTTCATCCTGATTGAACTACCTACCTTCGTTCAAATACCACCTCTAAAATCTACCACTGTTCAATGCTCAGTCTTAAAATAGCTAGTCTCTGGTAGACCACAAAGAGTTTCACCCTGCATTTGTACAGTTCAGCCCTCTGCCAAAGACCTATGGGAATCATGTATAAACTTCTGTGCTCTTTTCCTGCATATCTTTCTCCTCCCTAGTTCCTGCCCTAAAAATTCAGCTAATTTGTCAGCTCCAAAATCTAATCTCTGCCCCTTCAGCTCAGTTTTATTGTCTTGATATGATAGGACCCCTTACTAGTTGCATTGTAATCAGGAGAATACCCCAGGAAGAAAACTCAGGCAAATGTGGGGCTTACTTTATTTTTCTTCTTTCAGGAATAAAACTTTTGTGTGACCTGTTTTCCAGTGGAGGTTGAAATAGTTGCCTTGTGCATTTTGTCTTTTTCATGGCTGGTTGCAGCATGAGGGCAAGTTCAGTGTCAGTTATCCAGTCATGGAGAGTAGTGGAAATTACAGTTATGGCATATTACAATGTAAAATGTTATCAAAACCCTATTTGCCTTTTTATATATTTGTAGTACCCTCTATGTGGTGACAGTCATCTCACAATACTTTTTAAGAAACAAATAGATCTCTAGACTTAATTTTTTGCATTCAGAATTTTTTGTAGTTCTGTTGACAAGTCCTTCCCTGATCTTTATTTCCTGAGTTCAGTTAAAGATGGCTGATTTGGCCTTGCTACAAGGTCAAGATTTAATTATCCTTTGTTGCTTTGTTTTATATTTTTACTATCATTCATTTATTTTTTTCCCATTTGCATATGAGAAATAGTTGCCTCTTCCGATCTTGAATGTTTCAGAATTTCTGGGTGGTCCACATTCTCGTTTATCTCCTTGCAACTTTCCTACTCCCCCCACGCCAGTTCTTTTCTCAGATCATCTCCTTTTACAATCTCATCAAATGCAGTCAATAATAACTAGGCACGCTAATAGCATCTGTTGCCCAACCTCTTCATGTTGAAATATAAACTGACTTTTGGTATTTTTTTGTCAGTTGGCACTTATACTAAATATTTCACTACTGCATACCATGTGCTGTTATTTTCCAACCTCTAACTGTAGTTTTCTCACCATGTTCCATCTGTCTTAAAATCAAAGTCACATCATTTATTTTTTTAATTGTTATTATAGCAGCACCCCACTTCTAGTACTAATTTCTGTGTCAAGTTTTCTATATGTAATGTTTCTTGAAACACACAATCCTAAAATCTCAGTGGATTTTTTTACAGTAGTGTTTTCCCTTATCCAATATGTACAAGCTGCATGTCAGCTGTAGTTCTTGATGTTCTCTTTAGGAACCAGGATGAAAAACCAGTACTTATCTGTGACAATGCCATAATGATGTAGCAATGAGAAAAAGATATGATGAAATCATGAAATGCTTCTTTAAATTTCCACTCAGAAGTAACAAAGTCATTTACACGTACATTTCATTTTCCAATCCATTAATCTAACCAAGCCCAACATAAATGAAATGAAAACTATAATCCTTACATAGCTGAGATTCTGTGGTGAAGGACCTTGCATGAAGGGGCCCAGACAGAAAGACATTGTATATTTTGAATGGTAATTCAATGTATCACGCCAGATTTATGTTTCAAAATGATCTCTTTGGTTGATGTGTTGAAAACAAAGTTTAAGAAGGCAAGGTAGAAGCAAGGAGATCTGTAATCCAGTTAAGAGAGAATGAAGGCTTAAAAAGAGTTGTGGCAAGAGCTGAAGATGAGGTTGTTTTCTGGATATGTTTTTAGGGAAGAGTCGGTGGGATTTATTGATTTATTACTTATTAAGCATGTGTGAAAAATAGGACACAAGATGACATAAAGGTTTGGGCCTAGGCTTAGATTTCATAGTACCCAGACTTAGTCAAGCTGCAAGGTCTAAGAACCCAGTCCTCAAGACTATCCTTGACTTCTGACATCAACTGCAAGGCTATACAGTTCCAAAAACCAACTTCAGATTTGGTAATCTGCTAGGAGTCACAGAACTCACTGGAAAGCTATGCTACTCACAACATTAGTATATTATAGGGAAAAGAGGCAGATTAAATTCAGCCAAATGAAGAGCATTAGGTAGAGTCTGACAGGGTTCCATATGCAAAGCTTTCACTGTCCTTTCTTATGGAGTCAGAATGCATTACACTAGTGGCTTCAATGTATGACAATACACACAGGGTCCTGCCAATGGGGAAGCTTACCTGATCTTTGGTGTTGAGTTTTTAACTGGGGCTCCTTTATTTGGTCATGATAGATTGGTTGCCCATGTGGTTGATTTTAGAGGTCAACTGACAACACGTGAACTAAAAGCCCTTACCCTAAATCACATGGCTTGTCTTACTGATATAGTCATTCTACACTCTACCAGCTGATATATTCAGTCCTTTGCCCAAATAAAGATAGTCCTATCAGGTATTAGAAGCCAAAGGCAAAGGGAAGACCTTTCTTTGGGCAAGTCCAAGTTATTTTCTACATACATGCTTATTTTCAAACTAATTATTCTGTCCAGAGAGACTGCATTGCCCTGTGTTTTCAGAACAATCATACCTCTCACCCCAGACGAGTCAGAGTGCCATCAGCTTTATGAATTACATTTCTGCAACACAAGACAACAGTGGAATAAATCTTGTTGAGACAACCATAATATTGAGAACTAGTGTTATAAAAGAAATCAAAAAGGTAATTTGATAGAAAGCAATGGCTGATTAGGTGATTTGTAATTTAATAGACTTATGCTAAATGGCTTTGTGAGGAGGGGGCATAATCTGAGTCTTGAAGAATAAGAACTGAAAATCGAAGAGAAGAAAAAATTTCAACATAAGTAAAGAAAAAAATTAGAATAAAAAATGAAGCAAGTATGGCTGGAGCACAGTAAACTAGGATTGAGAAGTATGAGATTAAAGTGGAAATGGAAGTAGAAATCAGATTATGCAGGTCTGTAACAGACACCGTGAGTGCCCATACATCTTGAACCCTACCATTTCTGTGTTTTCAGACTTGCAGAGGCTATATCTACATTTCTGTGCCTGGGAGCTTTTTGTGCCAGCTAGAGGTATGTAGAATACTACCCACACTCCATCACTCTTCAAACAGTGACTAAGAAAATATGCATCCATTTTACCTCCCTTCTGAAGGTTGGGAGAGCTGGAAATCCTGTGATGTATTGCTTATACTATTTCCTAAAGTGAACCCAGTTAGCGAAGTTCCAGTCTTCCTTCTTTTCTCTGGATTTTCACGTACACTTTCTTGGCTCTTTTCCTTTCTGGTACTGTGTCCCTACACATCTACAAGGATTTCAAGTACTTCAAAAAAAAAAATTACAAAGCAAACAACTCTTACTTGCACTTGAATTCTTGCCCCTGAGTTTGCTACAGAGGGAATCCAAAGTAACACAAAGACAGAAAAAAGAGGAAAACGATGGAAGGATTTTAAACAATGGAATAACAATATCTAATAAATATTTCAAAAAATTACTCTGATCTCTGTGTGGAAAAGGCATTAATGGAGACGAGATAAAAGTAGAAGCAGAGACCCTTGAGAGTTGTTGCAATACCTGGATAAAAGATGATAGTGATTTGGAAGTGTGTAAGGACAGAGGATATAAATGGAATCAGGAAACTCAAAATATATTTTGGAGATAGAATTGACAAGACTGCTTGTTGGGTTGGATATGCTGGGTTTAGACAATGGAAAAATCAGTATTGATTCCCACATTGTTTGGTGATTTTACTTTATGAGATGACAAACTCAAGGTGGAGGAAATTAATAAATTACTTAATTTGGTGGGAGTGATCAAGGGCTTCATTTTGGGCATATTTAGTTTGCCTAATAAGACACTTAATTGGAGAGGTCAAGAAAGCATCTGAACATATGTTTAGTACTAGGAGGAAAGAGCTAGGCTAGAGATTTAAATTAGGGATCCATCAACTTATAGATGCTATTCAAAGTCATTGGACTGGATGAGATCATCTACAAAATAAGAGGAAAAGAAGTAAATTAACACATTATTCTATAAATAGTTTTAGATAAGTAGCTTTCTTGACATTCTATAAATTAACAGTTTAAATATGAATAAATTAAATCAAAGAGAATTAGAAGAAAATATGCATAATATCATATACACTGGAAGTGAAGGTCCTTATAGAAAATACCATAATCAGAAAGTATAAAGAGTTTGGACCATAAAAGTAAAAAACATAAAAAAGTGTACATCAGAAAAAGATCTCAAAGTAATATCATTGAAAGAAAGATATCACAATAAGAAAATAGTTTTATTCCATTTCTCTCTGTATATAGTTATTTATTTATACACGTGATCCTTATGAATATACAGGAAGTCAAACATTTAGATAGAAAAAAAGACATACAATATGAACAAAAACTAATGAAAAGAAGAAATTTAAATCTCTGACAACCATATTAAAAATATAAATAAATAAAAAGCTGCATTATGCTGGTAAAAGAAGACATAGAAATTAATCAATTAGTCAATACTTTCCTTTACCTATCAAAATGTAAAAGTTTTAAAATGATAATGTCATATGTTGGCAAGTTTACAGAATAATATACTCTCTGATTCTTCAATCATGAGTATATTATGGTCCAATTTTCTGGATGACAATTTTAGAATGGTCTTAATCAAAAGTCTCATTGCTCTGATACTGCTGTTGCTCTTCTAGTAATTATCCCCCCAAATAATTTAAAATACTTATATTTTAAAAATTTACCTAGTGAGGATAAAGCAAGAGAGGTACTGTGGTAAACTTGGGATTTATATATTTTCTTTGAGGGATATGAAGATAAGATTCCTAGTTATCATTTTGATATCAATAATGGTGGTCAAATCCCTCACACTTCCAGGGTTAAACCTCACAGAGATTGTGACGGAGTTGTACTCAGAAATATACAACTTAAAAGTACGTGGAAGAAGAAACAACTTGAAGAAACAAGGATGCTGTGACAGATTCTGAAAAGGGAAGCTTCTCAGAATGATGCTGATGGTTTCCCTTTGGGATACAATTTTAGGCATTTTGATTTCTAGTTACAATAAAAGGTTAATGAGGTAGGAGAATTTAAACAATGAATGGCTAATGCCAATAGATTTAACTTTCTAGAGCTTTGCAAGGTTTGATTAGTTCTTAATGCAATAAATACTTCGAGGAATTAATATTCTATTGAACGTGTGAGGAATAAGCAAATTTGAGTTTTTCTAATTCATACTCAATTTCATAAAATCACCACATAGCTAACATCTAAAAACGCACAAACTCAGAATAGAGTTTGTGTTACGTTTTAATTATTTTATCTCAAATTAATTCCATACCTAAGCAAATAATAAAAGCTTTTAATGCACAAGTGTTTGCCAAACTGTTAAACTCTTCGATATTCTTTGTCTCATTCAACACATAATAAATATTTATCGTGTGTTGTGTACACTTCTGTGAACAACTTGCAATTAAATTATTGCTAGACTAAACAAATTATTTTGACTCACAGTTAATCCTTAAATTATTAAATACTTTGTTTCTAAACTGTATATATAATTTATACTTGTAATTAAATGTATTTGAACAAATCAAAAGCATAGCAAACAGAATACTGGTAATATTTCTAAGAGGTACTTTTCTTTCCTACACATATTCTTTGAAGATAAATGTCTCCAGAATAATTTGCTTTCTCTGCTTTAACAATTGAGAATCTCATTTAAATAAACCAAGGGCTTCCCTGGTGGTGCAGTGGTTGAGAGTCCGCCTGCCGATGCAGGGGACACGGGTTCGTGTCCCGGTCCGGGAAGATCCCACATGCCGCGGAGCGGCTGGGCCCGTGAGCCATGGTCGCTGCCTGCGCGTCCGGAGCCTGTGCTCCGCAACGGGAGAGGCCACAACAGTGAGAGGCCCACGTACCGCAAAAAAAAAAAAAAAAAAAAAAGTCATAAAATAAAATAAACCAAAGTCTTATAGGTAAATGCTACTCAAATATTAATTAATGATTGAGGGGAAAATTTAAAGTGATTTTTAAAAAATTACTGTAGATCTCTGAATCTGCATAAAATACTCCACATAAAATATTATTTTTATGCAGAGCTAACATGTATGGCATATGTTTATGAACTGCACAAAGGGACAAGACAAATAAGGCTCATAGAGGCTGAAATCCACTAAAACCTCTGCTAGGCTAGGCCATATGGGAGACAGTACATCTACCCTGGGGTGAAAGTTCATGAAATGAGCCATGTATGCTAGAGTTGGTCTTGATTTGATGCCTTTTTGTGCTTTGCAGCATAATTACAAGTTGAGTACATAGAATTTTTTCCCCAAACCATTTTGAGGATAAGTTGCCAGCTGGATATGCTATCATGTCTTAATATTTTAGTGTCTCTTTCCTACAAACAGGGACTTTCTCCTATGTAACCACTGTATGAGCGGGAAATTAACATTGATACTTCACTATGAGCTAATAATCCTCAGATGACTCAAGTTGCACTAAATGTCCCCAGAATGTTCAGAATTGCACATTGTCTTTAGTTGTCAAGTCCTTTTTGTCTCCTTCACTCTGAGACATTTTCTCAAATATTACTCAGCTATAAAAGAAGAAATAAGTAATGCCATTTTCAGCTACATGGATGAACCTACAGATTATCATACTAAGTAAGTCAGACAGAGAAAGAACAACATCATATGATATTGCTTACATGTGTAGTCTAAAAAATACTATACCAATGAACTTATTTACAGAACAGAAATCGATTCACAGACATAGAAAATAAACTTATGGTTAACAAAGAGGGAATGGGCGAGGGATAAATTGGGAGTTTGGGATTAAAATATACACACTACTATATATAAAATAGATAACCAACAAGGACCTACTATATAGCACAGAGAACTATAGTTAATATAACTTATAATGAAAAAGAATCTAAAAAAGAATATATATGTATATAAAACAATCACTTTGCTGTATACCAGAAACTAACACAACATTGTATATCAATGATATTTCAATAAAATTTATTTAAAAATCATATGTATGTTCTGAGAAAGTTGAAGCTATGTAAATATCCATTCCTCATCAAACTTTTGTTTTATTTATTTATTAATTTGCATTAATATAGACTCAAGGTCCGTATCCTATTTTATTTAAGGGGTTATAATCCACTACTATATTTTGGTATTCATATTGACAGAGTTTTGACCAGTTGGAACCTCTGCATACTGGCTCCTGTGTACTTTATTATATCCCATTATCCTTTGAGCACTTTCGTGCTTTGGGACACAATAGAATAGTCCAGATCAATCTTACGATTTTCCTGCCTCAACCCCTATTTAAAAGATTTCAGTGCTCGTTGTACTTACAGCTGTGGGAGTGTCACTACCAGGCTCTCTCAATGGTGAAAGTTAGGGTACAGTTTTATATCTATTTATAAATGTTGAAATATTTGTACCACTACCTTCATGCCCAATCCAAAGTTACAAAGCTAATTCAAGTTTATTTTCTGTCAATTATCTTTAATACATGTATATTAATTAACAAGCAGTATTTAACCAATCTCACATTGCTACCACTATCCCCCCCACTAGGAATAACCCCCTTCATCACATTGGTGTTTTGACAATTTATGCTAGGCCACCACTCTCATGGGACATACTTGTTCGTTTTGCTCTAGCGCTGACAACCCACACCAAGACAACCATCTACATGAACACCACGCAGACAGCTCAGACTCTGAAAGCCTTGGCCAGGCCAGCTCTCCCATGTGACGTCTGCCTCACACCTCTCAGCCCTAAGAGGCCATGCTAGGGTGTCCCCTGTAGAGATACGCTCCCCAGCGTAATTGAGCTCTGATACCCCAGGCCGGTTTGGTCCTTTCCATGAAGGTCCTGCTTGCACTTCTCAAATGTTAAGACCCCACTGTCCTCCTGCGCCACCTCCAGCCTCACGCAACTACCCACCCACATACACCCACACACACTGCACAGCTAGCCTCCCTTCTCTGCTCAAGCACTGACGGCCTGTGCTAGGTAAGCACCTACATGGACACGCTTCTTGCCCCACCACAGCTCCTTCCCACTGTTTCAGCCATGGATGCTCACCTTGTGCAAACAGTTTTAGGGCTGAATTATTCAGAAGGAGAAGGGAAGAATAAAGAGAGACAGATGGAAAGCTTCTGTTTGTTTAAGTTAGGTGCAGAATGCTACATTAATTATACTCTTCACTTTATGATGTATCAACATCCATGGTAGAAGCTAAGCCCACATCTTGTTTTACTTATTTTTAATAATTTCATGATTCACTTTGTGTGTTAATCTGTTTATATTTTATTTTATTGAATGTTATATTTAAATTTTATTCCAAATTATGCATTTTCTCCATCTCTTTCTGTTTTTTATTTGTCCCACTATTTCTTGTGGCTTTTTAAAATGTTGTATTCTATATTTTAATTAACTGATAATTAAAATTTAACATCTGTTTTTAATACTCAAATTTTTCCTCTGTTGGCTTGGAAGTTTACTCATTTATTCTTTTCTCATAGTGATTATAAAATGGTACAATATTTGTGTATCAAAGTATAAGGCTACATTTTAACCTTCCTTCCACACAATACCCTAAAATACTTGGTTCCTCCTTTCAAACTTATTTGTTATTATTTTTCTTTATGTTAATTCTTTTTATGTAGCCTCTTTAAATGCCAGTTATTATTATAATATTATTATAATTATATAATAATAATATTATTATTTTATTATATAATAATTATATAATTATATTGCCCTTATATTATATTAAAAATTTTATTTAGAATGACCTTTATTTTTTGATAAATTTTTGTGCAACGTTTCTTCTTGCCTCTCAAATTTGTCTTTGGGATCATTTTCCTTTGTCTAAAGTCTAAATGTGTGCCAATATGCCTAGATGTAGGCTTAATTTTATTTTAGTTTTTCAGCTTGGTATAAAATGTTGAGAGAATGATTTGGATATTTAACAGTCATTTGTGTTTAAAAAAAAATTGAAGGAGAAGTAAAATGCAATTTCTTTACTTGATAAGAAAATCTACTTATCCCTTACACAAATTTTTTTAAAACCACAGGAAGCATCATATTAATGATGAATGTTAGAAGCATTCTTTATTTAGGTCAGCCAAAAGACAAGGACGTCTGCTGTCACCACATCTAGTTCACATTATTTTGCAATTCCTGCACCATGCAATAAATCAAGAGAAGAAAAAAAATGTTAAAATCAGAAAGGTAGGAAAATTGCCATATTTTCTAGCAACACAATTGTTCATGCTGAAAATCAGTCTATTGGAATTAATAAATGGTCTGTAATTTCATGGATCCATGACTAATATACAAAATAATAGGTTTCTTACACATGAGCAAAAGCCATCAGACAAAATATAATAATAAAATTTATACAATTCACAACTGCAATAAGAACAAAAGTAGGACACTTAGAAATAAGTAAATAATAAAATCATGTGAAGCACTTGGGGAAATGTAAAATTTTATTTTTAAAATTCTTATGTGAGATTAAGAGGCTAAACTTTTTTCTTAGACAATTCTTATGAAGAAAAAAAAGAAAGAAAATGTGCCTTTTCAAATATCAGGAAAAATTCTAACCAGTAATAATTAAAGTGGTTTGATCTCCTTACAGAGATACACAAAGTTAGCACTGGACTAGATTATAGAAGCCAGAAATAGCCTACCAGTCACTATTAAATTTTCTGTTCATATGGAAAAGTAATTAGATCCTTGTTTCTGGCCATTTAAAAATAAATTATCATTAAATTAAAGATATAAAAACATGAAAAGCAAGACAAAAACTCTGAAGAAAATGTAAGAGAATATTTTTATGTGTTTGTATAAGAAAGAATAAGGAAGGGTTTTACTCATTTGTATAGGAAGTATAGGGCAATATTTCCTGGACACGACACTAAAAAAGGCAATGTGACAATTTTTATTTTAAAAAGACAGTCTTCTGCATAATAAAAGTCACTAAAACAAATTTAAAAGATTATTCTCTTTGGGGGGAAAATATATTTTAAAGATAATAAATGACAACGGGTTAATCTCTATAAGAAGAGCCTCTTATCAGTAAATGAGAAAATGACAAATATACCAGTATAATAAAAGAGTAAAAGATGAATTGGCAGGTCACACAAGAGCACACTTGAAGCTCAATAAGCATAAAGCTGCTTTAATTTCACTAGTAAGCAGGTGAGTGAGGATCCTGAGTTCTGCAACTAGGCTTCCTAAATTCCAAAGCTGCTCAACCACTTCCTGGTTATGTAACTCTGGGCAAGTTATTTGTGGTTTTCGGTGTCCTCTTCACCCAAAACGAGAATGATAATGCCTCCTAACTTCACATATTTATTGTGAGAACTAAATGATGAGGACATGTAAAAGACTAGAGCAGCACTTGGAGCAAGGTGACAGCTCAATAAATGGTGCCTGTTAGTCTTGCTGTCAGGGAGGTCCTTAGGTAGAAGGAACAGGAATGTAGTCTTGTGAGTATGAAGTATGCAGTGAAGTCAAAGTATCTTGAGTAGAAAACACCACTTTGGAGAGAATGAAAAACTAGTTTAAAGGAACAATATTCCAGGAAAAAATATGATCAAGACAATACATAAAATAAAGCATTCATTTTAAAATTTAAAATATATACATCTCTATGTTGTGTTGGATTATGAGCATATACTAAATACATTAAAACATGATGGGGGAGGATACATACCAAATTCAGGCTAGCAGTTAGCTCTGAGCAGGACTGCAGGGGAATGGGTTAAGGAAAGAACTTCAGTGGCATAGGTAGCATTGTATTTCATAAATCAATCAGTCAATAAATAATAAATAAATGGACCTGTGGTAAATAAGTCAAAATGTCAACAATTGTTAAATCCAGATGCTGGAAACACAAATGTCTATTATTTATTGAAATTTTTTCTGTATGTTTAAATATTTCATAATTTCAAATTTTTTTAAATGGGTTGAATGCAGAGCACTATATTTGCATGCCTGGTAGAAATATTCTCCCTTTATTTTATAAATAGTTATTCATGTACATATTTTGACTCCGCTGCTAAATATAATTTCTTGACAACACAAGCAATTTTTTTTTCTAAATTTTATCCCTTAGCTCTGAACACAGTGTTTGATACAGAACAAGGATGAAATAAAAGTTTGATGAATGAATGAGTGAATGTTTTACTGGGAACTTTGGCATTTAAAATTTTCAGTACAGACATCTGTAAATCATTCACAGAAACACCTACAAATGAACTTTTTTATTTGTTATAAATATAGGAAACAACCAAAGAAATATTTTTAAATGTTAAATTTCTACTTACAATATTGGAAGGGAAATAATTGTGTCTTCCAAACAAAATTCCTATGCTTTCTCTTCACTCTTTTTATTTTTAAAAAAAATGTTTTTTTCATTCATTTTTAAACTCTGTATTATACTTTTTTTATATTCTGACTCTCACAAAATTATGCTAGTATTATAGATAAAT
This sequence comes from Pseudorca crassidens, assembly GCF_039906515.1. Lineage (NCBI taxonomy): Eukaryota > Metazoa > Chordata > Mammalia > Artiodactyla > Delphinidae > Pseudorca > Pseudorca crassidens. Next base: position 63,893,721 of record NC_090312.1, on the reverse strand, counting down.
GTTCAGAAGTTCTGCAACCTTAATTGAATATCTAGGAGTCATCAGAGGGAAATAAATTAGAGGCTGCCAACAATGAAAGGGTTTTTAATTCTTTGATGAGTAATTTATGTTTTCCTCTCAAAAACAGCAAAGAATGTAGTATTTTTTCCTCAGGATCAGGTAGTTAATTATTTTTGGCTCTAAAATATTTGTTCATTTTTTTTTACTATAAGTTTATTTGTGCATTTTATGTTATTTTATTGACTCTCACTATAGAATCATGAAAAACTAATTAAAAAGAGGAAAACCTCCCAAAATGGAACAGAGCAGGAGAAAGAACTACTTTTGGAGAAAAGAGATGTTTCAGATTGGTTACACACACACACACACACACACACACACACACACACACACACATGCAAGCTTAGTTTAATGAGAGGCGCAAAACAATCCGATGAGACCTGAAGATTTGCTTCAGGAATAAGGATCTAAGATAATTTCTTACTGTTTTGCTTTGGGTTGTGTGTTCCCTTTCCAGTGAAAATATGTAAAAGAATCATCTGAGCACTAAACAATTTAAATGCAATCTTATTTTGTCTTTTAATTCCTTTTAAATGCTTATATGAAATTCAGATTTCTCTCAGTTTCTTTCTTGCTGTTTTCCTTTTATCACTTGTTCTGATATAATGTATAGAAATCCTACATATTTCTATACAATTTCTACTAATAGTCTCCTTCATTTACTTTACTATCTGTTATGATATTTCTTACTAAAATAATAATTGGTGCTGTTAAAAATACTAGATTTAATTAATTGACACTATTCCTGATAATCCTATTATATTTTTTGTGTTGGTGAAACAAACAATAATTCATGGGTACTAACCATCAAAAAAACAAAACTAGATCTGAGTATTTTGAATAAATCTATAGGGAAAATTTCAATGAAAGATTAAAAATTAATATTGCAAAGATTATATCTTACTTGAAATTTCTGTGTGTTCTTTAATAATAAGTTACCAGTTGCCAAAGGTGAATATGAATTCGGAAAGATGAATGGAAAAAAATATGTAATTCATTTTATGACTAATATAATCATTTAAAATATGTTCAGCCAGTTAAGATGAACTGTTAACTTATTTTACTTACATAATTTCATTTATACCTTTACTTATTGAATAAGTAATATATTTTTTAGCATAGTACAATGCATCAGTCACAGTTAAACACTGGGGTAGGAAGAGTTTAAGCCCCGTCTCTACTTCCAAGGAAGGACCATCAAGCAGGATCTAAGCCGATATGCTGGGAGAGAGTAAGGACAGTGTGTGTTTGCTTTAGTTTTTATCACAGTGCCTGATACATAGTTAGCACTCAATAAATACTTGCTAAAATACATCAATTAACAGAACAAAAGGTCCAGTAAGATTATGCCAAAGTGCTAGGAACAGAAAGAAAAGAGGGACTAATTCTGTCTGTGGTTGTCAAGAAGTGAAAAGGATGAGCTTGATCCCATGGTTGAGTTTGATCTCATAATTCAGTTTGAGAAGACAGAGCATTCTTCTTTGGTAGAATGTCTACCATCCATACCAAGTGATTCTTTTTGATGTGCCAATCATAGGAACATGATAACCCCTTACACACATATCCAGCCATCCACAGATGGGCACTTGTCCCAAGATTAGGCAATCAAACTCATTTTGGTAAATTGAATTTATAGAAGTCAAGTGAAACTGACATTAACAAAATGTTATTTTCACTTACAGAAATTTTGGTTTTGATACAGTGAGTTAGGGATTAGTAGCAGAGAAAGATGCGGCAGCATCACTAGAACTTCTAACAAGTTTTATCTCTCTATTTGGTACTTTTTAATAAGAAGGTTTAATGTTAAGACCTTGTAGTAAAACCTAATGAAGCAATTCATGGGTTAAAAGTTCCTTTTACATCTATTATCTCACAGAATCTTTAAAAATCTTCATGAAGTAATTTTAACATCTCTCAAAGATATCATCTCTCTTTTTTTATTCAAGAGGGCTTAGTCTGAGCTGTGGAAATAGCCCCCCTAATGACCTGCCTTCAGGATTCCAGCCCTCCCACTCTAAATTCCATCTCCTTAGTAACTACCAAAGTCCCAAAACACAACTTTAATCAAATTACTTAATGACTGCTCACTGACTATAGGTAAAAATCCAAATGATTTAGGATAAGCATCATCTCCTAAACTCCTGCTATAAAATGCAAGTTTCTTACATTCTGAACTATTGGAAATTTCACAAGCATGTCATGCTTATAATGATTAATTTTTTTCTATACTTCCCTGGGTTGTATTTTCTCTGCCTAGAACATGTATAATAATATTTGTCACAGTGCAGTGAAATCTTTTGTTTACATTTTTAATTACCATACTGGATTAGATAGCATGTTCTACTTACCTCTTAACACCTGGACATAACACAATGCCTAGCAATTTGTTAGTGTTTAACACATGTTTATTGATTATGTTTCTTTCTCCACCATGATAAGAGTCAAGGAGATTAAGTGACTTGTTCAGCCTTCGTAAAAGAAGAGACCAATATTTAAACACAAGTCTTATGGTTCTAGTTTAAACTTGTTTGAATTTACCTCACTTCCCAAACACTGGCAGACCAGAAGTCTGCAGAAAATTAATGCCGAGGGAACAAGTAGCAGCTTTCTAGTAGTTTCACAGACTCAAACCATTTGTCACTGGGGATCAGGTAGAGGGGAGGATTGAAGAAGGAAAATAACCAAAGTTATGGCTCTTTGTACCACCATTTTCTGTCTAGCACTTGTATCAGTAAATTTTATATTAATTATGAACCAATGAAGATAAACTGAATTTTTTTTTCTAATTAGCTTTTAGTGTCATAGATGAATACAATACTAATCCCCAAAAGTGACATTAACCTTATCTCTGCCCCAGCAAACACCCTTCTTTCTTTCTTTATTGCATATTTTTATTCTTATAAATAGGATCTTTTGGGTCTTAACAATTTAATTCATATGCCTTATGTGATATCTGAATGCTGACATTTTTTGGCGAAATTTCTTGTTTTCATTAATTGCCAGTAAAATGGCCCAGATTGAACTTATATCAAAAAAAATTCCAATTATCTCCAGATTTTTTGTATGGGAGGATCTTGGTCTTTTCACCTTAGTCAGATTTATTTTTGTACTTGGCAACTTTTTATGAACTTTTGAGTCTACACAGTTTCTCTTAGATGCTATTTATTTCATTATCATTCTGTATTCAAAAGAAAGAAAAGACAACCTTGCAAAATTAACTAAAAATATCTTGGTTTTAATTTTATAATAACTCCTGAACTGTGAAAATGTAAATATACTCAATTTATTATTTGACAACAAAGTGACTGATAAAGGCATTTATATCATTAATTATAAGTTTAAAATTTTGAGAAATTTTCCCATTGTGTAGATACTTGATGGCATGATTAGTAACAAAATTCAATGCATGTTATGACACAGAAGAACACAACTCACTAGAGAAATGTACAGGAAATGGAGCTGCCTTGGGGATTATATTAACTGTATTTCCTTATTTTCTGTATTTTTGATGCTCCAGCATTTGGAACTTTGATCCTGGAGACAGTGCCCCTCCCATTGCTAGTTAGTTCCTAGAGATAGCAAACAAATCCCCTGCCAATGCACTTTTTTTTTTTTTTTTTTTGCGGTACACGGGCCTCTCACTCTTGTGGCCTCTCCCGTTGCGGAGCCCAGGCTCCGGACGCGCAGGCTCAGCGGCCATGGCTCACAGGCCCAGCCGCTCCGCGGCATGTGGGATCTTCCCGGACTGGGGCGCGAACCCGTGTTCCCTGCATCGGCAGGCGGACTCTCAACCACTCCGCCACCAGGGAAGACCCATGGGTACCTTTTTAACACATGGATGCTTATTATAATAATCTGAGGCATTTCAGCAGTATGTAAAAGAGAAGTAAGGGAGGTCACAAAAGGAATAAATGCACAGGATAAAGGATAGAGTATAGATGATCTCTAAAATTCTTTCCAGCTCTGAGATATTATTATTCTATGATGATAATACCCATAATTGGCTCTTAATTAATGTATCAGTTTTCACTTTCATAGAGCTATGTATATATAAAATACACAATAAACATACATATACTGAAATACTCTTAATACAAGTACCAGCAATAGATTTAAAAATGAATTTACTGTGTAAGGTTGTAACACCTAAAGTATGTGATTAAGTGTGATCTCAGGGAAGAGGGACATGGAATGGTTATGACTGATCTCTCAAGAAATTTGTGTATAAACGAAACATAAAGGAAATGATGGAGGCTCACTGAGGTAGCCTAGAAATCCAAGATGATAAACTTAAGTATTTTCTTAGGGGAGGTAACATGGCTTTCTGCAATGGAGCCTATTTAAGAGGTAAGCACCTAGAATAATTGTTGCAAGTGCTAATTCGTGAGCTGAGAACTAGAGTCCTCTCTGCACTTTGATTTTATTAACTCTTTCAGGAAGGGTTTGATCTTAGGTGAGGATGTAAAAATTGTACCATTTAATGGATTATAGTTAGAGACCTTAGTATCAAACTCATGTTATCTTAATACAGATGGTTACATATAGAAATGTTTATAGGTATGTGCATATGAACAGGTTAGTATACATTTATGCATTTCTTCACTCTGTCAGTTGAGAGGGCCTAAAAGAAACAATATGCCAGTAGCAAAGAGCATACCTGGTCCCTGGATCTTGGTTTCTAATGCCACTCTCCAATAAAACATACCAAGGCCACTGGAAAAATGGCTGATTCTAAGACTCAGGTAGGAAATATGCAAGATGAGCCTAGAGCATCACTTAGTTCCAGAAATTAAGGAAGTAAATGAAAAAAATAACAATGCTAAGATATGTTAAAGGGACAAAGGAAGTAGATGAAAGAACTCATGATAGCCAAAGCTGGAACAGTTTGAGCAAGAGAATAAGGTAGTATTAGAGTGTAACCCGAAGTATAAAATAAGTATTAATGAATCATACTGAAGCAAAAGATTATCGAATAAATAAATAAATTGTGAAGAAGAAACAAATTCCAAGATACACCTCCCTCAAGGAGATACTGCATATTCCCCCATTCGCTTCATATTGGCTGTGCATAATAACTGCCTTCCAAAGAGTACAGAAAAAAAAAGAATAATTTTACAGTGGAGAAATCTGACAAACACTATCTCAGCCAGGTGATCAAGGTTAACATCAACAGTGAAAAGTCATGTTGATCGTATATGCCTGTGATATTGTGATTTTTGATGAGGAATATATATTTGGTCTTTGTCTCCAATTTTGCCACAAAACTCTTAAAACCCTTGGAGTTTCCAAAGTGTTGGAAGCCATAAAGGTATTTTTTTTGTTATGAGATAAACTTTGGGCCACCTAAGGATGGGGTGGGGGGGAGCTGGTGGCCAGTGGACCCAACCCAGTGATTAGAGGGCTGCAACTTTGAGTCCCACCCCCAGACCTCTGGGGAGGGATGAGGGGCTGGAGATTGAGTTCAATCACCAATGGTCAGTGATTTAATCCACCCCTCTTACTTAATGAAGCTTCCATAAAACCCCAGAAGGGTGGGGTTCATAGAGTTTCCAGGTTAGTGAACAAGAGCACTTCCACACATCACATCATGCTGGCTACAAACTCTACAAGAACTCTACAAGCTCATTGTTTTCAGGATCTTGCTCTATGTTTCTCTTCAGCTGGCTATTGATTCATATCCCTTGATACTCTTTGTAATAAACTGGTAATCTAGTGAGAAAACTGGTTTCCTGTGTTCTTTGAGCTGCTCTAGCAAATTAATGGAGCTCAAGGAAGGGGTTCTGGGAACCTCTGATTTATACCCAGTCCCTCAGAAGCACAGCTAACAACCTGGACTTGTGATTGGCATCTGAAGTGGGGGCAGTCTTATGGGACTGAGCCCTTAACCTATGGAATCTGATGCTATCTCCAGGTAGATAGTGTCAGAATTGAATTGAATTGTAAGATAGCCAGCTAGGGTCAGAGAATTGCCTGGTGGTGTGGAGAAAAAAAGCCACACTAGTGTGGAACTAGGGTGCAGAACCATAGTACCCTTGAAATGATTGATGAAAATGTGATCTTCCTCTCCCAGACACATAACCCCAGTCTAATCACGAGAAAAACATCATGCCAATACTAACTGAGGAACATTCTACAAAATACCCGACCTGTACTCCTCAAAACTGTCAAGGTCATAAAAAACAAAGAAAGTCTGAGAAGATGTCCCAGCCCAGAGGAGCCTAGGAGACTTGACTACTAAATATAACGTGGTATCTTTCATAGAAACCTGGAACAATAAGAAGCTGTTAGGTAAAAACCAAGGAAATCTGCATTTCTACCAGCGAAGCACAAGGGTTCCAACTTCTCCACGTCCTTTCCTTGCTTTCTGGTGTTGTTTTGTTGCTGTTGTTTTGTTTTTTTTATAATACATGTTTGGACAACTTGAAGTAATATCTCACTGTGGTTTTGATTTGCATTTCCCTGATGATTAGTGAATCTATTAGCCATTTGTATATCTTATTTGGAGAAATATCTATCCAAGTCCTTAGCCTAATTTTTAACCTGGTTATTAGGTTTCTTGTTATTGAATTGTATAAGTTACTTACATATTTTGGAAATTGACCTCATATCAGATATATGGTTTGCAAATATTTTCTTCCATTCTGTAGGTTGTCTTTTCACCCTGTTGACAGTTTCCTCTGCTTTGCAGAAGATTTTTAGTTTGATACAGTCTTGGAGGGGAAGAGTGTTTGTTTGTTTTGGCGATATTGGGGAGATTATTTTTGTGAATCTGTTAACTCCACTTATCCTGGCACTTATTCTCCACTTATCTCAGAGCTTCCCCTCAGTATGTCTCAGTAGGAAATGCTGCAGAGGTGCTAAGATGCCAAGACCCAAATCCCCTCACTTTTGTGGTCCCAAACATGGCCATAAAATCCCCAGGCAATTTATCCTTGTTTCAGGCATCTTTTTCTTCAACTCCATTGTAACATACAAATACCATCATTTTCTATGTATGCCTTTTGTGGAAAGGATAAAGAAGGAGGCCTTTTTGTGACAGTCTTTGGGAGAAGAAAGCTGGTCTTTAGCCTTGGTTTGCTTCTGTTAATAGTTTCACCCTAAGGAACAATTGTCTATATCTACTCTTGAGACAATTAAATTAATATTTTATCAGATAATAGATGACTCAGGTATTGATGGGGATGTACAATGTTAAAACTGAAAAGTATATTGTGATTTTCAGTTATTTGCTAAACGTATCCCAAACTCAAGACAACTCTCTAGCTGTCGAGTTTTGATTTCAGGGACATTATAAAATGTATTCTTTTAAGTTCAGGTTAACCAAAAAGGTTACCCAGTGGTTCTCGGATTCCTAAATAAACATACAATAAGCTAGACAGAAATTCTCAGCCTGTCCTTACAATACTGGCTGTTAACAACCACAATTAAGGCAGACTACATATCAATTATTATTTGTCTGGAACATCAACTTCCTTAAGCATAAAAGGAAGTGAGGCAGCCCGCTTTACTGTCTTCCCTCTTTAGCTAATTAGTACTGTTTTTAATGGCTTCATCTGCCCAGGATCAATTGTCTAATAGGAACAGTGCTCTGTCAGTTAACAAGGTGAGGAACTGTAGAACGTGATTATGTCTGGCTCCAAAATTGTGCTTTAAACAACACTAAAACAATCATGTGACAGAATAAATAGACTAATAGACCCAGGCAGTATTTTTGTCTAATTCTTGTACAAACTTAGTGTTCTAGTAACATTTATGGAAAAATAAAAAGGAAAGCATACGAGAAAGAGAAAAAAATGAAGGGAAATTTAAAGACAAACATAAGACCATATACACACAAACGTGCACCCCCCCCATACACATATACATAGAGAGTCTCTAAAAACTTCAGTTAAGAAAGGAACCAAAAGTATTATAAACTCGTACTTAACGAGTATTACCATAAGGAATGTTGATGTGATGATGAGCCTTATTTTCCAAAAATGCTTTTTGCAAAAATAAACTGTACCGTGGTTGTGCTGATTGTAACATAAACTATGTTCATTTTCCGGTCAAAAAACACATTTCCAGTCAACCCAGTGAAGAAATGGGTACTGATGATATTCACCTGTATGCAAGTGGCTTTTAGAATCTCTTACCAGACTTATATAGCAATTTTGATTCTAGTAAATGTGCTAAACAATGGACTGTCTAATAAAGACATATCTGAAAATATTAATTTATACTATTCTTCCTAAGCTGATCTAGGACTGGGCTCATGGAATGAACCAAGACAAACTGAGATGACTGGCAGAGAGTAGTCATTATCCTGAGAGGTAGTATATGCAGTGGTTAAGGGCATGGGCTCAGGACCCACATTAACTGAGCTTAACACCACTATTTACTAGTTTGTGTAACTGGGGCAAGTTACTTTACTTCTATCTCAGTTTTCTTATCTGTAAAAAGGGGATGATATAAATAAGATTTTTATAAAGATTTAAGGAGTGACTCAGGAACTCAGAGAACAATCTGACACAAAGGAAGCATTACAGAAAGTTTAGCTATTATTAGGAGTATCAAAAAATACTTTATCTTGATCAATTAGTTGAACACAGGCACTGACAAAGGTATTTTCTGAGCCAATAACTCTCATCATGCCTCCTTTCTTCAGTTTATCAACAATGCAAGAAGAGTCTGATTTGCTCTAAAAATGTTACACCTTGAAATATGCCAATTCTCTAAAGCTGTGTTTTTCAAAGTGCTATCTACAGACCAGAAGTAGCAGCATTACCCAGGAACTTCTTAGATATTCACATTATCAAGCCCCATCTAGATCCTACTCAGTCAGAAACTTTGAGGGTGGAGTCAGCAATCTGTTGTAAAAAGCCTCCCGGATGATTCTGATGTATACTAACGTCCAGATCCGCTGGGCTAATACTCCAAAACTCCAGGCGTGTTTCTCCTCACTACGAAATAAATGAATTCTTAACTACTAAAAATACAGGTTTCTTATCAATGGAATAATATAGAATTGTTCAAAATAACTCAAATCTATCCTTGAATCCATGTTAATGTCAAGGGGTTTTAAAATCTTAAAAAAAAAGTCCAAAGCTATTAACCAAAATGCCTAGCTTTAGTTTGAAAATATTAACATCATCATGCAGAAGAAAAATTTTAGAGAAAAGGGAAGAAATAATTGAGTTATGAAGAAATAAGACATTAAAGGTGTGAATCAAACACTTTTTCTGCTTGGAGAGCTTACATGAGATATGGTATGTTACATAAATTGGTTTAAATAATTCTTATAACCCAGCTTTTCATTTTATTAATTAATTGTAAATAACTAATTGATTACTTATTAAACTCAGAGCCCAAGTTTTCTCCATTTTTATGAAACATTTAACATGTTTCTTTGGATGGTGCAATATAGTATACAAATGCCTATGACAATGTGGCATCTGTTGAACATATCTGGCCTACAGAATTGCTTTATTTAAACTGACCAGTGTTTTGAAAATCAGGAAATTTTTCATAAACATTAGAAATTCCAGCTTCTCTTGAAAAACTGTAAGATCTGCATTACCACAGATCTTTGCATTACCACAAGTGTTCTGTTCTCTAAGACTACGTAGCATCTGCTTTCTTGGGTGCTGAGTTTGACTGCCTCTAGCTCAGCTGACTTCAGTCATCAGACATCTGACCTTGTACCCTATCCTCAAACAAGCCTGGGACAGAAACCCTAAGCAAATGGCAGATCTCTTCCCAGGCTACCTATCTTCCCCGTGTCTCCACTGGTAAAATATTAAAATCTATCAAATAGAATTATTCCAATGGCTTGGGGGGGTGGGGAAATAACGTGTAGACAAAATTTTAAATCTATCACTCTTAGCCTCATTACATGTATAGTCAAACAATGAAGCTATTATATCTCTGTAGATTTCCCTGAGCCTAACACAGAAGAGGGAATAGGTGTACAACTGAAAGTCTCTTCTGGAATCAATATCAACTGTAGGATTTATGCTTTGACATTGAAAACCTAGATTTGAAAACCTAGATTTCCACTTCAAAGTTAGAATTTTAAAAATGAGAACATTGGAAGAGATAAGTTAAATCCAAATGTATTAGGTATAAGGTAGTATAGATTTTATGAAAGTTTTTTTTTTTTTCTAAAAAGAGAATTATTTGCTAGAAAAGACAGTTTAGATATCTCTGGAAACTTTGGTTTTAATGTTAGTCCAGCTGTGAGTGGCTTTGTGGATATGAACTAGTCATTTAACCTCTCAGGCCCTCAGAGTACTCTTCTATAAAATGAGGAGGCTGGACTGAGGTACCTTCCAGCTCTCAAAGTCTATTCTGTGATTCTAGGATGCTGGGGGCAGTCAATTCATTTCAGTTTTTTTGTATAAATGACATCCAGTGTCATGAAATAATGTATCAAGAGCAGCAGCAGGGTCCTTCTATCCTGAATTTGGTTTGAAGCCAGCAGATAAGGTTGCTTGAATTCATTTTCTTTCTTTGGTGAGGGGATAAGTTTGACGACCTAATGGGCCTTTTCCATCTCTTGTATCTTTGATGAGGCTACTAGGCCTCTACGTTGGGAACTGCAAAGAGTTACTGTGGTGAATTCCCCTTTGTAGTGATTTTTCTCTTTTTCATCATGTTTGACATTTTTGCAATTGTGCTTTGATTCAGATTATATCCGCTACGTAGCTCAGTGTGCTAGTGAGCTGAGACTTTGCTAAGATATAGATGCCCAAGTATAGAAATTGAAAATGACAAGCTCAAGTTCTGCCGCATGCTGTTTATATACATCATTTGAAGTAGCTGGGTGCAGTTCAGTGAAGTTCCATAGTGGTCATATGGGCTTCAACAAAAAATAGTTACTTATTTTCTTTTATACTTATTTACTGGTAAATTACTACAATATCCCTTTCTTTTCTTTTCTCTTTTTTCTTTGAACAATTTCTAAGGTGCATATTCCCTGGCAGTCCATTTCAGGAAATAAAAATGGATATTCCATGAAAATGGACTTTAGTTATAAGGATATTTTGCTTCAAGCAAAGGGAAAATAAAAACATTTTAAATTCAGTTCTTCCAGCAAATAAAAGTTTGGGAAAAAGCAATCAAATTTGCTTTATACACTTCATCATTAAAAAATCATCTTTTACAGCTTTCTAAACAGTGGAGAATAGAAAAATACAACAAAGGTGGGAAATTATCCAGAAAATAAAGTAAAAACATTAAACAGAATTTTCATAGACAAAAAAAAGCCCAGTTTTGATACTGTTAATTCTGAAAATTATATGTATATATATAAGTATATACACACACACACACACACACACACACATATATATATATATACACATACACACATACATACTTATACATTTGGACCAAACCCATACAAAGTTTGAATTTTACATGTTGCTTTCCAATGCTGTAAGTAATTTAGAAAATTCCTTTAATTCCTTTAATATTTCAGAGTCATTTCCAAAAACCGACTACAATGAATAAGAGAGGACATAAAAGGAAAAGCTTCAAGGAAGAGAAAGGAGAGTGAAGTTTGTAATTATTCTCCAAGATGAATCACAATTATGAAGTAATCTAAGAATCAAACATACCAAAGATGAAACAGTGGAAATTTTTCTTTTACCAACATTCTTCCTTAACAATAAAAATGATAAAAACACTAAATTTCCATTAACTGAGTTTGTGTTGTTCAGAAAGCATGATAAATTTGTTAATAATAAATGAATCGAATGCAAGTCTCAAATACAATTACAGTTGCAAATAATTGTCAAATTCCTCCTCTATAAAAGTTATTTAAAATTTAAATAGGAAAACAATAAAATGTTTAAATTCTCTCTAAGTCACTTCAATGCTAACATGCTTAAATAAGATAAAAGCAATTTTAGTATTAAGTTTTTAGTTAGAAATAATATTAGGTAATAACAAGATTGTGAGCATGTGCGCGCGCGCACACACACACACACACACACACACACACACACACTAGCATACCCTGCCTGTTAACAAGCCATTGAAATTATGGTCCATTACTGTATGTTTTGAATTAAATTTTGACTTTTATTCTCCTTGCTTTAAAACAGAACTCCTTCTATTTATAAAGAAATATTTCTACTATAGGATAAACATGCATGTTAGAATTCAGATTCACTAGAAAGTGAAAGTAGTCTAGATGATGCTAATATTTAAATTAGGCAAGGAAGATATGCTTGACAAAGGAAGTTTCCACTGAGCCCCTCTTCCTCCACCCAGGTTTTTAAATTCAAGTAATGGTCAATTAATGGAATTTTCTATTGCGGTGAATACTAGTTCTTATTGTTAGTTTTTTATTCACTGGTCTGCTTGACACTGATTAACTTTTGCCAAGGGATTCCTTTTCTTTACACAAAGATGTGCATCAGAACAGATCTTCACATTGATAGAAACAGTGCATGAGCATTTAGTCAGTTATCTTTATTTCACACCAAAAAAATCATATTGCTCCAGCAGTGAGAAATAAGTTTCTTCAAGAGCAACAATGAACCAAATTATACTAAATCATTCTTTTGTAATTTTTAAACCCAAGTTCTTTTTAAATTTTATAGCATTAAATAATCTTAAAGCATGTTAAATGAATGTAGTCAACACACACTTCTAAATATCAGCTGTACAGGAAATGAAAATCCAAACAATTCAGCTAATAAACTCTTCCTACCCATCACTAAAAAAAAAAAAAAAAAAGGAATGATGAAGTAGAAGAAACACAACCATTCCAATTGGGTTATGTATCATCAAAGAAACATTTAGGAATACAATAAACATCTCAAATCAAAAGTTCAATAATAATACAAATAGATAAAGTGAAAAGGAATAATAAAGTGAGAGGTAATTGAACTTGGGAGGAAAAAAGAAGAAAAGATAACAGAAATAAATATTAAACTAACAGATACCCCAAAACCAATAAGTTTTAAGGGAAACTTACTAAAAAGGATAGAATAGCAATTATAAAACAATAAGAATAAAAATAAAATAAAAAATAAATTAAAATGGTCAAACAGAAAATAGTCTAAAGGTTAACCAAAGAAGATCTAACATCTGCACAATTGGAGATTTTGGGAAAAAACAAACAAACAAACAAACAAAAAAACAACGGAAGAGTAGTAATATTTTTAAACTATGATACAAGAAAAATCCCTGTAAATAAAATGAGAAATGTTGAAATGACAGTTTCTATGCTGCATAAAAATTAGCAAAAATTTAGCAGCTTAAAACAACACACAGTTTTTGTCTCACAGTTTCTGTGGGTCAAGATTCCAGGCATGGATTAGTGAGTCCTTGGCTCAGAGTCTCACAAGCTTACAACAAAAGCTATAGCTGTGTTCTCTTCTGGGAACTGGACTAGGGGGCAATGTTTGTTGGCAGAATTCATTTCCTTGCAGCTGTATGACTTCTTTATTGCTAGAGACCACCCACATTACATGCTGCATGATATTCCCATAAGCATTTCACAACGTGGTAGTTTGCTTCTTCAAATCCAGCAGGAGAATAAGAAGTCTACTAGCAAAATGGTCTTATATACAATAACAAAGTCATGGGAGTGATAAAACATCAAGTTTCCAATATTCAATTGCTTAGAAGTCAGTCATGGACACCATTCACACTAGAAGTTGTATGAATACCAAATGGCAGGGACCATTGAAGAGGTGTCACATTAGGGTCTGTCTACCATAAAGGCCAAACTGATGTGAAAGATTCAACCAGTAACAATCTGAAACAAGCTGAAAATTCTTTTTAAATTTGTCTTCATAATTCATAGTTCCTCCATAATAGAAACACTATTCAAATAACTATAGAGTGTAAATAAATCAAGAATTTTGAAAATAAAGTTAATAAAAAAATTAAATAACACAAAATAAAACTGAAAAAAATGAAAATATATTGGATTAAAAGCCAAATTTAATGTCACATTATTAGAACATGTTGGTAATAATTTTTATTCTTTTCCTTGTTATAACCAGAATTCCCATTTTCTTTGCACCGTATTTTCTACTTCCAATTATTTTTATTAATTAAATAATAGCTAATCAGCAAATATATATTAAATATTAGCTACTAATCATTATGTAACAGGCACTGTGCTAGGCATGTTGAAGTCTTAAAAATGCAATATTTCTTTAAAGCTGGAACTGTCCATTTTTAACTGGAAGTACATTCTGTATTCACATTTAAGTAATAATAGAAATTCTAGGAAAGCAATCTAACACTCTACCCTTTGTGTTCCTTACACTCATATCCTTTGCTTAGATTGGTAGCTTTGATACCTGTTTTCAATCTGTCCTACACTCCACCTCCTTATCATTGGACTCTTTTTACACTCTAGAATCTTGACTTCTAATTCATATTTATCTTTGCTCTCTGCTCTGGATTTGCCATATATCTAGAGCCACAGGGGAGAAAGTTTCCATCCCAAGGGATATGGGACCTCACTAGATGGGCAAGCCTTCCCTGTGCCTAATGTGGGAGAAGGAACATTAAGCCAGTCTAGCTTATTAACATCTCCGATGTATTCCTTTCTGCTTCAATCAAAATCACCTTCATTATCATCTTCCCCATCATCATGATCAACACCACTGAATATTTGTCATGCAACTCCAAATATTCACATCAAATTGAATGCTAAGCACTTGAAGTACATTAAATTAAATTAGATAATTATCTATTGAGACTTTATTGTTATCATTTTAGAACAGTTGAAAAACCTCAGTTACACAGAGGTTAAATGACTTGTCCAATATGTAGTTAATGTCAGAGCTGGGATTCAAATACTAGGCCACTCTGATTCCAAGACAGACAGTCAACCACTGCACTGGACTGCCTTCCATTATCAATGTTTATTAAGCATTTAGGATGTTTCAAGCTTAAAACACCATTCTTTCCATGATATAGTTACAACTATCTACTGCAATTTAGATATACTTAAGGGTTGCCATATACATTACTGATTTAATAATATTACCCTTATTTTAGAACAAAGCTGATTTCTCAAAACTTTATAGTTATCATTCCATTCACAAAAGCTAAAGAGTTATAAGATTGTACATAACAGAGGAAAATAAATATCATTGTAATTTTATTGAAAAAAGTTTAAATCTATATATAAAACTTTGAAATCCATGGTGATGGAAACTGAAACTATTATTAAAAGTAGATGCTTTCCTGAAACGAAAAGAGGCTGTGAAAATAGGAAAAATAATTTTTAAATGGATACAATTTGTTGCCGTAAAACAAACTAAATCTCTTTGGCGTCTGAAATAATGAAGAAAAGAAGTGAAGAATTGCTGTAAAGATCATTAAAGATTTAACTCAGTGAGTAATCAGGTTATAATAGCCAAGTGTCATACACATTCAAAATGAGTGACTCACACCTTATGACAGTAGATCCCTGACCTGCTGCAATCCCTGGACAAAATAACAGGTATCCCAGAACTAGCCCTGAAACAACTCAACACCTTACTTTTGAAGGAAATTTGCTAGTCCTTCAAAAAGCAAAATAAAGAGGAAAGGCATATATTTAGAGTAAATCATATATGGCCACTCAACCTAAGAATTACCAACATGATAGTTAACATGAAGACTTTAGAAAATGCTAAAGCTACATATATTCAGCATGCACACACACATACATACATTCACACATGCATGCATGCACACATCCACAGAACACACTGGGTCCAAATCTTTATGTTTCCTTGGTAGAGGAAGATTTAATCCATAAATTAATTTAGTATATCATGTATTATATAAATTATATAATATCATTGTTAAGTCACTAACTATTAATATAAAGCTATGAACAGAATTGTGTTCTTAGTACTAAGAGGCTGGTCTAAAAAGCAAGGACAGAGAAAGAGAAAAGGAGTTTGGATCAGAGCAGACATACACAAGCAAGCACACAAGTTATTGTGTACTCATCAGATGTTCCTAAGGCCTTGAAAAGTTATGGTTATAAAGGAATACGCATTCTGGAGGATAATGAGTGTCAAGGAATGAGGTGGGATGGCTTTTATGTGGTTTCCAATAATCAAATAGTATGTTAAATATCCTATGTGATAGAAGATATTGATTATGTTCTGTTAGGAAATATAAACCAAAACAAAAATGGTAACTGAAATATTTAACAATTGAGATTATGACAAAATTCTGAATGTAAGTAGATGCACTAACAGTCTGTTTTGTGGCCTCTTTCAAAAATTTTTTTTTTTTTTTGGCCATGCCACACAGCTTGTGGTTATCTTAGTTCCTTAACCAGGGATCAAACACATGCCCCCCATAGTGGAAGCAAGGAGTCCTAACCACTGGACTGCCAGGGAATTCCCTGGCACCTCTTTCTCAAGCCCTCCTTCAGAGGTAGATGGCTGGGTTGTCTACTTATCTGACTGTCTTACTTGAGAATCATTACATTTAAGCTTATTATTTTTTACTTTAAATCTTAATTACATAAGAAATAATAATCATTCAATAAACATTTACTTATGAATAAGATTATAGCTTAACACATGATTACTAAGCAATAATAAGCTTTTTCTATGGAACATCAGCTCTTATCCATTAACATTTTATTGCAATAGACTACATCTTAACATTTACGTGCTTGCCCACATGCACAAGTGCAGGACAGAATGTGCCTTTCCTGTCCATTCTGGCTTAGAGTAGTGGGACCTAAAACTGAGCTATGCACACCCATTTCTTCTCCAAGACTCACCAATAAGCTAGGTCACTCTTCTTTCCTTAGGGAGGAGTGGAGATTGGTAGAAATTTAAGCCACATGTGTTACTCTAGCTGAAGTCCCTCCACCATGAGAATATAAGGAGAGGGGAATAAAGGCTTTCCTTTAATCTTCACTACTAGGTGTTGAGGCAAAGCCAGAACACAAAGTGGAATCCAGGGCAGTGTTCTTTCTTCAGTCCACTTGACTTCATTATGCACTAAATGGAATGGATTGAAGAAAGCACAAGGTATATGATGTGGACTGAAAAGAGAGGTTAATGGAAGATATATAAACTCATTCCAATTTCAACTTAGTAAATTCTTGAAACTTAAAAAAAAAAATCACTACTGAAGCAATTGTAAATTTTGACTGGGGTTAGTCCAACACCTGTCCACAACAAGAAGAACTTCAGTTCCTTTATTTTTTTTTAATATTTGAATTATATTTTATTTATTTTTTTAATACAGCAGGTTCTTATTAGTTTTCAGTTTTACACACATCAGTGTATACATGTCAATCCCAATCACCCGATTCATCACACCACCACCACCACCACCAACCACCCCATCACCGCTTTACCCCCTTGGTGTCCATACATTAGTGCTCTACATCTGTGTCTCAATTTCTGCCCTGCAAACCGCTTCATCTGTACCATTTTTCTAGGTTCCACATACATGTGTTAATATACAATATTTGTTTTTCTCTTTCTGACTTACTCCACTCTGTGTGACAGTCTCTAGATCCATCCTCCTCTCTACAAATGACCTAATTTCGTTTCTTCTTATGGCTGAGTAATATTCCATTGTATATATGTACCACATCTTCTTTATCCATTCATCTGTCGATAGACACTTAGGTTGCTTTCGTGACCTGGCTATTGTATATAGTGCTGCAATGAACATTGGGGTGCATGTGTCTGTTTGAATTATGGTTTTCTCTGGGTATATGCCCAGAAGTGGGATTGCTGGATCATATGCTAATTCTATTTTTAGTTTTTTAAGGAACCTCCATACTGTTCTCCATAGTGGCTGTATCAATTTACATTCCCATCAACAGTGCAAGAGGGTTCCCTTTTCTCCACACCCACTCTAGCATTTGTTGTTTGTAGATTTTCTGATGATGTCCATTCTAACTGGGGTGAGGTGATACCTCATTGTAGTTTTGATTTGCATTTCTCTAATAATTAGTGATGTTGAGCAGCTTTTCATGGGTTTCTTGGCCATCTGTATGTCTTCCTTGGAGAAATTTCTATTTAGGTCTTCTACCCATTTTTGCATTGGGTTGTTTGTTTTTTTTTAATATTGAGTTGCATGAGCTGTTTATATATTTTGTAGATAAATCCTTTGTCCATTGATTATTTTGCAAATATTTTCTCCCATTCTGAGGGTTGTCTTTTGGTCTTGTTTATGGTTTCCTTTGCTGTGTAAAAGCTTTGAAGTTTCATTAGGTCCCACTTGTTTATTTTTGTTTTTATTTCCATTACCCTAGAAGGTGGATCACAAAAAATCTTGCTGTGATTTATGTCAAAGAGTGTTCTTCCTATGTTTTCCTCTAAGAGTTTTATAGTGTCCAGTCTTAGATTTAGGTCTTGAATCCATTGTGAGTTTATTTTTCTGTATGGTGTTAGGGAGTGTTCTAATTTCATTTTTTAAATGTAGCTGTCCAGTTTTCCCAGCATAATTAATGAAGAGACTGTCTTTTCTCCATTGTATATCCTTGTCTCCTTTCTCATAGATTAGTTAACTATAGGTGCATGGGTTTATCTCTGGAATTTCTATCTTGTTCCATTGATCTACGTTTCTGTTTTTGTGCCAGTACCATATTGTCTTGATTACTGTAGCTTTGTAGTATAGTCTGAAGTCAGGGAGTCTGATTCCTCTAGCTCCGTTTTTTTTCCCTCAAGACTGCTGTTGCTACTCAGGGTCTTTTTTGTCTCCATACAAATTTTAAGATTTTTTGTTCTAGTTCCATAAAAATGCCATTGGTAATTTGATAAGGATTGCATTGAATCTGTAGATTGCTTTGGGTAGTATAGTCATTTTCACAATATTGATTCTTCCAATCCAAGAACATGGTATATCTTTCCATCTGTTGGTATCATCTTTAATTTCTTTCATCAGTGTCTTATAGTTTTCTGCATACAGGTCTTTTGTCTCCCTAGGTATTTTATTCTTTTGTTGCAATGGTAAATGGGAGTGTTTCCTTAATTTCTCTTTCAGATTTTTCATCATTAACGTATAGGAATGCAACAGATTTCTGTGCATTATGTTTGTATCCTGCAACTTTACCAAATTCATTGATTAGCTCTAGTAGTTTTCTGGTGGCATCTTCAGTATTCTCTATGTAGAGTATCATGTCATCTGCAAACAGTGACAGTTTTACTTCTTCTTTTCCAATTTGTATTCCTTTTATTTCTTTTTCTTCTCTGATTGTCGTGGCTATGACTTCCAAAACTATGTTGAATAGTGCTGAGAGTGGACATCCTTTTCTTGTTCCTGATCTTAGAAGAAATGCTTTCAGTTTTCACCATTGAGAATGATGTTTGCTGTGGGTTTGCCATATATGGCCTTTATTATGTTGAGGTAGGTTCCCTCTATGCTCACTTTCTGGAGAGTTTTTATCATAAATGGGTGTTGAATTTTGTCAAAAGCTTTTTCTGCATCTATTGAGATGATCATATGGTTTTTATTCTTCAATTTGTTAATATGGTGTATCACATTGATTAATTTGCGTATATTGAAGAATCCTTGAATCCCTGGGGTAAACCCCACTTGATCATGGTGTATGATCCTTTTAATGTGTTGTTGGATTCTGTTTGCTAGTATTTTGTTGAGGATTTTTGCATCTATATTCATCAGTGATATTGGTCTGTAGTTTTCTTTTTTGTAGTACCTTTGTCTGGTTTTGGTGTCAGGGTGATGGTGGTCTCATAGAATGAGTTTGGGAGTGGTCCTTCCTCTACAATTTTTGGGAAGAGTTTGAGAAGGATGGGTGTTAGCTCTTCTCTAAATGTTTGATAGAATTCACCTGTGAAGCCATCTGGTCCTGGACTTTTGTTTGCTGGAAGATTTTTAATCACAGTTTCAATTTCATTACTTGTGATTGGTCTGTTCATATTTTCTATTTCTTCCTGGTTCAGTCTTGGAAGGTTATAACTTTCCAAGAATTTGTCCATTTCATCCAGATTGTCCATTTTATTGGCATAGACTTGCTTGTAGTAATCTCTTATGATGCTTTGTATTTCTGCAGTGTACATTGTAACTTCTCCTTTTTCATTTCTAATTGTATTGATTTGAGTCCTCTCCCTCTTTTTCTTGATGAGTCTGGCTAAAGGTTTAACAGTTTTGTTTATCTTCTCAAAGAAACAGCTTTTAGTTTCATTGATCTTTGCTATTGTTTTCTTTGTTTCTATTTCATTTATTTCTGCTCTGATCTTTATGATTTCTTTCTATCTGTTAACTTTGGGTTTTGTTTGCTCTTCTTCCTCTAGTTCCTTTAGGTGTAAGGTTAGATTGTTTATTTGAGATTTTTCTTGTTTCCTGAGGTAGGCTTGTATAGCTATAAACTTCCCTCTTAGAACTGCTTTTGCTGTATCCCATAGGTTTTGAATCATCGTGTTTTCATTGTCATTTCTCTATAGGTATTTTTTGATTTCCTCTGATTTTTTCAGTGATCTCTTGGTTGTTTTGTAACGTATTGTTTAGCCTCCATGTGTTTGTCTTTATTACATATTTTTTCCCTGTAATTCATTTCTAATCTCATAGCATTGTGGTCAGAAAAGATGCTGAATATGATTTCAATTTCCTTAAATTTACTGAGGCTTGATTTGTGACCCAAGATGTGATCTATCCTGGAGAATGTTCTGAGGGCACTTGAGAAAAAAGTGTAATCTGCTGTTTTGGATGGAATGTCCTATAAATATCAATTAAATCTATCTGGTCTATTGTATCATTTAAAGCTTCTGTTTCCTTATTTATTTTCCTTTAGGATGGTCTATCCATTGGTATAAGTGAGGTGTTAAAATCCCCCACTATGATTGTGTTATGTTGATTTCCTCTTTTATAGCTGTTAGCAATTGCCTTATATATTGAGGTGTTCCTATGTTGTGTGCATATATATTTATAATTGTTATATCTTCCTCTTGGATTGATCCCTTGATCACTATGTAGTGTCCTTCCTTGTCTCTTGTAACATTCTTTATTTTAAAGTCTATTTTACCAGATATGAGTATTGTTACTACAGCTTTCTTTTGATTTCCATTTGCATGGAATATCTTTTTCCATCCCCTCTCACTTTCAGTCTGTATGTGTCCTTAGGTCTGAAGTGGGTCTCTTGTAGACGGCATATAGATGGGTCTTGTTTTTGTATCCATTCAGCAAGCCTGTGTCTTTTGGTTGGAGCATTTAATCCATTCACGTTTAAGGTAATTATTGATATGTATGTTCCTATGACCATTTCCTTAATTGTTTTGGGTTTGTTTTTGTAGGTCCTTTTCTTCTCTTGTGTTTCTTGTCTAAAGAAGATCCTTTAACATTTGTTGTGAAGCTGGTTTGGTGGTGCTGAATTCTCTTAGCTTTTGCTTTTCTGTAAAGCTTTTGATTTCTCCTTCAAATCTGAATGAGATCCTTGCCAGTTAGAGTAATCTTGGTTGTAGGTTTTTCCCTTTCATCACTTTAGGTGTATCATGCCACTCCCTTCTGGCTTGCAGAGTTTCTGCTGAAAAATCAGCTGTTAACCTTATGGAAATTCCCTTGTACATTATTTGTCATTTTCCCCTTGCTGCTTTCAATAATTTTTCTTTGTCTTTAATTTTTGCCAGGTTGATAACTGTGTGTGTTGGCGTGTTTCTCCTTGGATTTATCCTGTATGGGACTCTCTTCACTTCCTCGACTTGGTTGGCTATTTCCTTTTCCATGTTAAGGTAGTTTTTTACTATAATCTCTTCAAATATTTTCTCAGGTCCTTTCTCTCTGTCTTCTCCTTCTGGGACCCTATAATGCAAATGTTGTTGTGTTTAATGTTGTTTCAGAGGTCTCTTAGGCTGTCTTCATTTCTTTTCATTCTTTTTTCTTTATTCTGTTCCACAGCAGTGAATTCCACCATTCTGTCTTCCAGGTCACTTTTCTGTTCTTCTGCCTCAGTTATTCTGCTATTGATTCCTTCTAGTGTAGTTTTCATATCAGTTATTGTATTTTCATCTCTGTTTGTTTGTTCTTTAATTCTTCTAGGTCTTTGTCAAACATTTCTTGCATCTTTGCCTCCTCTCTTTATCCGAGGTCCTGGAACACCCTCACTATCATTATTCTGAATTCTTTTTCTGGAAGGTTGCCTATCTCCACTTCATTTAGTTGTTTTTCCTGGGTTTTATCTTGTTCCTTCATCTGTTACAGAGCCCTCTGCCTTTTCATCCTGTCTATCTTTCTGTGAATGTGTTTTTGTTCCCCAGGCTGCAGGACTGTAGATCTTCTGGATCCTGCTGTCTGCCCTCTGGTGGATGAGACTATCTAAGTGGCTTGTCTTGAGTTCCTTTTTAAACAGCAAACAACAGATAACCCAAAGTCTTACATATACTAGAGGCACAAAAAATATTTACTGGGTATCTAATAAACTGATTCCATGATGACCTAAAAATTTACTCCTCTTATCTGTACCAATATAGTAGTACCTATAAAAAATAGAAATATATCACTAAGTACTATCCACTATGATTAATATAAGATCCCTCAATGGAAAAACAAAAAAAAAGATTCAATTTAATAGTATCTGCAAAAATATTTCCTGTAAATATTAACATAACTTAACTTCTCACCACCCATACACATATATTCACCTCTTATAAAAATAGGAATTAATACATATGTGAGATAATAATCATAACAATATTTTTATGTATTTATTTATCAAACAACCCATACATTGTTAGTATAGACATCGTGCAAAGTTAAAACATATTCAAACATCAAGATCCACATTCAGGACTTCCCTGGTGATGCAGTGGTTGATAGTCCACCTGCCGATGCAGGGGACGCGGTTTCATGCCCCGGTCTGGGAGGGTCCCACGTGCTGTGGAGCAGCTGATCCCGTGAGCCATGGCCTCTGGGCCTGCGTGTCCGGAGCCTGTGCTCCGCAGCGGGAAAGGCCACGGCAGTAAGAGGCCTGTGTACTGCCAAAAAAAAAAAAAAAAAAAAAAAGATCCACATTCAAAAAACATAAAATAACCACCTTTAACCATAAATAAAGTTTAAAAGATTAAACATATACAGAAAATGTGGGAATGAAAGGCAGTCTCTGAAACTCCTAGCCAAAATGCTATAAAGGGCATTTCACTCCTGCTCAGACCCAGAGATCTCTGCTTGGACATTTCTCTTGGACATAGTAACTGAGGCCCTACACACCTTCCTAGCAGCATGCGCTGGCTCTGTTAAACCTGCGTCATATGCGTATGTCCCCAGAGTTTTTAATTTAACTTATTTTATTTATTTTCAAAAGGACCTAGGATGGTCCAGACCACAAACGTCCTTGCTGTCACAATTAGAGTTGGTACAAAATTTTCAGTGCTATCTGAAATGACACATACTGTGCATGTTTAATTGGTATCTGAAAGAGAACATACAAAATACATACTTTTTCTATAAACTTTAAATGGCAGAGCTGTTTTTGTCTTCTTTGTCCAGTGATAACTTTAGACATATTTTCCATTGACAATATCATAAATGCCATAAAGTTCTAAGCACTGTGTTCAAGTAGTCCCCATGTAAAAACACATAAAATGCAAAACACACTGTCTTTCGATATATAAAATTAATCGAGAATTGACTACATGCAGAAAGGTGAAGAAATCAATTCTAGGTGAAGGCAGAGAAAAGAGCATTATTATGTTATCCTCTTAATTTACACATTACATTCACTTGAAATGCACCACCATTGAATTTTACTTCAGTGCTCTCTCCCAACTCTTTTTGCTTTAAGGGAAAAAATGTGCATGTATATATAATTTTTAAGGTAGAGAGCCCCAAGGGCAGGAAAAATAATGTTTGCCCCTCAAATCTTTCAAAAAAATTCCTATAGCATCCATGGACTCAGAGATGTTTGCACCTTCTTTTAGTTAATTGAAACATTCTGATAAACCACAGGGTTCTGTCAGAATAAGATTATGAAACAAGGTCCTTTTTCTAGTTGCTGCTGTTGTTACTATTTTTATTGAATAAAATGAAAATTACAGATGTAAGAAAGAAAGAGGAAAGGGGGAGGAGGAAGAAGGGATTTTGTCAAGGAAGAGAGAAAGGAAAGTATAAAGGAAGAATGGGAGAAACAAAAAATGAAAGGAAGGAAAATAAAGAAAATGTATTTTTATTTGAGATTATCTATTCCTTTCAACATTTCCTGTTATGAATTATCATTGGGAAGTAAATAATTTTTAATTCACAATAAAGTCTTTTAATATCAAAATTAGGAAATACCTATGTCATTATGATTTTATCAGGTTAATTAATATTAGCACTCATTCTATTTCCAAGCACTCTACATAAACAATGCAACCACTAAAACTGAATGATAAAACAAAAAAATGTATAATAATAATGCATGACTTTTAAAAATGTCACTTTTTTTAAAAACTAGAATTGTGTGGATAGCTTATAACAATTAAAAAGTAGTTTCATAACTTCATTTTTATTTATGAAAAATTCAATATGTATAGAAAATGTTAATCTGCATTTTAAAATCCCCCTAAAATCTTCCAAAACTAGCTGCAATAATTTCTTCTTTTTTCTTTAATTTATTTATTTTTGGTTGTGTTGGGCCTTCATTGCTGTGTGCAGGCTTTTCTCTAGTTGGGGTGAGTGGGGGCTACTCTTTGTTGTGGTGTGTGGGCTTCTTATTGTGGTGGCTTCTCTTGTTGCAGAGCACAGGCTCTAGGCACGTGGGCTTCAGTAGTTGTGGCTCACGGGCTCTAGAGCGCAAGCTCAGTAGTTGTGTCACACGGGCTCAGTAGTTGTGGCATGCATGCTCTAGAGCACAGTCTTAGTAGTTGTGGCACACGGGCTTGGTTGCTCCACAGCATGTGAGATCTTCCCGGACCAGGGCTCAAACCTGCATTGGGAGTTGGATTCTTAAGTACTGCACCTCCAGGGAAGCCCAATAATTTCTCATTCTACACATCCTTCTTAGAATGTGACTTAGAAATTCTCTCCATTCAGAGGTTAGGTCAATATTTCCTCTCCTTAAATCTGGACAGGGCTGTAAGGATGAAAGATATGATGCTGTGTGACTTTTGAGGTAAGATCAAAAAAGGCTGATACGTCTTGTTCCTGCTTCTCTTGGGCTTTTGTTCTTAGAATCCTGCCTCTGTGCAGTGAGGAAGACAAAGCAGCCTGTGGAGGGCTGTGAAGAGGACCCAATGGAGCAGACATACTGCTCTGTGCCCTGCCCAAATCAAAGGAAATTGATCAAAATAAATTATTGTTGTTTTAAGCCACTACGTTTTGGTGTGGTTTGTTATGCAGAAAGAGATTTCTGGAACACCATTATAGACACAGTTCAGCAACTTCAGTAGAAAGAGAATGTTTTATTCTTTCATTGTCTGTACAATATTCCCAGGAAAGATTCTGAACACATGTTCATGTGTGCCACCATTTTATCAACAAAAAATTGGCTATTTCTGTTTGGGTTACATAAACCTACCACTGTTTCCCAAAAATAATAAAGATGTTCTTAACTTAAAGGTAATCCATATTTTCAAGACCTTGTTTTCATCCAGATAAAATTGTCAGGCTTCATCAGGAGGTTAAGCTACCTAGCTACTGCTGGAAGTTTTATATTATGCTTCCTACGTCTCCAAGAGATTAATTGGTATGTGAGCTTATTAGCAGTAAATTGTTAAGAAATGCTTCCAAATGCAGCCTTGATGGATATTTGAATTAGCCAATTATCATCTACACTATGAACACAGTAATTTATAAATAAGTAGCACAGCACAAACAATTTTAACTTACCACAAATGCCTAAGAAAATATAATTTAATTATCACATATAAATTTATATGGCTATTTAATTCACTGGTCACCACATGAAAGGGCAAAAAGAAGTTAAGCCTAGGAACACTTTTAGAAGAAGTATTAACTTGTGAGTTGGAAAAAATATTATCTATAAGTAAAAGTATTAAATGATAAAAATGTCAACAAATCAATTTCAGGTAGATTAGGATTTAAATATTAAATATTTAAAATATTTAAATATTAAAAAAAACTTTAAAAAATTAATGGGTATCTCAGTCAACTTAGGCTGCCATAACAAAATACTATAGACTAAGGGGTTTAAACAGAAGAAAATTATTTTCTTACAGTTCTAGAGGCTGGAAGTCTGGGGTGAAGGTGCCAGCGGGGCTGGGCTCTGGTGAGAGCTCTCTTCTTGGCTTGCAGATGGTTGCTTTCTTGTTGTATCCTCACATAGCAGAGGAAGAGAAAGAGGAAGAGAGAAAGAGAGAGAAAGAGAGAGACAGAGAGAGACAGAGAGAGAGAGAGAGAGAGAGAGAGGAAACAAGCTCTCTGGTATCTTTTATAAGAGCATTAATCCCATCATAAGGGCCCCACCCTCATCACCTCATCTAAACCTAATTATCTCCCAAAGAACTAATCTCCAAGTACTGTACCATGACTTTGGCAGTTAGTACTTCAATGTATGTATTTGAGGCGGGGGTCCAGGGGGAAAATTCAGTCCATAACAGTGGGAAATATAGGTGAATATCTTTTATACCTGAAGTAGAGAAAGATTTCTTAAACAAGAAACAAAATAATTGACCATAAAATAAAGTTTGATATGCTTAAAAATATTTGTAAGAAGTTTCCTCTCAGGTTTCCCTGGTGGCACAGCGGTTAAGAATCCACCTGCCAATGCAGGGGACATGGGTTTGAGCCCTGGTCCAGGAAGATACCACATGCCATGGAAAAACTAAGCCTGTGCGTCACAACTACTGAGCCTGTGCTCTAGAACCTGCGAGCCACAACTACTGAGCCTGCGTGCTACAACTACTGAAGCCCACGACCTACAGCCTGTGCTCCACAACAAAAGAAGCCCCCGCAATGAGAAGTCCATGCACCACAACGAAGAGTAGCCCCCGCTTGCTGCAACTAGAGAAAGCCTGCATGCAGCAGTGAAGATCCAATGCAGCCATAAATAAATAAATAAATAAATAAATAAATAAATATTTTTTTTAAAAAAAGAAATGTGACATTTAAGAAAAAAAAGAAGAAGTTTGCTCTCAGCTCTGGATAAAACTCTATCCATACCTTCTTGAGGAATCTCCTAAGACTTAAAGGATCATATTGGGAAGCTTTAACACCTCACTTACACAAATGGACAGATCATCCAGACAGAAATTTAATAAAGAAAACACAAGTTTTAAATGACACAATAGACCAGATAGACTTAAGTGATATTTATAGAACATTCCATCTGAAAACAGCAGATTATACTTTCTTCTCAAGTACACATGGAACATTCTCCAGGAAACGTCACATCTTGGGTCACAAATTAAGCCTCAGTAAATTTAAGAAAATTGAAATCATATCCAGCATCTTTTCTGACCACAACACTATGAGATTAGATATAAATTAACAGGGGAAAAAATGTAAAAAACACAAACACGTGGAGGCTAAACAACACGTTATTAAATAACCAAGAGATCACTGCAGAAATCAAAGAGGAAATCAAAAAGTACCTAGAGACAAATGATAACAAAAATACAATGATCCAAAACCTATGGGATGCAGCAAAAGAAGTTCTAAGAGGGAAGTTTATAGCAATACAATCCTACCTCAAGAAACAAGGAAAATCTCAAATAAACAATCTAACCTTACACCTAAAGGAACTAGAGAAAGAAGAACAAGCAAAACCCAAAGTTAATAGGAGGAAAGAAAATCATAAATATCAGAGCAGAAATAAATAGAAACAAAGAAAACAATAGCAAAGATCAATACATCTAAAAGCTGTTTCTTTGAGAAGATAAACAAAACTGTTAAACCTTTAGCCAGACTCATCAAGAAAAAGAGGGAGAGGACTCAAATCAATAAAATTAGAAATGAAGAAGAAGTTACAATGTACACTACAGAAATACAAAACATCATAAGAGATTACTACAAGCAAGTCTATGCCAATAAAATGGAAAATCTGGAAGAAATTGTCAAATTCTTAGAAAGTTATAACCTTCCAAGACTGAACCAGGAAGAAATAGAAAATATGAACAGACCAATCACAAGTAATGAAATTGAAACTGTGATTAAAAATCTTCCAACAAACAAAATCCAGGACCAGATGGCTTCACAGGTGAATTCTATCAAACATTTAGAGAAGAGCTAACACCCATTCTTCTCAAACTCTTCCAGAAATTGAAGAGGAAGGAACACTCCAAAACTCATCCTATGAGGCCACTATCACCCTGACACAAAAACCGGACAAAGATAGTACAAAATAAGAAAATTACAGACCAGTATCACTGACGAATATAGATGCAAAAATCCTCAACAAAATACTAGCAAACAGAATCCAACAACACATTAAAAGGATGATACACCATGATCAAGTGGGATTTACCTCAGGAATGCAAGGATTCTTCAATATATGCAAATCAATCAATGTGATACACCATATTAACAAACTGAAGGAGAAAAACCATATGATCATCTCAATAGATGCAGAAAAAGCTTTTGACAAAATTCAATACTCATTTATGATAAAAAAAAAAAAACCCTCCAGAAAGTGGGCATACAGGGAACTTACCTCAACATAATAAAGGCCATATATGACAAACCCAGAGCCAACATCATTCTAAATGGTGAAAAACTGAAAGCATTTCTTCTAAGATCAGGAACAAGACAAGGTTGTCCACTCTCACCACTATTCAACATAGTTTTGGATGTCCTAGCCACAGCAATCAGAGAAGAAAAAGAAATAAAAGGAATACAAATTGGAAAACAAGAAGTAAAACTGTCACTGTTTGCAGATGACATGATACTATACATAGAAAATCCTAAAAGATGTCACCAGAAAAACTACTAGATCTAATCAATGATTTTGGTAAAGTTGCAGGATACAAAATTAACGCACAGAAATCTCTTGCATTCTAATACACTAACAATGAAAAATCAGAAAGAGAAATTAAGGAAACAATCCCATTCACGATGGCAGCAAAAAGAATAAAATACCTAGGAATAAACCTACCTAAGGAGGTAAAAGACCTGTACTCAGAAAACTATGACACTGATGGAAGAAATCAAATGGAGGAAAGACAGCCTCTTCAATAAGTGGTGCTGGGAAAACTGGACAGCTACATGTAAAAGAATGAAATTAGAACACTCCTTAGCACCATACACAAAAATAAATTCAAAATGGATTTGAGACCTAAATGTAAGACTGGGCACTATAAATCTCTTAGATGAAAACATAGGAAGAACACACTTTGACATAAATCACAGCAAGATCTTTTGTGATACACCTTCTAGAGTAATGGAAATAAAAACAAAAATAAACAAATGGGACCTAATGAAACTTAAAATCTTTTGCACAGCAAAGGACAACCCTCAGAATGGGAGAAAATATTTGCAAATGAATCAACAAAAGATTAATCTCCAAAATATATAAACAGCTCATGCAGCTCAATATTAAAAAAACAAACAACCCAATCCAAAAATGGGCAGAAGACTTAAATAGACATTTCTCCAAAGAAGACACACAGATGGCCAAGAAGCACACGAAAAGCTGCTCAACATCACTAATCATTAGAGAAATGCAAATCAGAACTACAATGAGGTATCACCTCACACCAGTTAGAATGGGCATCATCAGAAAATCTACAAACAACAAATGCTGGAAAGGGTGTGGAGAAAAGGAAACCCTCTTGCACTATTGGTGGGAGCGTAAATTGATACAGCCACTATGGAGAACAGTATAGAGGTTCTTTAAAAAACTAAAAATAGAATTACCATATGACCCAGCCATGCCACTACTGGGCATATACCCTGAGAAAACCACAATTCAAACAGACACATGCACCCCAATGTTCATTGCAGCACTATATACAATAGCCAGGTCATGGAAGCAACCTAAATGCCCATCAACAGAGGAATGGATAAATAAGATGTGGTACATATATATGATGGAATATTACTCAGCCAAAAAAGGAACAAAATTGGGTCATTTGTAGAGAGGTGGATGGACCTAGAGAGTGTCATACAGAGTGAAGTCAGAAAGAGAAAAACAAATGTTGTATATTAACGCATATATGTGGAATCTAAAAAAATGGTACAGATGAACAGGTTTGCAAGGCAGAAATAGAGACACAGATGTAGAGAACAAACCTATGGACACCAAGATGGGAAAGCGGGAGGGGACCCCGTCAATTGGGAGATTGGGATTGACATATATACACTGATATGCATAAAATAGATAACTATTAAGAACCTGCTGTATAAAGAAAATTAAATTTAAGAAAAGGTAGATAAGCAAAAGACAACAAATTCCCAAAGTTTAAAAAATAAAAGAGCATTAATTCCTTCATAAGGGCCCCACCCTCATCACCTCATCTAAACCTAATTATCTCCCAAAGACCTAATCTCCAAATACTGTATCATCACTTCGGCAGTTAAGATTTCAATATATGTATTTGAGGTGGGGGTGGGGGACATTCAGTCCATGACAGTGGGAAATTTAGGTGAATATGTTTTAGACCTGAAGTAGAGAAAGGTTTCTTAAACAAGAAACAAAATAAGTGACCATAAAGTAAAGTTTGATATGTTTAAAAATATTTTTAAGAAGTTTCCTCTCAGCTCTGGATAAAACTCTACCCATACCTTCTTAAGGAATCTCCTATGACTTAAAGGATCATTTCCTATGAGACCATCTAAGGTGGTAGTTGTTAGATGCTCTCATCTTAAAAATGTGTATTAAAACATCTTTAAAAATGTTGATTTTATTTAATATTTGGGTATTTAACATTCTTAGCAGGAGGATTTTTCAGACTATACACTCAATAATATTGCAAGAAGTGAATGTTCCAAATTTACAAAACATCCGTACAAAACTGTAATGTTAGAAGAAAAAAATTGTAGACCTTGGCTGAAGATGCTGTAAGTTACGATAAAAGGACTAGGTGTTACTTCTTTGGAGAATGGAAGAGTGCATTCTTCATTTTATGTGAGATATTTACATTATGTTAGGTTGGAGCATTTAAGAAAGAGTAATCAAGTGATTATTAACTAAAATTAGGTAGCATATTTCTATTTTTAACTTGATTAGCTAAAATAGTTTTATATTCAGTACCAGAATATGTTCAGAAAAATCAGTATTTAATCACGGATGGTGGATGCTGAAATCCAAATGAAATTTAGGAAAAGTCACTTGGAAATCTGTACTGGAGTCTTGAAAGGTGTCCTAAAAAATATCATCTGATATATCCAACTAAGGTTGTTACAAAAATATTTTAAATTAAATACTATCTTTGGAAATTAATTCATAAGTAACTTAGTAAATATTAGCTGAGTGCCTATGGTAAATCAGTATTAAGTGCCTACAGAAAGGCCATTCTCTGGGTGGGGGTATGGACAGGCAGACAATAAACAAATAAACACGATATAGATGATATGACAATAAGTCCTATGAAGAAGGTATGCTGTTCCATATAGCTGTCACCTTCCATATGTCAGATAAAATGAGAGTCCTGAACAAAGGTAAGGCTACTCCCTTTGGGCAGCACTGAGGACAGCTGTGCTGTTGCCTTTTGACTGACCCTGAGGCAGCCCTCAGCGGTCAACTAGAATTGCAACAAAAATCAGTGTCAAGTTTCCTATAGACTTGGCACAGTGGGCAGTAGCTTTAGAGTCCAGCCTCAATAAGGAATCAAAATCCATCTTACTAAAAATCAACAGAACTGATCACATTAGATTTTTTTTTTTTGAGTTTTTTGCAAATACTTAAGGGTGGGGGATGGGAAAAACGTCATTTGAACTCCAAGACTGCAGTCTAACTCCAGTTCAAATAAGAGATGACATTTCATCTTACTTCCCACACCGTCACTATGTGAACTGCAAACTTCAATTCTAGCTAAAATGTCCTTTTATCCAACTAATCAGGAAAGTCAAAAAATTATTTAAATAATATAGAACATTGACAAAAGACAAATTGAGTTATTTTGGAAGTCAATCAGTAAAACAAGCCAAAACTCAGTGAGAAAATGATTGAGTAAAACACAGTAAATAATTTCTTAAATTAAAATGATCAAGAAAACTGCATGCATTTCTCTTCAAAAATATATACTATATATCCCATTATTTTATTTTGTTTTTCTCAAATGTCACTATTTTTAGTATAGACATATTGTTGCATTGTTGCATACCTTTAAATGAGGGAACTTACACGTTTTGTTGATTGCTTTATTTCTTTTTTTCCATCTCTACCCATTCATATAAATTACCTTTCTAAAATATATTTAATTGTGTTTAAACTCCAACCTCTTCTAAATCAATTTTTTAATCAATTTTTTTTAATCTGCTAAAAGGCATTACTCAACTCTCTTTGTAGCCAATAAAGATAGCGAAGCACTTGCTGGGCAATGAAAACTGTACACAAATTAGCAGAAAAATATGCTAAGAAAGTTCTAAGATAAACTATTTCAAGAACAAAATGAAAATCCTAAGATCAATAATTCAGACAGATTTATTGAATCCCTGCTCCTTACACTGATATACTACAAGCAAATGCACTCTATAAGGAATCTTGAAAGATAATGAAGAGAAGGTTTTGATATCTTATATCTCGGGAAATGGTATATTTTTAACTCAGAAAAATTCACACACATTTCTTTTGAAATCTTAGGAAAAGAACTTTCTCTCTGGATGACCCGTGCTTGCAAGTTCCCTACCAGAAATGAATTGTTTGGGAAAATAAATCTTTCAAGTTTGGAAACAGACAATTTGTCCTGGCACACTGACCCTTCTCTAATCGAAATTAGTATGATAAGTTCTCAAAACATTCTTTCCTCAGCCCCATCTCTCACTGTGTTTCAAAAGCACATGGCCACTTTTAGTTTCTAATAATCAAAAGCTAGGAATGGATGAAAAGGGGGGCAAAAACAGACTTCACTATTCTGCTGGATTTTTTTTCCTAATGAGCTTAACATTTCATAATATGGTGTCGATAAAGGAAGATTGCATTGTTGTTGTTGTTTAGAATTAAAAGGACCTCTCTCTCTGCTGACTGCAGGAAGGAATCTCTCTGAAGCATCACACAGTCAGAAGGGTGCCATCCTAGCTACCTGAGTCAGCCACATGAGCTCCATCACCATCTGATTCTTTCTCCTCCTTCCTCAAGTTTTTCAGACAAAGCCTGGGGATCAAAGAGAATCCAGATCCACACTGAAATTACTATATATTTTTTCTAAGTGAGAAATATGCCTTTCCAAACTGTAAAGAGTCCTAAAAAGCAGGGTAAAACCAGGTTACCTTCCCTGTAAGACTTCCCCACAGAGGTGTGCTTTGCTTTTTAGCCTTCACACCACAATAAAAGAGGAAGAAACAAAGTAACTGATGACATAATTTCTAGGCAGAAGATATGAAGATACCTTGTTAGTTTCTTTCCTACTGAGCTGGGTAACAATCTGGATTGCTTTCTTAGGTACTGTTACTCAAAAATAATTAAGACAATCACCCCGGTGAAACTTTCCTTACAAAATACATAAGCCTCTCAAAGATAACAAGAAACAGACTAAGCTTCACCTTTTGTACTTGACTGAACTGAAGAGATGCTACTCATTCAGGTTCCTTAGATATTGTTATTACTGGCTTAAAGAATAGTAAACTTATATTTGTAAATCCAGATTTATCTTGCCTAATGAATGTGAGTCATTAGAATGGTTCATATCTAGAAAGATTTTCTTTGAGAATTTTAAAAGCCACATAAGTAATTTCTATTATAATTATAATTCAATCCTCCTTAAAATTGGGAAATGTTATAAAATAAAAATAAAATCTTGATGTAGAATTTGCAAGTCATTTGCATTTCAGTCCTGTGGGAAAGTCATGACAGTGTTATTTTGCTCATTTTGTGGAATTACATGACAGGTATTTAGGAAATTATATATACGAGTATGCAGAATTATTTAGACAGGTAACAAAGGTCAAAGTTGGTCTCGAACCCATGTCTTCCACTTGTAAAGCTAGCTCTTTTGCCAAAAATCAGTCTTGAGACCACTTAAATGTCATAATGTCTTATCAAGTACAATAGAAAATTCTTCTTTGAAGGCCTCTAAAACTAGGGTTGTCTCATTTATTATTGGGTTAAACCAATAATAAAGGGGTGAAGGAGGTGAGTGCATAGAGAAGAAAAAAGATTAGAGAAGCTTCCTTTTAGTCCAACAGAAGTTTATCATTTTGACAGTTTCCAAGTGGAGCTGAAATAAAATTAAACGGAGTTGATAAAAGTCACAAGGGTCCAAAAACTAACCAACAACAATAACCACATTCTTAAATGGAGAACAAATGGAATGAAATCTTGAATAAAGTTTTGTTAAAAACTAAAACTAGGGCTTCCCTGGTGGCGCAGTGGTTGAGAGTCCGTCGGCCGATGCAGGGGACACGGGTTCGTGCCCCGGTCCAGGAAGATCCCACACGCTGCGGAGCGGCTGGGCCCGTGAGCCATGGCCGCTGAGCCTGCGCGTCTGGAGCCTGTGCTCCGCAACGGGAGAGGCCACAACAGTGAGAGGCCCGCGTACCGCAAAAAAAAAAAAAAAAAAAAAAAAAAAAAAACTAAACTAAAACTAGAGTGCCTCATGTTTTGAAACGCACTTAATATTGAAATGGAGCAGGACCCCATGGTCCTTGCCCACCATGTCCTCTTCTGCCTTTTGTCTGTAGAAGAACTTTAGCTAAAGAAAATTTAATCATAGAAGTGAGAAAATGCAGAAATGAAGGAAAACCGTCAAACAAAACCAAATAATAATAGTGTAGTCATTAAGCAAAGTTGAGGACATTTAGTTCCTCCTCAAGGGCTATACATAATATTCTGAGCCCTATCCTTTGAGCTGACTTATAGAAACTGAAACCCCCAGCAGGTGCAAGAAATTAGCTACATGATGCCCAGACTGTAGCCATGACATAAGTGGCCACAATTCCGAGAACTGGCCTCGAAGAAATGGGAACAAACTGACCCTGGAACTGAAGATTAATGGTACTTAAAGCAATCATGATGACACTGATCAGACCACTGCAGGACTAATTTCAAGATGACTGTCAGAGCTGCCTGCTCTGTTTCTGCATGTAGCGCCCTCCCTCCATCTATAAAAGCTCTTGCCCATTGTCAGTGGGGGGAGGTTGGCCTTTGGACAAGAGTCTACCCTCCATGCCATCCCCCCATTGCCAGCCTCAAAAATAAAGCAAACTTTCCTTTCCACCAACCTTGCCTCTTTATTTGCTTTTGAGCAGCGAGCAGACAGACCCCCACTTTGGGTAACAATATGGCCAACCTTATTTTTTAAATCATGTGTTTATTTCAATAAAATTCAGTATGATTTCCACGAACATTTGTATATTCATTTAAAGTCATTGAAACAAAGAAGGAAATTTTGTCAGTACATCTTTTATCTTCTTTCTGATCAGTTATTAACTCACTGTTTTTTTTCAAAAATAGATGATATGTAAAATACTTTGCCTATAAACAATCATTTTAATTTAGGGAACAGTGTCCTTTTATATGTAGCTTAGTTGAATAACATATTTAATAACATAACATATTTAAATAACATATTTAAATAACATATTTAATAACATATTTAAATAATCTTGTGAACTTCTAATGAGTTACTTAATTCCAGTTGTGACAGTGCCAAAAGCTTTAGTAGAGAAACATCAATTTCTAGGACATATTTATTATTTATTGGAAAATTTTTCCAAATATTATAAACTGTATCAATATAATTCAACAAAATTTACAGAATGTGTACTGTTTACCAAACATTATGCTAAGAACTAGTGATGCTGAATGTCATCAACAGTTAATAATTACCATTGATGATTAATTAGCAATTATTTACACCTATAAGTCACCTGACAGTATATGTTATGATAACTTCTTTCCCCAATCAGCTTAGAATTACAGAGTGAAAATAAAGTGAGTCTGCAAGGAAGGTTCAGTTAGCTATTTTTTAGTATAGTATTTAAATGAAATTAGTTTCTGTTCTTTTATGTTTAGTACTGATTATTAATCATAAAAATGGTTTTGCCACACAATATATCCAAAAAAGATTTCTTCAAATGGAAAAATATACACATTAACATAAATAGCGCCTCTTGCATTCTGTGTTCTAGTTATCAAAACCCATACAAATTACATGATCTCCGCCAGTTTCAGTTTATTCATTTGTAGCACAGGTTTTGTGTCTTTGTGATGAGACAAGCACACCAAGCTGAGTCTTTTTTCCAAATAAACCTTTTTCCACCTGATGAGAAAAAATGAAAATATTTTCATATTTGAAAATAAAAAGGGACAACATTTGCCAGGAATAGGAGTTGGAGAAATTCTCATAATTAAAGAGAAAATTATGAACAAAAGTTCAGAGACAAGCTAACAATATAATGTGATAAATACTAGTGAGAGGCCAGGAGTCATTGGGCAATGACAGAAACACCCTATATCTGTGTTTACAATATAGTAGCCACTAGTTGTCATGTTGCTATTGAGAAATTGAAATTTGGCTATGACCATTGAATAACTAATTCTTTTAGCTTATTTTATTTTGATTAATTTCATTATCAATATGAAAACTAATGCTGTATTCAGTTATTAGAAAACCTTTAAGTTTTAAGTATTAAAAATGTTATCTTAGTCATTTCAGTATTCCCTCTTCCCATCATTTCTGTTATATCTGTTAGATGGACATTGTGGAGGGACAGACTGTCAAGGTGTTGAAGCAGAAGTATCTTATACTTACGAATATATATATACAGTTGAACCTTGAACAACCATTTGAACTGCAGGGATCTGCTTATAATCAGATTTTTTTTTTGAATAGTAAATACTACAGTTGGTTGTTCCACTAATGGGTAACTGCAGATAGAGAGGAACCTCACAAGGGAGGGTCAAATGTAAATTATGCATGGATTTTCGACTATGAAGAGGGTGGGTCCCTCTAACCCCTGAGCAGTTCAAGGGGTCAACTCTTTATCTTTGTAAGGTGTCTTCTAAGATGTCTGTGTATGCATCTGTGCCTCAGTCCACTAATCAATGCTGCATTGTCCCAAACTCCTTCTAGATTTTTATTCTGAGGCTGTTTTCTCTCAGTGATTTCTGGGACATTCACAGCAACACAGCACACTTTCTGAAGCTTATGGGCCACACTGGGCTGTGGAAAATTCTGAGGAACTGTCTGTGGTCATTTGCTACTTAGACATATTACACAGATTTTTTTCTTTATTCCTGTAAATCTGGGTATCTCTGTCGCACAACTGGATTCAAATCCTGGATTCACACTTACTAGCTATGTGACTTTGGCAGATTATCTAACTTTTCTGTATCTGAGTTTATTCATTTTTATAAAAGAATAGCAATAGTACATATCTCATAGGCTGGTTTTTAGGATTTATAAAATTAAATACTTACAAAACTTTTAGAGTTGTGTCTTATACATTGAAACTCTCAACAATTGTCAGGTCTCACATCTTGTTCCCACGATTCTAAGTTACATGGAATAACAAGTTATTTTTGACTGTTTGAGATTCTCGGTTAAGTTTTGTTTGTTTGTTTCATTCCACCATAGTAAGTATTGCTCAGATTTATCTACGGGACATAGTATAAAAATTAATTCTGCCTGTGATTACTTCATGTCAAAATGAATGTCATCAGTCAGTCTCTCACACTTACACACACATTAGGAGCCACCCTCTTAACAGACTTAAAGTTGCAGTTACATGGACAAGATTTAATGTCCTTCAGCTTCCTGTGGAAAAAATCTCTCTTGCTCTATTAACTGCTTTATCTCATGTGGTAGTCATTGTAGGTTACCTGACTCAATTTCTATTTCCAGCCCTTTCTCCCTTGTCTGACTTCATTATAGAGGATGTAAAAGCCAACAATCTAAATCACCATCTTTCCTTTCAGCAAGAGAATAAACCGTATGACATAGTGCAGGACAAAGAGGTGTACACAGAAGTCTTCTTGTTCTGTTTCTTCCCCATCTTCATTTTTCTTTTTGGAAGGAAAACAACTGGAGGGCTTCAGGGTCAGGCAACCATTCTATGACCATAAAGGAAAAGTCTTGTAATTTCTCAGGCAATTTGTTTATAATGAGAAGTGAGGAAGAAATAGGAAGAAAATTCCAGGAAGAAGCATTAGCATATGCAATAGATATGGGGCAGAATAAATCATATGCTAAAAATAAAAACTTTCTATTCTCCAAATTCAAAAAAAGATTGTTCTCTGGCCATTGTCCCAAGCTGTGAATTATTAGCCAACAGGAACTGACTTTAAATCTATCCCAATCCAACTGTGATCACGCCTTTGTTTCAGCAACAATGCCTCTGAACACCAACCAATCAGCAACAGGGACACTTTTCTGAAAGCCAATCAGCAACAGTCTCTAGTGCTTACACTTCAGAAAGTCAATCAGCGGCAGCCACAATCGGAAAGCATGTTTCCACAGCTGACAGTCAGCCAATGCCTAAAGATTTATGCTTCTGAAAATTCTCCACTTCCAGAACTCCTTGTTTCCTAAAAACCTATAAGATCAGCATTTTCCTTAAGAGACACTGTGCTTTGAAATTGCAACTCTCCCTTGCTTGGCAAAGAATAAACTATGCTTTTTAGGTATTTTGCTTGTTTCAAATATTAAGTGATATCTTGTTTTGATAGTAAGTATAAAATAAGAGAGAGTTCCTGGAGGAACAAATGGAAGATAAACCTGGAAGAATCACTAGCAGACAGGATAGAGTACTTCTTGGCCAAATTTCATAACTTTTAGCTTTGTACCAAGATTAACGATGAGCTGTTGAAGGATTGTCAGTTGGTATGAAGGAGACTATTATGATAAAATTTACATTTATAAAATGTTACTTTAGCTTCAGAGTGAATATGGAATTGGAAACACTAAGTGGAGGCACTTCCGCAGATACATCAGTAACCATTTAGGAAAAGAATTATTGCAGCTTGGATTAGTGAGATATTGGAGGGGATGGAGAAATTTTATCAGATTTGAGAGATAGTTACAAAGTAAAATCAAAAGAACTTGCAAATAGATTAAAGAAAGGATGTAGGGAGATGGAAGTGTTGTGGATGAATCCTTGTTTTTGGATTTTTTCTACTGAATGGACTGTGGGGCATTCACCCAGATTGGGGTCAACAGAAAAGAATCAGGTTAGGAGTAGGAAAAGAAGAACATGAATGTATTTTGAATATAATGAGTTTGCAATGCCTTTGAGAAATTTATGAGAAGATTTCAAGGAGCCATCATAGAATACATGAGTCTGGAGCTCAGAAAAGAGATATAGGCTGAGAAGACAAATGTAGAGGCATCTATCTATGGAACTCCATATATTTCTGGCTTAGAAGAAGATGCATCTGTAAAGGAGAGAGAGAAGAAATATAGAAGGAACAGCCAGAGAGGCGGAGGAAAATCTAGAGAGTTTGGTGTCAGGGAAGTCAAATAGTCTCTCAGGAAGGAGGGAGTAGTCAACAATGTTGAATGCTGCTGAGAGGTCACATACAATGTAACCTGAAAAAGTGGCCCAAGGAATCAGTGCTCTGAAGATCATTTGTGACCTCAGCAAGAGCTATTTTGCTGGATTAATAGGAAAAGGAACGAGATTGGGATTAAAATAAGGAGTAGGAGTTGAGGAAATGGAAATGAAAAATCACAAGAGTAGCCAGTCATGTTAATACATTTCATTGGGAAGATCAAGGACTATCTAGGGAGATACCCAGAAAGGGAAAGGGGAGAGGTTTTTTTGGGGGGATGGGGAGGAGTAAGGGTTTTTTTAAAATGAGAAACTCCCAGTATATAAAATGCATCAAACTTACATTTTCAGTAAACTCTACCTTCTATTAACAGTTACATGGTAGCAAATTCTCATAGGAATGATATTATTTACAAATATATATAGATTCCAACTTAAACTAAAACAGTTCACCTCCAATTAGAATTATTATCAAACAGTAGCCAATTTCACTTTTTGCATGTTAGTATATTTTAATGTTTTGTTAACCTAAGACTGTTGACTTCTAGTTCATAATGATGTTTCATATCTTAATAAAGTTTTGTTTTTATTTTTTGCTAACTGTTAGAGCTTCCATTAACAAATATATAGAGAAAAGATTTCTGTAGCAGGGGGCAGCTGCATTTAAACATATAGATTAGCATGGGGTAACCAGAAAGAAAATTGTAAAGTGAACTTTAAAGAGATAGAATTGTTATTTTGCTTTTTAAAAATTTCTCCTTGACAACGTTGTTCATTTGTCGTATTGCTATTCTGTGGAAATGTAAGCTAGAGTAAATAACTGCTTTTGACACAGAATATAACTCTACCACACTGCAAATGCTATCATATAATAATGCCAGAAATCTACAAACTGGTAGATAGTGAAAGTAGATTCAATGAATATATAAAATTAAGACCTGAAGAGAGAACAAAGATCAATGTTTACTTGCATAACTAACTGGGAAGAAAGGGCCACCAAAATTGTAGGCACAGAAAGTGTTCATCATCACATTCCAGTGACCACAGATATGCTTCCCCAAGGTAATGAATGGGGAATCAACAAATGCAGCTGACTGACCAAGGAGTAGCATTAGTTCAATGAGAGGTCATTGCAATGTGTGTCTTTTGAATACTTTGGCAAAGAACATCTGAAGTTCTTCTTTGAGTAAACAAGTGTTTCAGCACAAGGAAAACTGCAAAAGCCCCTTATCCTACTGGCTTTGATGCAGAGAGGTAAACAAGATCAACAGAATGCCAGAAGTACAGGGAACAAAGGATTTTATAACATTCTCCATCCTTTCAGTCCTGTCAGAATTTAAAGAGAAAATTGCATCATACCATTGAAGCTTCCCAATTGGTCTGCCTGCCACTATTGGTAAACCTCAGGGACTCACAAGCAGGGCCCTTTCAACTGGGAAATTAGTGCAGAAAGCCAGCTGGTTATCTGCTCCTGTTTCAGACCTGGTACAAATGTGTCTAACTCCACATAGAAGCATGAATCCCTGAATTTTGTTGCCAAAATTTACTTCTTTCTCATTTTCTAAGTTAATTAATGATAAAACCAATGTCTAACACTTACTGAACATTTACTATGTGCTACTAATTGGGCTCTTTCCTTTCTAAATATTGTCTCATTCATTCTCCTAAACAAGTTATGAGGTTGATAATGATATTTTCCCTATTAGGAAACTGAACCACAAAGTAATTAGTACTTTTTAAAGTGCACACAGACAGAAATATGAATGAGCAGGGTTTAAACTTGGGAGTTTAACCCCAGTATAGAGACTTTAAACCACAAAGGTATGTTTAGCTATGTTTATAGATAAAATTAATTTCATAAGCTTATCTTATAGCAATGTTTCCTTTCCATACTGAAATTATATTGAGCACTTTTCCTTTTCAGTTTTAATACTTAAGATTTAATTCCATTAATGTTATTACATATTTGTTCTAATCTTTCTACATTTTGTTTTGATGAATTATATATATATTTTGTTTCTTTTATTTTATAAATAAAAACATTTAATCTGCATTTGATTTCACCATTTATAGCTCTAGCATTTTGTTTTTTTACTTTAATTTTTATGTTTAAAATGTGTTTATTATATTTTTGACTTCCCTTTAATATTTAAAATAACTTCTATGGTCGTGTTTCTTCCCATACAGCAGACTAAATGTCTTAAAAGACCTCTTAATAACAACAAGAATAAAATGGAGTAAACATCTTTTAAAAGGCATTGCTAAACTGATACAAAAATAAGGAAAATCCCTTAGGGATAAAAATTAAGAAGAAATAGAAACCAGTGTATGAAACTGAAATTCTAACCATGTGTTTTCTGGCGGTGCTTGTTAATTCCCAGAAGCAATGGGATTGAACATTAAAAAGTCCAAGATCCAGAAGACAAAGCCTTAGGCCTATCCAAAGTCTATAACGAGAATGCAGATCACACAAAGTCAGGACCCTCACGTAAAGCAAAGACTAGAAAAACTGCTTTTGTATTGTTTTGTTTGTGAGGACTTCAGAATAAACTGAAGTCCGCACAATGGCCTACAAGACCCCACATGATCTCACCACCATTACCTCCCCTACCAGTTCTCCCTCACATACATGCTCCAGCCACACTGGCCTCCTTGCTTTTGTTGACCCCATTTTAGTAACTTTGCATTGGCTAACACTTCTGCTTGGAACTTTCTTCTCCCAGGTATCCACATTTTCAATTCCTCATATCTTTAGAATCTTGCTCAAATTTCACCTTCTTAATGACACCTTCCATTGCCACCCATTTTAAAATGATAACAACTTTCCACCACAGCACCACCAATATCCTACACCATACTCAGGCTTTACTGTGCATTTTCTCTTATGTAACACTTCTAGCCTCCAAAGGACTTACTTATATCTATTGTTTACTGCCTGCCTTGTCCCACTATGCTTCATATGGACAAAGATCTTGGGTTTTTTTTCTCTTTTTATTTTTCATTAAAATATCCCAAGTGCCTAAAAAGTACCTGGCTTAGTAGGCAAATTTGCTGAATGAATACTATCAAATAAAGATTTGATAAAATTTGAAAAAGAATAAACTTATCTTTCTAGGACCTAAAAATATAATTAATGAAACTGTAGTATTGACAAGTGAAATAGCAGATCATATAAAGCATAAGGAAAAATTACTTAACTGGAAGCACAATTCAATTGTAGTAAATTTAAAGAAATTACAAAGACTTAGACAATGAGATGGGGAAAAAAATAGAGGTTAAAATATATGGAGAATAGTAAAAAAGTTGAAGTTTAATTGATGTTCCAGAGAAGAGAACAGAGAGAGAAGGCTAGGCTAAATTTAAATCATATTATGGTTGAGAATTTTCCAGAATTGAGAAAAGACAGGTATCTTTCAAGTCAGGAAACCAAATAAATTCCAAGAAAAAACAAAACAAAACAAACAAACAAAAAAAACACATGGGCATATGAATAATAAGCGCAGAAAAGATAAAAAGAAGTTTTAACAAGAAGCCTAAAACTACTAGATTACCACAAATAATAACAATGGTAGCTTCTCAATAGCAATAATAGCAGCTACAACACAATGAAGAAAATATCTTCAAAATGTAAGGAAAGGAGGGCTTCCCTGGTGGTGCAGTGGTTGAGAGTCTGCCTGCCGATGCAGGGGACACGGGTTTGTGCCCCGGCCCGGGGAGATCCCACATGCCGCGGAGCGGCTGGGCCTGTGAGTCATGGCCGCTGAGCCTGCGCGTCCGGAGCCTGTGCTCTGCAACGTGAGAGGCCACAACAGTGAGAGGCCCGCGCACCGCAAAAAAAAAAAAAAAAAAAAGTAAGGAAAGGATAAATTCTAAGTATATCTTACAGTCCACTGAGGTGAACTGTCATTAAAGAAAGAATGTGAAAATAAAGACCCTTTCAGGGAAGCAAAAACAGAAAATTCACCAATAAGAGGCCTTATCAAGAGGATTTCTGAAGAATGAAATTTCAGACGGAGGAAAATAATTCCAGGAGGAAGTTGTAATATTACAGAAGTTTAATGAGTAAAGAAATTGGTAAACATCTGTGTAAATCTAAACATATATTTACTTTATAACATGGTAACAGTAATTTTGAATATAGGAATTCATAAAATAAGGTAGAACTAAATATTTGACAATATAAGTGAAAGAAAATTATAGGAGTTAAAGCATTCAAAGTCATTGTATTATTTAGGAAGAGATGTCAGTTAACTCTAGACATGAACTGTGTTAATTTGGATTCTGTGGAAGCAGAGCCTAAGACATTGATTCTTATAAAGTGATTTGAGGGAGTGCTATACACTTAAAAGTTCAGCAGCACACTGTTTGTATGTCATATCTCAAAATAAAGAGTAAAAAAGGGAAAGAAAAGGAAAAGAATAAAACAGAAAGAAAAACTGTGGAGGCAACTAATATGGTACTTAGAAGTAAACACATTGCTTAAATGCTTATATTAGAAAAAAAAAGAGAAACATCAATAATGTATCTAACTTAAGTTCAGAAAATACAACCACGCTGATCTATAGTAGCAGAAGGAAGGGAGTGATAACGACAGGAGTAGAAATTACAGAAACAAAACAGGGAAATAATTCAATATAAGGCAACAATAAAATGAAAATGTTTTTCTTTGCATAAATTAATAAGATACACAAAATTTTGCCAGTTTGAGTAAAATAAATAAATTAAATAAATGAGATAATGCCCCTTCCCAAGCTGGAATATTAATACAGACTAAAAAGTTATTTAAAATAGTTAAAATGTTAATATTTTTATGTCAAAACATTTTAAAAGAGAGAATGTAGTGTCTCAGGTAATGCCTTTTAAAAATTCTCAACAGGCATGCAAAAGATGATCAACTACCACTAGGGAAACTCACACTCCCTCCCCTTTCCCAGAACCCTCCTACTATGGGAAGGAAAAGACTTAAATCATTGGAGGAGGGGCAATATTATATCTTCTTGTCCTAAGGACCATGCAACATGGTTGAAGCAAATATATGTATCTGCACTTTGGGGAGAGATAGGAAATAGGGAAATCTCCTTCCCACTCTCAAGAACCAAGCAAAGATCCACTGCTTCTGGGGAAGGGCAAAAATAGAAGCTGTATGTCACTAGAGGAGGGGCAGAAAACCTCTTGGGCTTAGAATCCTGACATTATAAATA
This sequence comes from Pseudorca crassidens, assembly GCF_039906515.1. Taxonomy (NCBI): domain Eukaryota; kingdom Metazoa; phylum Chordata; class Mammalia; order Artiodactyla; family Delphinidae; genus Pseudorca; species Pseudorca crassidens. The sequence goes on along the minus strand of NC_090312.1, from coordinate 63,848,998 downwards.
CATTGCAGAGCAGATACCTGCTACCACTTGTGAAAGGGCAGAAACTGTCTCACCCAAGATTCCCACAGATCACAAAGACAAGGCACAGTGTGGCTGCCTTGTGAAAGAAGGGGAATATAGGAATTCTGAAAAAGCCTAAGCACACAGTCACTGCCTAAGACAGAGATGACAACATGAACCAAGAAGCCCTCCTCCCCCACCAGAATTCTAGGACCAAGTTAAAAGACTAAAGGCCTACCTACCTGTCAGAAGGGAGAGACCCTTCTGCAGGGCAGTCAGTCTTGGGGAACCACAGAAAACAGAGGATAGAGAGGGAACACTGAGAGAATCCTCTGGCACCAAACGACCCTCACTAAATGTAAGGTAGTAGCAACCCACTGTTTAATTAAACGAGGAGGCCATTAGGCTAGGTTGACTCTAATGCCACGAGAGCTTACCTAAGCAAACAAAAATCTAAGTCTGTAAATGTCTCAAAGTTGTTAAACTAGGCTTTCATCTATAGTCAATCAATAATTTTATTGCTTTGCTTCTGCCTTTTCTATATCAAAGTCTCTCCGGAGCTCCTGTAGGTGGAGCACTCACTACTTCTGACTTGGCGCTACCTGATTTTAATTGATTTTTGCTCAAAATAGACTCTTAAAATTTTTAATATGTCTCAGTTTATCTTTTAACACTACCACTGAAGGAATTTGAATCCTGTGGTAGATTCTGGGTAAAAATAGCAACAATCAAACTCAAACCAAGTTCAACTACTGATTACATAGAATTAAATCACACAGAACCTAAAAAAAAGCTTGTCCATATCAAATCATAAATAATATTTATTTGTCTCCACAGTCATTCTACATACAATGCAAATGTAAAGTTTTTAAAAAGCCAGAATATAATGACCCATCATCTAGTGATAAAGCAATCACCAAAGGTAGATTCAGTAATGACACAGATGTTGGAATTATCAGACGACATTAAAATAACTATTACTACAAAATTTTATGTATTAAATATATGTTAGCACAATAATTATTTTCAAAAACAGAAAAAGAGCAATTAAAATAATTAATAATAATAATTAAAACTAAAAATATAATGTTTTAGTAGAAAAGATGAACAACATGCATGAATGTATAATGAGTTTCAGCAGAGTTGGAAACTATAAAATAAAAGTTAAATGGAAATGCTAGGAATTTGTAAAATTCATCTAAATTTATCTAAATCAGAGATAAAGAATTCCTTTGGCAGATTTATGAGAAAAGTGAACACAGTTAAGTGAACACACATTGTTACATGAAGATGCAACAATGGAAATTAACTAAAATGAAAAATAAAGAGACAGAGGAGAGAGAAATAGACCTGAAGAGCTCTGAGACAAAAACAAATGATCTGACATACAAGAAATTAGAGTTCCAGGAGAAGAGACAGAAAATGGGCCAGAAGAAATATTTGAAGAGAGCTGTGAATTTTCCAAAACTAATGGAAGACATCAACCATCCAAGAACCTCAGAGAACCCCAAAAGTAGGATAAACACACACACACACACACACGCACACGCACACGCACACACACACAGACACACACATCCAGAGTCAAATCAAAGATCAAGAGGAAATCCTGAAAGCAGCCAGAAAAGAAAGAAATATTACACAAAGATGAACAAAGGTAAAAGCTAAGAATCCTTGTCAGAAACCACACAAGTCAGAAGATAATGGAGTGATACTTTAAAGTGTTTAAAGAAAACAAACAAACAAAAAATGTTTAGCCAAAGATTCTATACCCAATGGGAAAAAAAACTTTAAAACTTAGGGTAGAATAAAATATTTTAGAAAAATCTGAGAGAATCCATTGCAAGTGGATTTGTAATAAAAAAAAATTAAAGTTCTTTAGACAAAATAATTATGATACCAGTTGAAAAAGTTGAATTAACACAAATAAATGAAGAACACTAGAAATGATTTTTTTAAATGAATTACTTAATTTCTGATTTTTTAATCAGTTTAAAATAATTTGTTGTGTACAGGTAAACTGCTAACCATTTATTATGAGGTTTATAATATACTTAGAAGCAAGATGTATGGCAAGATGTATGGCAAGATGTATGGTACAATGGATTAAATGAAGGAAATATAAGTATATTCATAGTATACGTGAAGTGGTATATCATTTGATAAGATAAAGATGCATATTGGAAACTCTGGAACAACCACTAAATAAATAAATAAATAAATCTAATGAACAAGTGGTGGAGATAAAATAGAATAGTAAAAAAAAAATTCTTAATTCAAAATAAGGAAGGGAAAGAAGGGGGAAAGTAAGAACAGTTGGAAGATTCAGAAAGTAACTAGCAAGATGGGAGACTTAAATCTAACAATATGGATGATTTTATTAAATATAAAGGTTGACACAAACCAATTTAAAGGCAGAGATTGCCATGTCAATACTTCACTCTTTGCTGATTACAAGAAAGGAATACAAACATAAATGTATAACTACATTGAGTGTAAAAAGAAATATATGTATACTTTTACTATAATGTGATACCACCTCAGCCCTAACTAATATTTTTACCTAATGTCAAAAATATTTTTCCAACTAACTAAAAGTAAAATTTAATGTACAAAAGGATTGCTTGTAAATAAATATGTAAATAGTTCTGTGACTAACTCATTGTTTTACATTTGGTACATTTGTTTCTGCTAATAAATTTAACTTTCTCACTTTTCTGCTTGTTTGTTCAGTCTGGATTAAAATTAGACTTTCAAAATAAACTGTAAATAGTTTTGTTTCCTCTTTAAAAAGTGTGTGTGTATATATATTTAAATATATATATATATATTTCAAAACTAGGAATGTTATCAGATGTAAAGATGAACATTACAACATGATAAAGGAGCTAATTCATCAGAAGCACATAATCTGCCTCTGCCCCTAACAAAAGAACTCTAAGGTATATAAAACATATACTGATAGCTCTAAAAGTAGAAACAGGCAAATCCACAATGTTAATTGAAAAGTTCAACCCTTTTTTATTTAGTAATTGTTATACAACATATGCAGAAAATCAGTAAGATTGTAGAAGATCCGAACACTGCTATTGTGAAATTGACCTAATCGACATTTATAAGGCAACTACCTAAGAACAATATAATACAACTTTCCACATGGAACATTGACCAAAGTAGACTAAATTCTAGCCCATAAAATAAATTTCTAACAATCGAACTCAAAGAAAGAAGATTTTCTGACCACAAAATACTTAAATAAGAAATCAATAACAGAAAGATAACTGAAAAAATCTTCAAATATTTTGAAATTAAAGAAAAGCAAATTAAACCCAAACTAAACAGAAGGAAATAATAAAGAGTACAAGCCAATGAACTTGAAAATATAATAACAAAAAAAGAAAATCAATAAAACAAAATGTTGTCTTATAAAAAACTGATGAATCCTTATATAGACTGGCCAAAGAGAAAGAGAGAGAATACACCAATTAACAACATCAGGAATGAACATGGGGCATCACTACTGATCCCACAGACATTAAATTTTGCTCCTCATTTTATTGCACTTCTCAGATGATGCATTTTTTACACGTTGAAGTTTTATGGCAACCCTGAATCAAGCAAGTCTATTGAGACTATTTTTCCAACAGCATTTGCTCACTTCATGTCTCTGTCACATTTTAGTAATTATCACAATATTTCAAACTTTTTCATTATTGTTATATTTGTTATGGTGATATGTGAACAGTGATCTTTGGTGTTACTACCATGACTTGCTAAAGGCTCAAATGATGGCTAGCATTTTTTAGCAATAAAGTATTTTTTAATTAAGGTGTGTACATTTTTTTAGACATAATGCTATTACATATGTAATAAGCTACAATATAGTATAAACATAATTTTTACATGCACTGGGAAACCAACAATTTTGTGACTTACTTTACTGCAATGTTCACTTTATTGTAGTGGTCTGGAACAAAACACACAATATTTCTAAGGTATGCCTGTACTGTGAACAACACTGTGGCCGTAAGATCAACAACTTGGATCAGCACACTTTTCCTATAATGCATCAGGAAGTAAATATCTTAGACTTTGGGGGTCCCTATTGGAACTACTCAATTCTGCAGTCATAGCATTAAGCTGCTCTAGTTATTACTATTTACTTACTAGTAAACAAGTGAATCCCTTTTCCCTAGGATAAGAAAAGGGAGAAAGATGTCCACTTTCACCACTCCTATTCAACATTTTACTATAGGTCTTAGACAATTCAATAAAACAGAAAAATGAGAAAGTAATAAGCATAGGAACTGGAAAGGAAGAAATAGAACTGTCTTTTTATTTAAAGATGATATTATTTTCTATAGAAAAAAATTCCAAAGAATCTACAAAAACAGCTACTAGAATTACTAAGTGGTTTAGAAAGGTGAGAGGAAAACAAGGTGAATACACAAAAATCAAATGCATATCTATATATTAACTATGAACAATTTGTAAATTAAATTTTAAAATGCCATTTACAGCAATGTCAAATACCTGAAATAGTTAAGGATAACAAAATATATGCAAAACTTTTTATACCAAAATCTGCAAAATCTTGATGAGAGAAATTAAAGACTTACAGAGGTGAAGAGAGATACTATATTCATGGGTTGGAAGACATTGTTTACATGTGAACTCTTTCTAAGTGTATCTATGGATTCAAAGAAATATCAATCAAAATCCCATATAACATTTTTTTGAAGAAATACTTAAAATAGGTAAAATATTTCTAAAAGCGAAGTTTGAGGACACACACTAGTTGATCTTGAAACTTGCCATGAAGTTAAAATGATCAAGAAAATGCAATAGGTTATATACATCGATCAATGGAATAGAATAGTTTCCAAGTAGACCGATGTGTGTATAGTCAATTGATTTTGACAAAGATATCAAACTAATTCAAAGGAGCAAGGGTAGTCTTTCCAAAAACTGTGCTGGAACAATTAGACATCCATATGCAAAAAATAAGATAAATAAAATAACCATCAACACTTACTTTTTTACCATATAAAAAACTAACTTGAAATGGATCATATACTTTACTAATAAATAATAAAAAAAATTGTTGGTAAGTTGAACTTAATAAAATTTGAAAATTCTGATCTTTGAAAGACCACTGTTAAGAAAATGGAAAGATAAGACACTTACTGGGAGAAAATATTTACAAAACATATATCTATCTATTAAATAACTTTGATTTAAAATATATAAACATTTACCACAATAATAAACAAACAACACAATTTTTTAAATGGGTAAAATATTTCAACAGATATTTCACCAAAGATGAAATGTGAGTGGCAGATAATCGCCTTAAAATATGCTTAAAATAATTTTACTCATTAAGAAAATTTCTATTGAAACCACAATGAGATACCACTACACAACTTCTAAAATAGCTTAAAAAAACAAACACACAAAGGAAAAACAAGTGATACAAAGAGTTTACAAAGATGAAGTGCAGCTGGAATACATACATTTCTGGTGGAAATGCAAAATGTAACACTTTGGGAAAGAGTTTGGCTGTTTCTTCTAAAGAGAGACATAGGGAATTCCCTGGAGGTCCAGTGGTTAGGACTTTGCACTTTCACTGCCAAGGGCGTGGGTTCAAACCCTGGTCGGGGAGCTAAGACCCCGCAAGACAAGCAGTGCAGCCATAAATAAATAAATAAAAGTTAAACATATGATCCAGCAATCTAAGCCCTGGGTATTTACCAAAGAAAACTAAAAACACAGGTCCCCACAAATGTTTAGAGCAGATTTCTTCATAGTAGCCAAAATCTAGAATGAAGCCAAACATCCATCGACAGGTAAATATATAGATAAATAACACATGGCACATCCATACGATAAGATTCTCAGCAATGAGACAGAGTTAAACGAGCAATAAATAGAACCAAACTACTGATATATGCAACAATATGGATCAACCTCAAAAACACTATTGTAGGTGAGAGAAGCCAGATACAAAACTCTAAGTACTATGTGATTCTATTTGTATGACATTTTATAGAAGGCAAAACTACTGTATAGGGGTTGAAAGCAGATAAGCGGTTTCCAGGATCTGGGGCTGAAGGAGTCAATCAGCGTTGCCTGGTTTTGAACTTTATATGAATGGAATAATATAGTATATCTTTTTTCAGGTCTGGCTCCTTTTGGTCAGCAGTACATTTGTGATCTTCCTCCATATTCTTGTACAGAGATATCATTTGTTCATTCTCATTTTTATAGTATTCTATGCATAACTATGCAATGATTTACTTATCAAATTGACTGCTGGTGTCACACTCACATTTTAAAATTACAACATAATAGCCTAATTGGCTAAAATTCTTTTTTAGTTAGATTCTTGAAATTCTTATTTTTAAATTCTTATTTAAGTCTTAGTTAAGCCCTACAAAATCTAAATGGGATTTTCCTTACAAAGTCACCTCTTAAGCAGACATTAAAACTCAGTATATATCCATACCATGCATTGATTTCTTTACTGAAAAATCCCCTTTATCATTTGGTCAGTTTGGGTTTACCCCCAAATATTATCACATCTGATTTGCCACTACCTACCCACTCCTAGCTTTTCCCCTATCAATGGAACTTCTTTCTTCTTCATGGATTTTCTAATTTAGAGCTGGAGATACTATCACCCTTCCCATTATGACAGTCAATAATTTCAGAACATTTGTCTCTTAGATTATGGTAGTCTTGGCCTTCTCCCCAAACATCATCAAGATACTCCCTGAAGGAAAAGAAAGAGGAGTGTTGGCTCTCAGTTCACACACAGTTTAGATGATAAGGGATTCTGCCCCAAACAATGACCATAATTAACTAGGGTAGCTGAGATAGAAGGCAAAACCTGTGAGTACATTACCTTCAATTACTGTGGTAGATGGAGCCACAGGTATATGAGTTAATTTTAAATGAAGAGGTTCTGGCAGGAGTGTGTTTCTGAGTCTCAGAAACCTGCACACATCAAGGTAACAAGGATAGGTTTAAACTTGGTTGAGTATTGAGTTTTTGCATTTTATTGTTGCAGTGAAAATCATGTCATGAATACTCCATTTATTTCTCTACATAAGGATGTTCCTAATTAATCTGTTATTCAAAAGCCACCAGTATTATATTAGTAACTGCAATATTTCATGACACTGACTAAAGCCCAGAAGCAGGTTCCTGTGGCCCAATTAATTTTTTTAAAACCTTTTACTCAGCGGGATGCTGCCTACCTGGATCTTTGAATGAAAGAATATTAATGAAGCTGCAATGCAGATGATTATATTGAAAGTGACGAAGAATTTATTAGGAAGACAGCCATCACAGGCTGTACAGTATATGAGGCAGAAAACTGCTAAAAGTAATGACAGAGTATAGTTTAGGCAAGTAATGGGCAGTAGTGCTACAAAAGGAGAGCTTGGAGATATATTATTTAGTAATAAAGTTGACATAAAAATTGAAATATGAGGTGGAAAGATTAACATGGTCATACAAGTCATCTTTAATGTTCATAGCCAAGTTCTGGCTTTTAGAAAGAGTAAACTGAATTTATGCTTGTGACAATATGTAATTCAAAACGCTTATTTATACATTTCATGCAAATGACTGCAGACCTTTGGTTTGCAGTTACCAAAGTAATGTTTAGTAGCATTTAAATTTATTACATTAACATTGGATCAGGAGCTGTATTTCTACCTGTCAAATGACTAACATTTGTAGGTCATATCATCAATAAATAGACCGCAGTTCACAGACCCCTGCACTGCTAGTCCCAAATCTATGAACAAAAGATTTTACATTTTGTTTTTCCACCTTAAACTGAATATAGATGTGTTCTCATTTACTCCATCATAATATTCTAATATTATTGACACAAACCTTTTGGTCTTCTGGTATGTTTGCTTCCACGAAGGGGATGCATAGTGCTCTAATTAAGAGCAAGGGCTTTTGATGGAAGTAGACCTATGTGAAAACCCTAATAGCCAATTACCAGCTGGGTGACCTTAGTTAAATGACTTTATAACTCTGGTCTCATTTTTCTCATCTATAATAGGGACATAATAATACCAGTCTCATGGAATTATTATAATAATTCAATAAAGTATACAAAAATGTATCTAGCCTATGGTAACTAACTCAATTATTATCATCATAATTATCATTATCAATACATTCTGGGAGTTTCCATAATAGAAAGTGGCATCAAAATTCTTGAAGGAGAGGCAAAACATACCTTATTCTTCACATATTCTCATCTCAGCTTCATTTCTAAAGTTAAAGGTCTGAAGGTTAACTTGTGTCTAATGAGGTATGTAAGTAAATTGACAACCATTTGGATTTAACACAAATGTTTTATAAAAATGCTTGTCTTTTATGATTTCTTAGAAGTGGATATAAAATTGGGGCTGTAGAATAAAACTAAACTGAATTTTGAGAAAACATAAATATTTACAAAACATTTTATTCTGAATTTGAACCTTTCCTATTTCATGTCAATCACATAAAGAATGGGAATAAGATTTCCATTTTAAACACAGTAGTAACAGAGGCCTTAATAAGAAAATGGCATCTGAGTAAAGGCCTGATAAAAGTGAATATATAAGCCATATGAAACTCAGAGGAGAGATTTCAGGTAAAGGGAATACCAGTGCAAACACCCTAAGATGCAAACAGAGGCATAGCAAAGGAGGGTGTGGTCAGTGGAAGTAGTTCACCATGGTTGTAGTCAATAAGGTGTGCACTGTCTACAGAAAATCTTAAATCAATAATAAGACTGATTAAATGTTTATTATCTTCATGAACTGACAAGTGTAAACAATATCAGTGATAAAATACTCCTCCCTAAAAAAACAAAATAGTCTATTGATCTAAGATCTAAACAACTGCTGTGGTTTCTATCGAGCTCAATGGCCTGCTGCCACTGGCCCATCTTTGGAAACATACCAAGAAAGAACAGCACGGGACAAGTGTGTCTGGATTAGATTGAATGGGAACAGGAGCTGTAGATGTGTGGGTCAATGATCAATAGCGTGCCTAGAATATGTACGTCTTTGTAAGCTCTGTTTGGACTTGAGCTTTTACTCTACGTGATGGAAAGCCATTGGATGGGTTAGAGTAGAGGGTTTTCAAGATATTACTCATACGGGCTTCCTTGGTGGCGCAGTGGTTAAGAGTCTGCCTGCCGATGCAGGGGACATGGGTTCATGCCCCAGTTCGCGAAGATCCCACATGCCACAGAGCGGCTGGGCCCGTGAGCCATGGCCGCTGAGCCTGCGCGTCCGGAACCTGTGCTCCGCAACGGGAGAGGCCACAACAGTGAGAGGCCCGCGTACCGCAATAAAAAAAAAAAAAAGATATTACTCATGTTTTCAACACACTGATTGCAGTATTGAAAATAGACTTCGGGAGGGGAATGTGATAGTTATGAAAGAGAAAACTAAACTAGATGGTGATTGTTCTCACTACATCCTATTCACGCCACTGGTGAAGGATGAGTCCCATACCCTAAATAGTACAAAATGGCTGAAGATATGACATTCAACTCTGAACAGACGAGATTGACAGCAGTTTATTAGTCAAACATACTCATAACCTGGGAGAGGAGGATTCCACACACTATGCAGGGCAGCACAAGAGTTACACTTGGGATAAGAGTGAATCAGCAGGGGCTGTTGAAGGCAGGCTTTGTAGTAACCAGAGACAAGTGGACCACCCCCATCCCAGTTCACATCTTGAGGATGTGACTGGTTTGTCTGAATAATTTTGCAGACTGACAGAGGAGTAAAATATATTAGGTTCAGATCCAGATGTGGTACTGCTGGTCTGGTTAACAGGGGAACTACCTGGGTGTGAAGTCTTTCCCACTGAGCATGGAGCATATTAGCAAAAGCAGAGGAACTCACAGATAAGCCTCTGGGGTTCTGTGATACTCAAAGATGTCAAGGAATACAGTGATAGCTTGGGATAGAAGTAGAATTGGTGAAATTAGTAAGAAAAGAATTGATGCAGAATATATTTTGAAGGTAGAGCCAACAAGAATTGTGGAAGAATGGATGTGGAATTTGAAAGAGAGGAGTCAAATATGACACTAAAGTGTCTGACTCTAGCAAATGAAAAGATAGTGTCAATTACTGAGAAGGAAAACTATAGGAGTAGTAGTTTACACTTTATCCATACAATTAAAAACTATGTAGATGTACAAAACATAAACTTTTAATGTACTTATATGGAAATATCTCAAAATATAGTAAGTGAAAAAGCAAGGTACGTGGTATCCAATATAGCATTTAGGATTCGTGTTTAAAAAGGGAGAGAAAAAAAATAGATATTTGCACTTGCCAGTACACACATTTTAAAAAATTATATGAAGTGTGTAGGAAGCAAAAAACAAGTAATAATAAGAGTTACCTGTTGGAAAGAGAGGATAGAAATTAATTGGGCAGAGACTGGGAGCAAAAGAGGAATATATTCACTATAGTTTATGGTTTCTGATGTTTGTAAAATGTGAATGTATTTTTTAGACAAAAAAGATATAGGGAGAAATTCTGTTTTAAAAATGTGTATAGCTGACAGTCCCTGATACTGTATCTCCACATATATACCACTGTCTATTGAAGAAACAATAATAAAAGAAAAAGACAAAAATAAGAAATAGATGAAGGAGGAGGAAAATAAGAAAAGCAATTACAATAATTATAACAAAACCAATAACATATTAAAACTTAAGACTAAGGAAAAAGGCAGAAACTGATTACTGAATTATAAATATGGCAACCCATTACCTATTGCCATAATTTGGAGATGGAGTCCCAGTAACATGACTGATAAAATCAGACTCTGAAGTAAAATTATTAGCTCATCATGTTTTGTCCTGAAAGATGATCACCTTTTAAAAAAAAGAAATAAGGCTTATATCACATGGGGGTTTGACAAATGTTTAACGAACTATTGGGGAATGTTCATTGCAGCTGCATGGCTGATTAGTAATATGAAAATGTACATACTTTCGTTGTGGCTGATTTCAAATTACCAACATGACCTCATATTTCTTTGCTGCTCTTTCTTTCTTTATGTAGATACAAGTTTCAGACCTTAATCATTTTCCTTCTTTCTGAAGAACTTCATTTACCACTTCTTTCAAGGCAGGTTTATTGGCTACAAATTTCCCCAATTTTTGTTTTTCTGTGAAAATTATTTATCTTTCATTTTTGTAGGATAATTTTTCTGGGTACAGAATTCTAGATCTTTGGGTTCTTTCTCTCAAAAGTTTAAATATTTCACTCCAGTCTCTTCTTGCTTGCATGGTTTCTGAATAAAAGTTCTATATAAGTCTTATCTTGTCCTTCTATAGGTAAGGTGTTTTTCTCTTTTGCTTCTTTGAAGATTTTCTCTGTCTTTAATTTTATGAAGTTTGAATATAATATGCCTAGCTTTTTTTTTTTTTAATTTATTCTTCTTTCTGTTCTGAGTTTCCTGGATTTGTGGTGTGGTGTCTATCATTAATGTCAGGAAGTTCTCAGTCATTATTGCTTCAAACATTTCTTCCATCCCTTTCTTCCTCTGCCATCTGGTATCCCCATTATGCATAGGTTACACCTTTTGTAATTGTCCCTCAGCTCTTGCATATTCTGTTCTGTCTTTTTCATTATTTTTTCTCTTTGCTTTTAAATTTTGAAAGTTTCTGTTGACATTTCTTCAAACTTGCTGATACTTTCCTCAGCTGTGCCCAGTCTATTGATGAGTCTATCAAAGGCACACTTCAGTTCTGTTACAGTGTTTTTGACTTCTAGCATTTCCTTTTGATTCTTCCTTAGAGTTTCCATCTGTCTGCTTACATTATGCATCCATCTTTGCATGTTGTCCACTTTTCCCATTAGAGCCCTTACCGTATTTATTAGTTATTTTAAATTCCCTGTCTGATAATACCAACATCTCTGCCAAATATGAGTCTAGCTCTGATATTTGCTCATCTTATCATGCTGTGTTTTTTTATTGTTGTTTTTTTTTGTTTTTTGTCTTGTAGTACTTCTTGTAATTTTTGTTAAAGGCTGGAAATGATGTACTGGGTAAAAGGAACTGAGATAAATTGGCCTCTAGTGTGAGGTTTTATGTTTACCTGACTGGGATTTAGGTTGTGCTTACTGCTTGCTGTAGCTGTAGGAGTGAGAGGTTAAAATTTCCTCTGATATCCTTGTTTTTGTCACTCCTGTAATCTTCAGGTTTCCTTAGATACTTCTTAAATAAGGTCTGAGACATGCAGTTCTTTCACTTGTATTTCCTGTTATTATACAGGAGTTTTAATGATGTGGTGGTAAGGTGTGTGGGAGAGGAAGTGTTCTATGGCTGTATGGTAAGGTCTTGGTCTTTCGGTGAGTCTGTGTCCCTGCCTATGACTTTCAGTGGTTTTTCTCCCTCTTAGGTCGAACAGGAAGCCTAGAGAGCGCTGCAGGTGGGTGTTCTCTATTTGGTCACACATTGTTCTCATTCTTTCCTTTAATTCTTTATATATGCTTTCCCTTTAGTTATTTTTTTTTAACATATATATTATAGCTTCTTGTTGACTACATTTTTCCTATGTGAGCACCATACTTTCTCGTTATTTTACATATCTCATAATTTGTATTGAAAGCTTTAGAGTTTCATTAACGTATCAGTTTTGGAAATCAGAACTTCCACTCAAAGTTTGTTGTTATAGCTGTTTGTTTTTAATGACTTTCTTGTACTAATTCTATAATGTATATATTACTTTCCTGTTTGGTCACTGAAGTCACTACTCAATTAGCTAATGGTCAGCTAATGATTGAACAGATTTCTTTAAATATCTTTAAATATTGCAACTTTCACCAAGGGTCTCTGTATGTGTATGGGGCATATCTTTAACTCTTAGGCAGACATTTTCTAACTCCACCTTAGACTTCACTTCTGTTTTTGCAGAATTTCCAGGTCAGGTGAAAGGAGAGCTTAGGGCCTTCTGGGGCCTTCCTTAGCATATACACAGCCTTTGTGTGCACAGGCCTATGCATACAAAGTGATCTTCTCATTTTCCCGAAATATATTGAAGTTTTTCAAAGCCTCTGGTTGTTAGGAGATCACCGACTGAAACCATCCACTTTGGCCAGGGCCAGTTACCTGAGTTGTCTCACAACAGGAGGTCCAGATAAGCAACACGGTGCTGAAAATTAACCGGGAGAATTCGGGAGGGGTCAAAAGAGGGAGGAGACAGCCAACCTCCCAGAATCCTTCATGCTGGAATCCATCTTGGCTGAGAGACGCTCGTGCCACCAGGTAGGACCCTGAGTCAGACTATGGGCCAAGCAAGATGATTGGTCAGAGGCAACCCAGAAAGTAACCCTACTACCATAAAACCTGAGACTGCAAGCCACATGGCAGAGCAGTTCTCCTAGTTTCCCCTACCCTGTTGCTCTCTGCCCAGTGCCCCTTTCCAATACTAAAGTCTCTTGTTTTGTCAGCACATGTGTCTCCTCAGACAATTCATTTCTGAGTGTTAGACAAGAGCCCACTCTCAGGCCCTGGTAGGGGTTTCCCTTCCTGCAACGTTTTGACATCTTATTCCCCAGTTTTTCCTTTTAGGTTGTTTGGTGAACTTCTTATTAGTCCCAATGTTACTTCAGACAGACTGACATTAAACAATTGTCATTAATTTTTCTTGAAAATTTCCCTGTAGATAGGCTTGTTCATACAAGGTAAGGACTCTGTCAGATCAAATCAAGACATGAGAATAGAGCTTTTCATAGACCTGCCAGGTAAGTCAAAGAGTAATAATTCTATGTGTGGGGGGCTTTTGGGATACTTCAAATTGATTCTGCTCCCTCAAAAGTTGCTGCTAGATTGGTGGCTTTCCAGCTATAGTAGTTGTGAGGCTGTTCCATTTTCAGGACTACCACAGAGTTAAGGACAGGGGGATAGAGCAGGTTAAAGCCCTACAAGGCTTGCTCTTCATTTCAAGATTCAACCATTTTTCTTGGATAACCATTCCCTGGGTTGTTGCAAGACATTGGTTAATTTTCAGGGTTCTGAAAGTATTGATTTTGACAGTTTTTGCCAGTGTTCTCATTACTTCTATGGAGGAGTATATATTTGGAGGTCCTTACTCTGCCACTCCAGAAGTCAAGCACTACCTGCTTTATTTTTTCATAGCACTCATCCATTAAATGTCTTTTCAAGCTCTCATCTGCAGTGAAATTACTGATTATTTAGTTGTTTTTGTCAATCATCAACTTCCAATTAGAACTGTCAACTTTCAATTATAATTTAAGCTACAGGAAGAGGGTGCTGCCTTGATTATTCTACTGTTATTACTTGTGAAGGATCTGAGATTTTGTCCTATCTGCTATTTAACAAGTTTTCCTGCCACAGTTTCATGGAGTGTGACAGAAGACAGAAGACTCCTGGTTCAAAGACGTTGAATCACTGCACAGCAAAGAGCATAAGCTCATGTTCACACCAATTCCCCTTGCCTCTCAAATTCCACAGGAACAATGCAATGTGCCCCAAGTGGATGATGTGCACATGGTAAATTTGCATCATAGATGAGGTACTCCAAGATTAAGAATTTAAATCTTACAATGAGGTGCAAGCAAATCTGCCCTTTGTCCCCAGAGGAAATCATTACTTTGATTATACAACCAAACCTTCCTTTTGTTCTGGAGGGAGGCACTATTTATCTTCGAAGGCTATTTGCTGTACAAACATTCTTGACAAGATAGTCTGGAACAATATCTGTCAGTGCCTCTACTGGTAAGATATGCAGAAACACAAGAAACCCAAAGAGAATTATTTCCCAACATCATCCCAGTTCTAAATTAATATTCAACATTGTAGACATGCAGTAAATATTTGTTGACCAAAACTTCCACAAGTTTCTATTTTGATCAAGAGTATATTCTATTTCCACAAATTATATATATATATATATATGTATATACACACACACACACACACACACACACACACACACACATATAGATATATAGATAATCTTGGATATAAGGCAAGTCTTGAATAAGAACTGTCTTAGTCAGTTTGGGTTACTATGACAAAGTAATATATACTGGCTGGTTTATAAACAACCGAAATTTATTTCACACAGTTCTGGAGGCTGGAAGTCCAAGAACACAGTGCCAGCATAATAGGGTTCCTGATAAGAACCCTACTCCAATTTGCAGGCTGCCAACTTCTCTCTGTGCCCTCACAAGGCATTTAGCTTTAAAAAGAGATTTAGCTAGCTCTCTGGCCTCTTCTTATAAGGGCACTAATTCCATTTATAAGGGTTCCATCTCTGTGATCTAATTAACCCCCAAAAGCCCCACATCCAAATACACTGGAGATTAGATTTCAGCATACGAATTTGGTGGGGTAGGGACACAAACATTCAGTCCATAACAAGTACCTAAGAATAAATACTTGGTTTTTGTTTGTTTGTTTCTTTTGTCGGCAAATGGAAATTATAAAACTCTGTTGGCTTCCTCATTTGTAAACAGAAATGACAAATTTATCTGTTGACCTCTTGAAGGGGCTCAGTCTTCTCTCCTATTCCTTTCTTGCCTTACTCTGTAAATGAAGAATTGCTATGCTTGATCACAAGAACATTTAAAGCATACAGCTAAGGTCTTAGTATGACTATATTTTGCAAATCCCAACTCCTAGAAAAGTAGAGAAAGAAGGAGGCCTGGAATACATCTTTATGGCAAATGGGTAAATATCCAGTTTACGTGCTGCCTCTCTTTCTTTCTCTCTCTCTCTCTCTCTCCCAGTTTCTCTGTGTCTCCATTACATCTCTAACACTCTCTTTTTTGTTGCCCCTACCCATATACACACACATACATAAACATATGCAAACTACTCTTTCGTTGTGCTTTGCTCATGTCTAGGAACATGCTAAAAGTTCCTCAACTTGAAGACAGTAATATTCAAAATTAAGTTTGGCCTCTAGGGTAGAAGTAAGCACAGTAAACCTTTTGGCTGGCCTTTTCCTAGGCCATTTATATCAAAATCCTCTAGACAAAAGAGGTCTGTATACCAGTCCGGTCATGTTCACTGGCATTCTTTCCTGGGTCTTTGAGTCATTCTCCTACATTAAGTGTAAAATCTCCCTTGGCCTTGCTTTGTCCTTTGAAAGGGATAGCTAGTTAAGAACAGAATCTGATTTTTAGAAACCTCAGTTCTGTGCAATACCCAGCACATACTAGATTTTTAAAGTATAACAACTACAGAAGAGATTCTATCTCAGACTACAGTCTGTTTTGTTTCTTCTACCTCACAATTTTTTAAATAGAGAATACTATAAAAGTTATCTGCATAATTTAGTCACACAGCAAACATAAGTGTCCTTTTTCTATGTCTACATAGTTTGAACTTTGAGAACATTGTGCCATTTCAGTTACAAATTACTTTGTATATGTGTATTATACTGCCTTTCCTGGGTATGTTTAAAATTCACATAATTTCAGTTGATGTTTTGTTCTATCATTGAAATGGATTCATTTTGTGTTATTCTGAGGAATATACTTAATTTGTGGATCATTTATATGTCTCTAGTATAACTAGCTACTCTGATGTTTAAACAGTTTGCCTCATATCGTAGTTTTTTTTTTTATCATAGATGTTTAAATTACTTTAACTCTTATTGGGATTGCTTGTTTTCCCTCATGAATGTAATCCCCTGCTCAGTAATGCACTTTGGGCCAATTCTAATCTCATTGCTATTATTTCTTCACAATTGCACACATTTTCCATATTTCATACAAGCCAATTATTTATCACATATATTCATATGTTTATAATTAATTTTAAATTAGCTGCCTCTTATCTTAAAAGGTATAATTACTTTCAGTGCTCAAGTTATCAAAATAATCATTGCAGTATATCATAATATTTCCAATATTTCATAGTTTTATTCCTCCTTCCTTCGACCTTTTGCCCAGCTGTAAATATACTTCAAGCTCCTTAACCACATTTGAACTGTAAGAAAGTGTTAATGATAACATAAACAATTTAAAAGCAAAGAAAAAAAGAGAAGATTTTGCCCCTAATCTTCTTTTATGGAATTTTTTTTCTGTTCTTCCAGAGAAAATTCTCCTAGAACAGATTACAAACTACAAAAGGCCTAGGAAGAAAATTTGAAATACAAGGAAATATGTAGAAAGACAAAAAGCAAGTGGCAGAAAAACTCCAAAGGTTTGGATGCTCAGTAAAACACCCTGAAGATTGCTTCTTTTTAGCATGTTTTTTTTTATATGAAAAGTTAAACTATATCTCTCACCTAATAACACATTTTGAAAAGAAACTGCAGTGTCTACTGGTTTGAGTGAAGGTGGAAAGAGTCATGGGAGTGGGCCTTACCACAAATTCATCCTGATTTTAATCGTGGATGAAATGCAAAATAACGTGATACAAAGAAAAAGCAGTACTCTATAACAAAAAGACACAGTGTCTGCCACTAACAACATTTTTCACAAACTACAAATAATACTTTTATTTGAGGAGACTTTAAAGTAATGCCCCTTTTCAGGTGTTTTCCACCTCTGCTATCTTTGGCAACTTTTAAAAGTGAAAAAGACAACTGCGGTTGAACAGAAAAGGAAAAAATGGGGCTTCCCTGGTGGTGCAGTGGTTGAGAGTCCACCTGTCGATGCAGGGGACACGGGTTCGTGCCCCGGTCCGGGAGGATCCCGCATTCCGCGGAGCGGCTGGGCCCGTGAGCCATGGCCGCTGAGCATGCGCGTCTGGAGCCTGTGCTCTGCAACGGAAGAGGCCACAACAGTGAGAGGCCTGCGTACCGAGAAAAAAGAAAAGGAAAAAATGGCTACATACTTTAAAAAACAAAATACACAACAAATCAAAGCACACTTTGACATCAAAAAACAATTGTTCGATTAAAAAATCTGAGTATGGGAAGATGGCGGAAGAGTAAGACGCGGAAATCACCTTCCTCCACACAGATACATCAGAAATATATCTACACGTGGAACTGCTCCTATAGAACACCTACTGAACGCTGGCAGAAGACCTCAGACCTCCTCAAAAGGCAAGAAGCTCCCCACGTACCTGGGTATGGCAAAAGAAAAAAGAATAAACAGAGACAAAAGGATAGGGACGCACCTGCACCAGTGGGAGGGAGCCGTGAAGGAGGAAAGGTTTCCACACACTAGGAAGGCCCTTTGCAGGCGGAGACTGCGGGTGGTAGAGAGGGGGAGCTTCGAAACTGCGGAGGAGAGCACAGCAACAGGGGTGCAGAGGGCAAAGCCGAGAGATTTCCACACAGAGTATCGGTGCCAACCAGCACTCACCAGCCCAAGGCTTGTCTGCTCACCCGCCGGGGGCGGGAGGGCCTGGGAGCTGAGGATCCGGCTTCGGTCGGATGCGGGGAGAGGACTGGGGTTGGCGGCGTGAACACAGCCTGAAGGGGTTAGTGCACCACTGCTAGCCGGGAGGGAGTCCGGGAAAAAGTCTGGACCTGCCGAAGAGGCAAGAGACTTTTCCTTCCTTCTTTGTTTCCTGGTGCGCGAGGAGAGGGGATTAAGAGCGCTGCTTAAAGGAGCTCCAGAGATGGGTGCGAGCCGTGGCTAAAAGCGCGGACCCCAGAGACATGCATGAGATGCTAAGGCTGCTGCTGCTGCCACCAAGAAGCCTGTGTGCGAGCACAATTCACTATCCACACACCCCTTCAGCGGAGCCTGTGCAACCCGCCACTGCCAGGGTCCCAGGATCCAGGGGCCACTTCCTCGGGAGTACGCACGGCACGCCTCAGGCTGCTGCAACTTCAGGCCGCCCTCTACCGCCGCAGGCTTGCCCCGCACTCCGTGCCCCTCCCTCTCCCGGGCCTGAGCTAAGCCAGAGCCCCCGAATCAGCCGCTCCTTTAACCCCGTCCTGTCTGAGCGAAGAACAGACGCCCTCCAGTGACCTACACGCAGAGGCGGGGCCAGATCCAAAGCTGAACCCCGGGAGCTGTGCGAACAAAGAAGAGAAAGGGAAATCTCTCCCAGCAGCCTCAGGAGCAGCTGATTAAATCTCCATAATCAACTTGATGTACATGCATCTGTGGAATACCTGAATAGACAACAAATCATCCCAAATTGAGGAAGTGGACTTTGAGAGCAAGATATATTATTTTTTCCCCTTTTCCTCATTTTGTGAGTGTGTATCTGTATGCTTCTGTGTGAGATTTTGTCTGTATAGCTTTGATTTCACCATTTGTCCTAGGGTTCTATCTGTCCGTGTTTTTTTTTTTTTAACTTAAAAAAATTTTTTTAATAATAATTTTTTTATTTTAATAACTTTATTTTATTTTACCTTAATATATTTTATTTTCTGCTCTTTTTTTTCTTTCTACTTTTTCTCCCTTTTATTCTGAACCGTGTGGATGAAAGGCTCTTGGTGCTGCAGCCAGGAATCAGTGCTGTGCCTCTGAGGTGGGAGAGCCAACTTTAGGACACTGGTCCACAAGGGACCTCCCAGCTCCACGTAATATCAAATGGCGAAAATCTCCCAGAGATCTCCATCTCAACACCAAGACCCAGCTTCACTCAACGACCAGCAAGCTACAGTGCTGGACACCCTATGCCAAACAACTAGCAAAACAGGAACACAACCCCACCCATTAGCAGAGAGGCTGCCTAAAATCATAATAAGTCCACAGACACCCCAAAACACACCACCAGATGTGGACCTGCCCACCAGAAAGACAAGGTCCAGCCTCATCCACCAGAACACAGGCACTAGTCCCCTCCACCAGGAAGCCTACACAACCCACTGAACCAACTTTAGCCACTGGGGAAAGACACCAAAAATAACGGGAACTACGAACCTGCAGCCTGCAAAATTGAGACCCCAAACACAGTAAGATAAGCAAAATGAGAAGACAGAAAATCACACAGCAGATGAAGGAGCAAGATAAAAACCCACCAGACCTAACAAATGAAGAGGAAATAGGGAGTCTACCTGAAAAAGATTCAGAATAATGATAGTTAAGATGATCCAAAATCTTGGCAATAGAAGAGAGAAAATGCAAGAAACATTTAACAAGGACTTAGAAAAACTAAAGATGAAACAAGCAATGATCAACAACACAATAAATGAAAGTAAAAATACTCTAGGAGGGATCAATAGCAGAATAACTGAGGCAGAAGAACGGATAAGTGACCTGGAAGATAAAGTAGTGGAAATAACTACTGCAGAGCAGAATAAAGAAAATAGAATGAGAAAAACTGAGGACAGTCTCAGAGACCTCTGAGACAACATTAAACACACCAACATTCTAATTATACGGGTTCCAGAAGAAGAAGAGAAAAAGAAAGGGACTGAGAAAATATTTGAAGAGATTATAGTTGAAAATTTCCCTAATATGGGAAAGAAAATTTCCCTAATATGGGAAAGAAAATAGTTAATCAAGCTTAGGAAGCACAGAGCGTCCCATACAGGATAAATCCAAGGAGAAACATGCCAAGACACATATTAATCAAACTGTCAAAAATTAAATACAAAGAAAACATTTTAAAAGCAGCAAGGGAAAAACAACAAGTAACACAAAAGGGAATCCCCATAAGGTTAACAGCTGATCTTTCAGCAGAAACTCTGCAAGCCAGAAGGGACTGGAAGGACACATTTAAACTGATGAAGAAGAAAAACCTACAACCAAGATTACTCTACCCAGCAAGGATCTCATTCAGATTTGATGGAGAAATTAAAACCTTTACAGACAAGCAAAAGCTGAGAGAGTTCAGCACCACCAAACCAGTTTTACAACAAATGCTAAAGGATCTTCTCTAGGCAAGAAACACAAGAGAAGGAAAAGATCTATAATAACAAACCCAAAACAATTAAGTAAATGGGAATACATATCGATAATTACCTTAAATGTAAATGGATTAAATACTCCCACCAAAAGACACAGACTGGCTGAATGGATACAAAAACAAGACCCATATATATGCTGTCTACAAGAGACCCACTTCAAACTTAGAGACACATACAGACTGAAAGTGAGGGGATGAAAAGAGATATTCCATGCAAATGGAAATCAGAAGAAACCTGGACTAACAATTCTCATATCAGACAAAATAGACTTTAAAATAAAGACTATTAGAAGAGACAAAGAAGGACACTACATAATGATCAAGGGATCAATCCAAGAAGAAGATGTAACAATTGTAAATATTTATGCACCCAACATAGGAGCACCTCAATACATAAGGCAAATACTAGCAGCCATAAAAGGGGAAATCGACAGTAACACATTCATAGTAGGGGACTTTAACACCCCACTTTCTCCAATGGACAGATCATCCAATATGAAAATAAAAAAGGAAACACAAGCTTTAAATGATACATTAAACAAGATGGACTTAATTGATACTTATAGGACATTCCATCCAAAAACAACAGAATACACATTTTTCTCAAGTGCTCATGGAATATTCTTCAGGATAGATCATATCTTGGGTCACAAATCAAGCCTTGGTAAATTTAAGGAAATTGAAATTGTATCAAGTATCTTTTCCAACCACAACACTATGAGACTAGATATCAATTACAGGAAAATATCTGTAAATAATACAAACACATGAAGGCTAAACAATACAATACTTAATAACGTAGTGTTCACTGAAGAAATCAAAGAGGAAATCAAAGAATTCCTAGAAACAAATGACAATGGAGACACGACGACCGAAAACCTATGGGATGCAGCAAAAGCAGTGCTAAGAGGGAAGTTTATAGCAATACAATTGTACCTTAAGAAACAGGAAACATCTCAAATAAACAACCTAACCTTGCACCTAAAGCAATCAAAGAAATTAGAACCAAAAAAACCCCAAAAGTTAGCAGAAGGAAACAAATCATAAAGATCAGATCAGAAATAAATGAAAAAGAAATGAAGGAAATGATGGCAAAGATCAATAAAACTAAAAGCTGCTCCTTTGAGAAGATAAACAAAATTGATAAACCATTAGCCAGACCCATCAAGAAAAAAAGGGCGAAGACTCAAATCAATAGAATTAGAAATGAAAAAGGAGAAGTAACAACTGACACTGCAGAAATACAAAAGATCATGAGAAATTACTACAAGCAACTCTATGCCAATAAAATGGACAACCTGGAGGAAATGGACAAATTCTTAGAAAAGCACAACCTGCCAAGACTGAATCAGGAAGAAATAGAAAATATGAACAGACCAATCACAAGCACTGAAATTGAAACTGTGATTAAAAATCTTCCAACAAACAAAAGCCCAGGACCAGATGGCTTCAAAGACGAATTCTATCAAACATTTAGAGAAGAGCTAACATCTGTCCTTCTCAAACTCTTCCAAAATATAGCAGAAGGAGGAACACTCCCAAACTCAGTCTACAAGGCCACCATCACCCTGATACCAAAAGCAGACAAGGATGTCACAAAGAAAGAAAACTATAGGCCAATATCACGGATGAACATAGATGCAAAAATCCTCAACAAAATACTAGCAAACAGAATCCAACAGCACATTAAAAGGATCATACACCATGATCAACTGGGGTTTATTGCAGGAATGCAAGGTTCTTCAATATATGCAAATCAATCAATGTGATGCACCATATTAACAAATTGAAGGAGAAAATGCATATGGCCATCTCAATAGATGCAGAGAAAGCTTTTGACAAAATTCAACACCCATTTATGATAAAAACCCTCCAGAAAGTAGGCATAGAGGGAACTTTCCTCAACATAATAAAGGCCATATATGACAAACCCACCGCCAACATCGTCTTCAATGGTGAAAAACTGAAAACATTTCCACTAAGATCAGGAACAAGACAAGGTTGCCCACTCTCACCACACTTATTCAACATAGTTTTGGAAGTTTTAGCCACAGCAATCAGAGAAGAAAAGGAAATAAAAGTAATCCAAATCAGAAAAGAAGAAGTAAAGCTGTCACTGTTTGCAGATGACATGATACTATACATAGAGAATCCTAAAGATGCTACCAGAAAACTACTAGAGCTAATCAATGAATTTGGTAAAGTAGCAGGATACAAAATTAATGCACAGAAATCTCTGGCATTCCTATACACTAATGATGAAAAATCTGAAAGTGAAATCAAGAAAACACTCCCATCTACCACTGCAACAAAAAGAATAAAATATCCAGGAATAAACCTACCTAAGGAGTCAAAAGACCTGTACGCAGAATATTATAAGACACTGATGAAAAAATTAAAGATGATACAAAAAGATGGAGAGATATACCATGTCCCTGGATTGGAAGAATCAACATTGTGAAAATGACTCTACTACCCAAAGCAATCTACAGATTCAATGCAATCCCTATCAAACTACCACTGACATTTTTCACAGAACTAGAACAAAAAATTTCACAATTTGTATGGAAACACAAAAGACCCCGAATAGCGAAAGCAATCTTGAGAACGAAAAACGGAGCTGGAGGAATCAGGCTCCCTGACTTCAGACTATACTACACAGCTACAGTAATCAACACAGTATGGTACTGGCACAAAAACAGAAAGATAGATCAATGGAACAGGATAGAAAGCCCAGAGATAAACCCACACTCATATGGTTACCTTCTCTTTGATAAAGGAGGCAGGAATGTACAGTGGAGAAAGGACAGCCTCTTCAATAAGTGGTGCTGGGAAACTGGACAGGTACATGTCAACGTATGAGATTAGATCACTCCCTAACACCATACACAAAAATAAACTCAAAATGGATTAAAGACCTAAATGTAAGGCCAGAAACTATCAAACTCTTAGAAGAAAACATAGGCAGAACACTCTATGACATAAATCACAGAAAGATCCTTTTTGACCCACCTCCTAGAGAAATGGAAATAAAAACAAAAATAAACATATGGGATCTAATGAAACGTCATAGCTTATGCATAGCAAAGGAAACCATAAACAAGACCAAAAGACAACCCTCAGAATGGGAGAAAATATTTGCAAATGAAGCAACTGACAAAGGATTAATCTCCAAAATTTACAAGCAGCTCGTGCAGCTCAATAACAAAAAAAAAACAAAAAACCCAATCCAAAAATGGGCAGAAAACATAAATAGACATTTCTCCAAAGAAGATATACAGACTGCCAAGAAATACATGAAAGAATGCTCAACATCATTAATCATTAGAGAAATGAAAATCAAAACTACAGTGAGATATAATCTCACACCAGTCAGAATGGCCATGATCAAAAAATCTAGAAACAATAAATGCTGGAGAGGGTGTGGAGAAAAGGGAACCCTCTTGCACTGTTGGTGGGAATGTGAATTGGTACAGCCACTATGGAGAACTGTATGGAGGTTCCTTAAAAACCTACAAATAGAACCACCATATGACCCAGCAATCCCTCTGCTGGGCATATACCCTGAGACAACCATAATTCAAAAAGATTCATGTACCAAAATGTTCATTGCAGCTCTATTTACAATAGCCAGGACATGGAAGCAACCTAATTGTCCATCATCGGATGAATGCATAAAGGAGATGTGGCACATATATACAGTGGAATATTACTTAGCCATAAAAAGAAATGAAATTGAGCTATTTTTAATGAGGTGGATGGACCTAGAGTCTGTCATACAGAGTGAAGTAAGTCAGAAAGAGAAAGACAAATACCGTATGCTAACACATATATATGGAATTTAAGAAAAAAAACTGTCATGAAGAACCTAGGGGTAAGACAGGAATAAAGACACAGACCTACTAGAGAATGGACTTGAGGATATTGGTAGGGGGAAGGGTAAGCCGTGACAAAGTGAGAGAGTAGCATGGACATATGTACACTACCAAATGTAAAATAGACAGCTAGAGGGAAGCAGTCGGATAGCACAGGGAAAACAGCTCGGTGCTTTGTGACCACCTAGAGGGGTGGGATAGGGAGGGTGGGAGGGAGGGAGACGCAAGAGGGATGAAATATGGGAACATATTTATATGTATAACTGATTCACTTTGGTATAAAGCAGAAACTAACACATTGTAAAGCAATTATACTGCAATAAAGATGAAAAAAAAAAAAAGAACACTTGAACAATTTGTTTTTGTTATTTTTTTGATGTTTTAGTTTAAATTTTATTTCCTGCCCCCAAACATCCATTTAGCACCCCCCAGGAGAAGGAAAAGGGGATGTGACTAGCAATAGAGAGAAACTTTCTTCATAACAATGGCCATGGCAAGCTTAGGCACTTTGGGTGAAATCTCTATGGGAAGTACTGGTAGAGGGATAAAAGCCAAACTGACACAAAAGTATTGCTTGGTGTGCATTTCCAGGCTCTGCCTTCTTTCTCATCTCTTGGTGTCAGGCAGAGGAAGAGGAGAAAAAGTTAAACTTTTCTTATAAACTGGCAGAATAAGCTTATAATATCCTCTCACTATCTCTGCATAGGTTCTAGTCTCTGCAGCACTACATAAGCCTTGCCCAAAGTAATGAACAGTTGAAAGTCAAATGTAATACTTCACCAAACAACTTAAAAATGCTTGCACCCTGGAAGGGATTAAGTTGCAGAGAACACAAATGGACCCAGAGCAACTTTTGCCAAAAGAGAATATTGCATTAAATGTACAGCCATAGCTCTTTTCCATATGAAGAAACAGTCAGAAGGATAAAAGAACTTGGTCAAAATCACACAGGTAAGTAGGACAGAATCTGGTCTGTCTGTCGGAAGGGTTGTGTTCTTTAACAACCAGGCTAGCTTTTCTCAAATCTGATTCATGCATAGAATAACTAAACACCTCTGTTTGCCTTGAATATTCCCTGTTTATACGTATGCCTGCTGCAGTTTCTCATACTGCCCACTTTGACTCCCCAAAGCAACTGAGAATACACAATAATTTGGTCATTCTATCCATGGACCACTGTGGTGGGACTGCCCAGGAAGCTTATTAAAAGTGCAGCTTCCTGAGCTCTACTCCACATCTAGATAAGTTTTCTTAGGGTTGGCCCAAGAATCCAGGTACAAGTCTTTTTAAGTGCTTTTGTGGAACCCCACAGGTGAGTCTCTCGCTCTCGTAGTTAACAAACCATTTATTCTGCCTCCCCCAGATGCCCAGCCAGGTCCTATTAAGGTAGAAGTTCCCCCACCACATCAGAGGGATGCTCCCAGCCAAGTAATCTCTGGAGCCTTGAAGAGTCTGAATGGTCTCATGCTGGCCCACCTGCTCCTCCACAGCATTCCCCTTCACATTTTACATTCTACCACTCCCAAAGGCAGTCTGCTCCAATGGGGCCTGACTTCGTGTGTCCTAACGTGCATCCGCTGATTCAAGCAGTTTAGGAATAGAAGGTGCTGTGGTTTTCAACCAGGGTGGCCCAACCTCTAAAATGGTAGTCGAAGCAGTCTCTACCTCCTGGGCACATCGCCTCTGCAACAGCCCCAGTAAACGAATGTCCCATCTTTGCTTTTTCAAGGTCGGCAACAGGGAGTCCCCTCCTAATGAAGGTTCTCTCTCATTGCCGCACTATCAAAGGCTGCCCCAAATGTTCCTTCCCGTGAACCTGATCAGGCTAAGGGCAGAGTTGTTTCTTTCCGTCTCTGAGTCGGACCAAATCGTCTTAGAAACACCTCTTCACACTGTTGACCATGTTTTTCATGAGAGCTGCTGCTGAGTATTTATCTCATCCTTTCATAGTAGAGAGAGAGAGGATTCTAATGAATTTTACTTCCAGGGGAGAGGGGAGTGTTATGATTATGGTGTCATTTTGTATTATGTCCTTTTGTCATGAATTTCTTTTCAATTTCATGTTAAAATGGGCCCACCATTCCCACTTTGTGAGGTCATTCAGCACCCTCATTTCGCATCTTTAACATCTCTCTCAGTATCACTTGGAAATGTTTGAAATGGCATGAGCTTGTCCTCACATTCCTATCAGCTTTAAATCCGGAGTCCCCAAATGAACCTAACCATTGAGCCGAACACCTCTGCACTACCTGTGTAACACTGGGTAGGCCCCTTAAGCTCTTGGTTTTTTTAAGTCCTCAGTTGTAACACTGTGAGGGTGCTATGAATTTATATTTGGGGCAGGACAAGGTTGAGAAGAGTGTGTCTTTGCTTTTATTCTTCCAAACTGGAATGTCTTCCCTCTCTTCCTCGTGGGTCCAAATCTCACTTGTCCTTCAGGCCCACTGCCAAGGAGCCTTCCCTGATTCCCCAGGCCACACAAATCTCTACCTCTTAGGGTCAGTGCCATACAACCTAGCTGTCTCTTACGTTAATCTTGCTTCTCAAGCCAATCTCACAATGTGGGTCTCTCTTGCCCTCCTGGGGCCCCTGGGGATTGGCTAGCCCACCGGCACACCCCAAATGCAGTGTCTACTAGACTAGGGCATGGGTGGGAAGGCCCAGGTGTGAGGGGCCAGGCAGAGTACCTCAGCCTCCACTCTGCTCTCCTCCACAAAACTGTCCCTCCTCCTGAAGCCTGCCCTGCAAGTCACAGGTTCCTTATATGACCTCACTGGGTAGTGATGCCCTCACAGGCCTTCTGACAGTTTGCATGGCAGGGTAACTATGCAAACGTGCTGTCCTCAGAGAAACTTCCCTACACTGGAGGGAACTTCTTTCCCTGGAGAAAGTTCTCCACCAGATATCAATCTCTTTGTTTGTCTGAGAGAGAATATCTGACCAGATCTTCTATATTTACTATAACCTGTTCACTGTTCCCTGGGAGGGCAGTGCAGCAGGTACACTGAGACCGGGCACCTGTACAAGACGCGTGGTGTACACACAACCTCCCCTGGCTGCCACATGTTCCTGTGGGGCTTGCCCACCACATACACCTGAGCACTTTCCCAGCTGTAAGTAATACCAGTGACCTGGGACACTTTCAGTGCCCCACAGTGCTCACTGCTGAGGACAAGTGAAAGGTCATCCCTGGACAAGTGTGCAGGAAGTTTCTGAGCTTTATAAATGTAGCCTTCCCCTTTGGGCTACAGGATGCTTCCATTCAGACCCTTTCCTGATTGGCCTCTTAGCAAAAGACAAGTGCATTTTTGTTGGCAAATGGTAAATGGAGCAGTTTGAGGAAGAGGGCCATTCTTGAACCGCACCTTCAAACGCAGACACCTCTGTGCTATCACGTAGGTGTCTATATCAGTCCCCTCAGACACATCCCATAGTGAGTTGCTGAGTACTAGGGGAGAGGGTGATGCCGTATTGATGGGAAGACCGGAAGAACCAAGGGGGGTGATGAAGTGCTAATGAGACTGGAGGGCTGAGGAGATGGTGTCCCAGGAGGCTGGGTTCATGTGAGCCTAGACTTGGTACCCAGAACCCGGTTCTGAGTCTCCTGATCACTCTGCCTCAGTATTTGGCCTTGTTCTAATCTACATAAAAGTATCAGAGGGCTAGAGTTCAGTGTGGTTGCAACAGGCAGTATACATGGGGCCCAAGAGGGGTTGCCAAGGTGGGCGGGGTTCTTAACCAATTTATATTAGATTATTTTTTTCCAAAACTTGAAGGACACTTCCATTAAAGCCTCAGAAGTGACAGACTGCAAGAAATGTTTTCTCTGTTGTGGAAGGGAGAGATGGAGAGGATCATGATTGCCATTATTTTCGGGTTCTACTGTTTTCCCTGGAAACAGTGAAGAGACTTCCTCATCTGCTGCAGCCCTAGGCTCTAGGGATTGCTTTTGCAGCCAATGTCCCTTCTCTTGGGACCAATAGAGGTGATGGGCCAAGGCTGTGTTTTCGATGTCAAGTAGATTAAAGGCCTTCAGCCAGAAACTGGGAGAGACATGAGAGAGGGAA
The DNA here is from genome assembly GCF_039906515.1 of Pseudorca crassidens. Lineage (NCBI taxonomy): Eukaryota > Metazoa > Chordata > Mammalia > Artiodactyla > Delphinidae > Pseudorca > Pseudorca crassidens. The sequence goes on along the minus strand of NC_090312.1, from coordinate 63,820,212 downwards.
ATTCTGGCAGGAGACTGTGCACAGCAGAAGTGACTGATCAGTTCTGATTTTCTTTGCTGTAGCAGTGGCTCCCGTTTCTCATCCTACACCTGGTCACTACCATGTCCTGTACCGCGGGTGTGGAGAAACGCAGTTGGACCGGCATGGGGAGACATACTGCCTGGTTGGTGGCTACCGGGCCTACGGGGATGTTCCTTTGGCCACGCCAGCAAAGGTGGAAGCAGAGAAGCCAGTCCCCAGACGTGCTCCCAAGAGAAAGCACTCTCCGGAAATGCCGAACGAAGACCTGGGTTGCTCCAGACCCAAAATCCGGCGATTGTAACATGGTGCCAGGAGTTGGACCCCACAGAATCTTGCAGGTGAGCCATCCTGAAGAGAGGGCAATGGTTTAACTGCCTAAGGCAGCGAATGCCTCTTCCTGCACTGACCCCACCCACACACCCACTGCCACAGATTAGAACCTGCGTCGTTCTGTCTGAGCCTTCCCCAGCCAGGAGCCTCCTTCTACACTAAACGGCCATAAGCCAGGAGCCTCAGAAACTGAGGTTTGTAATGAGAGCCTGCCCTGAACATCCCAGGGCTGAAGCTGGCCTGGAAGAAAACCTGACGTTCCTCTGCTCAATCCTCAGGGGCCCCTTTGTGAGCTGAAGTAAGCAACGTCTATGCTCTTCGAGCCAAGGAGGATGCAGGAGCAGAGACAGGGTGCAGAGAAGCCTTAGCAGTCTACAACATGGGATCCTGCCCTGAGCCTTTGTCAGCGGCCACCACCACAAACCAGGGGGGAGCTGGGATTTTTGAAATGGAAAGCAGCAGTCTGTGGCTTCCCAAAGAGCCTCCTGCCTGGGGTGTCAGGAGGCAGGATAGAGAGACCCAGGAAGACCTGCTCCCTGAAGCAAGAACAGGATGGAGAGTCAAGCAGCACACACCCTGCCCCGAGGTTCACATGCTCCTTTATTGCCAGCCCTTTCTGTCCCCAGTGGGGTCCCTTACTGCTCAATAAAATGTTTTTGTGTAACAGATTTCTAGGGTCACCAGTGCTCAGACTTAGGTCACTACCCCTGCGCTAGGCACTCCTGCCACCCGGGAAAGGTTCCAAAGGTGGAACAGCTCCAGGGGGTGCCAAGGATCAGAGCAAAACTTGAGAGGCTGGGGATGAAGGAGTTTGGGCACAGCCCCTAAAGCATCTCAGTGGTTGAGCTTCTGTGAGAAGGCACATCCCCAGTGTGTGTGTGTGTGTGTGTGTGTGTGTGCGTGTGTGTGTGTGTGTGTGTGTGTGTGTGTGTGTATGTGTGTGTGTTGAGGGGAGGGGGTCCCTAGAGGAGGCAGCTGGGGGAGGGCCTGAGGCTGGAAATGGGGAATGGCGTGCGGCCTTTGAGCATGCACAAGCACTTAGCCCTTGAGGTTTCTGGGAAAGCTAGAGCCACAAGGGCCACAAGATAAGACAAGTGTAGCAGCAGAACCCAGGTGCCAGGTCTTCCTCAGAACCTATACTTCTCCACGAGGCCGGGCCTTCCACGCTGAGGTAGGAGGGATCCTGGCCAGAAGGTCAGCCAGCAGCTCTGGGAGGAAGGTTGCTGCGGTGGGGGCTCTGCTGCCATGGAAACGACTTCATTTCCTTCCACTCAAATAGCCTGCTGACTGGCTTCCTGCTCTGTTGAGTAAAAGGGTCGCTGACTCTCCCCAGAAGGTTGTTCAGTTCACATCCCAAAAGTCCCTCTATTCAGGCCCTGGGGAGGTGTAGAGACTCCTGAGGGCGCTCTTTCCTGAGGTTGGGTGACAGAAGTGGGGGAGGTTCCTGATAGTTCCCAGGTGCTGGTTGAAGTGCCCAGAGAATGGTCATGCAGGTTGGGGAGTCAAGTAGGTGGAGAGAGAAGGTCGGGGGCAGAGGGCCCCTTCCTGAATCCAGAGCTCACAAGGTTACCCCCCCATTTCCAGAAACTCTCTCTTCCCCCACACCAGCCCCCATGGCCCAGTACCGGGAAACCGGGAGCCCAGAGCACTTGTGGCCACAGAGACACTCGCACGCAGCCCTCGGGGTGGGCGGGGCCGGCTGCAGGCAGATGGGGACGAGGTGTGCTCCCGGGAGGCCTCGGGCTGAAGGTGGCCCTCTGAGAGAAGCACCCCAGCTTGGACAGGAAGGTTAGAGGTGGGGAGAGCAACCTAGGGCGCCCCCTCGGAGCAGTGGGAGTGGGAAGAGGGGCGGGGGCGGAGGGAACCCGCGATGGGAGGCGAGTGGGCTGTCAGCAGAGGCCAGCTTAGCCCGCGGGAGCTGCCTCTGAGCAGGGGACGGGAGGGCAGTGCCGCCCTGTGGCTGCCCGGCTTCGCGGATCGCGGCTCTCCGCACACGGGTCGCTGGGTCCTGTGCCTCTGTATCCCCTCCCTCACCCCGCCCCCCTCGCGAGGCCGCGCCGCTGGGTGGCCTGAGTCCACGGGCAGAACCCCATCGCCCGCCCCTCTCAGTCCCGCCTCTGCCCGCCTGCCTGGCCCTGCGCAGCTTGCGGCCCGGGGAAGGTCTCCGCGCACTCAGCCAGCGGCCTCTGCTGTGTCTGCTGCTGCGGCCCGTAACCCGTGCAGACCACGCCGGGCACCTCCGGCACCCCAAGTCCGCGGGAGCGCACGCGGGCCCTGATGCGAGACTTCCTGCTTGTGGACGGGTGGCTGCAGCGTGTGCGGGCTGCTGGGGGCCGGTGGGGGCCTAGCCTGGCCCTGGGCAGGGGAGGGGGTCCGGAGCATGCAGAGCTAGTGGGGAGGCTCCCTCACACCACCCCTGGATGTCCTGTCCATCATCTACAGATGCCCTTCCGCTTCTCTGTCATCCCCTCCCTGGTGGGAACCCCTCAGCCCAGGCCGCAGCTGCTCCTAGTATAGTCTGTGTGACAGTGTGAGGTGGGGACCCCCAGGCTGGCCCAGGCCAGGCAATGTGTCCTGCCTGATCCCAAGACCTAAGGAGCCCACCCGTTTGCCTTGACCTCCCTCCAGCCACAACAAGATGCCCCTGGTCCTGAGGCAGTTTTATCACAACGGGCTACAGTATGTTAATCTGCGCAATTTCAGCCATGGCCAGACCAGCTTGGACAGGCTGAACGATGGTCTCGGAGGTGCCCAGGTACCAAAGGGACACACAATGTGCCACCATGGCTGCTGGGGAATGTGGGGCCCTTTGGGGGCCTCAGAGACCACAGGTTAGTCACATTGGAATTAAGTTACCATAGTGACCTAGAAAGTGTCATGCCATGGATGCTGGGGGCTACAGGGGTCACAGTGAGCCAGCCTGACGGGCATCCAAGTACCACAGAGAAAGCAACACATTACATATGACTTCCGGGCACAGTGAGTGCTGTGCCAGCTGAGCCCCAAGGAGTTCCAAAGCCCAAACTAAGCCCTGGCCTTCCCTCAGTTCTGGTCAGCCTACGTCCCATGCCAGACCCACGAACGGGATGCTGTGCGCCTCACCCTGGAGCAAATTCACCTCATCCGCCTCATGTGTGCCTCCTATTCTGAGCTGGAGCTTGTGACCTCAGTTAAAGGTAGAAGGGGGACTTCCCTGGTAATCCAGAGGTTAAGACTCCACGCTTCCACTGCAGGGGGCTCGGGTTTGATCCCCAATGGGGGAACTAAGAGCCCTCATGCTGTGCGGCACAGCCAAAAAAACAAACAAAAAAAGGTAAACAGACTGGTGGTGGTAGGTGTTAGGGACTTCAGTAAGCTTCCCCTGCCTCTGAAAATGATCATCTGACCTACCTGCCCCCAGCTCTCAACAATGCCCGGAAGTGGGCTTGCCTCATTGGTGTGGAGGACGGCCACTCACTGGACAGTAGCCTCTCCATCTTGCGTACCTTCTGTGCGCTGGGTGTGTGCTACATGACACTCACCCACACCTGCAACATGCCCTGGTGAACACAGTGCAGGAGGTAAGGGCCCAGTGAGGCAGGGATCTGCCCAAGATCACGCTGGGGCCCAAAGCAAGTTTACCCCTGGGATCCGGCCCTGAACCTGGGTGGGGAGGGGAATGGAGGTTTGCAGAACAAGACTGAATCCCCAGAAGGGCCCTCCTACTACCAGGCACAACCCAGTTTTGGTCCCTCCTCTTGCACCAGGGAGTTGCAGGTGTAGACGGTTCGACAGAACCTCTTTCTAGGCTCTTGTAGCCAAGTCACGGCCACCAGTCAGACTGCCTCCTGGGCATCCTGCAGGACGCAGAGCTCAGCAAAGGGTATCCACCCCTTCTCCAGCAATGTCAGTCGGCTGACCGGCTTTGGCGAGGTAAGAACCCAGGTTCCATACCCTGCCCCACATGAATGTACAGCCCCACCTATTCCCTACAGATAAATGCACACAAGATAAATGCAGCCCTGATGCCCTCTCCCCGTCCTGTCCCTGCAGAAGGTGGTGGCAGAAATGAACCGCCTGGGCATGATGGTGAACTTGTCCCATGTCTCAGATGCTGTGGCACAGCGAGCCCTAGAAGTGTCACAGGCACCTGCCATCTTCTCCCACTCAGCTGCCCGGGGTATGTGCAAGAATACTCGGAATGTTCCTGATGATATCCTGCAGCTTCTGGTGAGAGACTGCCCTGGCCCTCAAAGCTAAAGCAAGAGATTCAAACCAGGAGCCCTTGAACCTGAGCCTCTTCTTCTTCAATTTCCTCAAACCCCAGGTTAAATATCTTCTGCCCCCAAAACCCATGGTCCACAGCCCCTGAACTCTTGAGCCCTAGATGGGGGTCTAGGTGGTAAGATACGCCTCCAAACCCGGAAACCCAGGGCCAAGACACCACCCAGACCAGGGCTGCGGCTCCTCCATTCACACAAACCCAGAGAGGAGACGACTCTGACCTCAAAGCCAGGGCTGAACACCTTCCTCACAGGGACCGAGAGAGTGAACAGGCAGGTGGCTGTGCTGGGGGCCAAGTTGACGGTCCACTGGTTCGCCCCTGCAGAAGAAGAACGGTGGCATCGTGATGGTGTCCTTGTCCGTGTGGGTGCTGCAGTGCAACTCGTTAGCCAACGTGTCTACTGTGGCAAGTGAGCCTCACCCTGGGCTCTCTGAAAACTCTGATTTGGAGCTGAAGCTGGGTCCAAATTTGGGGAGGACTTCAGAAGAGCCCCAGTGGTTTGACCCACCTGTTGGCAATAGGTACAGCTCCCAAAAACCCAATAATGGACGGTACACAGCACCTTGGTGCCTTGTGGAACTGGAGCCACAGAATCAAAACTGCGATACTGATGGGTATCAGGGAGGCTGTCAGACACTGCTTTATGTCAGAAACAGAAAGAAAATATCCACTATCAGAACTGTTGTTTGACTGACTTTTTTTCACATCTTTCTGACAAAATTCGTGAAGTTGTGAGTACCACAAGCATCATTACACTTCTGTTCAAGATGTAATCTCTGGCTCACAATCATTGTTTAGCTTTTGTATATTATATATGGTATAATACAGACGTTGCAGTACACGAAGGTCTGTATTAGTCTGGTTGGGCTGTTATAGTGAAATGCTATAGACTGAATGACTTAAACAGCAGAATTTTATTTTCTCACAGTTCTGGAGGGTGGAAGTCCAAGATTAAGGTATTGAATACCATAAGAATTGGTTTCTGGCGAGAACAATCTTCCTGGCTTGCTGATGGCTGTCTTCTTGCGGTGTCCTCACACGGCCTTTCCTCTATGAGCAGAGGGAGAGAGATCTCTGGAATCTATTCCTCTTCTTATAAGGACACCATCAGTCCCTGTCAGATTATTACCCCACCCTTATGACTTCATTTAACTTCAGTTACCTCCCTAAAGGACCTATCTCCTATCTTCTACAGTAAAATTGAGAGGGGCTTCAACATATAATTTTTGGGGGGACACAATTCAGTCCATAACAACATCTTAAGATAGCTTTCTCTGATTTTCAGTCTCTCACTAATACCTTCCTCTTTGTCTAGTAATTATTCAAGTTTCCTTAATTATTATTTTTTTTTAATTTTCTTACATTATCCCTTCCCTTTAAATGCTCTCTTCACTTCTTAATTGGCATTTCTTGGAAATGAAGGCACCTTTCCTCACAATGTATTGATTACTCTCCCCACTGTAACACAGCGTCTTCTCCCATGACTTTCCTGAAATGGTTCCATTTTTTTTCGTACAAGTTTAATCATCAAACCAGATGGTTTATTTTAAGTTCCCATAGGATTTTCCCTTTGGGAAACAACTGACTCCATTAAATGGTGCTTCTTTTAAAACTACCTTCCTTTATGTTTCATAGCAATCTTATGATTTCTGTTGGCATACCACCTAGCTTCTTTCTGTTCATTCTTTTTATTTTTTTTTTCAGTTGTTTCTCTCCTCACTCCTTAGCGCTAGATACTACATACAGTTGGCCTTCTTCTCATCTCTTATATACTCTCTCTCTTACTCCAGCAGCTTTGTTTACCATTAAATATATTATCTGCCAGGCACCTTCCATATGTTACCAACATCTCTCCCTCTGTCTTTGTCATTTCAGTCTTCGCTATGCTCTCTGAGCTCTCACAGGGAGATCTATTTAACACAGGAATCTCAGTGGAAAACACTAGTAAGTTATTTCTCTACTAAGTGAAGCCCTTACCCATCACATGATCCTGATCCATCTTGCAGCCACGTCATCTGGACTATGTGACCTCCAATGTCACAATAGCAGAGGACCAGATAAGAGGGACATTGGCTCCTAATGACCTCAGCTCAGAAGTGATACACTTTATTCTGCTTCTTTGCCACTGGCCACAACTAATCAAAGGAAAACAGTCTAACTACAAAGGAGGATGAAAAATGTAGATAAGCACATAGGATATTTGATGAGCACTATCTCGAGGTGACATCACCTCCCATCAAACTTTTATTTCACAGAGAAAACACAGACTATAAAGCAAAAACACCCCTAAATAACTTTTTCTCTTTACATACAAGGATAGCTTTTCTACATAGTTTATAAATACCTATTCTCACTTCCTCAGTATCTTCCATTCATTTCCCCATCTCATTGGTATTGTTAAGGTTTTCCTCTTTAGCAATTTTATTTTGGCCCCCTCCCATTAGAAAGCTGCCCCCTTCCCTTTAAAAATTACTCTTGCTTGATGCCAAGTAATTCTCTAGCTACCTTTTCTCTCTTTCTAATTTCACAGTACAGTTTATCAAAATTTGTATTTATTCTCACTGTCTGTATTTTCTTATCTTTATGTACCTCGTGACTCACACAATTTTGCTATTTTCTTCTTACTTATCTGCACTGGAATTGCATTCACTGACATTTAATTTGTGATTAAATTGAATGAATATTGTTTGGTCATTATGTCACCTTTCAGCAATATTTGATTTTGTTGATCAAGTTTGTCACCTCAGAAAAATCTTTCACCTTAACAACAGTAACATCTTAATCTGCTACTTCTTCCTCCTGCCTCTGGACATCCTTATCTCTTTCATTGGGCACTCTCACTTTGCCCTCTCCCAAGAGATGTGTATTTCTCAGAAGCTCTCTTCTGCACTTGATAGATGGTCTCATCTACTCTTGTGATTCCAGCCACCATATATATCATAGATCTTGACCTAAAACCTACATATCTCTCTCCTGAGTCTCTTACAAACCTAACTAATTGCCAACTGAAAAACTTTGCCCAAATATAACATGGACACTTAAAATTAATTATGTGATGTTACTGAACGATTAATTTTACCTTCAGTACTTACTTCCACTATTCATCTCTCTACATCATTTATACCACCACTATTTGTACAGTTGTCCAAGTTGGATACTGGGGAAACACTGAAGACTCTGGACTCTGACAACCCTCAGAATGGGAGAAAATATTTGCAAACGAAGCAACTGACAAGGGATTAATCTCCAAAATATATAAACATAAATAAATTTGTAAAATCTATAAGCAACTCCTGCAGATCAATATCAAAAAGAAAAAAAACAACCCAATGAAAAAATGGACGGAAGACCTAAATAGACATTTCTCCAAAGATGGCCAACAAACACATGAAAAGATGCTCAACATCACTAATTATGAGAGAAATGCAAATCACAACTACAAGGAGGTATCACCTCACACCGGTCAGAATGACCATGATCAAAAAATCTACAAACAATAAATGCTGGAGAGAATGTGGAGAAAATGTAACCCTCCTACACTGTTGGTGGGAATGTAAATTGGTACAGCCACTATGGAGAACAGTATGGAGGTTCCTTAAAAAACTAAACATAGAACTACCATTGACCCAGCAATCCCACTTCTGGGCATATACCTGGAGAAAAGCATAATTCAAAAAGATGCATGCACCCTAATATTCATTGCAGCACTATTTACAATAGCCAGGACATTGAAGCAACCTAAATGTCCATCAACTGCGAAATGAATAAAGAAAATGTGACACATATATACAATGGAATATTACTCAGCCATAATAAGGAATGAAATAGTGCCATTTGCAGAGACATGGATGGACCTAGAGACTGTCATACAGAGTGAAGTAAGTCAGAAAGAGAAAAACAAATATTGTATAATATCACTTATATGTGGAATCTAGAAAAATGGTACAGATGAACTTATTTGCAAAGCAGAAATAGAGACACAGATGTAGAGAACAAACACATGGATACCAAGGGTGGGGGAAGGGGGGTGGGATAAATTTGGAGATTTGGATTGACATATATACACCACTATGTATAAAATAGATAACTAATGAGAAACTATGGTATAGCACAGGGAACTCTACTCAATGCTCTCTGGTGACCTAAATGGGTAGAAATATAAAAAAGAAGGAATATATGTATAGGTATAACTGATTCACTTTGATGTATAGCAGAAACTAACACAACATTGTAAAGCAACTATACTCTAATAAAAATTAATTTAAAAAAATAAAAAAAACTCTGGACTCTGTATAATCATCCCTCACCTTCACAATTAATTCAGTAACCAAGTACTGTCTAACCTAAATTCCTACTATCTCTCAATATTGTCTACTTTTATTCAAGCCTCTTGTCACTACTTGGTTCTGAGCTACATTTTCTCTTATTTATGGAACATAAACTGTCTCAACTTTTAACAGAATAAATCTTTTAACAGAATAAATATTTATTGAGTACCTACAACACTGGTAAATAAGGACATTGTTCACATGTAGTTTACAATGTAGTAGGGGAAATGAACTATAAAATATAACTATACCTCTCATAGGTAACTGGACAGCCAAGTTTTATAAGAACACACAGAAAGGGAATTTAATCTCTAATGGAAGTTGTGAAAAGCCAGAGATTCAATGCTTATTCTGAAACTTATATGATGAGAGTGCATTAACCAAGGATTGAATGAGTAAAGAATCATACAAATTGATGACATAACCTGGAGAAAGTTCAACATTAAGAGAAGTCTAACCCTGAAGTCTATTGAGTATTGCTGAAAATTTATGGAAGAAGGAGATGCTAAGTAAAGATAGAGAAACAAGATAAGGGTGGACTAGTAGGCAAGAGCACAGTGCTTGAAGCCTTTTCCCCAAAATTAAAGAGAAGCTATCAAAGAGCTCTAAGCTGTTGAGTGAAATTTAGGTTGCAATGCAGAGAATAAATAATACAGAAATAATACTGGAGTCAGGGAAAAAGTGAACTGGAATGTTACATCCGAGTAAGAAATGTAAAAGATATGACAATGGACATAGAGAAGAATGGACATATGTGTGTGTGTGTGTGTGTGTGTGTGTGTGTGTGTGTGTGTGTGTGTGTGTGTATAGTATAATTATGACAACTCTTAGGGATTTTTCCAATCAGATTTTAAGGGAGGGGAGAAGAGTAAAGAATGACTCTCAGTTTCTTGCTTGGTTAATTGGGGTTAAAACAGTTTGCAATAAAAAAGAATTAGCTTAAGTCATTTAATCATTTTAAGTGCATTCTGAATCCTATACAAATAAGTTTGAGAAATTTAAGAAAATTGTGTTTCCTTAAGTTTTGCATATCTTTTGTTATGCCATGTAAATTCCCTTCTTTTTCATATGATTAAAGAAAAGTTATGAAAAAAATAAGAGAGAAATGAGAGAAAATAAGATCTTATGAAAAATTATGAATGGTCTTTATCTGTTTTTGTGCTTACTGTAATTTCTTATTGTTTATCTCTCTATATACATATTCTGAGATATCTTCTCAGACCTGCTGAATCAATCTGTGAGGATTAAGTTTAACTAATCACTCAGATGAACCTAAAGTTGGTTCATCTACAGGAATAACCAACATAAGAGAGCAGTCATGGTAGTCTCAAAATTAGAGAAGACTTCCCAATTATTCCCATTATGTCAAAGAGAGAATATGAGCAGGTACTTCAAGTATCCGAACCTCACATGATTAGATTCTGCAAAAGCATTTTAAATAGAAAAAATACATAGAAGAAAGGTTAAGACAAAACTTCCCCAGGATAAAATGGATCCCATATTTTCACCAGATGCCTTTATTTAGGAAAAAGAAATGTTAAAGAATTGTAACAGTATCCAACCTGGAAAACAAAATACAGAAATTTTCACCACTAAGCCTGAGCTCAGTACAACTCTGATTTAGTATTTTTTCAAGCCTTACACAGCAGTCTCTATTTTTAAAATATTTATAAGTAACCCATTTTGTAGGAAAACACCTATCTTTCATCATATGAATTATGACACTTTATACTTTTATTCCAGCCTAACTGTTATACTTTATTTTCTACCATTTGGCAACGTATACCCTATGCTCTAGTCAAAAAAAAATCTCATTTACAATCACTTAAATAGACTGTGTTGGTTCTCAAGTCCAGGATGTTCCTCTGCCTGGTATGCCCCTGACCTTCTCTCCACGTGGAAAATTCCTACTGACATTCAAAACCTAATTCCAAGACCCCCTCATTGTTGGCATCCTCTTCAATATCCCCTAGCAGGGTTATTGACTCCAAGTTCTGTTTTACAAAGTTACATTTTTATGATCTATTTATTTAATAGCCTATCCCTATTCAATTGTAATGAGTTGTTTATGCATCTCTCACACTCTCTTTTGAGTTCCCCTGGCCTTTATTTTTTCTTTTATCTCTTACCCGTAAGCACAGTGCTTGCCCCATAGTATGTGCTCAACGTGTTGGCTGAGTGAAAAAAGACACCTTTTAGCTCTAATCATTTGTGAAATTTCATTTAAAATGACATCAGATTACCCTTTCTTTCTTAACTTAATTTTTAGTACTATAGAATGTACACTCAAAACATCATCAGTGGCCTACAGAAACAGTGTTCTCACTGGACTTCATGCATATAGTCAACCCCCTTATAACTTTCTCTGGCATACAACTGCCAGATATGTTCTTAAAAAAAAAAAAAAATGTACCAACCCCTCACCTATTGGAAAACTTCCAGAAGCTCTCCATTCCTTATTGTATCTTTTCTACTTGATTTTTCAAATACCTCTGTCTTACTTAATCTATTCAGAACTGCCTTTTCTACATTTGGCTTTCATTTTCAATTTCATTCATATCATTATCTGCACTTACACATAGAACCTAAGCATATTTCAGTTTCTTATGCAAGTTTCCTCACTAGAGGTCAAAGGGGCAAGGACTATTGTGATAAAATATTAAATAAATAGACGATAGGACTTTGTTCTATTGGTCTGGGAAAATTACTACCTGAAACAAAATAATTCTGGGAACTGAAGGGATCAGACCAGTCAGCTTTGTTTACTTCAGACTCAAATCAATGTCTTGTCTTTACCTGAGCTCTGGTTACATTTAGAAAAAAGTACTGTAAATACAGTGAATGAGCAAGGCCACTATCTGAGACGTGTCTGGGTCCTTAGTATAGTAACTGGGGGAATGGTAAGCGTTGGTCAATGTTTGCTGATTGATGACTCAATAGATCTGGTTAAGCCTCACCATCAGAATTCCACATTTTTTAACAAGCTTCTCAGTCTTTTCATCCTAAAGAAGAAACTAAAGAAAACCAGATGACAAGAATTTCAAATTGTAAAATATCCTGGTTTTCAAATTTAAATAGGGATATCCTGTGCAATGGAGAGGCTGGCTGGTGCCAATTTCACATTTTGTTCTCTAGTGTCTGGGCGAAGCCTGCTCTGCCAGTGAGCTGACAGGTCGAGAGCACTCCAGCTTCCACAGACACCTGAGAACCTTCTGTTTTTCATGGTGTTCCTGCCTTACCTAAGGGAAGGACTATATTCACAATGAAAAGAGTTATGATTAATCAGCAGTAGAGAGATTCTTCCACTTTCCGGGTGCCCACGTTAAGAGTCTGATATAGTCAACACTCCCTCTAACATAGATCATGTATTGAAATGAGAAAACTATCACCTAATATGGCCAGAGAGATTAAGGGAGTTGGCCCAGCTGACCCCAGGAGACACCTCTAATTCAAAACCTAAACCATTAACATAGTGATTGTGATCAAGAAGACTTACAGCACATAAGAGATTCAAAAAGCATATTAATCCACCTCCGGCAACACTGCCAGTTTAAAAGGATGATTAACCTTCTCTCCCACTTGATTCAACCTGGCTATGTATTATACCACTCAAATGCCAGCAGACTCTATGCTTATGGCTTCCATTAGGTAGCACTTAGTATACACGAAAACTTTCTTCAAGAAGTAATTACTTTTGAAACCATAAACATTTCAGTTGGGAAAAGAGATAAAGAAAGGAGGTGCAAGTAAAGGGAACTAGGAAAAAATAAGAAAATACCCTCAAATATAAACATGTTGATTCAAAAAATAATTGAAAGGTGATTTAAACGATACTAGGTGAGCATTTATTCTGTTTCTGCTTTAAATAAAGCATTATATTCTATTTGTTAGGTGTTGTACTTGTTTATTATCTAATGTCCATTAAAAACCTCTTGAAAGAGATGTATTCATTCTGGTATCCTAAGCACCTATCTGGATGAACAACACAAGCAATGGGAAGTCATGGGACATAATGGACCTTGCAAAGGCTCTGGAATCCATCTCTTACTTACGATCTTTGAGACTCAGGCTCCTCCTCTATGTAGTGTTCCTAAAACTTAGTGGAAATAGAACACTAGGGACACAGAAGGTCAAAGTAGGTATTTACTACTACTTTTCAAATATCTTCCTTGAGGAAAACAAATATATTTCATTTGCATTGAGGCTTTCTTGTGAATTTTATTCTTCTAAAGAAGAATATTTTTAGTGAGCAATTTATTCGTTTGCCTCCCTGTGCTACGTTATTGACAATACTCAGGTAGGGGTGGTTTTCTCTCAAGCAGTTACCTGCATGTAATTTGTATTTCAGACCTTCCTAAAAGCATGTTTTCCTGCTCTTTCTTTCCACCCCATCCCAACTCTACTTAAAATATTGTGAACCTCTATTAAAATGCAAAGAACCCTGGGAAAATAAGGAGAAGGAAAATGTGTGTCACTGCCAGCTCTGGTATGCATATATCAGAGGCTAAATTATAACTGATGAAGACAGAAAGGGGACCCATATCTGTCTGACTTCAGAAATCAGAAGTGTAGCTACTACAAGCTGATGAGTTGGAACTCAGATCAAGGCCTAGAGTGGAGAGGAGTCTTCTGATCAGAAGGGGAAAGTAAACAAAGGGCAGCGTTTAATTAGTTAATAATAAGTAAGAGAATGACTATGGTGTTTTTACACAACAGGATATAATATTGAAATAAAATCCCCCAAAGTGACACAGAAACATAATGCAACCTCTTAAGCTACAACCCTTCCTAAACCAAACCATACCATTCTCTTCACACAGCCTGGAAAGTCAAAAGAAAGGGGATACTGATCTGCCTCACACTGGCATTAGAAGCAGATCTAGTTTTAATGAAGTTTTATTTCATGGACTGAAGTTTCCCCCAAAAAAGGGTAAGCTTTTTTTCTCAAGAAACATCACTGTGTAATAATCAAGGAGCCAGGGATGGTGGTATTTATTGTTCTAAGTACAGGGATTTGTTTTGCAGAAAGAAGTACCAATCAGAAAGAGAATTGACGAATAATTACTTAACAAAACTGCTTCAGAAGTAGATTTCTAAATCTACTTTTAGACTAATTGATAGTTAGAAAAATCTTACTAAGTTTATCCATTTAGAGGAAATCTGTGCAAGCCTTTGAAACCAAGAGGTGTTGTATCAAAAGAGATAAGGAAACTAGACACTTATGTAAGAGCTACTTCTTCCTCAAATGGCCACCATATAGTCATGTCTGACTATTACATTACCAAGAAGTAACAATGCATCTTTAGGAAACTAGTATGAAAGAGAAACATAATAAGATTTTTTGCAGGTGACTCTTTGATCTCATAGGTGTGTGTTAATTTTCCAAAGTTGGGACTGGATCCTGCATTTAGAAAATGCTCCTTGAAACATCACATTGAAAATCTTCTCTTTTAATCCTGATTGTAAACACTGTATGTGTTTTTAAGAAGACCAATAAAAAATATGGACTATGAAATTATTTTTCCAGTAGTGAAATTGTGGAGAATACAACTTGCATTTCTACTGTATTCCCGCAAAAAGAGGAAGTTCTTTTCCACAAAGACTCTCATCAATGTGAACTCTGGGAGAGAAGTATTTGTAGTTGTCTCATGCTTTGTGGTGAGAGACTCGCACTTTTTCCCCTGTCTCTATTGTGGGAAACAGGGCACACTTGGGACTGAGAATTCATGCTGTGGTAGGAAAACAAAGAAGCGAAAAATACCCTCATTAACACTGCTCTTTAACAAGTTCAGCGAATGGGCTTTAGGCATTCTAAACAGCAGCAATTAAAAAATAACTGTAAATTTCATACATTTCTTCCAGTAGGATGAAAAGCTGAGGTATGTTAACTTTAATTTTATGGTTTGGGGGAATGCAGAGTTCGATTACTCCCTGTCAAAGCAGGAATCAGCCTCTTACAGGGAATAAGTGCTAATTAAGAAAAACAGAGTAAGCATGTTATATTAAGTATATTTGTTTCTTTCCTGTGCACTTTGGCTGCACAAGCTGTAACCACAGTTTCCGGAGCGACCACCAATGCTCCCTAAGAATGCCAATGCAGTGTTCCGTCCAGTCAGTGGGGATCAGAGACCAGTCAGAATGCTGATGCTTTTCCACAGAGGAGCTGGGGCTAGGGAGGCAAATGCAATCAGGGAATATTATATCTGTCTTGTGTGCCTGCTACAAAACAGTGTCCTCTGAAGACTACTCTATCCCTTCTTTGCTTTATACGTGTATGTGTATGTTTGTATATGGAAGCTTTACAAGTCTCTAATAAGAGAAAACTGAAAATGCCCAGGAAAAAGACACAACTGCTTCAACAGAGAAAGGCCTCTCTGTTCCAGTTGAAGAGGATATAGAGTTAATAACAGGAAATATCCATCCCCTGAAACTGTATGAAACATGGATGCTTCCAAAATTTACTCAAGGTCTCACTGACCAGGCTATAAGTAATTTTAATTATTATTTCTTATGATTATGGTAGATAAAAAGTCTCAGTAGTATGCTAAAAATCTTTAACACTTGTTTACTTTTTTGTTGATAGCTTTCCTCCTCCCAGGCTCCAGCCAACAGTAGCAGTAACAGATATCCAGATCTTAAGAGGATAGAAGTGCACTGAATATGGAAAGGAAGAACCAGTAATGGTTCCTATATATTCATAATGCGAATCAGTATCAAACTAAGGAATAAGCTTCCCCAAGGATAAGTTGACAGCAAACAGTTTCTCCTCTTAATGAATTGAGGAAACAACTTTGAAGTTATCCGTAGCCACCGCTTCTGAAGCAACCAATAGCTTTGTAACTATTAGTTTACTTGTATTAGATTAATTTATATTAGAGTTTATTTAATGCAATTGCTCACAAATTTTAAACAATTTTGTAGAGTAGTGTTCTGTACCTGTTTAAATGAAATGCTTTCCTAAGCTCAAGATCAGTGTTTTTATGTTGTGTAAATTATGAAATTACTGTGGAATATCTGGTAAACTTGATAGGAAACCCCAGATGTCAGCACTTTGCTGGGCAAGATTTAAAGTGGCCCACACCATTAACCCTCATCAGGAGAAGTATCAGTGGGCTAAGTCATAAGGGCATGCCCATCCATTACATTCACCCAGGATAATGTGAGAGAGAATCAAAGGGCAGTCAGACAGGGACCTCTATGCTCAGATTCCACTGCCAAGAAATGGCCTAAGTCAGCTCTTGTTGTTGAAGAAAATAACCCTTTAGGAATCAGATTGAATCCTATTCTCAGTTTTAGAGGAGGAAGGATACTATTTAAACATTGATGAAATGTGCCTCTTTTTTTTATCAGCATAGAAATTTATTTGAATTCAAAATAATATGGTTATATTTAGCATAGTGTAATAATTATCTAAAGCACATATCATCGTCGGCTCTGAAACAGTTCTAAAGATGTCATTCTTTTGAAGTCAAAAAATATGCAGTAGGGCTTCCCTGGTGGCGCAGTGATTGAGAGTCCACCTGCCGATGCAGGGGACACGGGTTCGTGCCCTGGTCCGGGAAGATCCCACATGCCATGGAGTGGCTGGGCCCGTGAGCCATGGTAGCTGAGCCTGCACGTCCAGAGCCTGTGCTCCGCAACGGGAGAGGCCACAACAGTGAGAGGCTCGTGTACCGCAAAAAAAAAAAAAAAAAGTACGCAGTAAAAATGTACAAGGAAGCAAAAATATTAAAAAAAAAAACAAGTTTGCTGAGTATCGGAAGTTGTTACAAGAGGGGCACACCAAGATAATGTAACAGAGTCCAAATTACATAACATGCAGCAAGGAGTTCTCTTGCATTAACAACTCCTAGAAAATAAACCAGTAATCTCAATGCAAGAATATCACCCCTGGGTTAACAGGCCAAATTTTCTGAGGGACACAGGTAGTAATTCACTATACTTCCCCTTTCTCTAATACCTTTTCTCACACCAATTTCTTTTCTTTCCTCGAGGATAGATTTTATCCTGTTGAAAAAAATTTAGTTTTATTTGTAAAGTGTAGTAAATAATATCCTGATGGAAGTAGGCAGCGTTTTAGCTGAAGATGCTAGGAATCAAACTTCTGAAAAAGGCCAATCAGCTAGCTAGCTAGCAGTTACCATCAGTGGCTTGCAGAAAAAAAAATTACGGATGCTATGTTTGCTAAATAGATAAAAAGAATAAGCACTTTAAAATGGGTGAAAGATCCCAAGATTTATTGTGACCTAGACCAGAGGTCCCTAACCTTTTTGGAACCAGGGACCGGTTTCCTGGAAGCAAATTTTTCCAGGGAGTGGGGGCAGGTGTGTGAGGTTCAGGCGGTAATGTGAGCCATAGGGAGCGGCAGATGAAGCTTAGCTGGCTTGCTTGCGACTCACCTCCTGCTGTGCAGCCCGGTTCCTAAGAGGCTGCGGACTGGTACCCGTCCGAGGCCAAGGGGTTGGGGACCCCTGACCTAGACACTCAAAAGCAGACAGTTGACCTTTGATTAAGCCCATAAGCCCGTAAGGGGCTCCAAGACACAATTTGGTTTCAACAGTGTTCACAGCCAGAGGGCAAACTCAGAATGTCTCCTCCTCTTGCAGAAACTGGAACACGGATGAGAAGTCTTTTTTTGAGTAGCCCTTCACGCACATCATCCCTGTAGATCTGATGGGCTTGACTGCCCAGAAGGATTGGGCTCTTCGTGCTGATAGCAGAGCCTCATGCTAATCCCAGATCCTTAGCCATGAGTGTTGCTCCGAATCCACCCTGATAGTAATTAGCTGAGGGAACGCCATCCATCACCCCAGGTACAGGATTATAAGTGTCACGTGACCAACATTGTCCTGAGCTCGTATTTAGGATTTTAGCCAAGAGTTTTGGGTCAAGCCCTAACCTGAGTCCCAGATTCATAGCTTCAGCAGTTCCAATCCTACTAATAGCTAACAGCAAGTTTTTGCAGATCTTCCAAGCCTGACCAGTCCCAACAGCTCCACGATGCACCACATGGGAGCCCATGCACCACAGCAGCTCAACCCCTCCCATCCTAAATGTGAGGTTGCCAGACTGAGCCGTTCCCACACCACCAGAAACAGGGGCATCCGTGAAAACTGCTCCCATTTTCTCAGCTTCTTTGACCAATTCTCTCAAAACCACAGGATCAACAGTACTGGAATTTATTAATAGTGAGTCTTCCTTCACTTTTTTGTGAATTCCATTTGCTCCAGAATAAGCTTCTAGCGCATTGATGCATTGTAATATTTCTGTCCGCTTTTTCGGCTACATCTGCTGCGGAAGACACTACCGGGTTCACCTGCATCTAGAAGCTCTTTGCACGCATCAGGGAACACATCATCAATAATGAGTGGCTAGCCATGTTTCATGAGATCTTTTGCCATTGGATTCCCCACGTTGCCTACTCCAATGAATCCAACTGGAGTCTTAGAAGCTATTGGCCTAGAACACAACGCTGCAAGGCTGGCCACCTCCGGCTGCTGCGGACGACTCCTGTACCAGAGGCCGGAGGTGGCTCCACGGAGATGGGAGGAGGCTGCCACGCTGCCCCTGCCCCTCCTTCCCACGGTGACCTCCTCGACTCCCGGCTCACCCACTGGCTGCTATAGGGTGCGTAGTGCAGAGGGACGGCTCAGCTGTGGCGATTCTTAATACCTCTTTGTTACTGGGTTACACATACAATTTCACCTAGTGAGCGATTTAACAGAAGGAATTTTTTTCTACGGCATTTTTGTGGCACAGCAGATAGAAGTGAGGTCACTATTTCTTTGAAAAACTGAATTAAAAATTTATAGAAAGTCATGATTCATTCTACAAACATGCTGAGTCAAAGAAACATGAAAATTGATGCAATGGAGGAAGAGTGCTAGACTTCCCTGATGCTCAACTGGGACCTTTCTTCTGGTGTCAGAACATGGTTGTATAACTCCTTTAATTCCAGCAGATTTTCCAAAAGTTCCAGAATCTTCAGATTTTGGTAGTCCGTTTACTGCCTTTGCCCCCCCCCCCCATGCCAAACCCTCACCCCACCCCGCACACATTTATTTTTTACCAGTTGTCCTCCAGGGTGTTTTTCTTTATGTAGTTATTGCAACAGTTTGTTAGACTACTGACACCCAGTGCAAATGCCCCTCCCCGCCGTTTCCTCACCCTGTGTAGTTTTGTTCCACCTTGACCTGGGATTGGTCACGTGACTTGCTTTGGCCCAATGGCATATCAAGAGCTGAAGCTTGGAGAGTACTTGTGCTTTAGGGCTCGTCCTCATGGAAACCTGACATGTTAGGAAGCCTGGCTAACCTAGTGGAGACTAGGCACAGGCCACAGCCAGCACCAGTGGCCAGACATGTGAAAGCAACCAGCCCCAGTCCAGAAACCAGATGATGGCAGCCTCAGTAGTCACCTCAGGTGAAAGCAAGATAGATCCACCCAGGAGATCTCAGCCCATTCTGCTGATTCACAAATTGTGAGAAGATAAAGTGCCTGCTGTTTTCAACCACCAAGCTTAGGAGTAGTTCATCACACACGAAGAGATATAACTGTCTTCACTGTTAGATTATCTTCCCATTTTATACCATGTTTCCTCTCAAAGGACTGTTCCTTTATCCAAGATTCTAGAAAAGAAATAACAACTGATGAGGCTGATAGAGCCTTAACATTTTTTAAAAGTTTTATAAACTTTTAAAATAACTATATTAATAAAATCAATATTTATTTTATCACAAAATTATTTTCTTCAGTTGCCTTAAGAAGTAATGCAGAATTGTACTAAGTTTATAAATTTGGAGGCTCTAAAAATGTGTTATTCCTTGGATTCAAGTCCTAGTGTACTTTATGTGGGCATTCACGTTTGCAAAATGATTCCAGGAAATTTGCGATTTCATTTTACAACTTTGGCCTAAGGAGTCTTATGATATTTTACCTGAGAAAAATAATACATTAATTCCACTTTCAGCTATTAAACCCATGGTTTCCTGTATTTTCTAAATTCCCTATCAGTAAAGAAGACTATGTATAGCATACAAGGCTGTCATGATTAGGAGGAAGGTAGTACAGAAAGAGCCCGCCAAATTAGGCATTGTCCAGTCATGTCAGTATACTAACGTGGGGAGCCACAGGCAGCTTGAAGCCTGGAAAAAAGACAGATACAATGAAATGATTATCCTAAGGATCAGGATAATGATTCCTATGATTTTGTTTTAAATAAGAATGGCAGAGGATTCTGGGGAAATGATGGTGACTACAGAGAAGATTTTTATCCCTGAATATGCCACCCCTCCCCTAAATACACAACCCCCCCCACCCCAAAAAAAGAAAGAAAAGCATCTAGGATAGCAAGACCAAAAACCCACAGACAACATCTTCAACAAGGTATCCACATGAACTGCAACATACAGCCAGGTAGGAACAAATCAACAACAGGAAAAAGACCTACATGTGTGTATCCCAAGGTGTGTGGGAGGAAGACGAGGGAAGGACTCTCTCTCTCTTTCAGGAGAGCTAGAGGTTACTATGGCTCAAGGGCTCACTGAGATTGAAAAACTCACTGAGAACAGCGGCAGAAACTGGGAGTGAACATTGCAGGTTCCACCTTGCAGCTCAGTGCAAGAACTTTGAAATGTTCTGAGGATGCCAAGTGTTCTGGGGTCTGTGAAACCTTGACACCTATCAAACCAAAGCACCATTCCAGAACTAATCCCCATACTCAACAAGGACAGGAAAGAGGAGGTCTGGGTAAATGGGAATAGGAGGGCCAAGGAGGAAGAGTTTAGAAATTTTAAGGTCATTTTTTAAATTATATCGTGAAAATAATAGAAGATAGTGAGCCCTGGAGTTCTGAAGCTAGAAATTGTCTTCTGATCTATGTTTCCCTCCTAAAGCGGAAACTTATTTCATTTAAAAATGAGTGACAGAAGAGTATTCCATTCACATCCTGTAGAAAATCAGTGAGAAGAAAAAGAAAAAAGAAGGGTGAAAAGAAAGTTCCAGCAAATCCTGAAAGCGTGACAGAAAGACACGTCCACAGAACAAATGAAATTTATTGCCTGATATTGCGGAAAAAGTAAAAGAAATTTTAAAAGGAATAGAAACTGGTTTTAAGAAAAACATAAAAGAAATTAGAAAAATTCAGAAATGAAGTGATAGGAGAATAGGAAGTTTTGAAAAGGTGAAAGAGTTCAGTAAGTAATTTGTTTTAAAAAAAAATCATGTCTCGAAAAAAGGTTAAACTAGAAGGAACACAAGTTTGAATAAACACAGTGGATAATGTCTCCTTGGAGAAATAGCTGATTTCAAATACAGCATGAGAAATGAACAAGATGTTCCTGTTACATCTTGTCATACAAGAGAGCTGGGAAGACTTCAAAGACTACTGTGGTTGTGTGGAAAGGACTCAGGAGCCAACCTGAACAGGATCCGTGAACCAAAGAGGGGACAACCTCTGCATCGATATTTATAACAACCTCACTGAAAACAACAACAAAGAAAGAAAATACCTCATTCGTCATCTTCGGAAGCTACTTTGGAGTCAATCTCTCTCTCTTTTTTTATTCTTTTTTTGTAAAACTGGTAAATAAAATAAAAGAAGCATTTATTTTTCCTTTCCTAATTAAACTGTAACTCAGGGCAACCAAATAGTTGATGAAATAATATTCTAGCTAGTAAAAGAATAATAATCTAATTAGTAGCATATCACCATTTGGTACCCTTAATAAATTAATGGATCTAGGCATTGATCATTAATGGCTGCAACATCACAGTAAGTTTATAGTTCCTTTTGGAATTAATCAATATTATCTATGAAGTAAACTTGCCAAAAAATCACACCTGAATTATGTCAGTGCTCTAGATCTATCTACCAACTGACAGTAAATACATGGGCCAAAGGAGCATAATAAATATATAAACATAAAGGGGATGCAATCAGCATAATCCAGACAGTTGGGAACCCTACTGGATGAACGCTTTGAATTCAATGACAAATACTTGCAAGAAAAATGAGCAAATTGAGTTCTTTTAAACCTATACTTTAAAAGAAAGTGTGTTTGGATTGGCAATCAAATAAATAATGGTTATTAAAATAAAAATACATTTATAAGACAATCAAGGAAACATGAACTGACTGGCTACTTGTTGATATTAAGGAATTATTATTATTTGGGGATGTGTGATAATGACATAGTTGAGCTTAAAAAGGACAGTTCTTGCCTTTTAGAAATACGTATACTGACGTTTTCACTGAGAAAAAAAGAAATCTGGAATTTGCTTTAAAATTGCTGGGGATTATGGTGGTAGTAGTAAGAGAGGGTATAGAGAAAATATATTGGCCTGCAATTGATATTTGATGAGAACAATTGATGAAAGTTTCTACTTCTTTCTTTTTACTTCTGTAGATGTTTGAAATTTTCCATACTAAAACATGTTTTATAAATGTAGATGGCTTGCAATTTGCTCTTCTGAGCTCTCAGAAGGCAAAAAGCCATTCTTAAATTAAGAGCTTTCTCCTCTAGCCAAGAATTCTAATGATAATTTTGTCCCAACTGGCCAGAGCACTCAGATTTCTCTGAGATCTGTCGGTGAAAAAAAAAAAAAAATCAGCACAAACAATAAAGAGGCTCTTTAGTCTTAGAAGAAAACAACGAAGAGTAAAGGCTGGTGCTAGGTCTAGGGCAATAGTGTAACATCAGTATAAGACAAAATATTAGTTTCTTCCAAAATCCACTTGTTACTACTGTGTATACTTTTGCAGCAAAATATCTTTTCTACATTGTCAGCATTAAAGTAAATTTACTATTTAGGTAGCATTTACATTATCATATACTCAAAGCCTAGAAATAATCCCCTAGGCTGAAATGACATTAAATCTTATTTTGGCCATTGTAGTGTATTCTCCAGTCCTACTTGCTTTGTCTATAACTGTCATAAAAAGGTGTGAGGAGATCTGCCAATATTAATGCCAGGATTCAAAATGAGTTCTCTGTAGCTTGCTTCCTTCAGGATCTTCTGCCCTCAGACCCATGTATTAACTTAATGCCTCAGATTATTGTATATGTCACCTCTTTCCAACTAGAAGACAAGCTCCTTTAAGGGCAGTGACTAGTCTCATCAACATCGAATTTACCCCAACACCAGTGCTTTCAAAATGTGTGTTGCTTAGTATAGGTTTGAAGTTATAGAAACAATTCTATTCTAACTAACTAATAATGATACTACTACTACTATTTCTACTACTACTGCTAATAAAATGTATGAAATAGAGTATAAATAGGAAAATAAAGATAACACTGGAAATCCCAGACTATAAAATGAATTATCCCAAAGCCACCGGCCAATCCGTCGACTGTAAACAGTTACTTGTGAATTGGTCAACATTTACATGCATAATTGAGAAAAGGGTTAAAACAAATTTTATTACCAAAAAGCACAATTTTTATACCTACAATTTTTGAGCTCAACTAACCTGTAGTTTTAACAGAAATAGATGAGATTCAAAGTGTTCATCCAGTTTCCTAAATGATCCATTTCCGATCTTTCCTTATGAAACAATCAATTATAACTCTAATAATTTGTCAAGGATTCACCCAATCTCTACTTCCTTTATTTTCCAAGGTTTGGTATCATTACAAAATCAAGTCCTTCGGCGGAATATAATAGTTTCAAAATCCCTCATCAATATTATTCACTGAGATAAAATAATATGAAAATTTAAAAAACACTGGCTGGGCTTCCCTGGTGGCGCAGTGGTTGGGAGTCCGCCTGCCGGTGCAGTGGGCGAGGGTTCGTGTCCTGGTCCGGGGGGGTCCCGCGTGCCGCGGAGCGTCTGGGCCCGTGGGCTGTGGCCGCTGGGCCTGCGCGTCCGGAGCCTGGGCTCCGCGGCGGGAGAGGCCACAGCGGTGAGAGGCCCACGTGAAAAAACACTGGCTATGTGCTGAGAAATGATCCTTCAGTGAATCACTCAAGGTGCACTAGCATTCAGGCTACACCTGAGGTAGAATTTGAATTCCAAAGTAGACCTTTAAACCACAGCTCATCTTCTCCTTTTAAAACCATTAGAAATAAGCCTGTTGCCTGACCTTTGAGATTCTGCAAAGAGACCATATTTAGATCGTTTGTCTCTCTTAACTTCCCTAGTCTCCTCCTCTACTTTCAGAATAGTGATTCCCAGATAAGTACAATGAGTTCAAACAGTGTGGTTAAAGGGGTAATTCGTCTGCTCTGCAGCCAAGTTACTCACAGAATAAATAAGTTGGCTTTCACAGTTGTTAGTTTCTTCATGGGCTTTGTTTAGAGGGGTCTCAGCTCAAGCAAGCAGCCTGTCAGCAGCCTGAAATAACTCTGCGGAAATCTAATGGCATATACGTAAAATACGTCTATGAAACCTTTTATTCAATCTTAGATGCATACTTTTCCGACTTCTTTAGGCCTGGAAAAGTATATTCAGCTACAAAAGGACGGCAAAGAAAATGTGTATAATCCCTCATGCCCTCCTCACCCCCTAGAACCTTATTTTACCCTTGTTTCATCAGAAAAGGATGTATACTGTAAGAAACATTTTTTAAATTGTTTGACCAAGTATTTAAGTGTGCTAAGTCTCTGTATTTATTAAAGCAAATATAGTTACCTTTCTGTCCCTTTCTAAAAGAAAGCAAAAGGTACAGTTCTTTTTTCTTAAGACTCAGGGTTCCTGGATATTAATTATTACACTATATTGACACCCAGACATGTTTATAGGAGGCTCTTGAGACACACAGAGCTATTTATTCCCATACTAAACGGCGCTTCTTTTTCCTCTGCCTTCTGCTTGTATCTTTTCTGTTGTGATTATATCCTACTGAGGCTGCTACATGTCTTTGCTTGATTTGAGGTTCTAAAGGTAAGACTGTATATTCCCCTTTTTACAGAATAAAATGGGTTTTATGACTGTTTGCCTTCAGAAGCCTCCTTTTCCACTCATTCTCATTTCCTATCTATGGTGAGGTGTCTAAAACAGATGAGTTAGTTCTGAACTGGTGATATATAAATCAATTATTATTTGATTCATATTCAAAGCAGCTCCCCCTAAAATAGTGGCCTTCCTGCCTGTGGGATGTAGTCTAATCTACTGCCTGGATCTATGCCCCCCAACATCCATATCTTGTCTATTGTTACCTTGGACACTTGTAGGAACTGAGTGAGTTTCTGTTTCTATAGTGTCTATTGACAGACAAATGGATAAAGAAAATATGGCACATATGTAGAATGGAATGTTATTCAGCCTTAAAAAATAAGGGAATCTTGCCATTTGCAACAACTTGGATGAATCTTGAGGGCATTATGCTAAGTGAAATAAGTCAGAGAGAGAAAGACAAACACTGCATAATCTCACTTTTACGTGTAATCTAAAAAAGCTGCACTCATAGAAACCGAGTAGAATGGTGGCCGTCAAGGGCTGGGGAGTGGAGGAAATGGGGAGTTGTTGGTCAAAGGGTATAAACTTCCAGTTATAAGATGAATAAATCCCGGGAGTCTGATGTACAGCATGGTGACTATAGTTAACAACACTCTATTGCATACTCAAAAGTTTCTGAGATAGTAGATCTTACATGTTCTCATCACACACACACACACAAAAGGTAATTGTGTAAGGTCATGGATGTGTTAACTAACCTTATTGTGGTAATCATTTTGCAATATATACGTGTATCAAATTATGATGTTGTACACCTTAAACTTATACAGTGTTATATGTCAATTATATCTCAATACAACTGGAAAGAAGAAAAAGATTCAAATGGAGAAGGGTGAGGCTGGTAGAAAAAAGCCACTGCCTTGAGCAGTACCGAGGTGGGCGGAAAGCCATGGGCCTCTATTAGCACTGCTGGGTAGGCTCTGTTCCCACGTGTGGGGAGGGGGTAGGACAGCACAGCTGTGATCCTTATTGCAGACCTTAGGCAGCCTCAGGCAACTTTTCAAAGTTAGATGCTGAAAACCAATAAATGAAATTATAAGGAAGAATTACATAAATGCCTTTATTCTACTTTTGGTCCTCTTGGCAACTTTTTCCATCTAAAAGCTGCACCCTGCAGTTCTCAAAGCAGGAACATTAACATGGGTCAGAAGTTTCCAAACTTTTCATCATCAACCCCTACACCAAAAGAAAAGTTGAAATTTTATGACCCCTAGTATATGAAGTATCTTGTGTGTTTTTAATATTTATCAAGAGAACATTTAACAGTTACCTACTATGTGCCAAGAGAAAATAAAAATAAGACACAGACTTTAAATGTAGACTTTGTTCCAGTATTATTCTTCCTTTTGACTTCAGTATAAGAGCTATTGAGCTATTTGTTGTCCCAGTAAGGGGATAATCAGACAATTACAGAATCCTGTGATCTCTTCCCAAAGTTTGCAACTATAGGGTTGGTCCCAGAATTGCTCAATAACTTTGTATTTTGATTTAAGGGGAAACTAAAAGACCTTCCTGTCCCAAAGTAACTCTGCTTTGTGGAGATTGGAGGTGCCCTGCAATTGACTCAAGATACTGTTTATTTGTTTAAACAGTTAAATGAGTAGTTTCTATTTAACAAGTGAGCACAAATTTTCACAACAGTACCTACCCCATGACATAACTCAGACGAAAACTCCGAGGGAAAGGAAAACTATAAGGGCAAAAAGTCCAGGTTCCATCCACTGTACATGGGATATTGATAGGCTTGTAAAACTTACAGAGGTACCTGGGGGTACCTAGGAACCCTGGATATTTAGTATACAGATCAGCAAAGGATGGTGGAAAATAAGACGACACCAGGTCAGGGGACAAATTAAGTAGGTGAAGCTGGTCCTTTATATTCTTTTCCCTTCTGATATACCACTGCTCTTTCCTGTCCAGAATATGTTCTGTATCCTCAGTAGACCTACACACACACACACACACACACACACACACACACACATACACACAGAGACATGTGTGTAGCACACAAACATGCACGCATGCATGCATGTACACATACATGGAGTCCCCAGTCTTCTCAGTTAAAATTCAGCTTGTAGTAACTAAAGAAAATTTATAATGCCCTATATTTTATAGATTTTAAAAATACTTGCACTTTAATAGAAAACTTTTAATGTCTGAAAATCCTTTCTGACAAAGGAAGTTATTTCTGATATTGGAGGTTGACAGTTTCACAGAGAAAACTTCAGGAGCACAGAGACATGCCTGACCCTCTCCCCACGCACCATCTGGGGAAAATTCACCAACACATACGCTCAATCCCTCTGCTAAGTCAAAACCAAGTTTACATCATTATTTCACAGAGAATAACTTAACTCATGTTAGGCATTCACACGTATTTTATTTGTTGAAGACAGGAAGAAGATATAAAGGAGGGAATCATCTGAAATTACAGAGTAGAGCATTTAAGTCAATATAGATATTTAAATTGAAGGTAAAATTAAATTATAATTTGAAATTATATGTGGAGTTTTATTTCCTAAAGAATATTTTGGAAAGTTCAACTTCTATTTTAACTTATATTTTCAGAGAAGGTATTTAGTCCAAATGAAGAATATCTTCAATTATTGTTCTTCTATTGCAAGCAAAAAAGGATTTATACTTCTTTTCATGAAATATGGTTGTTTGACAAGAGAAGAATAAATATTTTATATTTTTAGAAACAACAGTCAGGCTACTGATATTCTTAATTAGTGTTAATAAATCTGAATGCTTCTTATCATCTACTCTTTAGCTTGTACCTGAGGAGTTGAATACCTCCGGGAAGATACGTGCTCCAGACCCGTAAATATGCAGTTCACAGATCCCACCACCAGAGGGCAATAAAGAAGTAAAATCTTGAAACCATGTAGTGAAAATAGTGGGAGTTTAAATAAAAGCAACATTTCACAGTATGCTTTTCTGACCAATGTTATATCTAATAACTTAATGGATTATATGTACATGGATTCTGAAAAGTCAGCAGCACACTTCATTGGTCAATTTCTATGATAAGGGGAATGTAATCTGAGTGTAGAAAAACAGTATACGTACATCTTAAAATTCCACCCCTACAGAATCTACTCACTATTGAAAAATGGTAAAAATAGCTTTCTGTGTCTCAGTGACCAGTTAACATTTTCAAGAGTAGAATTTATCTTCCTATGATGCTCAAATACACAGGAAAAATGCATATCTAGGACAATGGATAAACTCTATATGACATGTGAAAATAATTATTCAAATGGAAAAAGTATAAGATCTACAAGGAACAGTTTTATATGCATTAGTGTGGATATATACATAAAGAGGCTCTAAGAAACATAAAAATCACTTCCAGGAAGTAATTTTAGGTAGAAGAGAATTAACATGGATGAGCAAGAAAAGAGAGTTAGTTTTAAAATAGTTTCATTTACTTTTTGTTTGTTTGTTTATTTATTTGTTTTATTTATTTGGTCTTTGGAATATAAGGAAACAGTGGCTTTCAGATCAGTATCCCAGTGGAACAAAGGGACAGAGGTCTATACTGGAGCCTAGCCATTGTTTGACTATCTTGTAATAATACTGGTGAAATACAGCCAAATCATTTGAACTACAAGCATCCTCTCTGACAATATTCTTAAGACATCAACATTATATATTAAAGAAAGTAAAGAGAGAATACTATTTTCTTTAGAGAGAAAATACAGATTCTGGATCAAATCAATAATGTCAGCAAACCTCATGGGTATAAAACATTCTGCTGCCTATCATTTAGAACATGCCTCTAGAAGAGGGAAACTGGGTGATAATTTCCCCAGATTTTATATTTAACTCAAATATTTTAGATAAGAGGCATCTCTAGTAAAACATTGTATTATTGATTCTTTCCAATATGATAGCTCAGAGGAGTTCCTCTTTCCTTCTCAAATACATATGGGGAAATGGAGGTGGGTGTGGGTCAGAGGAAGTATCTAAATAGAGCATAGTAATCAACAGTTTGTTTTTTAAAAATAGAAATTTCTATTCGAATTGTTTCCAGAAACACACAGAGACAATTCCATGTGACAACAGTGAAAGAGACCAGAGTGATGCAGCTGCAAATCAAAAAACTGCCAACACCAGTGATTGATGGCCACCACCAGAATCTGGTTAAGACAAAGAAGAATCCTCCCCTTGAGGCGTCAGAAAGAACATGGCCCTCTAAACACTTTGAGTTTGAACTTCTGGCCTCTAGAGCTGTGATAAAATAAATTTCTGTTCTTTTAAGCTAACAAGTTTGTGGTATCTTGTTATGGTAGCCCTAGACATGACTGTATTTGATTCCTGAGGTGGCAACTGTATTTTGACTATGTAATGACTATTCCAAGATGATCAACAGACACAAAGATAAAGGCAAAACTGAGACTAAGCCCAGTTCTTTTTATTCCCAGAATAATAAATGATTTTTTAATTAATTTAGATCCCTTTGTCTAACCCCTCTGCTTTTCAAAAGAGTATGTGGGACCAATCAAGTATTAATATGTTATACTTTCATTTTAATTCATCTCAAATTATTTCTAATTCCCCTTATGAGTTCTTACTTGACCCATGAATTATTTAGGAATATATTGTTTAATGTCCATTTGTGATTTTCAACAAATTTCTTTCTGTTAACGATTTCTTATTGCATTCTGTTGTCATCTGAGAGCACTCTTTGTATTGTTTATGTCCTTTAAAATGTACTGAAATTTGTTTTATGGCCTAGCATATAGTATATCCATGTGCATTTGAAAACAATGTATATTCTGATGCTGTTGGGTGGAATGTTTTATACATGGCTGTTAGGTCTAGTTGATTGATAATGCTGTTCAAATTTTTTTTAATTTTCTTGTTGATTTTCTATCTGTTCTGCTATTGAAAAAAGGGTATTAAAGTATCCAACTATTATTGTAGAACTGTCTGTTTCTCTTTTCCATTGTGTCGATTTCACTTCATTATATTTTGAGGTTCTGTTGTTAGGTGCATATAAGTTTATAATTATTATACATTCTAGATGTAATAATCATTTTATCATTTTAAAATGTTTGTCTCTAGTAAAAATTTTCATCTTAAAATATATTTTTTTCTGATATTTTCTTAGCCACTCCAGTTTTGTTGTTTTGTTTTGTTTTTTTGTTACTGTTATGGTATATCTATTCCAACCCTTTTACACTTCACCTATATATTTTCTTGACTGTAAAGTGGGTCACTTGTAGGCAGCATATGTTTGGATCATGTTTTTCATTTTTTTATCCAGTCTGAAATTTCTGTCTTTAGATGGAATGTTTAACCTTTTTATATTAAATGTAATTAATATTTAATTTTGTAATTTTTATATTAAATGTAATTCATGTAGGATTTATGTCCAACATTTGGGATTTATTTTCCAAGAGTCACATTTTTTTTCCTAATTCCTCTTCCTCTATTACTGACTCATTTGTTGTTGTTGTTGTTAAAAAGATATTTTTTAGTGTACAATTTCAATCCCCTTATCTTTTACTATATTTTTGAATTATATTCTTAATCCTTGCTCTAAGGATTACAAATAACATCTTAAGTATAAACATCTAGTTTTGATTAATACCAACTTAATTTCAATAGTATAAAAAACTTTTCTCCTCCTTTACATTGCCCTCCTTTGTGCTGTTACTGATATAAAAACTCCATCTTTAGACATTATATGCCTATAAACAGTTATAATTATTACTTTATGTTGGTGCCTTTTAAATCAGATAGAAAAAAAAAGTTAGAATAAAATACATTCATATTATTTTTTATATTTACCTCTGCAGTTACCTTTCTTGATGTTCTTTATTTCTTCATATGGATTTAAGTTACTGACTTATGCTTTTATTTTTGTCTGAAGGGCTCACTTTAATAGTTCTTGTAGCACAAGTCTGCTAGGAAAAAATTCTCTTAAGTTTTTCATAAAAGTATTGAAATTTTCATGTCATCCTTCTGCAATGGCCATGGTAATCTCTGCATCATTCCAACTTTAGTAGATATGTTGCCAAAGTGAGCATTTAGTATGTACTCTTATATGGTACAAAATTTAAAGTGTTAAAGATTATGAAGTTATAGACACAGGTTTACTTGTTCCGAGACCATTTCAAGAGCATATTTGGGCAATGCTAATATTGGCATTTCAAATTCAGTGCTACCATGTAGCAAGATAAAATAGATGAACCTCAAGTCATGATATTTTTTTCCTGATAACATAAGGTTAAGGTTAATTATCAGTTGTCACATTTTTTCCAGTATATTTTAGTTAGCTTTTAACTTAGCATAAGTGAAATGAAAGGATGGTAAGTTTTGCATTAATTCCTGACCCAAAACAGAACTTTTGAAGATGAAAGTCCATTAACAGAGCTCTGTGTTTCCTGTGAAAAATAAATCTGTCCCACCCCCTGAAAAATTCATGAATATTTTACAAATTGTATGTTCAGGAAGCTATTCTAGCCTTCTATTTAAAAAAAAAAACACAATATAGAAATATTTATTTCCTTCATGTAGTAGTAATATACATGTTATTTAGAAAATGTATAGTGAATTTTGGTTTGCTCATCTTCTGAAAAACTCCTAAGAAAACACACACTTCTGAGAATTTCAGCCTTATTTCTACATAAGTTATCTAATCTATAAAACATTATGCATGCTTTGGATAATCATCTAAATAATTACTATTCTAGTCTTTTAAATGGTTTCAGTGCACACATAATTTTCTCTACCCACACCCCCATTTTTCCCAGTTAAATTGATTAAGTGATATTTTTTATTTAGTCACTTATTATATTTAGGTATGTTTAGGCCTCCTCTTCTGAACGCATTTCCTGGTAACAAAGAAGTAAGGCATAGATGCTGTTTCTGACTCCCAGGGAAGTTTAGGCTCTGGCATGCTGGACTAGGCAGGGCCTAGCATCACCCTGTTTATGTGGAATATGTGGAACTGGTGAGCTTCTAAACATCTCAAAGAGACATTTAACAAGACTGAAGGTTCTGGAGAGAGAATGTATTTTATTGCCATCATTTTAATTTCACCATATGTCTAGATAATTCATGCTTTTGGTGCAAAGTTCAAAAGTAACAGTGGTGGGCTTCCCTGGTGGCACAGTGGTTGAGAGTCCGCCTTCGGATGCAGGGGACATGGGCTCGTGCTCCGGTCCGGGAACATCCCACATGCTGCGGAGCGGCTGGGCCCGTGAGCCATGGCCGCTGAGCCTACGCGTCCGGAGCCTGTGCTCCGCAACGGGAGAGGCAACAACAGTGAGAGGCCCGCGTACCGAGTAACAGTGGTGAATGAAAAGTAAATCTTTTATACAGTTTTCCTGAAGCCACCCATTTCCCCTTCCTAGAGGTAATCATTTTTACCACTTTCTTTTATATTTTTCAGGGGCAGTTTAGGCATATATTAACATGTGCTATATAGCGGATAATTCCTCTTATTAGGGTAAATTCGTGTGCTTTTTTTTTTTTTCTGAATTGTAGTATGCAGGAATCGGAAGTCTCTGGCAAGAGGAGAGTTAAAAGGAGAGAAGCTAGCTTCAGTATGATCTTTATTATCTCCTCATTCTCTCTTATCCAAATATCTTTGCATCTCATCAGTAAAAGATTCATTGGTTTTGACTGTGCTGATCTGCTCATTCAGGGAAAAGGATGGTGTGGCTCTGGGGTTCTGAACTCTAGGGATCTATACATTCATGAGCATGCTGAAATCCTGTCTGGGTTTTTCTATGCTTTGGGCACAGCAGTCATGCTGCTCTCTGCCTTTTAATATCATCTTGGGGATTCGCTTTACCTCTCTCCTTAACTGAATCTCTTGTTTTCTGTGTCCCATATTTTCCTCATTTTTAGTTTGCTATCTCATATTTGTTAAACATACAGTACAGTTGCTTTGTGAGAAACAGTATGTAGTAAGCATATTTTTTGAGATTGTGCACATCTCCAAGTCTTTATTCTAACCTTTGCTTAAATAATAGTTTAAGCAAGTATAGAACTCTAGGTTAGATATCATTTTCCTTCAGAATATTGAATATATGAATCCATCAATCTACCTTTCAGCATTGCTGTTGAGTATTCTGAAGCAATTATGACTCTTAATGATATATGTATGTGTCTTTTTTAAAAAAATTTCTCTCTTCTTGTGAGTAAATGGAACCGTATATTTGTTCCTAAGGGTTGTTCCTAACTTCATAATGATATGCTTAATTTAATCTGTTACCTTGGGTGTTTGGTAGATCCTTTCCATTAAGAAATTTATGTTCCTTGTGTTAGGAAATCTACTTCCAAAATTCCTCCTTCTAAAGCTTTTCTCTGGTATGTCCTTCTGGAACTCATATTATTCAGATACTGCATCTCTTGAATGGGCTTTCCAATTTTCTCTCTTTTTTTCCACCTATCTGTCTTTTTGTTCTATTTCTTATAGATTTTCCAAATTAATCTTCCAGATCTATTTTTTTTCTGCTTATTCTCTAGTGTGTTTTTAACACTTTCAGAAAGAAGCTTAAGGGTTGAAATAGGGATGCCTAGAAGCACTAGCACATAGAGCAAAGGGCTGGGAACTGTGATGCACGTTCATCTATATTTCTTTAGATTTCATGAAAGGTGCTTGGCACATAACAGACTCTCAATAAATAAATGGTTGTGGAATAAATAAGTAGATAAATAAGTAATAAGTCCTGGATTCTAGTCCCAACATATACTTCTTTCCCACTTCACATTGGCATGGTAGTGTCCTCTCTTGGTTTCATTTTCTAACTAGCAATTTCAGACTACATTTTCTCTCTGCCACTGAGAGCATTAACATTATCTGATTCTAGCAATGTTTTAGATAGATAGATAGATAGATAGATAGATAGATAGATAGATAGATAGATACATAGATAGATATAGATAGATAGATAGATATATGCACACATACAAATTTTAGTTAACTGAAATTTTTAAATCATCTCATATATAGAACTTGCTATATAGGTAAAGAGTGATTTAAGATGGGGAAAAGAATTGAGCTCTTTAGTACTTGAAATCCACTAAAAATCTGTTCCAATTTATTATATTTTTGCTAGACCTGAACTATTTACCTTTAGTAGATAAACCAGAAAAAACAGCAGTACTGCAATTGGTAAACTAAGTTATTTGAATACATTTCAAAATGATTTCTATATCATGTACTATACAGAGATCTAGCCATCCACATTGGTTCATTAAAATGTAAAACAGTTTCCTACAATTCTGCTCATTAAGCAGGGGTCACACAAAGAATTCTCCTGTGACGTGGAACAGTGCGAAAGTTTTATGTATCTTGATACTGATTAAAGGGAAGCTATCAGGCTTTGTCTTACAGTAATTTCATATTGTTTTAAAAGTTTAAACATGAGTCCTCCAAATTCTAGACATCTATACCTTTAAATCAGTCAGGCAACAGCTAGATCTTTTAATATGTTAGATCCATTTGCCAATCCACTTCTTTAAAAAGCATACTTTTCATTCCTCTTTTTAAATAAAAGCATTGTCTACACTGATTCCATCATTACCATTGGAAATGTTTATCTGCCAAATGAAAAAAAACAGTACAAATTAGAAACACTGATACATCTTCTGACATTATTCATTTAGAAGCTAGTTCTCAAATTGTCATTACATTTACCACATAAAAATTACAAATGATTTGTTTGGAGGCCTACGGCTATTTCTAAATTCAAGATGTTTGGACAACTGTAGATAAAGTTTCATTATCAGACTGAACTAAATATGCTGTAATTATGAATAAATCAGGATGATTTCTACTCTGTGAACTTGTTATTAATGTACTCAGGCCAAGCATCAGCAAACATCATTCTTCAAAATTATACAAGTGTATTTCTCAGCCAAAAATGTAAAAAATAATGTTTGAAAATCAAGGTCAAGGATTGGTTGGATGATGTTTATGCTTCTATCATCTGATTGTTTCCATCTTTATTCTGTTCTATGAAACACAGACTAGGCTTATACTTCCACAAGGCCTGTGTTTCCCCATTTATTAGCACTTATCACACTTGAAATTATTACTGAAATATCTATTTTCTCCAATAAACAATAGGTTCATTAGGCCAGGGACCTCTGCTGTCTTATTTTCTTCTGTAGGTCTACACTATCATATTAGGTGCCAAGGAATATTTGTTGAATAACTGAGTTAATTAATGATAAATGAATGGAGAAGCCTACTTTCTCAGGCTGACAATTGAACTAGAGAATGGAAGTTGGAAAATTTGAATTGAATTTCCACAATTTTTATATAGTGATAATTTGTTTAAAATTTGGTATACAAAATGTTATATACAATAGAGTTAACAAATAGTAGAGAAAAGTGAGTCAGAGGGAGCTGAAGATGTAGATTTCAAGTTACCTGAGTCCTAGGAAAAGTGAGAACCAAAAGAAATTTATATTCTCTATTTAAGTATTTAAGAAACAGAACTTAAGAATTTATCAGTATACTGAATTATTATGATTTCTAGACTAATCATAATTCATTCAAATGACATATGAGATGTAGCCTTCTCAGAATATTTACCATGTTAATCAAATGAAGAATTACACTGAAATTTGAGTTTACTTTTCCGCTATAACAAAATTTTGTACTTAGGTAAAGATGAGATTGACATTTTGGAGAACTGTTTTCTCAGTACAGAAAACTTTTGCTTATTTTATATTTTGTGTTCTTAAAGTGATTTTCTAATATTTTCTTTTTATATACGGATATTTTATTTGTAAAGAATATGTAAAGTTTCCCTGTAGGCATGACGAGCATGACTAGAATGCTACATAGCAGTGCTTTAGACATAATCTAAAAATTGTCCTTATGTGCAATAGCAGAGACCAATGATTCATGAAATTGCTCAATGTTGGGCATAGTCCTTCTTATAGAACTAATAGTTTATATGAGACATTTTTCTTCAAACGTTGAAATCAAAATATAAACTCTACTCAGTATGTCAGTATTTACATTAAAATGAATTTTTTACTTATGGGAAAAGCTTTAATTATGTGTATTTAAAAGTTTGGAAATCAGCAGGACGTCCATCATTGTGAACAATTTAAATGTTTCTCTCCCTACTTGGTTTGGAATAAAATAAGAAATGGGGAAAAAAAATACTCCACCCAGGAGGGAGGTCCTTCTTTTGCCTACCAACAAAGCTATTAACTTATCTGCAGCTGTACCAGTATACTCAGCTCCCCTTCTCTGAAAGGGAAGAAATGTCCATTTCCTACCAAAGGCTATTGCTCTCTTTGTGCTTAGGGTCCCATCCCATTTCAGCACTCAAGATTCCACTTTTGAAACTAGCTCATTTTGTACTGCACCATCAATTTCTTCCTTTATGCCTGATAATTCTCCAAAATACATAAGTATATCCTAATATCTCTCATTTTATTGATTTTTAAAGCATATATTAGTAACTTTCATTCTGCCAAAAAAGGTTCCTTTGTTTAAAATCTCTGTCCATAAAATCAATGTCGCTTCTAACAATCACTGTGGGATACAAGAAAACCATTTCATATCTCCTTAGATGAGGTTTTCCTTGAGTACCCAAGGTAAGAACCCTCCATTGCTTTCTATCATGCCTCATTGTTAATTTCCTTTATTTTACCAATTACAATCTGAACATATTATAATCATTTTATAACTTGTTCATTTAATCTTTCTCATCAAAGTAGCATGTCGACTCTTTGAGGCAGATCCTTTAACTCTCTTGTTCATCCCTGTTTCTTAAACTCCTAACAAAGCTCAGAACATAGTGGTTACCTAATATGTGTGTATAGAATGAATGAAAGACCTATACCACTTCCTTTAGAAGAATAAACAGTCAACTCTAAGTAACTGTGCAAAAGAGGCAAAATGTCTTGTTGCCACTTGCATTTCTCTATCCTTCCTCCCTTCTTTCTTATAAATACCTTATACCCTCTTGCTTTTTAGTGTAATATTCTACCCAGTATTTTGCCCTTTGACAGACTTTATTCTCCAAATTAATCACTTATTTCAATAATTACTCAACTCAAGTAGTCCATGTACTTTAGAGAATGTTATTTAATTAATTCATAATGAAGCAGAAATTAAGATTTGTATTTTCTTCCCTGCCTGATTTTCCAAGTACATCTTAAGTTATGTAAAGGAGCAATCATTTTGTGGTTGGCAGGAAATCAGGCTCTGTCTGATTCTCCAAACATCTTCACTAATTCCCAGAGAAATCTGTGTAACTGTTCCCCAAACAACATTTACTACTTCTTCCACTATCATGTAATATTGGTTTCGAGAATAGATACTAAATTTTCTAACACTACTTTCATCATCTTTACCCTTCCAAACCTTATTCTTCTCCTGCTTTTCTCATCTTTATTAATGGGACCATCATCTATCTTGATAATATAAATGACCATCATGATATGGCTTTATTGCTCAAGGCACAAAAAGGTTATCAACTTCTTTCACCACCTACATATTTAGTCACCAAGTGCTGTCAGTCGTACTCAAAAAATAACATGAAATCCATCCAATGTTTTTCTTATTTACATTTCTACTTGTTCTTTCTTAGTTGAGGATGTCGAACTGTGCCGGTGAGATAAGCTCTCCTCCACACAACCCCTTCTCCAAACAGCGAGTACGGTCTTGCTGAAATGCCAATTTTCAGGCTATTTCTACATATAACAAGAAAATACTTCCTTAAGGATCTAGCCCTCGCCTTCCTTCTCAAAGTGAACTCTCAACTTTGCAATATAGAGAATATGGTAATTATAACTAAAACATCAACTTTATTGAGGATTTACTCTGTTCCACGTGGCATTCTAAATATTCTACCTGAATAATCTCATCTATTTCTTATAATAACACACTAAGAAAAAAGTACTATCATTAAAATAAATTTTAAAAGGAATAAAGTGAAGCCTAGATAGGTTAAGTAATTTTCCCACACTGGTGAAGGGAGCCAGGATTCAAACCCAGGCTAGTCTGCCTCCAGAACTCACATTCTTGTTAGAATTTTTTTTTTAATTGAAACATATTCGACATATAACACTGTGTAATGTCAAGGTGCATGACATGTTGATTTGATACATTTGTATACTGCAGTATGATTGCCCTTGTAGCTTTAGCTAGCACCCCTTTGACATCAAATAATTATCATTCCTTAACGACCACACAATACAGTGTCTTGCTATTTCCACATTAAACAAACAAACAAAAAGGTTGTGTTGTCTCTTGTCTCTATCATTGCCATGCAAAGAATCTGAGGCTTAGAGAGGGTAGATAAATTTCTCAAGTTTGCAAGTCTAGTAAAATTATAAGTTGACCCTGAACCCAGGCTACTCTGAATCCACCTTGCTGTCCCTCTTCTGCCCTTGGACTCTCTGGCCCCTAAGATGAGATGGAGAGGCCCACAAACACTCCATCTTCCAACATATTTTTGATCACAGACTGCAATTAGCCGACTTTGTTAAATGCCTTGAGGGCTATACGTGACAATGTTCAAGAAAGGAACGATGCTGTAGGAGGATGCTGGCTATTTCCTTCTCTCCAAATGCCATCTCTATCAGCAGTTTAAAGTAAATCTGGGAGAACATCAAATCTATGCAATTTTCTTTTGAACTATGAAGAGAAAACTTTAATTTGTATGAACTAAAGCATGTGATTAAAGCATGAAATTCTTTCCAGTCGTGACGATGAGAAATGTTTGAAATGAATTAGTCTCCATACCACATTAATGCAGTCATCCCAAGGGCCAATAGCAAGGAACACTTCAATGGTTCAAGTGCATCCGTGAGTGGTTACCCAAACTGCATGTAGATTCAGAAACAGCTTCTGTTTTGAGTGACGATCAAGAGGTGCTGAAATTCGATAGGACATTGTCATTATAAGTCAGATCTGGCAAATGCTTTAGTACCCAACACAAACTACAACTCTAAAATTCTTTTACTTTTTCCCCCAAGGCATAGAGTGTCAGAAGATATTTTAGACATTCCTTACACTGAAAAAAAAGTAAACACATCTGAACATATCTGTGGGCTAAAAAATTAGCCTACAGAGTTTTTGCTGTTGTTGATCCCAGACCATATAATTTCAAATAAACAATAATAAAAACAGTATGCAATAGTTCTAACCCATGATCTACATTAAAAATCAGTTAATTTTGAAAGTATATTTATTACAAGAGGTATGAATCATAAATATCCTTTGGCACAATAGATAAATATATACTTTTGTAGTATCTAAACCTCCTCTATCTTGGTAGAAAGACAAGCTTAACTATTGTAATTGGTATGGACAGACATTCATTCTATAAATATTTAGGCTCTGACATTCGAAGTATGTAACTGAGAAGAGCAAAACACAGTCCTGTTGATGAACTGAATAAACTGAGGAAGACATAAACATAAGCAAGGCAGTTTCTTTATTGCATTATGTTTTATTTACTTTTAGACACTAGGTATGAATAAAGCCACAGGTGTCCCGTCTCCCACTATGCTTTCACTGGAGAGTATGTCTTTCTGGCTCTTCTGTTTCTACAATAACATTATTCAAAAGATAAACCTATTTCACTTTTATTAACTAGGAAGTAATTTAATATGGATGATTTGAATAATTCTTTATGAAAATATATATTTTATGACAAATATGTTGCTTGAAGTGTTACGGTCTGATACATGACAATCTAAACCGTTATTACTCACTGCAAAATAGTCAAAGGCAAGTTCTAGCTGTATCAAGCTGAAACCTTCCTCACTCCCAATAATTCTCCCATTAAGACACAAACATAATCATGCCAATTCCAGAGGCAGAATATATGAACAGAGCCATCTGTTTAAAGCAGTACTACTGCTGGGAAAACACAAGAACATAAGAAAAAATCTCTACTCGAAGGAAAAGGCAAATAGCAAAAATAATGAACTTTAAAGTTAGAGACAGAGAAAAACTCTCTTCAGACATGATATAGAGGGCTTCCTTGGTGGTGCAGTGTTTAAGAATCTGCCTTCCAGTGCAGGGGACATGGGCTCAAGTCCTGGTCCAGGAAGATCCCACATGCAGCGGAGCAACTAAGGCTGTGCGCCACAACTACTGAGCTTGCGCTCTAGAGCCCGCAAGCTACAACTCCTGAACCCGCGTGCCACAACCACCGAAGCCCATGTGCCTAGAGCCCGTGCTCCACAACAAGGGAAGCCACCACAATGAGAAGGCTGCACACCACAACAAAGAGTAGCCCCTACTAGCCGCAACTAGAGAAAGCCCACGCGCAGCAAGGAAGACCCAACACAGACAAAAATAAATTAATTAAATAAATAATTTTTTAAAATCAGTTTTTTTCAAAAAAGATGATATAGACAACTATGTATGTACAGCATTGGTGGAAAAGAATTCAGAATAAAACACTCAAGAAAAATCATAATTACTGTATTTACTGTCAGTGATAATAAAAAAGCCTTCTTTTCCAAAATAAAATTTTGGAACATCTGTTTACTGATGTGGATGGCGTGTTGTGTTTCAC
This sequence comes from Pseudorca crassidens, assembly GCF_039906515.1. Taxonomy (NCBI): domain Eukaryota; kingdom Metazoa; phylum Chordata; class Mammalia; order Artiodactyla; family Delphinidae; genus Pseudorca; species Pseudorca crassidens. The sequence continues at coordinate 63,779,775 of NC_090312.1, read as the reverse complement.
TGGATGTTTCTTTGTTATAAGTGTTATCAACATGATCAAAAAATAATGGAGCAAATATAAACTTAAATGCACTAGGTTAAATGTCACGTGTGTTGGCAAGCTACTTCCATTATGACTGACAGCAGATCTGATGCTTTCTCATGCTACCGCATTCATGGCCCAGGTTGATTCTGTCAAGCATGGTGTTTTTCTCTCACAGCTCCACATTTCCACAATTTAACACATTCCAAGGTAGACGAGATCATAGGACACATGAGTAACATCACCACCATCACCCACATGATTTTTCTTCTGCAGCTTTTATTCTCAACTTGAGTGTAGGCCTCCTGCAGGCAGGAACAGGGACTATTTTGTAGAGGCTCCCTGTTCCATGTCCATTACCTAATACAGTGCTTGGTACAGGGCAGGTGCTGAATAAAGATTTGTTGAATGGTCAGATGAATGAGTGAATACTATTACAAGTTGATAACATCTAATTCCTTTCAAATACTTATAATATTGTTTCAATAAAGTAATAAAAAGCAGAGAACTGAAAGCCCCTTAATAAACTTTTATTCCAATTTTTCCCTCAAATGAAAATCTCCATAACAACAGCAACAGCAACCTCTTTTCTGTCAGTACCGAGGCTATGCATACGGTAGAACTTTTTTTTAATTAATTTTTACTGGAGTATAGTTGCTTTACAATGTGTTAGTTTCTGCTGTAAAGTGAATCAGCTATACATAGATATATTTATATTTATATTTAAATATGTATATATATAAATATATATATATATATATCTCGTCTTTTTTGGATTTCCTACCCACTTAGAACTTTTAATACCAGTATTGAGGAGGTAGATACAATTATTTTCCTTTTACAAATGGGGAAATGAGGCATATAAAGTTTAAGACACATGTGAATGGCCCACAGCAAGCCAGCGGTAAAGCCAAAATTCTAACCACTGCTGGAAAAGCTCAAATATCAAGTCAAATTAAGTTCGGCTGAGAGTAAAAGAAACCCAAGGCTGGTTTGGCAGCTGTGCTCTACAAACTTTTTAGGAACCAAGATTCCAATCACATTACTGCTCTAACATACCTGGGCTGTGTCTTTTATCCTCAGATTCTAAAGCAATATCTCTCTTCCAGGGAGCAAGATGGAGGAAGAATCAAAAAGAGTAGTAAGGAATACCTGACAACCATGTCTTAAGGAAGACTCCTGGAAACTGACACATTTTCTTATATCTCCTTGACCAGAAGTTAGTCACTATTATGAGTTGAATTGTGTCCTTCAAAATTCACGTCCAAGTCCTAATCCTCGGTACCTCAGAATATGACTTCATTTAAAAATTGAGCCATTGGGCTTCCCTGGTGGCGCAGTGGTTGAGAGTCCGCCTGCCGATGCAGGGGACACGGGCTCGTGCCCCGGTCCGGGAAGATCCCACATGCCGCGGAGCGGCTGGGCCCGTGAGCCATGGCCGCTGAGCCTGCGCATCCGGAGCCTGTGCTCCGCAACGGGAGAGGTCACAACAGTGAGAGGCCCGCGTACCGCAAAAAAAAAAAAAAAAAAAAAAAAGAGCCATTGAAGTTGTAATTAGTTAAGATGAGGTCATACTGGAGTATGGTGGGCCCCTGATCCAATATGACTGGTGTCTTTATAAAAAGAATGCCAGGCACAGAGCCAGGCATGAAGACAGGAAGGGCACCATGTGAAGACTGGAATTAAGCTGCATAAGCCGAGGAAGTACCAGATGCTAGGAGAGAGGCCTGGAACAGATCTTTTCCTGGCAACTTCAATTGGAGCATGGCTCAGCTGACACCTTCATCTTGGACCGCTAGCCTCTAGAACTGTGAGACAATATATTTCTGTTGTTTAAGCCACTCAGTTTGTAGTATTTTGTTAAGGTAGCCCTAGCAAACCAATACAGTAACCTTTAAGGTGGTCTGGAAAAATTTAGATTTTTTTGCGCTATGTTTAGTTAAAATTTTGAAAAAAAGAAAATGATTATTGTAGGACAACAGGCAGTCTCTGCCAAACTATGCAACACTCTGAGAGGTGGTCTCAGCATGTCATTGAATCTGTCACTATTAATTGTGAAAGGTATATTATTACATTATGTTTTGAACTACTTAGAAATAAAAAATGTTAGCAATTTAACTATGATAGGTCACCTACTATAAGGTGCATCCTTATTTCAGAGACGTTAAATATGAAAAAAAGAAATGGGCAACTTAGAATCAATGAAATACAGTAAATGTTCTATAGACAATTTAGTTATAACAGTAAACACAGAAAAGAAATTGTTTACATGGGTTATAATTCAATATTTTACATTCTACCTTATATAAAACAAAATGACTTGTCTTACTATAGGAATTTTTAAAGTTTATATAAGATAATAAGATACAAATGGTATAAAGATATCCAAATGGATATAGATATAAATATGTAAAAATAAACCTGTTCTTTGATTAACTTTGCTCAAAATACTTCCACTAGATTAGTGGAATGTAGTATTAGTGGTATCATATATTCCCTTTAAATCAAAGTAACATTTGGTATCAGTTATGCTTATTCTACAAAGAAAGGATAATTTGGGGTGGTGTCCTCATGAAAGAAATGTAATGCCCCTTTTTCTAGCAAATAAAAAATAGTAGTACAGCTTTAATTGAGAATAATATAAAGAGGGTCTAATAAGTGAGATAAAAACTGTAAAATCAAATGCAGTAATAATTTCCTTGTTTAAACATCTTGCTTTTATTTTCCTTTTCTCTATGAAACTCAGTCCCATTTACTTGAATTATTCTTCTCATTATGTATTGGCTAAACTTCTTTAGAAGTAACTGGGATTTTTCATTTTAGTCCCAAAGGAAAATGTTAATTGCATGTCGCCATGACAAGTTGAATTATTAAGACATATATTACTAGATAATTCTACAACTCTCTAATTTTAGAGAATCTGATCAAGAAATCCACTTTCTTAGATGTAGCTGAGATCTAAAAAAAATGCAAAGCATCTGTTTCACAATTAGTAAGGAACAGTGTAAGGATGAGTTAACTTGCTAAACCAGGGGCAGAGAAAAGAAACCAGAGTCTCCCACTGTGCAAGCTTTGATGATTTTACATTTGTGAACCCATAACTGAGTTTAATTCAGCAACTGACCTGTGAAACAGCACCAGTTATTAATATTAATAACTATTACAGTATTTAGAATATCCCCACAGTATTACAGAACATAATAAAACCAATTTGAGATTCAATTACATCAATAAACAGCTAAAACATTAGTAAAGATATTTGCTAACACAAAGAAGGAAATGCTTAGAGTCTAAAGAGGGCATTTGCAAGGCAAGGAGCTGGGCTGTCCGTAAGGCTTGCTGGACACTGTTGCTTTAAGCAAAGCAGCCTCTGGCCAGATATATTTGGGGGGAGGTGGAGTCAAGTGGCTATAATAATTTCAATAAAGGGAGGGGACAGGGGAACAGTCAAATGTGTTTAGCAAAATGGAGGTGATAAGTAATTCATTCTAATAATTTAAATTAGGTATTTGTAAAACTAAAAGAAGACAAGATAAAAACAAGGACACTGGAAATATAGAACAACTTAAGAGCTCTAGACAGCAAGAGATTCACCTTCAGCAGAAATTCATTTTATATAAAAAATTTAAATCATAAAATTATTATCAAACTTTTTGTCCTGAAGACTTTGAGTCAAGAAAAGTAAAAAAAAGACTTTTCTCCCATTTTAATAAGTAAATTCAGTTCTTAAAATACCTAACAAAGAACAAATTCAGCAAAATTTCTTTTGGCACCTGGCCTGTTAGTGAACCTCTTCCTACTTTCTGAGCAGCTCAATCCTAACTCCATTTTCTTTAAAGATCATCTAAAATGTTAAATGTTTTGTGTGGTTTTTCCTGATCTCCATGAGGAAATACACGCTCTCTAGATGGTATTTTTCCATTTGTACTTCATCTCCAAGATCACTTAAATGCTTGACTTATCTACATTCTAGATCAGGAGTTGGCATAGTTTTTCTATGAAGGGTAAATATTTTAGGCTTCACTGGCCATTTGGTCTCTTTCACAGTTACTCAGCTCTGTTATTTTAAGGTGAAAGCAACCATAGACATTACACAAATGAAGGAGCATGGCGTGTTCCGATAAAACTTTATTTATGGACACTGAAATCTGAATTTCGTATAATTTTCACATGCCACAAGTATTATTCTTCTTTTGATTTCATTCTCAACCATATAAAAGTGTAAAACTCCTTTACTCACCAACCATACAAAAACAGGTGGCAGACCAGATTTGGCCCACAAACCGTGGCTTGCCAACCTGTGTTCTAGACTATGGGTTTTGTAAGAAAAGGTATCTCCTAAACTCATCTTTACCACCCCTGCAGTACTTAATGAGTGCTTCTGTAAGTACCTGTCAAAGTGAATACTAGCATTATAGAGACAAGTGGCGGTGAATAAAAACAAAATGTAAAGCAAGTTCACCCTTTTGTCTACCTCCTCAAAATGTCTTTAAGCAGATACCCTATTATTATCTTTCATACTGTCCTGTTCTTTCCCATTAAGCAGTTACCACAATAGTTAATAATGTATTCATTTGTGAGTTTTCATGTTTATTACTATATTAATTTCTGTCATTGATATGATAAATTACCATAAACATAGTGGCTTAAAGCAATACATATTTTGATCTCACAGTTTCCACAGGTCAGCAGTCAGATGGGCTTGGCTGGGTCTCTGCTTAGACTGGCACAAGGCTGAAATCAAGATGTCTACAGGACTGTGTTCCTTTATAAAAACCCCAAGGAGAGGGCTTCCCTGGTGGCGCAGTGGTTGAGAGTCCGCCTGCCGATGCAGGGGACACGGGTTCGTGCCCCGGTCCAGGAAGATCCCACATGCCGCGGAGCGGCTGGGCCCGTGAGCCACGGCCACTGAGCCTGCACGTCCGGAGCCTGTGCTCCGCAACGGGAGATGCCACAACAGTGAGAGGCCCGCGTACCGTACAAAAAAAAAAAAAAAAAAAACCACAAAAAAACAACTCTAAGGAGAGTCTGTAAGGGAGAATCTGCTTCTAGGCTCATGTTAGCTGAATTGAGTTCCATGCAGTTATAGGACTGAGGTCCCCATTTCCTTGATGACTGTTGGCTGTTACTCTCAGCTTCTAAAGTCCACTGCACTCCTTGACTCATGCCACCTTTGCCTTTAAAGCCAGTAACTTCAGATCAAGACCTTTTCATGCTTCATCTCTCCTGTCTTTTCTTCTACACCTCATCTCTCTCACTTAAGCCAGGAAAGATTCTCTGACTTTTAAAGTTTCATGAGATTAGATGTTCTTACCCATATAGTCTAAGGTAATGTCCCCATGTCAAGGTCAGTAACCTTAATCACATCTGCAAAGTCCCTTTGCCATGTAACATAACATTGTCATAGGTTTCAGAGATTAGGGCATAGACATCTTTGGAGGGAGGCATTACTCAACATACTACAAGGAGGCATTATTCAACATACCACAATTACCATCTATCCTGTTAGATTGCTAGTTGCATGAGCAAAGGCCCTATCTCTTTTATCATTGCTGTTTATCCAATGTCTGACATGCTTGCCAGACACATTTCTTGAATTAAAGAAAGAATGAGTAAGCAAATGAATGAATGAATGAATGAATGAATAGGTGGGTCTAGGATTAAGTAGAATGTTCTAACCTTGAGTCAAACATTTAGGAGCCTTGAGTGTATCTATGGGACAGTGGTTAAAAAAAGCAGGCTTTCACTTTAGGAAGACATGGAATCAGGTCTTCCCTGGTGGCGCAGTGGTTGGGAATCTGCCTGCCAATGCAGGGGACACAGGTTCGTGCCCTGGTCCAGGAAGATCCCACATGCCACGGAGCAACTAACCCCTGTGCAACAACTACTGAGCCTGCGCTCTAGAACCCGCGAGCCACAACTACTGAGCCCACGTGCCACAACTACTGAAGCCCGCACACCTAGAGCCCACGCTCTGCAACAAGAGAAGCCACCACAATGAGAAGCCCGCGCACCGCAACAAGTAGCCCCCGCTCGCTGCAACTAGAGAAAGCCCGCGCACAGCAAAAAAGACCCAAAACAGCCAAATATAAATAAATAAATAAATAAATTTATAAAAAACAAATGAACAAACAAAAATAGACTATTAAAAAAAAGACATGGAATCAAGTTGGAAATTTTACTGTCACTTATTAACTGAGTAACCATAGGGGATATTCACCGAGAATCTCTGCGCCACAGTTTCTTCATATGAAAAATGGGAAATCAAAATCTCTTCCTAAAAGTTATGCTGAGGATCAAATATGTGTGACTGTGTGTCTAGTTCCTGGATATTACAGTGCCTAGCACACAGTAAGCACTTATTTTATTATAGCCATTATAAATGTTGCAGGTATTTTGAAGTCTTGGTAGTTGATGGAATTAACTTAAGTGGGAAGAAATAGAATAGAGGAAAGGAGGAAGGGAGGGGGGGAAGAAGGGTAGGGTGGGGTCCAGGAGATGGAAGGGAAGAGAGAGGTCTCAGCAGAACACTGGCATCTATCAGTATTTAAGAAACAAGTAACTGAAGAGAAATAAGAATCAGTGACTAAAGACACAAGAGAAATAGAGAAGAGCACAGTCTTGGAAACAAAAGTGGAGGAGGACTTTGAAGGACAGAGTCATTAACAGTTTCAAATGCAGGGACAATAGCATGTAATATAAAAACTGATGAGTCCATTACATTATGGGATAAAGAGGTCAGTGGTGACTCAGTAAGGAAGGTTTGCTGAGGTATTGAGGAAGAGAGCCAAAAGTAGTAGTTTGAAGGAGAAATGGAAGAGGAAAGAATGAGAAGGGAGAGAATGCAATGAGAAAGCATTTTCTATTCTTTCCAGAAGCTTGATCTTGAAGGAAAAAAGAAAGATGAGCCATAACTTGGGAGAAGGCTTGACGTAAAGGGGAATTTGGGTTGTGCATGTGTTTATTTTACTGTCCTTCACTTGTTCCTTACCACAGCTATTTCAATCCCTTTCCTTCTTCTCATGCCCTATCCTTTCCACCTTACCCCTGTTGATGAAAAAATTAATCAATAGTCAATCTAAGAAAGGAATGGAAAATTTTATCTGAGCTGACCTGAGAATTATGACGTAGGAAACAGTCTTTCAGAAAGCTCTGAGGCCTGTTCTGAAGAGGTAAAGGGGAAAGCCAATATATATGTGATTTTAGAGAAGGGGTCCATGCAATTGAGCACACATATTGGTAGAAGGTTACTGCTATCTACAAGGAACAGATATATTAGTGAAAGATTTTTGTGTTTTTCTAAGTATAGGAAGATGCAAGAAACTGGGTTCACAAGATTTTCTCCTGAAAATATCTATCTGAAGGCCAGATCTGCCAGTTTTCCCAGAGCACAAAGTGCTTCATCCTGATCTTTGCTCTGAATTCCTTTTAGGGTGTATCATAGGTCAGCAACTTCAGTGGCTAATGACTTGATTCTTGTAGAACTGGATGGTGGGCAACATTAATTTACAATCCCTTCCCTTTTGGTCTTAATTTCAACCGAGGTCTGACAAGCATTTTGTGAGCAATCTGTCCCACGGCACTAGGAATGCTTATTCCCAGGTCAGGAGAGGATTTCGTTAGTAAGCCACTCAATGTGCTATTACAGGACTAGGCTCTGTTAACAGTAGCCGAAAGCCCTTGGACGGTCTGTCTTACTAGTCTATTATGGTCCAGGAAATGGTTCCCACTTATTGCTTCTTCCCCAATCCAGAGTTACACTGTTATAATCATTGATATTATTGAACTGTAAATTTGGTCAATGGTCTCAATTTGCCTAGTCATCATTCTATTTATCAGAGGCTTAGTCACACATTTGGTAATGCAGGAAGCAATAATCCTGTAAAATAAGCAGATTACAAGTAATATACCTAGTAACATTAATAAGGTCATAAGTTAAGTATTCAAGGGAAAATCTTCCATTAGGTGCGGCCCAGTATCTCCCCAGACCATCTAACACAGTCTGCTCTGCACCGATCACTATCTTTAAGAGACATGATATGTTGGAATCATGCATAAAGTTCACCATACATACCTGCATGTACAAGGTGAGTGGTGGGTCATCATGCCCCCTTACTGGATTGAGAAAGGAATGCTATCTTCTAAGGAGTTACATGGCTGGTGTCAGAAGAAGAAAAATTTATCTTTATGGTTGAGCAGGTATTTCTGCCATTGGGGAGGTCTGGTTAACGCTCAATGAAGATGCACAACGCACACTAGAGGGGAGATATGATGCCTAAATGGGCAGAGAAAAATTTTATGTTTAAAGTTTTCTTGTTTTCCTTTAAAATATGAATTTTATTTCATTACCCCGTCATGTTCAACAAAGAAGCTCAACCACTTCATGCAACATATAGGAACCATCAAGTAGGAACTTTCTCAACTTCTCAGGATAACCTCCCTCCCACATCTCAACCCCCCCCAAATTCCTTACCTTCTGCCTTGCTAACACAGTGCAAGTGATAAACCTTCCCATACCAGAATACTTGTCTTGTGGTTTGAATCACTGCCCTACTTGCCTTCTTACCATGATCTTGAATAATTATTAGCTCCTTTGTACCTCAGTTCCTTTCATTGTAAAGTGGAAGCAAAAACTCACTATGTTAATGTAGATTAAATAAGATAAGCATGTATAAAATTTTAATATAATGCCTGGTATTTAGTAGGCACTCAATATCTCTTCCCCCTTGCTTCTAATACCAAATGGTCTCTCACCTTGTTTGTTCCTTATTCTGTTATGATTTTTCCCCTAAACTTTTGTCTTCCTCTAGCTTGGTCAATTGTTAGACTTTTACATTAGACACTTTCTATTCTCCCAGTATCCAAGGTTTACCAATTCTTTTCCATTTTTTGGTCTATTACATGTCCATTGTTCTTTCATCTCTTATAAGCTACCTCTGCAGTTCTAATCTTTTAGTCTTGCCCCACATCTTTTCAATCTCCACCTCTATTCATACTCTTAGTACAACAGCAGTTCTGCAGCATTTCACTTGTGGACTCTACTCTTTCGGCCTTCCTACTTCATATAGTCCCCTTTTCTCACCACCTCCTTACTCTTTGACTTGACATCTTATAAGCAATAAATAGAATGTCACTTATTAGATATACGTCCCATGAGGAAAAGAACATTATCTGTTTTGTCCATTGCTGTATCCCTGGGACCTTGAACCTTGATTGTTTCTTGAATATTGAGTGAATGAATGAATGAACATGTCCCTGCCTTCAGTGTCCTCTCCCCGAAGTCACCAAACTGCTTTGCCTAACTGCCTATCAAATTTGTATCTTTAGCTAAAAGTTTGCTTTTGTGTTTCAAGCTACCAGCTTGATAGTTCCCCTTGAATGTCTCCTCTTAAATTAGACATGACCCAAACTAAATTCAAGAACCCTACTTCCACGTCTCCATTGTTTCTCCTCCACAGCCCTCTAGCTCAATGAATCCAACTGTTGTTCTCACCAGACAGTTTGGAGTCATTGATAAGCTCATCTTATTCATTTCCCCTAACCAATCCTCACCAAATCTACAGACTTTGCAATTGCATGTCTCTTGGCTCTGTACTCTTCTTTCCACCTCCTTTGCTAACATCTAGTCGAGCAATCACTATGTAGCCTGGACTTGTGCAATAGTTGATTAACTTCTCTCCTCATACTCATGCCTAAGCCCTATACAATCCATTCTCCATACAGTGATAAGAATAATATGTTTAAATGTAGATTTAATCATGTCACTCTCTTATTCAAAACATTGGAACGAAATAATAAACATGGCCTATGAGGTTGTACATGATTGAACTCTTGCCTACATTACCAACTTAATTTTTTCTACTCTGCTCAGCATTTGCATTCTCATCATTTTCTCTAGAGTTCATGCTTCTTCCTACCTTGGAATCTTCAGAGGTAGTTCTTTCATTCGTGCTTCTGCAATCAACTACACATCAGCTAGTTGGCTCTGCTTCAGCTGGTTATTTGGTTGTCAGCTGGGTATCTCAGCTCTACTCCACAATCTCTTGCAGGCTATCCTTGTTCTATGGGCTTGTTCTGTGGCAGAGACAGGACCAAAAACAAGTCACAAGATGAACCCAATCTCAAGGAGTGGAGAAATAGACCAACCACTGTTAGATGGGAGAAACTGCCGAATCACATTACAAACAATGCACGGATATAGGTTACTGTTATCTGGGGCCATCAATACAATGAATTGACACAGCAGCCAAATAGCAGAAAGAAATGTTAATTTTTTTCTCACCTTTAGATTAAAGTATAGGATATTGGTGGATGCAAATATAAATACATTAATATATACTTAATTGAGTACTGGAAGATATTTATATCTCACAACTTCTCCAAAGTAGTAGAAAAGTTTCCCTAATGATAAGGATAGAGGCTGTAGGAAAGTTTGGAGTTAATATTTGGGAAGTGCAAAATGACATTTGTTTTATCTTTAGGATTACAATAGTGATGGAATTTACCTGGGCCTTGAAAAAAGTACTCTAAAAATCAGGGAAGTTTCAGGAGCAGTGCAGGAAGAATAAAACAACGAATAAAAGAGCTGATTTTTAGAGCAGGAGAAAGTCTTCAAGTCTTCCATATGTAGGTGATTTCGTCTGTGTCTCTTTATGCTCCAAAATTCACACATCCCTATTTTAAATAGTAGCACCAGGTACCTATCTTTTTTTTTTTTTTTTTTTTTTTTTTGCGGTACGCGGGCCTCTCACTGTTGTGGCCTCTCCCGTTGCGGAGCACAGGCTCCGGATGCGCAGGCTCAGCGGCCATGGCTCACGGGCCCAGCCGCTCCGCGGCATGTGGGATCTTCCCGGACCGGGGCATGAACCCGTGTCCCCTGCATTGGCAGGCGGACTCTCAACCACTGCACCACCAGGAAAGCCCCAGGTACCTATCTTAATAGTATTTATTAAGGCTGAAACTTTACATTACTTTGTGTGGGTTTCTACACAGAGAGCAGAAGTTGTCTGCAATTTTTGCACTTCTTTGAGCATAAATATTTTATACATGAAAAGGATATATATTTGAATATATTATATGAAAAATAAATAATCTTATCACTCTGCTTAAGAAATACAACATTACTAGTATTATTGAAGCCCTATGCACACCTCTCACTCAGTGTGTCCTCTTTCTCTCACCATTTTTGTTCACAGGTATTATTTTCTACCATTGTGATTTTAGGACATACACATGTATCCGCAAATAACTAGTATTTAGTTTTATGTTATTGCACTTTACATAAATCACTCATTTTTTTTAACATCTTTATTGGAGTATAATTGCTTTACAATGGTGTGTTAGTTTCTGATTTATAACAAAGTGAATCAGCTATACATATACATATATCCCCATATCCCCTCCCTCTTGCATCTCCCTCCCTCCCACCCTCCCTATCCCACCCCTCTAGGTGGTCACAAAGCACCGAGCTGATCTCCCTGTGCTATGCAGCTGCTTCCCACTAGCTATCTATTTTACATTTGGTAGTGTATATATGTCCATGCTACTCTCTCACTTCGTCCCAGCTTACCCTTACCTCTCCCCGTGTCCTCAAGTCCATTCTCTACTTCCGCGTCTTTATTCCTGTCCTGCCCCTAGGTTCGTCAAAACACTTTTTTTGTTTTTTTAGATTCCATATATATGTGTTAGCATACGGTATTTGTTTTCCTCTTTCTGACATTTCACTCTGTATGACAGACTCTAGGCCCATCCACCTCACTACAAATAACTCAATTTCGTTTCTTTCTATGGCTGAGTAATATTCCGTTGTCTGTATATGCCACATCTTCTTTATCCATTCATCTGTCGATGGACACTTAGGTTGCTTCCATGTCCTGGCTATTGTAAATAGAGTTGCAATGAACATTGTGGTACATGACTCTTTTTGAATTATGGTTTTCTCAGGGTATATGCCCAGTAGTGGCATTGCTGGGTTGTATGGTAGTTTTATTTTTAGTTTTTTAAGAACCCTCCATACTGTTCTCCATAGAGGCTGTATCATTTACATTCCCACCAACAGTGCAAGAGGGTTCCCTTTTCTCCACACCCTCTCCAGCATTCATTGTTTGCAAATTTTTTGATGCTGGCCATTCTGACTGGTGTGAGGTGATATCTCATTGTAGTTTTGATTTGCATTTCTCTAATGATTAGTGATGTTGAGCATCCTTTCATGTGTTTGTTGGCAATCTGTATATCTTCTTTGGAGAAATGTCTATTTATGTCTTCTGCCCATTTTTGGACTGGGTTGTTTGTTTTTTGGTATTGAGCTACATGAGCTGCTTGGTTATTTTTGAAATTAATCCTTTGTCAGTTGCTTCATTTGTAAATATTTTCTCCTATCCTGAGGGTTGCCTTTTCATCTTGTTTATGGTTTCCTTTGCTGTGCAAAAGCTTTTAAGTTTCATTAGGTCCCATTTGTTTATTGTTGTTTTTATTTCCACTTCTCTAGGAGCAAAAAGGATCTTGCTGTGATTTATGTCATAGAGAAATCACTCATTTTTAACACTGCGTAGCATACCAGTATTTGTGTAGATGTATATGAAGTCTCATACATATAATTTTATGTGTTCCTCTGTCAATGGATATTTGGATATTTAGATTGTTTCCAGGTTTTTTGCTCTTATAAATAATACAGATGTATTCATTCATATCTTCTGGCATACATGTGCTACACGTGCAAGAATTTCTCTTAGGATTATACCTAGCAAATGAATTTCACATTTTTAGCATTACTAAACAATGCCAAATTGTTTCCCAGAAGTAGTCTTAAAGAAACAAATTCTCATCAGAAGTGTATAAGACTTGACATTGTTCCACCAATACTTAGTTTTATTAAACTTCTTAATTTTTGTCACAAGGTTAGAGATAAAATAGTATCTCATTGTAGTTTTAATATGTGTTTCCATGGTTATTAATGAGGTTGAGGGTCTTTCCTTATGTTTACTGGTTCACATGTTTCATATGTTCAATATTTCATATGAATGTTTATGTGCTATTTTTTCCCACTGTTTTATCTCTACCCTGTATCATTTTGTTTTGCTTTCCTATTGCATACATTAGATTATTTTTGGTAAGGTAAGCTCTCCTAGTAATTTATTTATTTGCAAATATCTTCCTTTGATCTTCTTTTAGAAAGTTTGTTGCCTAACGTACACAATTTTTGTTGACAATAACCTCTGGTGATGGTCAATTTTATGTGTCAACTTGACTGGACCTAGATGCCTAAATAACTGGTAAAACATTATTTCTGGCTGTGTTTGTGAGATTAGCATTTGAATCAGTAGACTGAGTAAAGATCCCTCTCGTGAATGTGGGCAAGCATAATCCAATCCTTTGAGGGCCTAAATAGAACAAAAAGGTGGAGGAAAGGTGACTTACTCTGGGACATCCAGCTTCTTCTGCCGTCAGACATATGTGTTTCCGGTTCTCGTGTTTCCAGACTCAGATGGGGGCTTATACCATAGAAGTCCCAATTCTCAGGTCTTCTGACTTGGACTGAATTACACCACTGATTTCTCTGGTTCCAGCTTGCAGACAGCAAGCAGATCATGGGACTTCTAAACTTCTGTCTCTGTGTTAGTCAATTCCTATAATGCATCCTTTTATATACATCTCTATATATCCTATTGATTCTGTTTCTCTAGAGAATCCTGACGAAAACACTTCTCCATAACATACAGTTTCTACTGGCTTTCTTTTATAAAAAGATTTTTTTGATGTGGACCATTTTTAATGTCTTTATTGAATTTGTTACAATACTGCTTTTGTTTTATGTTTTGGTGTTTTGGCTACAGGTCATGTGGGATCTTAGCTCCCAGACGGGAGATTGAACCCGTACCCTGTGCATTGGAAGGTGAAGTCCAACCACTGGACCACCAGGGAAGTTCCTCTACTGGCTTTTAATGTTCAATTTCAGCCTGATTGTCACTCCTTTATAAATGACATTTCTTTTATTTTTGGCGACTCTTATGGTGAGTCCTTGTCTTTGCTGTTCTGTGCTTTCACTGTGTTGTGACTGTGGATTTCTACATATTTAACCTGTTTAGCTCATGAGATGGTTTTTGAATTTGAATTTGTACCTTTCATGAACTCACAAAAAAATGTTATCATTGTTTCTTGCCCTTTTTCTCTAGTCTCCTTTTAGAGCTCCAATTATGTATGTGTTCAGTCTTCTTGTTCTCTTTTTGTATGTCACTTAAGCTGTTTTTCAAGGTTTCTATATCCTAGCATCTCTGTGCTGCATTTACTTATTTTATTATTAATTTATGCATAATAATTTATTATCATCAGTTATAATCTTTTAGCTTATGATTTATCTTTTCTGCTATATCTTTTATTTAATGCATCAATTGAGGTATTGATTTAAATTATTAAATTTTTCAGTTCTAGAAAATTATGCTCTATGTTCCCACACATTTCCCAAGCCCCATGGTGTAAGTCACTTCCTAGAGGAATATCAGATAAGTTTGTTTGCTGCCCTTCAGCTGTCCCTTAGCCTTAGCCCAAAAGAGGACCATATATTGTGATGGCAGAACCATGACCTTTAATCCACCTGGATATCTAAGTTGCTGCATAGAAGACAGTTATCACAGAGAGTCACCTGGTCCTTGGTCAACCCTGAGGGACTAAAAGTAACAGTTTTTACCTGTGGCTCATTTATTTTGCAAAAGAAAGTTTGTACCTCTTAATCTCCCTCACTTGTTTGTATCCTCCCCCCAACTCCCTCTCCTCTGAAAATTACAGTGTGGGAAATATAGTTAATAATTATGTAATATCTTTGTATGGTGACAGATGGTAACTAGACTAGTCCTGGTGATCATTGTGTAATGTACACAAATATTGAATTACTGTGTTATGTAACAGGAACTAACATACTATTGTAGGTAAATTATACTTCAAAACAAACAAACAAACAAAAAAACTCATAGAAAAATAGATCAGATCTGCGGTTACCAGAGTCAGGGGATGGGGGGAAGGGGAATTGGAAGAAGGCAGTCAAAAAGTGCAAACTTCCATTTATACGATAAATAAGTACTAGGGGTGTGATGTACAACATGATAAATATAATTAATACTGCTGTATGTTATATATGAAAGTTGTTAAGATAGTAAATCCTAAGAGTTCTCATCACAAGGAAAAAATTTTTTTTTCTACTTCTTTATTAATTTTGTATCTATATAAGATGATGGATGTTCACTAAACTTATCGTGGTAATTATTTCATGATGTATGTAAGTTAAACCATTTTTCTGTACACCTAAACTTATACAGTGCTATATGTCAATTATATCTCAATGAACTAGAAGAAAAAAATAATAAAAATAAAATAAATTTTGAAAGTAATCTTAGTTGTCACTGTTGCATTTTGCTGTGGCACAGCGTGGCTTATCCTAACACAAATTTTGAATTAATTATTTTTCAATTTTATTTGGTTGTTTTTTATATCCTCTTATCCTTTGGAAACTTTTTAAAATATATATATTTTATCCTTTTTTATTTTATATTCTGTAAGCAATAATTTCAATGCCTGATGTGCTTGGGATTTAAATTTGTTGGTTGTTTTTTTCTCCTGCATATATTTGAAAATTTGTAGGTTTTTTTGGTTGTATGCTCATATTTGATTGAATTAGTCTGTGGAAGAATATTAGGGACCTGATTTAAGGATGATTCCCTCCAGAGACGATTTTTAAAGACTTCTGCTGCAAATTCTCTCAACAAACTAGGATTACTGTGATTTAATCTCTCAGCATCTTCCGGTTTCCCTGACAAGTAGTATAAAGCAGGTAGTATAAAGAAGAACTCTACACTGGTGTGAGGTGAGCCAAAGACACACATTCTAAAGAGCCACTTTATCCCCCTGTCAGCAGCTGTGGCCAAAACAGACAGATTTTCACATCCTTTTCCATTTCTGGTCAGTAGTTTTTTTTTCATCATGCTCTTTCATTAAGCATATATCTCTTTGGAGAAACACTTTTAAGAAAATTATTCTGCCTGACTTCCTCTACTTCCATAGGCCCAAACCTAATATCCTCATCCCAATTTAGCTATTCCTTAAAATTCCAGCTTGTTGTTTATCATGTTTTCCCTCTCTATGTCCCAAGAAATGCCCCAGATTTCATACTGGTTTGCAATTTTCATTTCAGCTTTTAAATCCTTCTGTGTTATTGGGAAAAAAGGAGGTATTATACTTAAAGATTTCCTTTAGTTTCTTGAGAACTCAGCTATGAATTTAAAAATATATTTATTTTAGCCTAGTTCATGCCTATATGTTTTTCAAAGGAGGAACTTAAAAGACATAAAACTATGTACTATGTTTTTACATACAGCCATATTCCCACCACTTTGTACTGCATGAACACAAAACTATTTATTTAATAAATGTTACAGAATTGCTCAGATATAAGCAAAAAAAACAACAAAAATAGGACAAACTAAGTATTTTTTTTATTTCTAAATGTTTTAAACATATAGAAAAATAAGGAGAATGATATAAAACAAACAGCCAAGTTCTGACAACATGGATATTATAAATGTTGATATTCTTGTATACATGCTTCAATTTATTTTAGACTAATACAATGTTGCCAAAACAAATAACTTCCAGTTAGAGCTAACTGGAAGAGTAGAGGGTTTATTTATGCATTCTTTCAATTAATATACGTTGACTCAAAATTAAATATCACGTACAATGCTTAGCACGGAGATTTAAATCACTTATGTTTAGGTCAATAATGGAACTATGCCTTTCAAAATAAAATTTTACTGTGACTGTGTTATTGATGATTCAATCTTGTTCCATAAACATTTATTGAACACCTAGGAAAAATCTAGCAGTGAAATTAAAGAAGGGGAAGAAAATGCTCTAATTATGAGAAAACTTCTTTATTCCTTAGTGACATTGTCTAAAAAAAATTGATTCATCTATGTACGCTATTCCCTGCCTTTTACCTCTATCTGGATTATTTATTAATCCTTGACAAAAAAAATCAATATATTGTGAATTCATTTATATACACTCAATATTAGTGAGATAAAATACAATAATGAAAGTACTATTACACAAAGAAGTACCAGATAGAACTATTATAGATACTTAGAGATGAGCTATGCCTCTCTCATTTCCTGTACTTTACTGTACAAGTAGATATAATACTATTTCTTCCATTATGAATTGAAATATTCTTAAATTTGTTGAAGAATTTCAATAAAGCCAATGAAAAGAATTATTAATCCCCTTAGATAGTAGTGGGAAACGCAATGTAATTGGTAGGCTTCATATCAGAGTTCTTGGAATTTCTCCAACTGCATTAGCAATTGGTCATTTTAATTACATGGTCCATTAGCTGAAATCTGCATTACAAAAGTCCCATGTACAATTCTTGCCAACTCTGATCCATTCATTGTAAGGTCAAAGTTTCCTTGCTCATTGCAAAATGAAACTAGGTATTAAGTTAAAGTATTTCGAGCTCATTAAATATACAACTTCAAGTTAGACACCATATCACATACAGAAAATAACTACAGTTCTAGAGACAATGCCTCCAATACTTCCAGCTTTTTATGATGTAAGGTAGTTCTGCAAAATATCTGGGCACATTCAAAAAATTTTAAAAGAGAATATCAATCTTTGAGCTTCTACTTTCTGTGCCTTATAGATATAATTACTTACAAAGTTGAAACAAATGTCTCAGTCTGATAATAATCATAAGTATATTTGTAAATAAAAAGTAGATTCACTTATCACTGCCAGCAAGTATTCAGTCCGGAAGTATCCATGGAACCTTAACCAAGGCTACCTTGCAATGTTTCTTTTAGTACAGTCCCTGCTCAGAAGTGCTTAGACAACCAACTAAAATTGAATGGATCTATTCAATATTCAACCCTGCACTCAGTAAGATATTAACTTTTTTTTTTTTGGATTATCTACAATGTGCTCCATGCTGGTATATCAAGATTAATAAAATATACTCATTTTCTTCAAGACACTTGTGACCTAGTCCATTCTAGGTAAATTTTTCAAAAAAGTACAGATTTACAAAAGTATGTACTTTTCTAACACAGAGATCTCATTTCTCCATTTTCTTCCAAAGGATGCAATGGAAAACTCATTTGGATTCCTGACTAACATCTGAAAACTATATCTATACATTTCTTGAATACCATTTATCTAATTTATTGAAATATTGAGCCTAACCTAGAATATAGTATATGATGAATTTAGGCTAGCATTGTTCTAAATCTTAAATATTCTTGCAAATCAGCTATATGATAAGCCATTCTAGAATTTTGCCCAGTGCTGAAGGCATACTTATTGATTTACATTCCAGCCTCCAGCTTTGCCTCGATAAAAGTGGGGACAGTAGGTGCCTGTCTCTTGTCTTCTTGCATTTTCTCTTTTTTTTTTTTTTTTGAGTTTCCCTGAATCTTTGGAGATCATAGAAAATTTCAAGTGCATATGCAAGTTCTTATAGTAGCTGAGCTCCAATTGTTCTGAGTTGGAAGTGCTGCCGAACTGTCCCTTACAGTCTTTTCACTCAACTATGATTTTGCATCAAAGTTTATCCTAAACTTCCTCATCTAAAACCTATTCCCGTTTGCATGAAAAAAAATGGAGGTGGTTAAACACATCTACTTTCCTCACCTCTTTACATTACACCTATGGATTTACTGTACAGTCACACCTTAATCCTTATCATGCCTTGAACAAAAAAATAAAAACAAAAAAGCCTTTCTATTGTCTATACATTTTTCTCATTGCAGATTTCAGCATTCATTGTACATCATGTATCATTCTATTTCACTCTAATATACATCCTTAGGAAAGTATCATCCAGTCTATCTTTTCTACCAATTTTTTTTAAATCATTTTTTTATTAAATTGATCTCTATGCAGCCATATCTATCTCTATGTATTATCATCCTCATTTTCTTTTTCATTTGAAACATTTGCAATTGTGGAGTCTGATATTCCTTTTTGGAGGCTCCTAGGTTTCTTAACTCATCCTCCCTTTTAGAGGGTCAAGCAGTGGGATCAAATCTGTTATGGTGGAAGCTTAGAGATGATATGACTTAAGTCCAATCATCTTATACAAACCCAGCTGTCTGGAAATGTAAATAAAACAGTTTCCTGGAAGGAACTGTGGAGATAGGATGAGCTCTATAGAGTTCAATCTAGTTTCTAATCCTATTAGTCCCAGGGGATACACATAAAAAGGACCATTAAAGTGGTACAGATGTGTTCTATGATTGTGATTGCACCCCAGTCTCTGAAAATGCCTACCTCCTTATGGTCAACGAAGAAACAACTAGTGTCAGGGAGTTTCAGCAGTGGTAGCAAAGATGAAGGGAACAAAACTGCACTTTGTATATTTCTTAAATTGTAGCTGAGTGTTACAGAGTGTTATTGAAATAGGTTAGAGGGAACTGGAACAACCTTCTTCCACCTTGGAAGCTAAAAGGTAAGTCAGAGGTGCCAGAAGTAGTCATTTTAAAGATACTGCCAAAGAGCAATGGGATGATGATGATAATGATTATCTAGTACCAGGACCATTTACCCAGGCTTATGTTTTCTGGGAACTACTTCCCACTGAAGATTTTTAACTTGCCTTTTATAGTATTTTGGACACATGTCTCACTATGACGAGCATTTCCATTCACTAACAGTTGGAAACTTTAAGGTGACACAGCCCTTCCCACAAGGTCTCCATTATTCTCATATTAAAAAACAATTTTCTGGGACTTCCCTGGTGGCTCAGTGGTTAAGATTCCTCCTGCCAGTGCAGGGGACACTGGGTTCGAGCCTTAGTCAGGGAAGATCCCACATGCCGTGGAGCCCATGTGCCACAACTACTGATCCTACGCTCTAGAGACTGCGAGCCACAACTACTGAGCCCACGTGCCACAACTACTGAAGCCCACGTGCCTAGAGCCTGTGCTCCACAACAAGAGAAGCCACCGCAATGAGAAGCCTGCACACCACAACGAAGAGTAGCTCCCGCTTGACGCAACTAGAAAAAGCCCACGCACAGCAACGAAAACCCAACACAGCCAAAAATAAATAACTAAATACATCAATTTATTAAAAAATATATTTTTTTCCTTTGTTTTAAAAGTTAGTTTGACAGTGGGTCCCATCATTCTACTTCTCCCTGTTTAAACATGAATAGGAATTTCAGCAGCTATCTGAAAAGTTGAAGTTTCAGGAAAAGAAGTAAACATTATTTGAGTATTTGCTATGGTCTAAGTACCTATGTTTTGTATTTGTAAATTTTTGTAAATTTTACAAATACAAATTTACAAAAATTTGTAAATTTTACAAATAGTACAAAAATTTTGTAAATTTTTGTACTATTAGACTAAATTATTAGTCTAAAATAACATATTTGTAAATATGTTAACATATTTAACCTTTCAGTACCTCAAATTTTACATTGTGAATATACTGATTCTCTTCCCTATGGGAAGTTTCTATTCTTGCCTCCTTGACCAGGACTCAGTTCTTCTCTTCATTCACTACCATTCTAAAAAATCTCTAATAGATTCTTCTCAGGAATAGGTATTTTATTAAAGATTATTGAAGGTATTAGTCGAAGGGCTTTCCATAACTCAGGGCATAAACCTTTATTTCCAAGTTCCTGTTTTCAAGTTAGGTCCACAGCATCCAGTTCCTCTCTCTTTTAAAGTCTCTCCTTGATGCTTCTCTTGCCCCATCTCCCAACATGCTCCACTTCTACCTTGGCCCCTTTCCATCTTTCTTGTTTTCAGATGTGGATTAATTTTTCTCCTCCAATCTATCACATCCCACAATCATCATTCATACTGTCTTCAAGTCGACAAAAGGGCAGCAAATAAAAGATCCTCCAATTTATCTTGATCCATCCTCCTTACAAAGTGACTATAAAATTATTGCATCACATTTTTTTCTATTACATATTTAACACTTTTCAAATGCCTTTTATGTGCAAGACTTCATGTGAAGCATTAGGAAGATAGAAAGAACTAACATACAGTCACTAAAAAGTTGCTTTCCACCTATAAATGCACTTACAGATAAATGTATAACCAGGTGAATAGGACGTAGAAGGACATATATTCAAGTGATACAAAGAGATAATTAAGATTTAAAAAATGAGAGATGAGGGTTCAGATAAGATGCCAGTCAGCTACAGAGTTCCAAACTGAAAGTTTGGTCAATGAAGTTGCCCCAATTCTGTGTAGGAATAATTTTTGAGGTCTTAAGCTCAAAGAGCATGCCTAATGGAAGGAGACAATGCTGAGTCTTGCACCATCAAGCTCACCTGTAAGGTGTTCCTTGTGTTCCACCATAGTGCCCAGCACAATCTCGCTTAGTCTCAAATCCATGCTTTGCTCCCATACCGTGTCCAGTCTCACTATTCCAGGTCCCTTTTGTAACTATCTCATCCTCACTACTTCCTCCATTTTAATCCTCTTATCAGGTCATTCCCAATGTTTTCCATAAAAATATTTTACAGATTTCCCCCTTCCAGATTTTGAAGTTTCATTTTGAAAAGCTCTGGATAAATATCTCTTGATAAAGATGCAGTTCATCCTCAGGAAAAAAAAAAAAAAATCCCCTCTTGCAATATTTTAAGCCACGATCAAAAAGAGGCAAAATTTATACTTCAATAAAGTATACATAACCAGTCATATTTTCCCACATTCTCCCTTCTCTTCCAAAACCCCACGTTTAATGAGAAAGAATGGAGAAAAATTCCTCCCCAATTTCCAATTCCTTCCCTTATTTCCTGAAGTAACAGATATAACATAGACTTTAGTATCTCCTGATGCGTTACTCACCTTACACTTTTATATGTCATTGTATTCATTCAACAAGTATTTAAACAAGTCTTTGATAGTCCAGTATTCTGGAAATACTGAATATAAAAGATAATCTCAATGAACCTGAGTCAAGTGGGAAAAGCCATGAAGTATGATGACTAGTGTGGACAATGTTGTCCTTGGGTTGCTATAAGTAGATGCCTAGAGAACAGGCATCTACCTCTCAATTCTGTAGTGGAAGACGTGTGTGGAGGAAGCAGATAGAGGAAAGGCCTCCAAGAGTACTTAAGACTTGAGCTACCACTATTGCAATCGGTAGTGCTATCACCTATCAAAATGTTTAAACTGGAAGCCAAGATCTCAGCCGCTCCAACTTATTCCTCAACATTTCCCTCAACGAGTTCTCTTGACACTGCCTCTTGCCTCCTTAATATCATTCAAAATTTTCCAATTTTCTCCCTATCTTAGTTATACTCCTATCTTTCTCTAGAATCTTAAAATAGCATCCTGATTGCAGAATCATTTCCCTCCAACCTTGTACTCACTCTTTATTATTGGTTTTACTTTGCTAAAATTCAAGACCTAAAACTCCTCAGTGGTTGCCAAATGCCCTGTAAAGTACAAACCTCTCAACGTGTCTCAACCTGTTCCTTTGAAGCCACACAGTATAGTGATGAAGAACATGGAGCCTAGAGCTTCAGTTTGAATTCTGTCATCTAATAGATGGGGGTCTTGGGCAGATACATAATTTCTCTAAGTCTCCAAATTCTCACTTTTGAAATAGGGATACCTCTTCATATGATTATGGTGAAGACGAAATAAGGTAAATCCTCTAATGTTCTTAGGATACCGCCTGGCACATAGTAATAGAAAAAAATACTAGCTGTAATTATTGTCCATCCAATTTCATCTTCCCTACTAATTCCCTTTCTATGCTTGTATATGACAAATCTCCTTCCTGTTCCTCTGAGTCACCATATTTTCTCATCTATGTGTCTTTCATATGCTTCTTTCTCTACCTAGATCTCCTTTCCAAGCCTCCTCCAAACTGTCTAATACCAACTCATCTTTCAGGTCTCATTGTTGATGTCATTTTCTGTCTCCAATTCCCCAGTGCTGAGTTAAGTGCTTTTCCTGTTGGTTTCCACCACTCCCTCGCATACGTTATCCTAGTACTAATCACTCTGTTCTCCTTCATTGTCTTATAAATTCCTTAAGGGCTTATTCCCCTAATACCTAACACTTCCAGTGGCTTATATAGGTATAGCAGTTTTGGGGAGCAATCCATCTAATTTTCAATTGCATATGCAAATTGATCTGATCAGGAACTACATCATTATTATAATTTCCAGAATAGTCAAGCTTTATAAACTGTGCTTTCTATAATACATTTTTCTTTATGTCAGGGTCTGTGCCTCATTCATTTTTACTTCCATTCCTCATTGCTAGCAACTAGAGGAGTGTCTTCTATAGAATAAATATTCAGATGTGTTAATTAAGTGTAAAGGCAGCAAAATAACTTTAAATTACACAACTTAATGAAGCATGGAAAAATAAGTTTGGGACCCAATATACTTTTCTACAAATGAATGCCACTGGGTCTTATGTCTTTAATCTTTGTGGTTTATATTATTTTAAAGTGAACATTAAAACAACGAAAACAGAAAAACCTAATGGATACAGCATTATTCAAAGAGAAATTTTGAAAGGAAGAAAATCTGAGGATTAATATCCTTAATATTCATTTCTGACAGCCTACGTTCAAGTTAAGGTTGTCAGGTCAACATTTAGGTCTGGCTTGTAGTTTCCAAATCATGGTGTGTCGTGTTCTAAGTCAATTCCCTAGAAGAGATTTAGGGATAACTTTCCCACAGGTTTTCTCAATTAAAGATGCATCTAGCTCTTTTGCCCACATCACCCACATCTGCTCATAAAAAATGAATAATGGAACACACATGTGCCAACTTGTGATTCATTTCAGCCTTTTGCAGGTGCAAATGCAAGTTTTAAGGTGCAAAGTGGAGCCACAAATGTTGTGGGCTTGTCCAGCTGAAATTCTAGGCTTAATCACATCTAAATAACTCCTCAGGTGATGCAATCACAGGATTTTGCTCACAAAAAGGGTGTAATAAATATTGTAGATTGAACTGGTGTATATTAACAGATGAGGCTGCATTATTTAGAGAAAATGAAATCCAGCTAATTTTCACCAATCTGGTATTTGCTAAAGAATTCTTTTCCTGTATTAACCCCAAATTCACCTTGAGTATGTTTCAAAGCAACTTCAACCAAATATAATAGGAAATAAAATACTTTTATTTGTATACATAACTGATTCAGGGATTTACATTGACAGATAACTCCAATCTACTATAACTACTACATATCCTTGCAGCTGGAGTAGTTCTAGCAGACAAACCAAGTCAACATTCTGTTACAAACAGTAATAGAGGGGCTCACTGGTGCAGATAAACCTAAACAGCAGAAAATCCCCAAATCATTTATTTTCAGCTTGGATATGCATTTAAGAATCTTTTTTCAGCAGATATCTATTCTTAATTTCATTTTCCTTAGGTTAAGGTTCTGTGAATTATACACCTTACTAATGATTAAATTGTCACATACCTTTCATTAGTCAATATATACAAGAGTGTGTCCCTTGCCAGTGAAGATGATATAGGTAACAGAGCTGTTTGAAGATGGAGAATAAGAGTATTGTTCTCTGAGGAGAGAAATATCTCCGTAGCCACTCTCTTGTGGCCAGATTTCCATGAAGTTTATTTTATTTTATTTTTTTAACATCTTTATGGGAGTATAATTGCTTTATCATGGTGTGTTAGTTTCTGCTTTATAACAAAATGAGTCAGCTATACATATACATATATCTCCATATCTCCTCCCTCTTGCGTCCCCCTCCCACCCCTCTATTTACAATAGCCAGGACATGGAAGCAACCTAAGTGTCCATCGACAGATGAATGGATAAAAGAAGATGTGGCACATATAGACAACAGAATATTACTCATCCATGAAGTTTATGAAACACGGTATGCTCTGCAGCTTCTGATGCCCAGCTATACTTTGCTATTTTGCTTGAGTAAGGAGGATACCTTTCACTCTACTCTGACA
The DNA here is from genome assembly GCF_039906515.1 of Pseudorca crassidens. NCBI lineage: Eukaryota > Metazoa > Chordata > Mammalia > Artiodactyla > Delphinidae > Pseudorca > Pseudorca crassidens. Next base: position 63,754,790 of record NC_090312.1, on the reverse strand, counting down.
GAAAAAAGAAGTAGAGCTTCCTTGTTTCTTTATGCACTAGAGAAACCCAGGTTATAAAGAACACACACACACACACACACACACACTTGCTTTCATTTCAACATTGTAAATATAAAATTGTATCATAACAATGGGAATGTTATTTTAAAAGCAACAGATATGAACATATCATTGTCTCAGGGAGTATAATAGAAAGGAGAATTTTCCAGGGATCTTTGTTTTGAAAAATACAGTGATACTGGGAGAGAGTTCAAAAGTCAGGGAAAGAGAGAAAGGAGATTTCTCCATTGGCTTCATGCTTAAATATATTTATCTCCTCTCATCAACCCTAAGGCAGAGAAGAATGAAAATTAAGCTCTGTCTTTACACTTTACTTCTGTTACAACACTTCTCAACCCAACCCTTCTTGCTCTGTTTATCCAAATCCTGCCCATTTTTCAAAGTGCAGCTCAAATCCTGCTTCTCTTGTAAAGTATTCCCTGACAATTTCATCTGGAAGCAATTTTTCCTTCTTCTAAACTTCCACAAGACTTATTTTCCATACCACTCATTCAGTACTTATTATTTACTGACTGGTAGAGATGTAATATTTTCTGAATTGTTGCAGCTATTGTAGAGACTTTTTTTATCCTTTTGTATAGACTACATCAACATAACTAAAAGGAAGCACATCTGTAATGCTTACAGTATGCCAGATACTGTTTTGAGAGCCTTAGAGATATTAAAAGCTCTAACTACTTTATGAATATTAGGTAGCTAATAATAGATATTTTATGTGCGTATATGTATTTTTGTGTGTACCCAAGTACAATATATGTATGTATATGTATATGTGTGAGGTATATGTATATATGTATGTGCATATATGCATGTACTATATATGTATATGTGTGTGATTATATATGTATATACGTATGTGTGTATACTTATACATATGCATATTAAATCTTGTTTTTCTCATGTGAATATCATATTGTAAAATTGAAATAAAACAATATTTATTCAGTTTATTAAAAGACATAAATAAATTGTTAATAATTACAAATTTATTATTGAATTTATGTTATTTTTCTTACTTCTATAATAGATAAAGGTACAGACTGACAAATAACAAGAAACACAGTATATCTTAGTATTTTCCATCTTTGATGAAAATTTTAGAAGGGGAAAAAATCCATATATTATAGTTAGAGTAATACAAAATTAGATTTTGTTTCTGAAATGAGGACCCTCTTCTTTTTATTCAGCAGACAAAACATGTTGGTTTTATTTTTCTGAAGGAAAAAAATGTGTACACAAACAAAAAATACTTGACAATTACCTAACAGTCCTCCTAGATTCTAGTCCAGCATCACCATCAACTAGCTCTAAGTATTAACCTTTCTGTTCCTTGGTTTCTTCATCTGGAGATGAGGGGCACCAGTTCAATTAACAGTATTATCTCCATTTCAAATTTCAAAATCCATGTATGATTTTGTCCATATACAAGACAGTCTATTCAAAAGGATTTTATACCATATCTATCATTAGTTTCTACAGTTATACAACTTAATGTAATCCAGGCAAAAATTTCCATTTCCAGAAGCTGATAAAGATGAAGTGATTAAAATTATAGGGATCTCTCTATACCTACATTACCCTTTTGTAGGTATAAATACTTCCTGAATTGACATCATGCTGAAGATAACGGAAATTATTTAAAGTAGACAAGCAGGAAAATGTCTTTTAAAGTGCTTCCCTCTGTGCTAGGTATATCCTTGGAAAAATCCCACATTTATTCTGGACTAATGGATACTCTACCTTTTCTAGGTGCCTTTTCAACATCCAACAGTGAACGTATTGCTTTCTGTGCAGTTCAGTCAAATACAATTATACTTATACCGCTATTATTCCATGCTTCTGGATTATGTGGCTTTGAATTTGAAAGATATTTGTTTAAAAACATGTTATGAAACAAATAGATGGCAAGAACAAATCTCCATGCCTATATCAAAAGTCAGCCCACAGCAAAGAAGTCTTCAAACTCATTTTTCTTTTTTACATTTTTTGTTAAAATAACAGAGACTTATGAAAAAGGAACTAATTTTTTTAATTAGTAATGTTCTGTGTTGTGTTATTAACTAATCATCTGGAACTATAGATTATTTCCAATGAAACAGAAAATCCAGAGTGAGGGTCTAAGCTAGATGAACACTCTAAGAATATATATATATTATATATATATATAATGAATACATAAATACATACATATGTATGCACATACATATATATTCTTAGTGTAATATATATAGTAGGATATATTATATTTCATTATATATTATATTCTTAGAATTTTGAACGTATATATATATTTATATATATATACACAGACACCCCCAGACTTAACAATGATTCAACTTAAAATTTTTTGACTACTATGGTACAAAAGCAATACACATTCATTAGAAACCATAATTCAAATTTTGAATTTTGATCTCCTCTCAGCTATCATGCAATATGATATTCTTCTTCCAATGCTGGGCTGCCACAGGGAACCGCAGCTGTCAGTCAGCGAGAGGATCACAAGGGTAAACAACCAATACACTTAAAAACATTCTGTACCCGTACAACCATTCTATTTTTCACTTTCAGTACACTAGTCAATAAATTACATGAGATACTTAACAATTTATTATAAAATAGGCTTTGTGTTAGATGATTTTGCCCAAGCGTAGGCTAATGTTAAGTGTTCTGAGCACCTTAAAGGTAGGCCAGGCTAAGCTTTGATGGCCAGTAAGTTAGGTGTATTAAATGTATTTTCACCTTACAATATTTTCAACTTAACAATGGGTTTATCAGGATGTAACCCCAATCTAAGTCGAGGAAGATCTGTGTGTGTGTGTGAGTGTGTGTGTGTGTGTGTGTGTGTGTGTGTGTGGAGAGAGAGTTCAAACAACCAGATATATGGGTATATATATACACACACATACATACACTTGAGCAAGCTGATCCTACTAAAGATTAATTTTAAAGAGAATTGCAATAAGCTCCATGTATATGGTGATTTACAGGCTAAGAGCTAACCCACACAACCTCCCAAAATGAAGGTATTCAGGCTGCTGAGGGACAAAGCTCCTCTCTTAGCTACCCAGTCACTACAGTGAATAGAGAAGGAACTTTACTTAAAAGGAAAACCTAGTTACGGGATAGTCTTCATCCAGAACAGTGACTCAAGGTAATGCTTCTCAGATTATCCTCTAACCCAAACTCAAGGATCTCAGGAATTTTAGGAAGTGAGAGAATATGTAAATTTACAAATGCAAGATTTGATAAGAAGCCAGGAGCAAAGAACTATTGTTTTTCACAAATTTCAGTAATGAATGTTCTATTTACTGTGGGGACTATAGGAGTGAAAAAAGGAAGAACAATACTCCTTACATAAAAGCAGAGGGAATCGTCTGAGCAAGCAGACCCAGAGGTCTTTGGGGAAGCATGGAAGTACCTCATTTTACTAAGTTTGGCTGTGGGCAGAAGACAGAGATGCTATAGATGGAAGGTAAAAAAAAAAACACTGCAAGAGGGTCCCAAATCCCACAGGAACTAGAAAGAAAAGATTGGGTTCTGTGTTATAATCTATTTTTGTGATGCTTTGCACTAACCCAAAAGATTATGAAAACTGAGGAAATAGAGTTAACATGTAAAAATCTTTATATTCCATAGATTGAAAGAGTCAATTGCAGGTTATAAATGTTGTGTAACAAAACATAATTTGCTCATCTTAAAACGTGTTTTTGTTTTACATTTAGTAAGAAGAATTCCTTATATAACACTTCAAGTTTTTGCTTAACCAAAAGTCATTTTGTACTATTTTTATTTCCTAATATTCAAGACATTCAAGTTGTTACCTACTGTTAACATTAGTTATTTTTAGATATACTGATATCTTCACTTGAGCTGGGTTACAAGTTTCTTTGAAAGGAAAAGAAACATATCTTACATTTATTTTATCCCCTCTCAGTGTGTAACAGAGCCTAGAGTACAGGTTTGATCTATGGAGGTGCACACATAGCAGGGCATTCATTTGAATGCACACACTAACTATGTCTCATCCACCAATGAGAAATGTAAGACAACAGCTGAGACTGCTGCCATTAATCTCAAGTAAGATTTATTATGGTGTCAAATTAGATTCTAAATTTTGATTATCTAAGAAATTGGAAAATGAGTGAGATATCATTTTTTCCCTAAAAAATGAGTGAGATATACTTTTTTCCCTATTTTATGATGTATATTTCCTTTACAGTAGTCTTCTTATTGGCCATTTGCGAATCATGTATCTTTCAAAGTTATTCAGACACAAGTCTATTGTTATGATAAGATCTAGCAAATTTCTGTCATCAGCACCTTTTCCTGGCTGCAACTGAGGATATGAATTGGAAGAAGGGATAACGGGAAGGGGACAAAATAATTTGAGAAAAACGAGAGAATATATCTTGCGTAGAGAAAAGTAGGAGAGTAACTGTATACAAGTATACCAAAGCGGGCATACCCAAAACTGAGACCAGCTCCCCCAACCTTCCTTATATGCAAGGTTTAGCAAACTCGCCTGTCGTTTGCTAATTTTATTCATTTTTTATTGCAATTCAGTAAGTAAATGGGAATTCAGAAAGTAATTTCCTACCCTTTGGTGCCATCATGAGGCCAAAACGACAAAGTACTGAGAAAAGTAGATCTGCAGGGTAACCCAAGGTTTTGATATTTTCTTTTCATTCAAAATGTAATTACCCAGAGAATGAAAATTTATTTCAGAAAGAAATATAATTACCTTTACTATAATTGAAACCTTCCAACCAACAAATCATAGCTCATATGTCTACATAGGTAGTTCATTGAGTGGAATAAAAATGTACCTTAAATTTTTAAGCAACTGTGAAATTACAAATGTGAATTTAGAATTAATAAAATATTCATGTTTTGAAGTTACACAGCTATGACCCAAAGCTTTCAGTGTGTTTTAAACCAATCATAGCAATATCTTAGCTTTATGTATTTATTTTTTTTTACTCTATGGTGTTATAGGGTAGCATATAGGGTAGTATGATAAAGTACCTCAGAAGTCTCCAACACAATATTATGATACTACAAGAAGAGAATATGCAATTTTAGGAATTGGACAAATGAAAGAATATGGCAAAGCAATGCTTTAGAAAGAATAGCTAATGAATATCTAAGAACTTCTTACCCAGATGAATCAAAGTACAAATCACTCTCAGGTGATTCAGTATTTGAAATCATCACCACAAAGTACACCTAAAATATTACAAAAAGATGTTTTATTAAAAGTCTCAACCAAATATATCTTGTCTTACTATTTGTGTTATATCTGTGTTATTAACCCTGGTTCATATTATGTCCATTCTTAGCCTAATTTTACAAGTACATCAATAGAGGTACAAAATATTCATTAATCATCTACTTTCTCAGTACATATAATTTTTTTGTGTGTGAATTGTTAAAGTTTTCTCATATGATGAAAACATCATCCCTAAATGATACCTGATGATGCCGAAATCTGATTTCTTCCCATTGGTCCTCAAAATTCCATCCACTTCACTCTCATTTTGCCCTTCATGGCATTTAGAAACTGAAAAGTCCCACAAATTTCAAGCGTAAGGTGTGGATTCTCTGTCTGAGGGATGGAAAGTTTCACTATGCATATGTCTTGCTTAGCTCAGCTTTTCTTATTTACAAAAAAGCCACAGACAGACAAAAAATAAAACTGCCGAACTGGCTTTTACCTGCTGTTGTTCTTAGAGCGTCCTCTTCCCATCTTGTTCATACTTAACACTTTAATGCAGTATTTCCATATTTTCAGAATTACCGTCATATTTTCAGAAACACTGTCATCAACTTCAGTTATAATAAAGGCAGCCTGAATTGCTTTCTTTTCTTTCTCTTGTTTCAGAGACAGATCTTATATGTGGAAATGTAATAATTTGCTCTCATTTAAAGTCAGTGGTGATCTCCTTTTGTGACCCAGCCTGCAGCATTCTTTCAGTAAAATCACAGTACTAATCCCAGCTTGGCTTTGGGCATATGTTGCCCTCATTTGGCCCCTGTAACATTGCTCAGGATGAATCATTATCTTTAACATTATCCCAGGGATGAAGAGAAGCTAAATCTTCCTCCACTGTAATAGCAGCAAAGGCCCCTTTCACTGGCAAGAGTTACCAAAAAAAGACATGGTTTCTGCCCTGATAAAATTCTGAAAGGCCCCCAGTCTGAGGGAGGAAGCTTGGGAGCCACCGTCATTCTATATGAAAAGGAGTACTCTGATCACCTGTAACCTCCTTGGTGCAGGACGAGACTATTCCTAGGTCAAACGTTATACAATGCTCAAATGTTTAAATGCCATCTCATCATAATTCTATTCATCTCACATGCTGAGATGGTATCTTTCCATTCCAATGACATCATCTCTTGCTTTTACTTCATTATGTTCTTTGGGGTAAGGGAAAGAAATTTAGGAAAGAACTGAGTATCTGATTCAGTTGGGATCTAAGAAAAGAGTCTAATTATAACAGAAGGTATTTAATGCATAAAATTAGTTACACAGGTTATAGAGGGAACAGTAAAGAAACTCAGTGATTGTCAACAGCAGGGAGCCACTATTAATCCCTAAATAGAAGAAACAAATGAGAGAGACAGTGTGGGAGAAGCCCAGGGATAGTGTCACCTGGCAGAAGTTGGAACTATATCACTCCTTTCCATAAGGAGTTGGAGCCATTTATGCTCCAGACATATATGTACACCTGAGGCTTTTCCTCCTTTTCTTCTCCTTCCTGCTGCCTTCCAATTTCTGGCCAATGTGCAAACTGACCATAAACTCTTCAACAAGGGAGCTTGAGGTACACAGCCTACATGATTCAGCCTGCCTGACACAGGGAGCAGAACAGAGGAACCGGGAAGAATGGGTCTGGGTCAAACTAACTCAGGACTGGCACAGAACCCTGGGTAAGGAGGAAAAAAACATGTCGTTGGGTATTTGTTAGAAGAAAAGGAGAAAAACCTGAGAGGCTATAAATACCTAGCACATACCTCCCCTAGTTCACATACTTCCCTTTTGTGTTAGCCACTATCGTTTTAAAATAATCCATGGTTGGTTTTTCTAATCAAAAGACTTTCTGTTATTACAAAAATGACACATAAATATTTTTATTTCTTTGACATGTTACAATTAAGAATAATATATAATTTATTAATATTAATTTCTCTTTTTAAAAGATAAACTATTCTTCCTCTCTGCTTAAAATGGAGTCAGTGTGAAAATAATTTTCAACTAAATTAACTTTCCATTTTATTCCCTGCTGCTAGTAATGAAAGCACATCTTCCAGCAGTGATGAAAGCACAATTTCTAATGGTTCACAGCAAAGAGAGTTTTGATTTTTTGATAAATTGGGAGCAGTCAAAAGCAAAATCATAACTCTGAGGCTATTTTATTTCAATTGAATAATCTTTAAATGACATTATTCAAGAATTTTTGTCCCACTAATAATCATACTTGATTTTTTTTAATTTTAATTAATAAATTTAGTAAATGTTTAGCCTAAGAAAACAGACCTATATTTCTAGCGCACTATTTCTATAACCTATTAACTAACTGTATAAAATATTCTGTTTTATTTCTACCATCAAAATAGTCACTGATTTTGACTATTATCTTTTGATGGATTGATACTTCACATAATGCAATGTAAAACACATATCTAGCCTTACAAACATACATTCTAAATAGAGCCAATTCCAATTTCCTATTACAATTTTTTCAGGTTCTTTTTTTTCATAATTCCTATGAAGTTTAAACTTAATATAAAGATTCAATTATTTTGGTAGTAATCTCTCTAATTTTCCCTCTAGACTATAAATTCATTAAATAGAAACCATAACAAAATTGTTTGCTTCCCTTTTCACAGCATGAATGAAATATCTCTTTCCTTTTAGCATGAAAAATCTGTAATATGGGCTCTCTGTAATATTCATTCTCCAATATATTCCTCTGTATGGCATACTTCCCTAGTCTATACTTAAATTGTTTTTAACCCAACCTGAGGATAGTTAAGGAAGTGGGTTATGCTCTATTCTGACACTATCCATGGTAGTTAACATCTTAAGTTATAATAGGCAAATTATATTCTTTGACCTCAATACAGGGCAGTTTGGGATCTGTCTTCCTCCCTTCTTTAAGTCACCATCCTTTTCTTATTCTGAATAGTACCTGTGTTTTTTCACAGAGCTTCTTCATTGTTACCTAACTACCTAAGCTCCTTGTTTTTGATTGTTAACAGGCTTGATAGTAACATAAACATCAGTAATCCATTGGCTCCCCATAGACTTAAAAAACAAAATTTAATCTTGTTAAAATAGCATAAAAGCTCTTCATGATCTGGCTCCTATCTGCCTCATCTCTACTGTTCCCCTTTCACATTTTTACTAAAACATTATCAAATTGCATACTGCCCTCAAAATATGTCATATTAATTATATTGACCATGTTGTTCCTTTTACCTGAATGACTATATCTCTACTAATTCTTGTGGATAACTTCTCATTCTTCAACACATGTAAATTACCATTGCCTCTGGGAAGTCTTCTCTAGACCGTTAACTCATCCTTCCTTAGACTACCAGACAGTATGATGATTACTCATTCAGATGTAAAGTTTTCCAGTGAGCAGCATAAAGGCACAGACAATGTGCTTATCATTGTTCCTGCGCTTCATAGGTGCTCAACAAACCTTCTCATGAATTAACTATGAAATTTGTTTTGTAAGCTCCTAAAACATAGTGCATTTTAATTTTAAAAGATTTAACACATATTAAATGTATTTTATAATGGTTTTGGATAGGTCTGATCCTGAAAGTTTACTAAATAAGAAATTACTGTATCAGTAGTCTAGAAAAAAATGGAATTACAAAGTCTCAGCAATTTAGCAATAATGCTTTAGCCAAACATAAACTGCCACCTTTGACGCTATGGATTTTTATGCTCTTTTCCTAGTTGAAATGTGAATATGAGCCATTTTAAAAAGACCAGTACATAACCAAGGAAACCCTAACCAACTTGCATCTGACATACTGGAATTATTGAACTGATAAGAATCTGAGAGACACATGATTCTCTCCAAATCAAGGAATCTTCATTACTATGATAGATCTTCATCACCCCTCACTGAATATTTCCTATAGCAGCCAGCTCACTCCTTTGTCAGTTCCAATTGTTAAAGGCATTTCTTCCTTATACATAACCTAATTCTACCCCGTAGGAAGTCCCACATCTGTTTGCCCTCAGTAACTACCAAGAGGTCAATGATTTTCATCTGATTCTTCACATCTTTGAAGTTAGCCTCATGCATTCTTGTTTCCAGAAGAGGATTCTTCTAGAATTAGGGGGCACCCCAATTGGTTTCCAGGATCTTTTGGGGATCATCTGTGCCTTTCCTAGACAGATGTAGTTTACAAATCATCACTGTTTTCTGTAAATAATTAGATCATAACTTTTGAGCATTTAATAATCTGAGCCCAGGCATAACTCTCCCCACACCCAAAATCCCACTGAAATAAGCCACAGAGTATATAGCGAGCAAATTATCATCATCAAAAATTACATGATGGGGGGCTTCCCTGGTGGCGCAGTGGTAGAGAGTCCGACTGCCGATGCAGGGGACACGGGTTCGTGCACCGGTCCGGGAAGATCCCACATGCTGCGGAGCGGCTAGGCCCGTGAGCCATGGCCGCTGAGCCTGCGCGTCCGGAGCCTGTGCTCCGCAACGGGAGAGGCCACAACAGTGGCTGCAAAAAAAAAAAAAAAAAAAAAATTACATGATGATAGAGTACCATTAACATGCTAGAAAACTGGAGGAAATTCTAGATAAAATGTCCAAGAGACAAAAAATGAGCATCGGTTCTTGATTCATTTTGCTTTGTAGATTTTGCGGAATTGCAGCACACATCCGCCATCTCGACTTCATGTAAATCTCATAAGGTTGTCACCCACAGGATCTTACTCTCCAGTGAGAGAGCTATACACATGGCCTAATGTCAGTGAGACCAACTTTCCCAAGAATATGAACTGTAAGTAACTATGAGGTTTTAGATGGAGGTGACTGATGCTGTTTTCTAGTGGCAGCACTTTAAGAAGAAAACCATGGTAACAACCTAAATACCTCTCAAGTGATGAATGAATAAATAGAATGTGGTATATCTATAAAACAAAATATTATTCAGCCATATAAAGGAATGAAACTGTGAAACATGCTCAAGCACGGATGAATCTTGAACACATTATGATAAGTGAAAGAAGCAAAACACAAAAGATTATGCATATTGTATGATTCCATTTATATGATGTAAACAGAATATGCCAAGCCATAAAGTAGAAAGCAGATTAGTGGTTGGCAAGAGCTGGTGGGGAGAGGAAGTAAGAGGGGTAACTGCTGAATGGATAGGGGCTTCCTCTGGGATGATGTTCTGAAACTAGGTAGCAGTGATGGTTGCAAAACACTGTGAATGCCACTGGCTTGTATGCTTTAAAACAGTGAAGTTTTTATATATATATATATATATATATATATATATATATGTGTGTGTGTGTGTGTGTGTGTGTATTATATATTTACACATACATAATTATATATATATATATATATATATAATTACCACAATAAAAGAATTATCAAGAAAAGAACACAACCATTAATTCCTTGTTCTGAAATCCCAAACCCTGGTCTCTGTTTTTCCTAAGACTTGGTTATGGTTATTTGGCTTTTCCTTCTGTTTCATGAGTTAGTAATTTTCTAACAAGTTTCTTTCTACCTCTGTTTTCTATAATTAATTTTTGTTACTTTCAAACAAAAAAGCAAACTAATCCTCGCATCTGTTATTAAGAGTGTGAAGTAGCACAACTTTTGGAGATCAGTTTGGCAATATTGTGAAATACATAGTATCCAGTATAGCTGTACCTAAATATCTATCGGTGGAGTAGGAACAAATAAACTGTGATATAGTTACATGAAAGGATATTGTACTGAAGTTAAAATAAATGAATTAGAGCTACATATGTCAATCTGTATCGGTCATAAAAACAACATTGTGGGAAAGAAACACCACAAATAATTTACATATATGTATACATATATATGGCATTCACATAAAGTTGTAAAACACACAAAAGAGTACTATAGTTTCGTTTTTTCATTCATATACAGAAAAAAATTTAAAACACATGGAAATATTAAATATCAAATTCAAAGTAGTGATACTGTGGAAGATTGTATATTCCAGTAATGACCACAATAATACCCCCTGCCCACATGTTCTCCTCACATGTGACCTTGTCATTTTACTCATTCAGTGTTGGGTCTTTGGCCCCTTACCATGATTACAGGTGGACCTGTGTGACTATCTTAACCAAGAGAGTACAGTGGAAGTGACTCTCTATGACTTGTGAGGTTAGATGATAAAAGCGTCACACATTTCTGCCCTGTGCTTTAAGTATACTTGCTCTTGCAGCCCAGTCACCAGCTTGTAAAGAAGCCCATACAATTTCTTGGAGGGACCTCCGGTAACACAGAGCCCCAGCTTAGGTCTCAGCTGACCGTCAGCATCATGCACCAGACATATGAGTGAAGAAGCCTTCAAATGATTTCAGCCATTCATAGTCACCCTCAGACTTCGAGTCTTCCCAGCCGAGCTCCAGACATGATGCAACAGAGACAAGGCATTCTCACGGAGCCCTTTCCCAATTTCTGAAACACAGAATCCATTAACAATACAAAATAGTTGTTGATCCTACCACTAAATTTAGGCTGGTTTGTTACTCAACAAGAGTAGCTGGAATAGGTTCACCAGTGGAGAAGAAAATGAGGAATGAGAGCTGGAGGAGTCTTACTACATGAAGACTTGACAAAAGTAAGTAATAGACACTCGGATATTCTTTGTACTATTCTTTACAGTTTACTTTCTGGTCTTTAAACATTTCATTAAAAATATAGAAAAAAGTATAGGTATCTTAGAAACTGTTGTTAATATACACAAATATTTAAATCACAGTAAAGGAGGTACCATGAATTCATGGGTAATAAAATAATTATAGACAAAATGTTCAGAGAAAGAGAAGTTTATTTACAAGGGGAAAATCATGTAATCCTCATTATTCCATCTTCTAAAACAAATGAGTTAAATATAAAATCCTAATGAATGTTTTTATAATTAATGGGAAAGTAGATAAAAAATACCTCTCAGGATAGAAGACTTTCTAATAATAAAATTCAAAAAATCACATAGGAATACATCAATAATTATTTTTTATTCAAAGTCAAAAATGTTAAAAAAATTAAGAAATGAACAATAGTTATATTTTTGCTTCAGGTTTTACTGAGAAAAGTAAGACTATGAAGTGTGATCAACTTTAAATATTCCTTTCCACCTTCTGTATGTCCCCTTCCACATATCTATATTCATCCCACATTTTTACATATTGTGGAAGAATTGAGACCTCAGGTTATACATTATCAACAGTGTGGGCAATATGAATATGCCTAAGGCAAAAAAACCAAAACAAAACAAACAAGGCAAAACATGCACAGTAAAAGTCAGGACCATGTCCAGGTTTGAGCCAAAATTCAGCTTTAACAGGAGAGCCACATTTATCGTATTAATGTTATATGAAATCCATCACACTAGTGTCATTAATTTGAAGTGCCCATAAAATTTTTATTTGTGTTATCAATTTGTATTGGTTATATAATTTTACAGGAATGTATAAGTATACTAGCTTATGTTTAATCATATTTAGGAAATGTGATAATAAAAATAGTGTGTCAACACCAAAGAAATCATAGGATTTTTTTTTGCTCCTTTTAAGAATTTCATAAATCACCTAATGTTAGAAACATTGAACTAAATATTCCCAAAGATTCTTTTCTGCTGTAAATAACTGGCATTCTCCTCTTTCTCTGTGCACATATACCATATATAACCACTAGAGGACAGTAAGACACTTGGACTAAATGTGTTTTTTCTTTATCTTCCCTGTTCTTGAAATGTTAGGTTTGAAAGAAGCCCATGTCTTTTTTTCTTTTTTTTCATATTAAGTCTTTAAAATCTAGTGTGTATTTTACACTGACTTTTCAAAGGTTTCTTAGCTCTTACACAACAAATGCATTCCAATATTCCCACCTTCTCTGCACTTTCTGTCCACGTCTACAATAACTTTCCAAGAAAGTTCTAACATCTCTATTAATATAGGCCATTAATCCCTATATTCAAGGAGTCATCTCAGGAAACAATTAAAAACAACTCCAGATATTCTTACCGATACATTTAATCTTGAATTAATGATGAGTACCACCATATCAATGAATTCTCCCTATCCAGTATGTTGCACATTCCCATCAGTATCTTAAGACTCTCAATATCCATTCTTCTGTGTATTCTCCTGCTCTCTGCGCACAGGTCTTCCAATTTCATTTACTTTTCCTTATTTGTTAATGTTGACCCCATGGTCCACTACCTCTCCTGCACATCAGATCCCTTCATGTGACTACTGGGTAAAACAGATCCCAAGCCCTGCACAGTGGTATTTCATCAGAGTGAGGAAGTGGTAGGAGGGGCAAAATGTATGTTCTGGAATTTTTCAGACTATATCCAAATATATTTACTCATTTGTGTATTTTGTTTTATTTTATTTTACTATTTTATTTTAGGAGGATTTGAAAATTTTATAAAATGAAATAGGAAGACATTATTGGGTAAATCATGAATTTGAATCTCTCCTTGCTTGAAAGAGAGAATTCTAGCTCTCTGCTCCCACTGAATATTTTTATTTGGAGTTGGAAAGAAAATGTGTCTTAAGTTTCAACTTTCACTGTTAAAAGTGTTCTACACTTCCTTCAAAATGCCTGCAGGAACTTGTGGAAAAGGGGGTCCAAGTTTTGGGTATTTTTGCTGGGGGTGTGAGAAGCTGAGGAGCCAAGATGGCAGCACAGCCCCCTCATCACCTATATCATATCTGTCACTAGTTCTTCTTCCAAAGGAGCTCTTATTCACCCCTTCCTTTGCTTTGCCACAGTCAACTGCCAATCAGAAATCCTGATCACCCCCCATCTCTCCACACCTACTTCCTGCTCTTCTCTCCCACTTTCCTGTTGAAAACAATTTTTGAAGAATTGCTATTTCCTACATTGAAAAAAAAAAGTAGATTCTTTCGCTTAGTTTCAAAAACTTGCCATTAGCTTTCCTCATCTTACTTCCTACCATCCATTTTATAAATCCTCCACTCTAGTCAATAAGCCAGTTGACTTTTCACTCTGTTCTCTAAAAGACAGGTTATTAATACAGTCTTAGCATGGACTTGCTGTAGTATTTTAGAGGTAAGAGTAAAAGGTAAAATCTAAAGAAGAGACATGACTGAGAGAACAAATCAGTGCATAAATAGCTGGAGTAGAGTCATCAGTTAACTATGAGTCCTGTTGGAACAATCTATGCAGGCACTAATGTTCAATAATGGTTTGTAAACCTAGGGGAGAATAGTCATCATCTTGAATCTGTTCATTCCTGGTGGGAAAAAAAAAAGTGTTTTTTCCTTTGAAAGTGACAAATAAAATACCAACTTGGGCCATCTGGTATCTGGACAGAATCAATTTCAAATACTAATCAAGCTCAATTCAGCATGGACCATTAATACAGATGGGCTTATTGCCCAAGAGTTATAGTTTCAGGAATCAAAAGAAAATGGACTCTTCCAATACTACAAGTGGACCAAGTTTTGAAAATATGCTACTAAGTGTTATTCAAATAAAAGGCTTTAATAGTAAGCGTATGGTTTTATTTACTATGACTCTTTCATCCCTAAATAATTATATTCAATATTCATTTTGAAATTGGTATGAAGCCATGACAAAGAGACCTAAGTATTTGGCAGCACAAAGCTGAACAATTTATCAATATTTGGTAAAGCAGAAACAGAATTTATAAAGACCAGATGGACTTTGCTTATGAAAGTTTAAGTAATGGATATCATTTACACATGAACTATAGGGTAAAAAGTAGGGGTATAAAGGATTCTTTATGAATATAGCAGGAGAGTGCTTTTCTATTCACTCCTCTGTTCCTTATTTACTAGGTCATAAATAACCTTCCGTTGCCTTTATGTAAGACTCAAACAAGACTATATCATGAAAATTACTACAGAAGTATAGGTGACAAAACTGCAATGGATATTAGAGATTATCTGATCTCCCAGTTTTACAGATTATAAAATTGAGGTTCAGAAAATTTAAATAATTGAATTGTCCAATCGAACAGGTGGGTGGAACCAACCAGACTACATCATGTTTCCTCTTTAGATAGACTGTTACTAGTCAGCATATTATTAGTATTCACTAAGTATCAATAGTAACAGCTGTTTAGGTATGAGGCCAAAGACAAATGCACACAAAAACATATACACAATAGACTTGGTACAAAGGGGAAATAAGAAAGAAAAAAAGTAAGATAGAAAAGGGATCACCATTTTAGCAAGAGAGTAGCTGGAGTGATGGCAACAAGGGAGTGTTGCTCTTTGTTGCTTAAATTGGCTGTTCTTCTGGCCAAATGCTCTGAAAGTCAGGCAAAGCTCTCAGAAGTAGACCTAATAATCTGTTTATTATATTTAGGGCTGAGTTTAATATTGGCAGTGATTTAAAATGTTCACACACAAATGTGAATAGCTACGTGTGTTTTACTTGTTAGAATACTGATAATTACATAAATATTTATCTGAAATTACAATACAATTCTGTTTAGGATTTGGAACATCAGAGCCTGCTTGCAGAACTCTCTGAAGAATAAACTTGAGAATAATTCATCCAAAGAGTATTCACAAACTGATTCTTGATGCAATTAAAAATTCCAAGCTACTACAAATAAAATAACTTTGCTTTTAATTCCTAGAGGAAGAATTTAAACTTTACTGAACATGTTTAAAACCATGTTTTAATAAAAAAAATTTTTTTAAAAACTCTCATTTAAGTCACTAACACATATATGATATACAGATGCTTATTCACTTCCAAATCTGAAATCTAATAAGAATAAACCAAATTTAATTCTGAGGCTGCAGTATTCTGTTAGATATCTAGTAGATATATCTATTACAATGAAAGGAAAATTATAGGTGAGTAATGTAGAACAAATAATAAATCTAAACACAAGGCTAATAGACTCCTCCCCTACTTCAAATAAATATATAAAAATATATCATATCTTTGTTTTCATTTAAAAAAAAGATTATTAAAATCTTGGTGATTTCCCCACAAAGGTGTCTGAGGCAAGATGTCTTTATTCTTTTAATTTGTGCCAACTAAAAACAATTAGAAAGGAGACTTCCCTGGTGGTCCAGTGGTAAAGAATCCGCCTTCCAAGGCAGGAGATGTGGGTTCAATCCCTGGTCGAGGAACTAAGATCCCACATGCCATGAGGCAACTAAGCCAGTGGGCCACAACTACTGAGCTCAGTGCACCTCAACTAGAGAGCCCACACGTCACAAACTACAGAGCCCATGTGCTCTGGAGCCCATGCCACAACTGCAGAAGAGAAAACCCACCCACCACAGCTAGAGAGAAACACGTGCTTTGCAATGAAGAGCCCGTGAACCACAATGAAGGCCCGGTGCAGCCAAATAAATAAATAAATATTAAAACAATAAAGTCTACTGTTATATTTCTACATAAAAACACAATTAAAAAGGAAAATAGACAAGATACGTCTTTTGTAATGAAACTAAAAGACAGTCCTAACCTTACAACATAATCTAGCTGCCAAATACAGTGCAACTAATTCCAGATTGAGAGAGGATGCCAAGAACATATGCAAATCTCAGCTGAATTCACTCGAAGGACAGACTTGTCTGAAATTGGAAGACACAGACCTAGAAAACACTATCTTTAATTACGTTAACCACCATTTGAGCAGGAAAGCACACTTAAGACATGGGAAACACGTAAGCTATTTCAACTCAATCAGTGTTTAAGCCTGCTACTCCTAGTTGAAAACGTCTGGACATTACATGGAATTATAACTTGGATTGATTTGGAACAGGGAACTCTAGTGATGTGGGCAGGCCATGGAATAATTTCTGAAACATGTTCCCCATGACAGAGTGGCTTGAAAAGGAAGGGACTTGAGGGCTTAAAAAGGAAGAAACTTGAAGTCACATCAGCATTGCAAGAAGAAAGAAGAGTAGAAATCCAGAAGAGAGAATGTTTCAGGGACTCAGATTGGCAGTTGTTAACTAATGTCTATTGAATGAAAATAAATTCTAAATCGTCCCATAAAAATTATAAAGGAGGGGCTTCCCTGGTGGCGCAGTGGTTGGGAGTCCGCCTGCCAATGCAGGGGACACGGGCTCGTGCCCCGGTCCGGGAGGATCCCACGCGCCGCGGAGCGGCTGCGCCCGTGAGCCATGGCTGCTGAGCCTGCGCGTCCGGAGCCTGTTGCTCCGCGACGGGAGAGGCCACGGCGGTGAGAGGCCCGTGTACCACAAAAAAATAAATAAATAAATAAAATTATAAAGGAGACCTCCTCCTCATCTCAACTCAAGAGTGAATGTGGAGAAGAGGTTCAAGATGGCAGCATAGGAAGATCTTGAACTCACCTCCTCCACAGTCACAATTAATCTACAACTACTAATGGAATAATTTCTTTTGAAGAGACCAAAAAAACTGAATGAACAGAGTCTCCACAAAGGATAGAAAGGCAGCAACAAGATGGGTAGGAGAGGCAGAGACACAGTCTCACTAAACAAAAACAAAACAAAATAAAAAACAAACAATCATCCCAGCCACAGAAATTCTCAATCAAGAGAGATCTCGAAATACAGAACTTTTCCCTGAGGAGCAAGGGGTTTGTACTCCATATCAGGCACCTCAACCCTTAGATACTGCACAGGAGAGATGAGACCCCTAAATGCCTGTCTCTGAAAACCAATTGGGATTATGTTCAGAAAAACCATGAAACTGTTGGGAACAGAGAACCCACTCTTAAAGGCTCACACACAGACACACTTGCCCTGGGACCCAGGACAAAAACAGCAGTTTGAAAAACACTTAGACCATAGGCGAAGGAGACCAGTTTATTAATCTTAAGGTATCTACCAGTGAGGCAGGAAACTGTTAGGACCCTCTCCAGGGATAGAGACACAGGCAGATACCATTTCTGCAGTCTCAGCCTATTCAGCTAAGCTAGTGCTGACAGGAGCCATTTTGGAGCTATCTCTCTAACCTGCTAGAGCCAAGTGGGTGCACCTTGCTAGAAGCCCCGCCCGCTCCTATGTTGCAGCTATGTGCCATAGCCAGGCCAGACAAGGACCTGGCCACCACTGTGGCCACAGACATGCATGCCCAGCTTGGCTGGGTAAAGGCTCTGCCCACTGCTGCCCTGGAGCCATGGCCCCACCATAGCGGATGAGCAATGCAGCCCATTCAGGGAATACCATTTGAGTGCCTAGCTCTGGTGGCCAGAGGGGATTACACTTCTGAACCCCACAGGACATCTACACAAGGCCACTCCTCCAAGACTGGGAGAGGGAGTTGATTTGCTTAATACAAAGAAACAAACACAGAGAGTCAGGCAAAATGATCAGGCAGAAGAATATGTTCCAAATGAAAGAACAAGACAAAACCCCAGAAAAAAGATCTTAATGAAATGGAGATAAGCAACCTACTTGATAAAGAGTTAAAGTAATGGTCATAAAGATGCTCACCAAACTTGGGAGAAGAATGGATGAGCACAGTCAGAGCCTCAATAAAGAAAGAAAATAGGGGCTTCCCCGGTGGCACAATGGTTGAGAGTCTGCCTGCCGATGCAGGGGACACGGGTTCGTGCCCCAGTCCGGGAAGATCCCACATGCTGCAGAGCGGCTAGGCCCATGAGCCATGGCCACTGAGCCTGCGTGTCCAGAGCCTGTGCTCTGCAACAGGAGAGGCCACACAGTGAGAGGCCCGCGTGCAAAAAAAAAGAAAGAAAAAAAAGAAAGAAAATATAAGAAAGTACCAAACAGAACTTACAGAACAGAAGAATATAATTACTGAACTGAAAAATGCACTATAGGGGTTCAACAACAGAGTAGATGAAGCAGAAGAATGGATCCACAAGCTGGAAGACAAAACAATGGAACTCAACCAGATAAAGCAACAAAAAGAAAAAAAAATTTAAAAAGGTGAAGATACTTAAGGGACCCTTGGGACAGTATCAAGTAGAATAACATTCACATTATAGGGGTCCCAGAAGGAAAAAAGGGAGAGAAAGGGCCAAAGAACTTATTTCATGAAATCATGGCTGAAAATTTCCCTAATCTGGAGAGGAAAATAGACATCTAGGTTCAGGGAACCCAGAGAGTTTCAAATGAGATGAACCCAAAGAGATCCACACTAAGACACATTATATTCAAAATCATAAAAGTTAAAGATAAAAAGAGAATCTTAAAAGCAGCAAGGGAAAAACAACTTGTTACATACAAGGGAAACCCCATAAGGATTTTGGCAGATTTTTCATCAGAAACTTTACAGGCCAGAAGACAGTGGCATGACATATTCAAAGTGCTGGAAGGAAAAAACTATGAAAAGAATTCTCTACACAGCAAAGTTACCATTCAGAATTGAAGGAGAAATTGAGAGTTTTCCAGATAAGCAAAAGCTGAAGGAGTTTGTCACCACTAAACAAGCCTTAGAAGAAATGTTAAAAAACATTCTATGGCATAAATCATTGAAATATTTTTTTTGGATCTGTTTCCTAAAGCAAAGAAAATAAAAGCAAAAATAAACAAATGGGACCTAATTAAACTTAAAAGATTTTGCACAACAAAGGAAACCATTGACCAAATGAAAAGACAACTTACTGAATGGGAGTAAAGATTTTCAAATGAAATGATTGATAAGGGTTTTATCTCTAATATATATAAATGGCTCATACAACTCGACATCAAAGAAACAAACAACTCAATTAAAAAAGGGGCAGAAGAACTGAACAGACAGTTTTCCGAAGAGGAAGTGCAGATGGCCAACAGACACATGAAAAGATGCTCATCATCACTAATCATCAGGGAAATGCAAATCAAGCCCACAATGAGATATCACCCCACACCTGTCAGAATCATCAAAAAAATAAAAAACACAAATAACAAATGTTGGTGTGGATGTGGAGAAAAGGAAACCCTGGTACACTGTTGGTGGAGATGTAGATTGGTATAGCCACTATGGAAAACAGTATGGAGGTTTCTCAAAAGACTAAAAACAGAGCTACCATACAACCCAGCAATTTCAATTCAGGGTGTATATCTGAAAAAAAATGAAACACTAAGTCAAAAATATACATGCACCCCAATGTTCATAGCAACATTATTTACAGTGGCCAAGATATGGAACTAACCTAAATGTCCATCAACAGATGAATGAATAAAGAAGATATGGTATACATATACAATGGAATACTACTCAACCATAAAAAAGAATGAAAATTTCCCATTTGCAGCAACATGGATGGACTTGGAGGGCATTATGGTAAGTGAAATAAGTCAGACAGAGAAAGACAAATACTTTATGATATCAGTTATGTGTGGAATCTAAAAAATACAACAAACTACTGAATATAACAAAAAAGAAACAGACTCACAGATATAGAGAACCCATTAGTGATTACCAGTGAGGAGAAGGAAGAGGGGAGGGGCAATATAGGAGGAGGGAATTACGAGGTACAAACTACTATGTATAAAATAAGCTACTAGGATATATTGTACAACATGGGGAATATAGTCAATATTTTATAAGAACTGTAAATGGAGTATAACATTTAAAAATTGTAAATCACTATATTGTACACATGTAACATATAATATTGTACATCAACTATACTTCAATTTAAAGAAAAAGAAATGTTAAAGAGAATCTCTTTAAACTGAAAAGAAATTGCACAAATTAACAAGAAAACATACAAAAGCAAAATCTCACTGCAAAATGTAAATACATAGTAAAGGTAGTAGAACTATCACTTATAAAGCAAGTATGAAGGTTAAAAGGCAAAAGTGTTCAGATTAACTAAAGTTACAATAATTAGGGAATACATAAAATAAAAAGATGTAAAATGTGACATCAAAAATATAAAATGTGGGGGGATGGATTAAAAATGTAAAGTTTTGGAAGTGTTCAAATTTAAGTTGCTATCAACTCAAAACAAATCATACATATAAGGTGTTATATGTGAACCTCACAGTAACCACAAAGCAAAAGCTTATAGTAAATACAAAAAAGAAAATGAGAAAGGAATCTAAACATAATGCTAAAGAAAGTCATCAAACCACAAGGAAAGAAAGAGAAGAAGAAGGAAACAGAGAGGAACTATGAAAACAGCCAGAAAATAATTAACAAAATGGCATTAAGTACATACTATCAATAATTACTTTAAATGTAAATGGAGTAAATTATGCAATCAACAGACATAGAGTGGCTGAATAGATAAAAAAAAAAAAAAGATGCATTTATATGCTGCCTACAAGAGACTCACTTCAAAATTTAGAACATACACAGCCTGAAAGTGAAGGACTGAAGAAAGATATTTCATGCAAATGAGAACAAAAATAAACTGGTATAGCTATACTCATAGTTGACAAAATAGACTTTAAAACAAAGAATGTAATAAAAAAAAAGGGCATTACATAATGATAAAGGAGTCAATCCAGGAAGAAGATATAATATTTATAAATGTATATGCACCCAACAGAGGAGCACCAAAATATAAAGAGCAAATGTTAACAGACTTAAAGGGAGAAATTAAAAGCAATGCAATAATAGTAGGGGACTTTAACAACCCATGTGCATCAATGTATAGAAAATTCAGACAGAGAATCAATAAGAAAATATCAGCCTTAAATGACATATTAACTCTAATAGACTTAACAGATATATATATAGAGAGAGAGAGAGAGAACATCACATCCAAAAACTGCAGAATACACATTTTTTTCAAATGTGCATGGAACATTTCCAGTGTAAATCACATGTTACACCACAAAACAAGTCTAATAAATTCAAAAAGATTGAAATCATATCAAGTATCTTCTCCCACTACAAAGAAGTGAAACTAGAAATTGATTACAAGAAGAAAACTGGAAAAAACACAAAATTAAACAACATGTTACTGAACAACCAACAGGTCATTGATCAAAAAATACCTAGAGACAAGTGAAAACAGAAGTAACATACCAAAATCTATGGGATACAGCGATAGCGGTTCTAAGAGAGAAGTTCACAGCAATACAGCCTACTTTGAGAAACAAGAAAAACATCAAATAAAATTTAGATTTTCATCGTAAAAAAACTAGAAAAAGAACAAGTGAAGCCCAAAGTTAGTAAAAGAGAGGAAATAATAAAGATAAGAGTGGAAATAGGGCTTCCCTGGTGGCGCAGTGGTTGAGAGTCTGCCTACCAATGCAGGGGATGCAGGTTTGTGCCCTGGTCTGGGAAGATCCCACATGCCTCGGAGCAGCTGTGCCCGCGAGCCATGGCCGCTGAGCCTGCGTGTCCAGAGCCTGTACTCCAAAATAGGAGAGGCCACAACAGTGAGAGGCCCGCATACCGCAAAAAAAAAAAAATAATAATAATAATAAATGAATAAATAAATAAAATGCCTAAAAAAAAAAGAGTGGAGGGCTTCCCTGGTGGCACAGTGGTTGAGAGTCCGCCTGCCGATGCAGGGGACACGGGTTCGTGCCCCGGTACGGGAAGATCCCACATGCCGCGGAGCGGCTAGGGCCGTGAGCCATGGCCGCTGAGCCTGCGCGTCTGGAGCCTGTGCTCCGCAATGGGAGAGGCCACAGCAGTGAGAGGCCCGCGTACCGCAAAAAAAAAAAAAAAAAAAGAGTGGAAATAAATGAAATAGAGACTAAAAAGACAATAGAAAAGATCAGTGAAACTAAGAGCAGATTCTTTGAAAGGATAAACAAAACTGACAAAATTTTAGCTAGACAAGTCAAGGAAAAAGACTGATGCCTCAAATAAACAGAATCAGTAATGAAAGAGAAGCTACAAATGATACCACAGAAATACAAAAGATCATAAGAGACTATTATCAACAAATATATAACAACAAATTGGGCAACCTAAACGAGATGGATACATTCCTAGAAACTTACAACCTACCTAGGAAATCATGAAGAAATATAAAATCTAAACAGACCAATAACAAATAAGGAGATTGAAGGAGTAATTTAAAAACTCCCAACTAGCTAAAGTCTAGGACCAGACAGTTTCACCAGTGAATTATACCAAACATTCACAAAAGATTTAATAACTGTCCTTCTCAAACTCTTCCAAAAAAATTGAAGAGGAGGGGACACTTCCAAACTCATTTTATGAGGACAACATTATCCTGATACCAAAATCAGAAAAGAATACCACAAAAAAGAAAATTATAGGCCAATATCCTTGATGAGTATAGATTCAAATATCCTCAAAAAATATTAGTAAACCAAATTCAACAATATATTAAAACAATCATACACCATGATTAAGTGGAATTTATTTCAGTGATGCAAGGATGGTTCAACATCCACAAATCAATCAATCAGCGAGATACACCACATTAACTAAATGAAGGATAAAAAGTATATGATCATCTCAATAGATTCAAAAAAAAACATGTGACAAAATTCAACATCCATTTATGATAAAAACTTTCAACAAAGTGGGTACAGAGGAAAAGTACCCCAACATAATAAAGGCAATATATGAAAATCTCACAGTTAACATACTCAACAGTGAAAACCTGCAAGCTTTTCCTCTAAGATCAAGAACATGACAAGGTTGCCCAATTTTGCCACTTTTATCCAAAACAGTATTGGACATAGCCACAGCAATTAGGCATCCAAATCAAAAAAGGAAGAAGTAATACTGTCACTATTTGCAGATGACATGATACTATATACAGAGAGCCCTAAAGACTGTACCAAAAAAAAAAAAAAAAAAAAAAGAAAGAAAAACCTGTTAGAACCAATAAATTACTTTAGTAAAGTTGCAGGACACAAAATCAATATACATAAATCTGTAGTATTTCTATACACTAATAACAAACTTTCAGAAATAAAAATTAAGAAAGCAATCCCATTTACAATTGCATCAAAAATCATAAAATACCTAAGAATAAATTTAACCAAGGAGGTAAAAAACCTATACACAGAAAACTACAAGACATTGATGAAAGAAATTGAAGATAACATAAATAAATGGAAGATAGTTTGTCCTCATGGATCAGAATAAACAATCTTGTTAAAATGTCCATACTTCCCAAAGCAATATATAGATTCAATACAATTTCTATCAAAATTCCAATGCAATTTTTCACAGAACTAGAACAGATCATTCTAAAATTGATCTGGAATCACAAAACATCCAAAATAGCCAGAGCAATCTTGAGAACAAAGCTGGATGTATCAAACTCTCTGATTTCAAACTATACTACAAAGTTATAGTAATTAAACAATATAAAATATTTTTAAAAAGGCACACAGATAAATGGAACAGAATTGAGAGCCCAGAAATAAATCCATGCATATACAAACAATTAACTTATGACAAAGGAACCAATAATACATAATGGTGAAAGGACAGTCTCTTCAATAAATGGTGTTGGTAAAAGTGGACAGCCACATGCTAAAGAATGAAACTAAACCACTTTTTTACACAATACACCAATATTAACTCAAAATGGATTAAAGACTAGAATATAAGACCTGAAACCATAAAATTCCTAGAAGAAAATATAGACAGTAAGCTCCTTGATATCTCTCTTAGCAATATTTTTGTAGATCTGACTCCAAAGGCAAGGGAAACTAAAGCAAAAATAAATGAATGAAACTACACCAAACTAAAAATTTTCTTGCACAGCAAAGGAAAACATCATGAAAGTGAAAAGTCAACCTACTGAATGGGAGAAGATATTTGTAAATGATTTCTGACAAGGGGTTAATATCCAAAAGATATAAAGAATTCATGTACTCAACAACAAAAATACAAACAATAAAATCCAAAAATGGACAAAGGATCTGAACAGATATTTTTCCAAAGAAAACATACAGATGGCCAACAGGCACATGAAAAGATATTCAACATCACTCATTATTATGGAAATGCAAGTCCATAATGAGACAACCACAATGAGATATCACCTCACAGCTGTTAGAATGGCTATTATCAAAAATACAAGAAATCACAAGTGTTGGAGAGGATGTGGAGAAAGGGAAGACTCTACACTGTGGGAATGTAAATTGATGCACCCCTATAGAAAGCAGTATGAAGATTCTTTTAAAAAATAAGAATAGAACTACCACATAATCTAGCTATTCCACTTCTGAATATTTACCTGAAAAATACAAAAACAAAACCAATTGGAAAAGATACATGCACTCCTATGATTATTGCAGCATTATTTACAAAAGCCAAAGTAAAGAAACAACCTAAGTGTCAATCGATGGATGAGAGTATAAAGAAGATGTGGTAAACAAACAAACAAACAAATAAATAAATAATCCATGGAACGCTACTAAGCCACAAAAGAGAGTGAAATCACACTGCCATTTGGGTGGGCAAAATGGGTGAAGGGGGTCAATTTTATGGTGATGAATGGTTAACTAGACTTCTGGTGGTAGCCACATTGTAGTGTTTACAGATGTCGAATTATAATGTTGTACACCTGAAAGTTATTTAAAGTTATATACCAATTTTACCTCAATAAAATATTTTTAATTAAAAAAGTGAACATGAAACAAAAAGCAAGAATGTGTCCCCTCAAGCAAAAGACAAAGACAATATATCTAAATTGTGTCTGCCACAGCCAAAATACATTACTTCTCCCAAATGTTCTACTTCTCCCAGTACTAACTTCTCCTTCCCCAAAATGAGTTAAACATGACAAAAAAGAAATGTTGTCATGTTACATATATATATAATTGTTTATCTACATGTGCAAAGAGATGGACATTTTGAGTTCCCTAATGTGTGTGTTCCCATTTGAAGCTGAACAAGGTGAAACTCTGCCTTCTTGTTTCAACTCTCATACTGTAAACAAGTGTCCATTTCATGATCTGCTCAGTATCATGTTTTCACATTTGGGGGCTTTTCCTTGATAATTTTGCTATTTCAAATGACCCCCAAGCACAGTGCTCAAGTGCTGTTTACTGTTCTTAAGTGTAAGAAGGCTGTGATGTGCCTTATAATGTGTTAGATAAGCTCTGTTTCGTCATAAATTATAGTGCTGTTGGCCATGAATTCAATATTAATGAATAAACAATGTATATTAAATGAGGCATCTTTAACAGAAACACACTCAAAATAAGGTTTGTACTCATCAGATGATGGATATATTGTGACTGGAGGCTCACAGGAACCTAACCCTATGTTTCTCCTGGGGCGATGGCTCAGAATTGACTAATTCAGTGCTCATAGCAACATAACATTATAGACTATAACTACTGTAAATAATGAGGACATACATATGACAAAGGTACTTTTTTATAATATATTTAACTTGAAAATATTTTCTTCCAGGCTATGATTATCTTTCCATGTTCTTATCAATGTCTTTCAAAGAACAAAATGTCTTCATTTTTATAAAGTCCAATTTACAGTTTTTTCTTTTATGGATTATGTTTTTGGTGTCTTATCTAAGAAATCTTCACCTAACCTATTTCACTTTCTCCTCTGTTTAGTTTAAAAGTCTAACAAATCGGTTTTATGCTTAGATCCATGATCAATTTGGAGTAAATTTTTGCATACAGTTCAAGGGATTAGTCAAAGTTCACTACATATGGATATATATTTGCTGAAACAATACTTTTTTGGAAAAGACTATCCTTTCTCCATAGAATTGCCTTTGCAACTTTGTCACACATCATTTGACCATATATATGCAGGTCTATTTTTGGACTCTATTCAGTTCCACTAATGTATTTGTCTAACTTAATTCTATCCTGTTTGTTGTAACTTACTAAGTCTTGAAGTCAGGTGATATAACCACTCCAACTATTTTTTTTTTTTACAAAGGTCATTTTGTTATTCTAGCTCCTTTACCTTTCTATAGGCATTTTAGGATCTGCTTGTCAATTTCTAGGGGAAAAAATGCCTGCTGGCAGTTTGATTGGAATTGAGTTGAATCCGTAGATCAATTTGTATAGAATTGACATATTAACTATACCCATGTTATCCTATCCATTAACACGGTACATCTCTCTATTTATGTCACCTTTCATTTATCCAGCAATATTTTGTAGTTTTCAGGATAAAATTCTTTCATATCTTTTGTCACATGTACCCCTAAGAATTTCCTGGTTATCATGCCATCTCAAATGATGCTGCATTTTTTGAATATTTTGATATCCAGTTACTCATTGTCTACGTATTAATCTTTTATCCTGGAACTGTGCTAAAATCACTTTCCAATTTTCAATATAAATTAGTGTCAAAGGGGCTTCCGGGAAGATGACGGAAGAGTAAGACGCGGAGATCACCTTCCTCCCCACAGATACACCAGAAATACATCTACACGAGGAACAACTCCTACAGAACACCTACTGAACGCTGGCAGAAGACCTCAGACCTCCCAAAAGGCAAGAAACCCCCCACGTACCTGGGTAGAGCAAAAGAAAAAAGAATAAACGGAGACAAAAGAATAGGGACGGGACCTGCACCAGTGGGAGGGAGCTGTGAAGGAGGAAAGGTTTCCACACACTAGAAGCCCCTTCATGGGCGGAGACTGCAGGTGGCGAAGGGGGAAAGCTTCGGGGCCGCGGAGGAGAGCACAGCAAAAGGGGTGCGGAGGGCAAAGCGGAGAGATTCCCACACAGAGGATCAGGGCTGACCGGCACTCACCAGCTCGAGAGGCTTGTCTGCTCAACCGCCGGGGCGGGCGGGGCAGAGAATTGCGGCTCAGGCTTCGGTCGGAGCGCCGGAGAGGACTGGGGCTGGCGGCGTGAACACAGCCTGAAGCGGGTTGGTGCACCACGGCTAGCCAGGAGGGAGTCCGGGGAAAAGTCTGCACCTGCCGAAGAAGCAAGAGACTTTTTCTTCCCTCTTTGTTTCCTGGTGCGCGAGGAGAGGGGATTAAGAGTGCTGCTTGAAGGAGCTCCAGGGACGGGCGCAAGCCACAGCTAAAA
This sequence comes from Pseudorca crassidens, assembly GCF_039906515.1. Classification (NCBI taxonomy): domain Eukaryota; kingdom Metazoa; phylum Chordata; class Mammalia; order Artiodactyla; family Delphinidae; genus Pseudorca; species Pseudorca crassidens. The sequence continues at coordinate 63,726,577 of NC_090312.1, read as the reverse complement.
GCGCGGACTCCAGAGACGGGCATAAGACGCTAAGGCTGTTGCTGCCGCCACCAAGAAGCCTGTGTGCGAGCACAGGTCACTCTCCACACCCCCCTTCCAGGGAGCCTGTGCAGCCCAATACTGCCAGGGTCCCGGGATCCAGGGACAACTCCCCTGGGAGAACGCAGGTGTGCCTTAGGCTGGTGCAACGTCACGCCGGCCTCTGCCGCCACAGACCCGCCCCGTACTCCGTGCCCCTCCCTCCCCACGGCCTGAGTGAGCCAGAGCCCCCAAATCAGCGGCTCCTTTAACCCCGTCCTGTCTGAGTGAAAAATAGATGCCCTCCGGCGACCTACACGCAGAGGCGGGGCCAAATACAAAGCTGAGCCCCTGGTAGCTGTGAGAACAAAGAAGAGAAAGGGAAATCTCTCCCAGCAGCCTCAGAAGCAGCGGATTAAAGCTCCACAATCAACTTGATGTACCCTGCACTGTGGAATACCTGAATAGACAACGAATCATCCCAAATTGAGGAGGTGGACTTTGAGAGCAAGATCTATGATTTTTCCCCTTTTCCTCTTTTTGTGAGTGTGTATGTGTATGCTTCTGTGTGAGATATTGTCTGTATAGCTTTGCTTCCACCATTTGTCCTAGGGTTCTATCCGTCCGTTTTTTTTGTTTGTTTGTTTTGTTTTGTTTTTCTTCATAATTATTTTTTATTTTAATAACTTTATTATATTTTATCTTTATTTTGTTTTACTTTACCTTCTTTCATTCTTTTTTTACTTCCTTCCCTCCTTCCTTCCTTCCTTTCTCCCTCCCTCCCTCCCTTCTTTCTTTCTTTCTTTCTTTCTTTCTACTTCTACTAATTCTTTATTTCTACTTTTTCTCCCTTTTATTCTGAGCCGTGTAGATGAAAAGCTCTTGGTGCTGCAGTCAGGAGTCAGTGCTGTGCCTCTGAGGTGGGAGAGCCAACTTCAGGACTCTGGTCCACAAGAGACCTCCCAGCTCCACAAATATCAAATGGCGAAAATCTCCCAGAGATCTCCATCTCAACACCAGCACCCAGCTTCATTCAACGACCAGCAAGCTACAGTGCTGGACATCCTATGCAAAACAACTAGGAAGACAGGAACACAACCCCACACATTAGCAGAGAGGCTGCCTAAAATCATAATAAGTCCACAGACACCCCAAAACACACCACCAGACGTGGACCTGCCCACCAGAAACATAAGATCCAGCCTCATCCACCAGAACACAGGCACTAGTCCCCTCCACCAGGAAGCCTACACAACCCACTGAACCAACCTTAGCCACTGGGGACAGACACCAAAAACAACGGGAACTACAAACCTGCAGCCTGTGAAAAGGAGACCCCAAACACAGTAAGATAAGCAAAATGAGAAGACAGAAAATCACACAGCAGAAGAAGGAGCAAGATAAAACCCACCAGACCTAACAAATGAAGATGAAATAGGCAGTCTACCTGAAAAACAATTCAGAATAATGATAGTAAAGATGATCCAAAATCTTGGAAATAGAATGGACAAAATGCAAGAAACATTTAACAAGGACCTAGAAGAACTAAAGATGAAACAAACAATGATGAACAATACAATAAATGAAATTAAAAATACTCTAGATGGGATCAATAGCAGAATAACTGAGGCAGAAGAACGGATCAGTGACCTGGAAGATAAAATAATGGAAATAACTACTGCAGAACAGAATAAAGAAAAAAGAATGGAAAGAACTGAAGACAGTCTCAGAGACCTCTGGGACAACCTTAAACGCACCAACATTTGAATTATAGAGGTTCCAGAAGAAGAAGAGAAAAAGAAAGGGACTGAGAAAATATTTGAAGACATTATAGTTGAAAACTTCCCTAATATGGGAAAGGAAATAGTTAACTAAGTCCAGGAAGCACAGAGAGTCCCATACAGGATAAATCCAAGGAGAAATACATGAAGACACATATTAATCAAACCGTCAAAAATTAAATACAAAGAAAACATATTATAAGCAGCAAGGGAAAAACAACAAATAACACACAATGGAATCCCCATAAGGCTAACAGCTGATCTTTCAGCAGAAACTCTGCAAGCCAGAAGGGACTGGCAGGACATATTTAAAGTGATGAAGGAGAAAAACCTGCAACCAAGATTACTCTATCCAGCAAGGATCTCATTCAGATTTGATGGAGAAATTAAAACCTTTACAGAGAAGCAAAAGCTGAGAGTTCAGCACCACCAAACCAGCTTTACAACTGCTAAAGGAACTACTCTAGGCAAGAAACACAAGAGAAGGAAAAGACCTACAACAACAAAACAATTAAGAAAATGGGAATAGGATATACATATTGATAATTACCTTAAATGTAAATGGACTAAATGCTCCCACCAAAAGACACAGACTGGCTGAATGGATACAAAAACAAGACCCATATATTTGCTGTCTACAGGAGACCCACTTCAGACCTAGAGACACATACAGACTGAAAGTAAAGGGATGGAAAAAGATATTTCATGCAAATGGAAACCAAAAGAAAGCTACAGTAGCAATTCTCATATCAGACAAAATAGACTTTAAAATAAAAACTATTAGAAGAGACAAAGAAGGACACTACATAATGATCAAGGGATCAATCCAAGAAGAAGATATAACAATTGTAAATATTTATGCACCCAACATAGGAGCACCTCAATACATAAGGCAAATACTAACAGCCATAAAAGGGGAAATCGACAGTTACACAGTCATAGTAGGGGACTTTAACACCCCACTTTCACCAATGGACAGATCATCCAAAATGAAAATAAATAAGAAAACACAAGCTTTAAATGATACATTAAACAAGATGGACTTAATTGATATTTATAGGACATTCCATCCATAAACAACAGAATACACATTTTTCTCAAGTGCGCATGGAACATTCTCTGGATAGATCATATCTTGGGTCACAAGTCAAGCCTTGGTAAATTTAAGAAAATTGAAATTGTATCAAGTATCTTTTCCGACCACAACGTTATGAGACTAGATATCAATTATAGGAAAAGATCTGTAAAAAATACAAACACATGGAGGCTAAACAATACACTATGTAATAACGAAGTGATCACTGAAGAAATCAAAGAGGAAATTAAAAAGTACCTAGAAACAAATGACAATGGAGACACGACGACCGAAAACCTATGGGATGCAGCAAAAGCAGTTTTAAGAGGGAAGTTTATAGCAATACAATTGTACCTTAAGAAACAGGAAACATCTCGAATAAACAACCTAACCTTGCACCTAAAGCAATTAGAGAAAGAAGAACAAAAAAAAAAAACAAATTTAGCAGAAGGAAAGAAATCATAAAAATCAGATCAGAAATAAATGAAAAAGAAATGAAGGAAACGATAGCAAATATCAATAAAACTAAAAGCTGGTCCTCTGAGAAGATAAATAAAATTGATAAACCATTAACCAGACTCATCAAGAAAAAAAGGGAGAAGACTCAAATCAATAGAATTAGAAATGAAAAAGGAGAAGTAACAACTGACACTGCAGAAATACAAAAGATCATGAGAGATTACTACAAGAAACTCTATGCCAATAAAATGGACAACCTGGAAGAAATGGACAAATTCTTAGAAAAGCACAACCTGCCAAGACTGAATCAGGAAGAAATAGAAAATATGAACAGAACAATCACAAGCACTGAAATCGAAACTGTGATTAAAAATCTTCCAACAAACAAAAGCCCAGGACTAGACGGCTTCACAGGTGAATTTTATCAAACATTTAGAGAAGAGATAACACCTATCCTTCTCAAACTTTTCCATAATATAGCAGAGAGAGGAACACTCCCAAACTCATTCTTCGAGGCCACCATCACCTTGATACCAAAACCAGACAATGATGTCACAAAGAAAACTACAGGCCAATATCACAGATGAATACAGATGCAAAAATCCTCAACAAAATACTAGCAAACAGAATCCAACAGCACATTAAAAGGATCATACACCATGATCAAGTGGGGTTTATTCCAGGAATGCAAGGATTCTTCAATATATGCAAATCAATCAATGTGATACACCGTATTAACAAACTGAAGGAGAAAAACCATATGATCATCTCAATAGATGCAGAGAAAGCTTTCGACAAAATTCAACACCCATTTATGATAAAAACCCTGCAGAAAGTAGGCAAAGAGGGAACTTTCCTCAACATAATAAAGGCCATATATGACAAACCAACAGCCAACATCGTCCTCAATGATGAAAAACAGAAAGCATTTCCACTAAGATCAGGAACAAGACAAGGTTGCCCACTCTCACCACTGTTATTCAGCATAGTTTTGGAAGTTTTAGCCACAGCAATCAGAGAAGAAAAGGAAATAAAAAGAATCCAAATTGGAAAAGAAGAAGTAAAGCTGTCACTGTTTGCAGATGACATGACACTATACATAGAGAATCCTAAAGATGTCACCAGAAAAGCTAATCAATGAATTTGGTAAAGTAGCAGGATACAAAATTAATGCACAGAAATCTCTGGCATTCCTTTACACTAATGATGAAAAATCTGAAAGTGAAATCAAGAAAACACTCCCATATACCATTGCAACAAAAAGAATAAAATATCGAGGAATAAACCTACCTAGGGAGACAAAAGACCTGTATGCAGAAAATTATAAGACACTGATGAAAGAAATTAAAGATGATACAAATAGACGGAGAGATATACCATGTTCTTGGATTGGAAGACTCAACATTGTGAAAATGACTCTACTACCCAAAGCAATCTACAGATTCAATGCAATCCCTATCAAACTACCACTGGCATTTTTCACAGAACTAGAACTAAAAATTTCACAATTTGTATGGAAACACAAAAGACCCCGAATAGCCAAAGCAATCTTGAGGATGTAAAACAGAGCTGGAGGAATCAGGCTCCCTGACTTCAGACTATACTACAAAGCTACAGTAATCAAGGCAGTATGGTACTGCCATAACAACAGAAAGATAGATCAATGGAACAGGATAGAAAGCCCAGAGATAAACCCACGCACATATGGTCACCTTATCTTTGATAAAGGAGGCAGGAATGTACAGTGGAGAAAGGACAGCATCTTCAATATGTGGTGCTGGGAAAACTGGATAGGTACATGTAAAAGTATGAGATTAGATCACTCCCTAACACCATACACAAAAATAAACTCAAAATGGATTAAAGACCTAAATGTAAGGCCAGAAACTATCAAACTCTTAGAGGAAAACACAGGCAGAACATTCTATGACATAAATCACAGCAAGATCCTTTCTTACCCACCTCCCAGAGAAATGGAAATAAAAACAAAAATAAACAAATGGGACCTAATGAAACTTAAAAGCTTTTGCACAGCAAAGGAAACCATAAACAAGACCAAAAGACAACCCTCAGAATGGGAGAAAATATTTGCAAATGAAGCAAGTGACAAAGGATTCATCTCCAAAATTTATAAGCAGCTCATGCAGCTCAATAACAAAAAAACAAACAACCCAATCCAAAAATGGGCAGAAGACCTCAATAGACATTTCTCCAAAGAAGATATACAGATTGCCAACAAACACATGAAAGGATGCTCAACATCACTAATCATTAGAGAAATGCAAATCAAAACTACAATGAGATATCATCTCACACCAGTCAGAATGGCCATCATCAAAAAATCCAGAAACAATAAATGCTGGAGAGGGTGTGGAGGAAAGGGAACCCTCTTGCACTGTTGGTGGGAATGTAAATTGATACAGCCACTGTGGAGAACAGTATGGAGGTTCCTTAAAAACCTACAAATAGAACTACCATATGACCCAGCAATCCCACTACTGGGCATATACCCTGAGGAAACCATAATTCAAAAAGGGTCATGTACCAAAATGTTCATTGCAGCTCTATTTACATTAGCCTGGAGATGGAAACAACTTAATTGTCCATCATCAGATGAATGGATAAAGAAGATGTGGCACATATATACAATGGAATATTACTCAGCCATAAAAAGAAACGAAATTGAGCTATTTTTTAATGAGGTGGGTAGACCTAGAGTCTGTCATACAGAGTGAAGTCAGAAAGAGAAGGACAAATACCATATGCTAACACATATATATGGAATTTAAGAAAAAAAATGTGATGAAGAACCTAGGGGTAAGACAGGAATAAAGACACAGACCTAGTAGAGAATGGACCTGAGGATATGGGGAGGGGGAAGGGTAAGCTGTGACAAAGCGAGAGAGAGGCATGGACATATATACACTACCAAACATAAGGTAGATAGCTAGTGGGAAGCAGCCCCATAGCACAGGGAGATCAGCTGGGTGCTTTGTGACTGCCTGGAGGGGTCGGATAGGGAGGGTGTGAGGGAGGGAGACGCAAGAGGGAAGAGATATGGGAACATATGTATATGTATAACTGATTCACTTTGTTATGAAGCAGAAACTAACACATCATTGTAAAGAAATTATACTCCAAAAAAGATGTAAAAAAAAAAAAAAAAGAAAAAAAATAGTGTCAAAGGAGGAATTCTAAATGATAACAATATGCAAAAATTCAGAGTGACTACAATGTACACATTGAAGCAACACAAATGCAGTGTCTTGACAATACACACATTGTCAGAGGATGAGAAAAGACAGTGAGTTTACAAAGAGATTTGTTAACAAAATACAAAGAGAAACATACTTTCATATGATGGCTGAATACATGATGAAGTGAGTCATGTGATGATTGAGTACAACATGTTTTTTTCCAAATTGTGATAGTTCATTAATAGTTATTAATGAACAAATTAACCCAGATTGTATATTCAAGTCAAAATCAATAATATCCACCCTCAAACACTGATTTATTTACCTGATAAGCTTTGTTGTCAATCAAAATCTAGGTCTTGCAAACTTAGAAAGAGAGGAATGTCAGACAAGAGGTAGCAAAATCTCAGAAGGTGCTACCTTAAATAGGGCTACCGAGAGACATAAAATCAGACAGAAAAGGAGGAATTGGAGACGGACAGCAAGACAGAGATACAGAAAGACAGAAAAAGTTCCACTCTGACTAATTGATCTTGGGGGGCAAGGGCAGGATCAAAGCTTCCAATATATTAAGCCTGAAGTAATAATGGTCCCTGAGTTATATACATATTTTTCCAGGTCATCTATTATCACATAGTTTCACAGAATCATCACCTATAAGAAGGGAGGAATCTATTTTCCAATCACCTCTGTGAGAGGAAAATATATAATCCCCTACTTTTCAACCTTTATTTGTGGCTTTACTAGCTAAAATAGCATTTGACGTTATTTGAGCTTGAGCACCTTACAACATAGACAAGAGGAGGATACAGTTCTAGGATTTCCCTAGGCAATCTGGATACAAATCAACTAAGTCATTTTTTAAAGTTAATTAAAAATAAAGAAATCCACAAGATGAAAGACATCACTTAAAATTGGTTAGGGCTACAGAACAATAAAATAAGATGGACTGAATAATTTTCTGTATTTAGGAACATCATTTTTTCTTTATAGACATATATTTTAGTTCTTCCCACTTTTAAAAAGTTCAAGGTTTTGTTTTTTTATGTGAATTTTAAACTTGTTTACATGCTTATTTATTTATTTAATAGAAATCTGATCAATTCTATACGTGTAAATAGTTGTCCACTCCAATTTCTTTCCTTCAAATTTAGAATCAGTCTTTATATATTCAGATATTCTTCAACATGGTAGGTAGGATACAGTTTTATCAATTAAATTAGAGCTTCTTGATCCTTGTTGCATACCAAATCTCTAAGTGCCTTTCAAAATATGCTCATGTCCAGGCCTCATTCTTGATCAATTGTATAAAATATCTGGGGGAAGAGTTTGGACATAAGTATTTTGGAAAAAAATTTTGAGTTGTTTTTTATGTGCAATCATTAATGTAAATCTTCAAGGCCAACACCACCTATATGCATTGTCATCCATGACAAAGTACTTGTTGGCTCATGCATACCCTTACATCTTGGCTTAAATAACAGATATAAGGAAGGTTGCCTCAACAGGTGTCCTATAATGAAATCCGAATACTGCTAGGAAAATAGTAGAACGCAGAGACCTGACATGATGAAAACTGGGAGGATATGTCTGAGAATCTTGAACCCAGGAGTCTCTTTTTAACTCGTGGAATACTTTTCCACTTGCTAGAGGAGAACAGCCTCCTTTTTCCTAGAAAATAAGTAAAGACCGCACATGAGTCGAATACCTTACCAAAAGATGCTTGTTATTTTCTTAAACCACCCTAGCTCCCTTCAGAGCTTCCAGGCAACATTTAGCATTATAGCAGAGCAGGAAAATAATTTCCCTACTAGGGGAAAAAAAACAGTTTAGTCAACAAATTATTGCATGTTTTGGTTAATATATATGCAGTCAGAAACTAGGAGGAAATGAGAAGATAATAAGACTGAGTAGTGGAGAGCTTATGGACATGGTAATACTCTTTTATATCTCAGAATTTAACCTGAAGTTGAGCTTAACACAATGTAAGAAAGGCTTCTTCAAGCTTAAAGATGATGGTAATGTGCAGTAAATGACATGAGATGGTAGATCTGCTTTGGCAGAGAATTGAGGAAGGTGTCAGAATAGTTAAGATGGTGGGTAAATTAAAATAAATGTGTTACACAAGAACAGAAAATCCACCATGGGACTATGATCACCAGAAGGGCCCCAAACGTGTTTCCTTCACTAAGGCAGTAAAGAGTGCACCAGTGAAAGGGACATAGTCATCGCTGAGAAACCCAGTGCAGCTTGTCTTTTCATACTAGGGTTGACAGTTGATGGTACTGCCACATTATTGTGTCCTTAATGTGAATAAGGATGATAGATTCTTGGAATAGTTAGAGGCCCAGTGTAAGAGGCATGTAAATATCAGAGGCAACATGGCTATAACTACCATAACAGGAAACAAAGCCAGAATAGTTCTTTGGCTGAAGACTTCTTTGGTATTTACTAATAAAACATCATGTTCCTAGATGTGAGATAGATCGGAAGCAGAATACAATATTTCATGATTTATATAACAAAGAAAATCAAGAGTTGGCAAGCAAAAGTTTGATGTTATCCAAATAAAATATGAAAACCATTCACCTAGCTTCCAGATCTGAGTCACTTCTCATACTCAGTGCTCATCAATTGAAAGGAGTCTAGAATCTCTTGAGAAAGGATTCTGTAAAGCTGTGGCAAATATAAACAATAGCACATTCAGTCTTTATTTTAAAAGGGACTGGTAGTAATTGCATGCAGGAGAAGAAGAATACCAAGATCTTTTGAGGTCTACTGAATACAATAGACTGACTTATAGTAAGAGAACTGAAACATCATTATAGTCTTCAGGTTAGAGTGTGGCTTATGGAGACAGATAATAAATGGAATTCTGACCTTACAATATTACTAATTGGTCTGTGGACCTATACTGTGGACATTTTTCTGGTTCCTGGATTCAAAATTGGGAGAGATATACTTACTGGATGACATATACCCCAGGTTAGTCCTCAGGTATGGTACTAGAAATGGTCAAAGGGAAGTCCATAAAACTTGCCCTTGCTCAGGAAAAATATTGTCACAAACTATATGGTACCCAGATGGAATTGCAGATATATACTGAAATTCTAAAGATTTATAGGTTTCTGGGGTAGTGATCCCCTTCACACGCTCTTTCAATACAACTGTACCTCTGCTGCAAAATGAGCTGGACTGAGGAGAATGACAATAGCCCACCATAAACTTGATCATGAGTTAGCTCTAATCACAGCTGTTGAGTGGATATGTCATTTTTTTTGGGTCAAAACAACACAGTCTCTGATACTTGACATGTGACCAATAATCGGGTGAATGTGCTCTGTTTAATCCCCATGAACAACAACAACAAAAATAATCAAAGAAGTTTGCATTTACCTTCACATGGGAAGGAGAGCAGTATACATTCACTGACCACCACAAACCCGTGTAGGCTTATCTGCTCTCGTGCTCAGTATACTCTCAAAGACATTAATTATCTTGGTATGTTATACCTGTTATTAGACTTTAAAGCACTTAGTTCCTTTAATAAAATTTAAAAATATTTTAATGATTTCTTAGCCCAACTGTTGTCCTTTGAGAATTTACAACATAAAGCATACGTATTTCTACAAAGACAAATGAATAGGAGAGCATAACTATCTTCTAAGCATAACCCTACTCAACATTTCCTCATCGTCTTACTCATTACCATCCTAGCGCAAACCACTTTCCTCTCTTCCCCAGATGAATAAAATACCTCCAACTAATCTAAACATTTAAAGTCAAACTTTCAGACAGGTGCCAGAGTGATCTTTGCAAAAGGAAAATTAAAATACAGCATTCAGGACCTCTCTGGTGGTGCAGTGGTTAAGAATCTGCCTGCCAATGCAGGGGACACAGGTTCGAGCCCTGGTCCAGAAAGATCCCACATGCTGCACAGAGCAACTAAGCCCGTGCGTCACAACTACTGAGCCTGCGCTCTAGAGCCCGCAAGCCACAACTACTGAGCCCGCAAGCCTAGAGCCCGTGCTCCGCAACAAGAGAAGCCACTGCAATGAGAAGACTGCTCATCGCAAGGAAGAGTAGCCCCGTTTGCCGCGACTAGAGAAAGCCGGCGGGCAGCAACGAAGACACAATACAGCCAAAATAAATAAATAAAAATAAATAAATTAAATAAAATAAAATACAGCATTCGTCTACTCAAAACCTTCAATCATTCTCCATCCTCCTTAGAATAAAATTTAAATAATTCACCATGGTCCTGATGTCCACCTTCACTGAACTCTTCTACTACTTCCTACTTCTCTAACTTATCTCTTACTACTCTCTTCTGATTTAGCCTTATTTAGCCACGTTCTTAATTCTTTCAAAAATAAATCAAACTTGTTCCAATCTCAGGGGTATTGTGCTTACTGTTCTCCTTGCCTGGAAATTTTTGCCCTAGATTTTTCATGACTTATTCAATTATTTTTTTCAGGCCCCTGTTCATATGTCATCTCCACAAATAGACCCTTCCTGGCCCTATCTATATTATCCACAACATTTTCTCTTCATATATTCCATCACTTTTTATCCTCTTACCCTGCTGTTGAAGTGATATGTGTATATATATATATATATATATATATATATATATAAAATATTTGTTTATTTTAAAAGAATCTAATCCACCTTCTAGAATATGAGTTCCATGAAGGTATGAAGGTATTGTTGATTTTGCAGTTCATCACTGTATCTCTAGGGCCCAGGGTAATGCCTAGAGCAAAGTAGGTGCTCAATAAACATTTTTTTGAATAAATAAAAGAATTAAGTTTATTCTGTAACAAAGTGAACACAGTAGACTTAAAAACTTACATAGGCTCATATTCAACATAAACTTAGACAAAAATAAACATGATCCATTTATGTTTCACATGATATTTTGTTCTTGTCTACAAAAAATCCTTTGGCTAGTATGAAGATTAGGATTTCTGGATGGAAGTTACCCCTTTTCCCTTCTGAGATCCTTGTTGAGGAGGAAAAATACAAGAATTATTGATGTAACTTGGACCGAAGCATGAGTCATTAAAAAGCATTCTAAAATCTCTAACCTAGGACTCTGAGAAAAACTGGAGAATATGGCTTGGTTAAGAGGCTAAGGTGGAGTTCTCATACCTACAGCTCTGACTCTATGTGTTGAGACCCACATTCCTAGGTGGTTTTTTTGTTTTGTTATTTATTTATTTGGCTGTGCCAGGTCTTACTTGCGGCACCTGGGATATTCGTTGCCGCGTGCAGGATCTTTAGTTGCATCGTGTGGGATCTTTAGTTGTGGCATGCAGGCTCTTAGTTGCAGCATGTGGAATCTAGTTCCCTGACCAGGGATCAAACCCAGGCCTCCTTCATTGGGAGCATGGAGTCTTAACCCCTGGACCACCAGGGAAGTCCCCCTAACTGTTTTTAAATGATGATTGTGTTGGTAGAGCAAAGTTGATACACACACCTCACGTACCCAATAACCAGTGTATTGAAGGAGACTGTCAGTTTCTGCCAAAGTAAGCCATGTCAATTTCAAACATTTCATTCTCTCTTCAAACATGTAACATACCCCAACTCCAAACTTACTTTCAGAAGATGACTTCACTTCCTAAGTTATAGAGAAATAGAATCCATATGACAGAGACTCTCTCAAAATCTTTTACCAGGTCTGTAACTTTCCCCATATCTATATGCATTTTCTACGCCTACCTCCTTCTTAAAGTAGACAAAGTGTTCTTTCTCAAGTAAATGACTCAGGTTGTGATTTGACTCTCTCTCCATTTGGTTTCCCAAAGAGACATACTTCACCATTTAACTGGTCTGTGTTTTATATAATATTTTCAGTCATTTCCGCTAGATCTTTTCCAAATTCAATATGTTCAATTCTATTCAATATTTTAAAAAATAAATTATTTTACTCACATATTCCTTCTTACAAACTCCATTCCATCTTTTTTTTTCCTCCTTAACAGTCAAGCTCCTAAACAATTAATTTTATTCACTGTCTCTATTTCCTTCTCCTTATTCCTCCACATACTCTAATCTGGTTTAAACCCCTTTCCTTCCATCAAAGGAGATCTTGTTAAAGGAACTGAACCTTATAGACTTCTGTCAGTCCTAAATCTCAGAAAACTCACCACTGGTTTTCCTCTCTCTTCTGCTTACAGCAGCCATCTTTTATTTTTCTTCTATAATACCAGTTCTCTTTATTTTTCTCCATTCTGGATCTTTCTTCTTCATCTTCTTTTCAGCCTCACCTTTCTCTACCTAATCAATAAATATTGCAGCTTCTCAGGTCTCAGTCCTAGGCCATCATCTCATGCTCCAGTCTTTCTCCCATATGATTTCAGCTACCCTCATGATTTCAATTGTCCTGTTTAATGGTAACTCCGAAATGTATACCTCTAGCATGGAGTTGTTCTCTAAGTTCCATATACCTATATCCAGCTGCTTATTCAACACCTCCACTCTGGTAAGATGCTTAACTAAACATGTTCAAAACCAAAGCCATAATATTTTTACCCCCAAAATCAAATCCACTACTACAGTTTTCTTTCAGTAAATCACCATAACTACTATTCAGCAAGCCAAATATCTAGCAGTGCATCTCAACCTATCTCATTCCCCGTAGAAGTCTGGTCAATTTTACCTGCAAATTACTCTCAAATCTGTACTCATCTATTTCCACTGCTCTTACCCTAATTGAAGTCACCCACACACCTCTCACCCAGAAAACTGCAGAAACCTCTTAACTCATCTCCCCACATCCATTTTTTCCTCCTTTCAATTTGTTTTTCATGTTGCACCCAAGCGATCTTTTCAAAATAAAAACCTAACCATGTTTCTCATTACTAAAACCTGTTTTCAAAGACTTCCTCTTACTCTTAGGGTAAAAATCAAAGTACTTAACATCCCGTCTACCTACTTCTGTAACTTCATCTTGTGCCTATAAGCCCCTTGCCGTTTATGTTTCAAAACCTCAGGCTTTCCACTTTTCAAGTGCACCATTATCCCTGTTGTTTCACAGATATCTCCTCCCATTTCACCTAGTGGCTTCAACTCATCCTTTCTACCTTATATCACTTGTCCCTTCTCAGGAAAGCCTACTCTGGTACTAGCACCTTATATCAGGCATAGTATATGTTAAGCACTCAATAGATATTTGTTGCATAAATATATAAATAATACATAGACATACCAGATAACAGGAAACAAAACTATCTGCCAAACCTGAGGCAGAAATGAAAGAAAAAAAGCAAGGTGACATTTCCTGAAAACGCTTAGGTACAAGGATCCCACCATTAACGCAGTAGTCCAACAAAAATCAATCTCAGACCAATTACATACTGCTCTCTCAGAGAGGATTAAGTATGAGCTTGGAGCTAAATTTTTGCAGTTTCCTTCTTTTTTAGGATGAGGTAAATTTTTGCGTGGAATGCGCATTCTTCGCTTTAATAATAACTATTATGATGACAATTCTCATCTGTTAGGGTGTTCTTGCCTGAAAGTTACCCCCAAAACCCAACTAAAATAGTCTAAAATGTAGAAAGAATTATTTCACAAAGCAAAAATTAGGGAATTTTCACAGTTAATATAGTGGTTTTGAAATATCATCGAGTCCTGGAATTGTTCTTTCATTCGGTCCTATTCAGGGAGTTAGCTTTTTGCCTCATGAGATGGCACCAGGAAAAACAAGACAAATATATTTATACAATAATATTAAAGGTTGAAAAAAGAAAACTCTTGCTTTTTGCTCTTACTTAAGGAGCAAGAAAGAACTTTTCAAGAAATCCCTCCACCACTCAGCAGACAACCCCCTCAGGCTTATAAAATCATGTCACAAGTCCATTGCGAAACCAATCTCCAGAGAGAGAACAGGATCATTACAATTGGCTAGGACTAATAGAGCTTCACTCCTAGGGCTGGAGAAAGGTCCCAAAGCACATGGCCTGCTGTCAACTGAGCAAAATGAACACTCTCTTATCCAGGAAGGGGGAGATTGACAGCGAACTCTGCCTGCCCCCCTGTCATTTAGTGAGGAACCCCTATGAACCCATTATTCTACTGCATTTAATGTGCATCTTTTATAATCCTAACAACAACCCAACAAGACTGGTATGATTTTTACAGATGAAGACATTGAGACTTAAAGGTTGAGCTCTAGTACACTAGGTTATATTATTAATGATGTGGGCAAAATTTAAATGCAGGCCTGACTGACTTAAAAATCTGTTGTAAGGAACAGCACAATGATGATTACTCACATGTCTGCTGAAAGCATATTATCTGCACATCGAGATTCCAATAATAAAATTCTACTTGCTGTTCACTAAAATATTCTATTTCAAATACTCCATGTTTACTATTCAATAATCAATGTCTCCTAAAGTTTCTGACACAAAGATAGGTGCTCATAAATACATGTTAAATTTTTATATTAGACGTATAACACTAGGTTGTTTACTTTAAAACTTAGGCAAATTACTTAACCTCTCTGTGTCTTAGTGTCCTTATCTATAAAAAGGTTTAATAATAGTAGCTTCCAGTTCATAGGTTTATTGTGAAAAATAAAGGAGCCTGGTACAGAGTAAGTGCTCAATGTACATTAACTAATATCATTCCCAATTCAAAACTGATGCCTAATCAGTATTAACAATAGAAAAAAACAATTGAAACAAAATAAAACCAGAATTACCTCTTTTTTTTTTACTTTGTTTGATGACTTTTCAAATGTGTTCTTTGAGATATGTAACCAATTTTTATTTATAACAACCTTTCATAGGTTTAATATAATAGTGACATTTAAATGGCCCATAGTCTTTTTCCAGGTTTATTGAGATATTATTGACACATAGCGTAAGTAAATTTAAGATGTGAAATGTGATTTGATGCATGTATATATGGCAAAATGATTACCACAATAAGGTTAACACCTCTATCTCCTCACATAATTACCATTTTTTGTGTGTGTGTATGTGTGTGTGTGGTGATAACATTTAAGTTCTGCTCTCTTAAGTTTCAAGTATATAATACAGTACTGTTAATTATAGTCACCATGTTGTAATTAGATCCCCAGAAATAACTGGAAGTTTGTACCGTTCCACCAACATCTTTCCATTTCCACCCCACACCAAGCCCCTAGCAACCACTATTCTACCCTCTATTTATTCGTGATTTCCACTTTTTAGATTCTGCATATAAGTGATATCATACAGTATTTGTCTTTCTCTGTATTATTTCAGTTCCAATAATACCCTCAAGGTCCATCCATGATGTCACAAAAGGCAGGACGTCCTTCTTTTTGATGGCTGAATGATATTCATTTTCTCTATCCTTTTAGATGACATGTCGGTAGTTTCCCTATCTTGGCTATTGTGAATAATGTTGCACTGAACATGGGGTCACAGACGTCTTTTCAAGATAGTGTTTTCATTTCCTTCAGCTATATGCTCAGAAGTGGACTTGGTGGACTATATGGCAGGAGTCAGCCTGGTGTTGGGCAGCCAGCTCTGGGGCTCAGGGTAATGTCTGGCACTCACCTCACTCTTCCTCTCTGGATGGTATCTCTCTCCTCGCTGGCTGCTGGGAGAGAGGTAACATGAGTCGTGTGAATCTATCTTTCCTACCATCTTCATTGTGTCCTTTCATATTTCTGTGCTTCACCCAGGTGCTGTAATCCCTTGCCTGGAATCCTTGGCTCTGGTGAAGGTATTTTCTTGAGCAGATAGTTACTCAAACTGATGTTTCTGGCAGGGGAGAGGGGAACTTTGGAGGGATGGCGACAGGTAAATGAGTGGTAGAAATTCCTACCCCACCAGTTTTTAGCCCACACTTTTAAATAGTCTTCGTTTTGAAAGCTGAGAACTAAGGTAGCAGCTAGAACACAAACTACTTCCCACTGCCTAACCAAACTCTAACACTTTATTTAATTCAAGATATATTCAATTTCAAAAGCTTTTTTTAATATGACAAGAATTTTGAAGTGAGATCTTGCTTTTCATCAAGCTTGTCTCTTCACCATGAAGTTTTAGCTTATTCATTCTAACTCCATATTCCTTTTAGTCTCGGTTTTCAACCTGTGAATTTGTCTTACTTTATCCAGTTCTGAGTAGGCAATAACCTGGTTTATTAGGTTTACCGAATTGAAAAATCAATAAAATACACAGTGGTAAATCTTCGCAGACAGGATAAATTCATAAACCATCATAGACTCTCTGCCCCATGAGACAGCCCCAGCACAGGTCAGTAATAAGAACCACTTATACCTGAATGCAATAAAAACATTTTTACTGACCCTACACAGCTCAAGATCCTTCTATTTCTTCCACTATAAGTAAGGGTAAAAACCCTAGTCAGATAAATTCATAGCAATTGAGAATTTCAACACATCTTAGAAATCATTTATTCCAGCCCTTTCATTTCATAGATAAGTAAACAGTATCTAAGAAATTAAGCCACTTGTTTAGTTCTGCCAAATAATTAGTGATAGAAATGGAATCAGACTGCAAGTCTCTCAGTTTCTGGGCAAGCACGTTTTGCTTTTCTGGGTTTCCTTTCCACAAAAACCTCTTTTATAATAAATAAATAAATGACAAATTTGTTTTTTTTTAAATTTATACTTGCTTGTGTGTTTTTTCTTGACTTGTACATATATTTTTCATACATTCACAACAATTCCCTCACCACTGATAAAAAGCTTCACTTGTCATGGAATTATCTTATTAATTGCTCTTCAAATAACTCCTCTAAAATTGCTTTAAAGCCATTTCTGCTATTAGAAGGTGTATACCTCTGACTATAAAATAGTTGTTTTTATTCATTTATTTGACATTATTGGGAACCTACTCTATGCTACATGCTGCAATTGGTGCTTGGTGTTCAGATAGAAACAGAGAAGTGGTGTTCACCCTTATAGTAATGTAGGTCAAGTGAGGGAAACAGATAGATACTAAAATAATTATCATAAAAATAAATACATGTAATAAAGAGTCTGACTCCATTTTTTTTTTTTTTTTTTTTTAGCAGTACGCAGGCTTCTCACTGTTGTGGCCTCTCCCGTTGTGGAGCACAGGCTCCGGACGCGCAGGCCCAGAGGCCATGGCTCACGGGCCCAGCCTCTCCTCGGCATGTGGAATCCTCCCGGACCGGGGCACGAACCCATGTCCCCTGCATCAGCAGGCGGACTTCCTCTTCCCTTTATGTCCCACATCTGGGCAAGCAGATATGAAAGCTCCAGTATTTCCTCCTTTCTTTGGTGCCAGTGTGTGTGTGTGTGTGTGTGTGTGTGTGTGTGTGTGTGTGTGTATATATATATATATATATATATATACACACACACACATATATATGTATATATATATGAACCAGTGAAAAATATATACATGTATATGACTCTATAGAGGCATCTATATTATTTATATAGTATATACATGAAAAGTGTCAAAAAGAGAAATAGATTTTATTTTTAGCAACCACTCAATTATTATTCCAGAATGTTTACTGAGTACCTTTTATGTGCTAGAGACAGTACTAGACATTTGCAATTAAACAATAAACAAGACAGATGTTGCCCCTACGCTTACACCCTTTCCCACACATTTTCCCCAGATTTCCACTTGTATAAATTAGAAAACTCAAGTAGTTCTTTTGGAGTGTAGCTACCTTTTCATGGGTCACACTCTACCTCACCACCTAGGGCCTGTTGGGACTCGAGTCTAGTTATAGGTATAGAAGCAAAGAGGGACAGTGAGGGTGTGAGTTCTGAGGAGAATCTGCATTGTCTTGGATGGCAACTGCCTCAGGGAGGCCATTACGTTCCTTCAGGCAATGAAGAATTAATCCCCTCAGACAGAGGTGGAAAGATGCAAACCACTGGGGTAGGGATGCCCCTTGCCATTGAGGATGGGGAGACCTCTCCCACTGGCACAGAAGACTAATCATAATTTAGGGCTCAGCTTCATGAGAGTCTTCTCACAGATCCCCAACAGAACTTGAAGAATCCCATTTTTTTCCCAATCAATGCCCTAACTTTAACAGGAGGCGCCCTAGGAGGCTGGCAGCTCAACTTGAATTTCAGCCCTGTGGTTGTAGGAGATAAGGGTCTCCTTCAGAGCACTCATGGAAGCTCTTAGGTCATTTCTGTGGCTTGAGTTGGGAAGTCAAATACCTGAACCCATTCTTTTGTTTCACCACTTTGTCCAGTGGCATTAGTAGCAACCAACTAATGTCACTATATTACTCAGTTTTCTAAAATGCTCAAAAGTATCATATATGGAGTTACTTAGCTCCTTGCTTCTTATAAGTGGTTGATTAGGAATAACTAAAGCAGATATTTTGCATATCTCTAAAGAATTCAAGCCAAGGACTCTCAGTGCTCTCTACTACTGGAGATAGAGTCATTAGCATCTAATCAGATTAGAGAGCCAATATATCATACTATTACTGAATGTCTTACTCTTTGTGGGTATACTAGATTCCTCCATGTGTCTTCAAAATATTCTTATTTATAACAGAGTCAATAAAATTTTCCAAACCTATTTCACAAGGTCATCAGGAAGTCTTTCTTCCTTTCTTTCTTTCTTTCTTTCTTTCTTTCTTTCTTTCTTTCTTTCTTTCTTTCTTTCTTTCTTTCTTTCTTTCTTTCTTTCTTTCTTTCTCTCTTTCTTTCTTTCTTTCTTTCTTGCTTTCTTTCTTTCTTTCTTTCTTTCGGGCTGTGTTGGGTCTTCATTGCTGCCTGTGGGCTTTCTCTAGTTGCAGCGAGAGAGGGCTACACTTCGTTGCAGTGCACGGGCTTCTCATTGCAGTGGCTTCTCTTTGTTGTGGATCATGGGCTCTAGGGGTGTGGGCTTCAGTAGTTTTGACACGTGGGCTCAGTAGTTGTGGCTCACGGGCCTAGTTGCTCCGCGGCATGTGGGATCTTCCCAGACCAGGGATCGAACCCGTGTCCCCTGCATTGGCAGGCAGATTCTCAACCACTACCTCATGAGGGAAGTCCCAAGAAGTATTTAAATTACAGTAAAACTATAGACAATCAAAGGGCATGATAAGAAGTTTGATAAAAATGTTAAACTCTGTTTTCTTTTGAATCAACAAAGATTTGTACAATTGTTTGCTGTATTGTTTACTTTGCTGGTCCAGTGAATTTGGCAGAGAAACAGTAAACAAGAGATTTTTTTATTCATCTATTTATCAAGACAGTAATGAATTCCCTTATTGCTTCAGGATGTAAAGCATGTTTCCTGTGAAAGATTCATTAACAAACACATGTATGCTTTTCTGCTCTATTGACAAGCTTTTAAACATAAAGTAAGAATTGTCCTCTAAAATTTATATTTTGATTTGACAGAGAAAAATAAGCTATTTCAGGTTAACATTTAAACTTATTTTCAATGATGTTAAGGTCAGCACACATACCCATCTAAATGACACTGTGCTTGTCCATTAGGGTAAGTAGGAATAAAATATAATATCATATGCAAGTATTCACAATTAAATAATATATATTTTATATAGATGAGCACAGTTTGAAACAGCATAATAAAGGAAAGATAGATAAAAGATGGTAAAAATTATTTGTCTACAATAATACTATGAGTTTTATTTTCCATTAATTTTTCATGTTGAATAAGAAAGTGTTTTAAAGATTTTAAGTTTGTTAAAAAAAGCAAGTCAATACAAGAAAACAATCTTAATGTAAACCCCAGTTTGGCAATATAGATAATAAAAATATAAATAAGAATATAAACAAAGTATAATATAAACCTCATAAAAATTTAACATCATACAAATTTATCATATAGAGTCTGTTTTATACCAAAAAAATTTAATGATTGGAAATTGAATAAACATGAATTTGAATCCATCAGGACATATAGTTAAACATCCCTTGGGCAGAACAATAAACTTTCCTTAACTTTATTTATCTTCATCATCCATACAGTAATATTAATCACTCCAACCTTAAAAGATTGGTGATTAAAATACATAATATATATCAAACACCTGATTGGTAGTAGTTGCAACAGGCATGGTTCCTTTTCATTAATGAGGATAGAGCATGAATCAAATATTTTAAAGTAGAGAATCCATTCTCTCTTGTATTCATAGTCATTCATTCTTTTTATCATCCATTCATGTACTTATTTATTTATTCACAGGTGTTTATAGAGTGCATATTATGTGTCAAATCCTGTTAAAGACACTGTGGAACCCTGCAGTGTAGAAATGCATTCAATATAAAATTTGTTGACATATCCTAACATGCCCTAAAATCACATTGTGGTAACCCTCTAGAACTAGAAAAGAGGAGGAAAAAGAATAAAATTATTCAGATGAATATATGATTTTAATAAATGAGGTTTATATAACATGTTTTAAAAAAATATTTGTCTCCAAAAGATATCAAAGCTCTTTAAAATATAATAACATAGTACAAATAATTTTAGTGGTGTGGAAAATGCATATCAGCTGAAACTATTAAGGAAACTACAGAAGTAACATAACCTCATATATTTTAATATATTTCTGTATAAAATTTAGTATAGATTCAGCCACAAATTGTAGAAACCTCAACTCAAACTATCTTAAATTATAAGGAAATTAATTATTTTACATAAGAGGAAATCCAGAAATATGGCAGCCTCCTAATTTGTTTGACATATTGGATTAACAATGCGATCGAAGAATGTAGTTATTTCCATTTTTTGACTCTGTCATTCAGCCAGTTTTTATCTGTTGACTGTCAGCAGACCTCTGCACTACCTTTGTATTCCACTCTGTGTTGCAGGGGCCTGGAGGCCTCAAACTACATTTCTAAGGTACCTATGTCAATTGGAGACCCTGATGGGAGATTGTAAAATGGGAAGAGAAGGAAATTTAGGTGTCTTCTGATGTTGCTTTTTGCTGTAGCAACATCCGTGGGTATGCTTTGAAGACAACTGACCAGTGCAGAGAATTCCGGACTTTATTGGCATTTGCGGGGTTTCCAGCAGTGAGGTCAACAGCACAGGCTCTTGTGTTACTGCTCTGTGGCGCTAGCACTGCCTTCAGCAAACGGCTGGGAAGTGTAAGGTCGAGGGCTTCAGCCAAAGGGTGAGAGCGGCATTCTCATATGCGTTCCCACTTTCTTCTTCCTTTTGCTCCTCGAGCCTTGCTATTTCTTTCTTTGCTATTCCAGTCTTTCCAATGACTTGCTAATTAATTTCCTGCATTCAATCCTCCTCTGTTGGAACACCTTAAGTCACTTCCGTTTTCTTGGAACACCTTGAGTCACTTCCGTTTTCTTGACTGGACTCTGATTCATAGAGCCAACTTCAGTGATGACTTTGTCCTTAGGCTGCAGCAAGATGACGAGAGCAGTCCCAGGCATCACTCCGGATATGACAATCTTCACAGTTAAAAAAAAAAAAATAGCTCTTCCTGCAGCTCTCTTAGGATCTTGGGAGTGAGGAACTTTTTCCCAGAATATTCATACCAGATGGCCCTTCATGGCACACTGGACTGTACTGAGTCTGAAGCTGTGTGAGAGTAAATTATGCTTCATATAACAGACCCAAAATACATAATATGTCTCTAGAGGCAGATTTTTTTCTCTCTCTCACGTATGCATTCAGATGTGGACAGTTCAAGAGTAGTAGTACAGTGGCTCTGATGTTGTACAAGACAGACTCTAGTTCAGCTTCTCACTTCACTGTGCCTAGGATGTGGCTCTAATCGCCATAATCTGAGATGACACTCCAGCCTTCATAACCCTATTGCACCAGGATAAAGTGGAGAGGAAAAGCATCACCCTCACTTTAAGGACACATCCCAGAACTTGCACAAGTCATTTCTGCTTATGTGCTGTTGGCCAGAACATAGGAAAAGATCTTTATTATGAGTATTTTTGCACCTGGGTAAAAATAGGAAATTCTATTAAGGTATGAGAAGAGAACAGATATTGTGGGAAAACTGTTAGTCTCGGCCAATCTTCCTCTTTAGCCATTCAAATATCAATATGCATCCTTCTTTCTACCAAAAAGAACAGTTTCACTCTTTTCCTGAGAGAAACAAGCACCAAGCCCTATGACAGTAGTGTATTCACCAAGAAATCCAGGATCCCTTCGTGATTCAGTCATCTCCACAAAGTGCAAATGTAACTCCTCATGGGCCAGTAATCTGTAAACTAAAGCTATCTGCTGCCAAAACAAATAATACACAGTAAAAGTTCACATTTGGAAAAGTTCCACAGTAATTTTAACCCTGCTGGGCAGTGATAACAAACATGCTCTCCTCTGTAAGTAGAATCAATTCCTTCATTGACTCCTTTCTCTGCAAAGAACTTTTTGTTCATTATCCTCCATAGTCCTACTTGATAGCAACTTTAAAGAGAAGGGTATCCTAAAGACTTTCACGGGCCATTTCCTGCTGGTGCAAGTTTAGGGACCAGACAGTATTGCAAGTCAGGCTTGGGGGTTCTTTGTGAAACAAGCCCATCAAAAACTCGGTAGAGTTGAGGTTTGTTTCCCACCAGCCCCATGTGTGAGTTACCACTGCCAAAGTTTTCATCTAGTTATAACTATTCAGCTTCACAGCTGTGGTTGTGCACTGACTGATCTCTGTCTGGTGCTCATTCCATACTATCTCAACTCTCGGGGAGCCCTCTCAGGGTATGGGTTTGGGTGGTGTTTTAGATGAGGTCACCCTTATACTTAACACAGAGCCCACAAGATTCTTCTGTGTGCCAGTCGTTTATTTGGGAGGTCTGTTGGCAAGGAGCAGACATGAGGGATTGGAGACTGAACGGGGGAGAAAAGAAAGTGGCCTCACTAGAGGCAAGGCCGATGACTGGTTTTATGTGTGACTTTCTAAAGAACCTCATGAAATGATTCTCAAAACTTTTCAGTCTGAGGAGACATGGAGAAGCATTCAACAACTGGCTCACATCTCCTATTAGTTTAAGGTCACCCAAATTTGCCCAAGTTGTAAGGCTGAAGGGGCTGCCACTGGGGTCTCATGCCAAAGAGTTAGAAAAGCCCTGGGGCAGGAAAAGAAAAATACCCTGTACATGCTTTGAGGTAGGGTACTATCAGGCAAAGAGAGTTAAAGCCTGCACAGGATTTTTCACTAGAGCTTTGGCAAGAGTCAGAGGTGAAGTTGAGAGGAGGTAAGGCAAAGTATAGGAGATGACTGGGCACGTGGGAATGTATTGTCCTTAATCTAGTCTTTGACGCTGGAGTGGCTTCCACTGTCTTGTGTGTGTTTTTTATTTTTAATTATTTATGTATTTTATTTTTGCTGTGTTGGGTCTTTGTTTCTGTGCGAGGGCTTTCTCCAGTTGTGGCAAGCGGGGGCCACTTTTCATCGCAGTGCGCGGGCCTCTCACTATCGCGGCCCCTCCTATTGCAGAGCACAGGCTCCAGACGCGCAGGCTCAGTCGTTGTGGCTCACGGGCCTAGTCGCTCCGCGGCATGTGGGATCCTCCCAGATCAGGGCTTGAACCCGTGTCGCCTGCATTAGCAGGCAGACTCAACCACTGCGCCACCAGGGAAGCCCCTGCTGTCTTGTTTTAAATTTCAAAGAAAGATGCTTGAAAGAGACTTGCGCCCACAGTCAAATCTCCTGCAATGGCTGCTGTTTTGCAGCCATGTCTTGTCACCACTTCCGCTTCAAGCAGAGAAACAGTTGGATTTTTCTACCCTTCATGGTCCTAATTTACCATAGTCTCAATCAGTTTAGATTACAGGCCACAGGAAATAGCACCTCCATTATTAAAGCAACATTTCCTTTCATCTCTGTTTGCAGGTTGGCTAACTCTAGCCTGAGTTTATCTCTCTTCTAAAGACTATACTGAGAGCAGCAAGAAGCAGCAATATAACAGCATTCTGAAATTTCCTTCCATATAGGAAATGCGGGTTAAGCCGGTCCATGGCTGCCCTTCAAAATATGGGTAGCAATAGTTTTACCGAGAACGTTGCCTCAACGTAGCAAATCTTACCAACTCTCCAGGAGACCGCACGGGTTACGCAAAGCAGGATCGCCGGGTAAAGAGAAGAGGTCATAACGTCTGGAAGAGGAAGAATGTCCGGTATAGGAGACTCAGGTAAAATGATGAGTGAGACCAGAGGAAAACTAGGAATGGGGGTTGTATCAAAGCAAGTGCTTCAAGGAGGGAGTGATTGTGTCCAATGCTCATAGCAGGTTGTAAATTAAGTTCTGAGAACTACTGGGCACAGACGCACATGAGGGATAGTGATGGGAAATACTTCTTCTGAAAATAGGTGCCTAGACTTCATGTTTTTCAGAGAATTTCCATCCTTGCCAAAGAAACTTTCTACACAGTCTCCTTAAAAATAGAAAAAAAAAAGACCCCTTGCTTTTTAGCATAAAGGGGATGATTTGGAACAAACAGCATGACAAGATTAGTGAAAAACTAGGTCAATCCTCAAACCTAATGGCCTTATTTACTTAAAATATAATTTCAAAATTTCATATATTTAAAATAAAACTATTGTTTACTGAAGGGTTTTCAAAAATAAATATCTGCAAATAATGGGAAAGAGCATCAACTTCTAACTGTTAAAATTATAAAATCATTAATGTAATCTACATAAATGTCACAAGAACCTTGTCAATACTCAGAAAATAGGAGTTTTAGTAATAAGTAATTTTGACAACTTCATGAAGAAAGTCAGTGAGTAATCATGATCCTAAATTCTAATGTTCCTGTAAGTTCCTCAACCGTATTGTGATATGCACAATCATTTATTTCACTTCAATTAAAAATGACTATCACCACTCAGTATTTGGAAAGGAATGAGAAATATGTCACTACAGGGAGCCTAATCAAAGAAGTATAGATAAGATTTCTTGTTGATGTTATATACCTATATAACTGTATATTACATTCAAAAATTACATATATAATAAAAAATTATGGCAGACTTTGAACTGGACCTTTAAATGAGTATGATTTGGACAGTAGAGCTTCCCTACCAAATGCAAATAACTCACTTGAACTCTCTTTTTTGTAAAGGACAGACCAATTCTTCCAAGGGGAATTCTTGAACTCATTAGATATGTGATATTCATTATAATTAGTTTCATTTAACACCACAAAAACGACTTGATCAAAGGCTATTTTACTCTTTTCTTCCTCACTGGATGATTAGCTAGGTTCATTTTTAAATGGAAGATATACTCTAGATATTTAAATGTAGGGCATCTCTTCCTTTCAAATCTCAGAAAGAAAGGTGTGCTTCAGTTTCCCTGCAGAAAGCTCTGGTATCTTGCCCCCCCTTTTGAAAGAGGAACTAATCCTTCTTTCTCTATTCTTCTTTGTCTTCTTCCCTTCATCAGCAATGAGCCTTTTTATCATTTTTGTCAGCCCAAAGAATAATTTTGCTCTTTCCAGGCCATTCAAAAATTGTACACTACAAAGTAAATGGAAATAGCTTTATTTATAAAAATAAAACAGCTATGGCACTAGTTCTCAAAGAGTATAAAATTTTGATTCCTCATTCCAACAAAAAGTCTTGCTAGCATTTAGGGTTCAATGAGAGGCAATAAATAAAAATGTTTTGGTGACTCATTTGACATCTTTACTAATAGGTTTTAATTCATAATGGTGAATATCAGACATATTTGTGTTAGGCAATTAAAATTATATCTAGACATATTTTAAATTACCATATTAACATTAACAAGTAATCTTAGAACTCATCTTGAAGGTAAAAGTTACTTTTATATTTTATAATGAAAAAATCCATAAAATGTGCCTTTATGCAGAGAAAATGTAATTATAATAGCAATTAATGTTAACTGGTCACTTTTTTATTGAAGTATAGTTGACATACAATATTATGTTAGTTTCAAGTGTTCAACATAGTGATCCAACATCTAAATACATTTGAATTGGTCACCATGGTAAGTCTAGTAACCATATATCGCCATACAAAATTATTACAGTATTATTGACTATATTCCTTATGTGGTATATTGCATCCCCAAGACATTTATTTTATAACTGGAAATTTGTACCACTTAATCCCCTTCACCTATTTCTCTCAATCCCCTATCCCCCTTCCCCTCTAGTAATCACCAGCTTGTTCTCTGTATCTACAAGTTTGTTTCTGTTTTATTTTATTTGTTTTATTTTTTAGATTTCACATACAACTGAAATCATACAGTATTTGTTCTTCTCTGTCTGACTTATTTCACTTAGCACACCTAGTACTCTAGGTCAATCCATGTTGTTGCAAGTGAAGATATTTCATTCTTTTTTATGACTAATTAATATTTCATTATATATATACCACATCTTCTTTATCCATTCATCTATTTAGGGACACTAGTTTCTTCTCTATCTTGGCTATTATAAGTAATGCTCCAATGAACAGAGGGGTGCATACATCCTTTCTTATTAGTGTTTTTGTTTTCTTTGGATAGATACTCAGAAGTTGAATTGTTGGATCATATGGTAATTCTATTTTTAACTTTTGGGGGAACCTCTGTACTGTTTTCCATAGTGGCTGCACCAATTTACATTCCCACTAACAGTGCACAAGGTTTCCCTTTTTGATGATAGCCATTCTGACAGGTGTAAGGTGATATCTCATTGTGGTTTTGATTTGCATTTCCCAGATGATTAGTGATATTGAACATCTTTTCATGTGTCTTTTGGTCATTTGTATGCATTCCCAAAGCAATGTAACCCCTATCAAAATACCAATGGTATTTTTCACAGAATTAGAACAAATAATCCTAAAATTTGTATAGAATCATCCAAACAAACAAACAAACAAAAAACCTCCAATAACCAAAGCTATATTGAGAAAGATAAACAAAGCTGGTGGTATGACATGCACTGATCTCAGACTATACTACAAAGCTATAGTAATCAAAACAGTATGGTATTAGCATAACAGACACATAGGTCAGTGGAAGAGAATAGAGAGCCCAGAAATAAACCCACAGTTATGTGATCAATTAATCTACAACAAAGGAGGCAAGAACGTACAATGAAAAAAAGACAGCCTCTTCAATAAATGGTGTTGGGAAAACTGGACAACTACTTGCAAAAGAATGAAACTGAATTATTTCCTTATACCATACATAAAAATAAATTTAAAATGCCTTAAAGACTCACATTTAAGACCTGAAACCATAAAACCTCTAGGAAAAATACATTAACATCGATATTAGCAATATTTTGGGGGGGGTCTATCTCCTCAGGCAAGGCCAACAAAAGTAAAATTAAACAACTGTGATTATATCAAACTGAAAAGCTTTTGCAGAGAGGAGAAAACCATCACAAAATGAAAAGGTAACTTACTGAATGGAAGATTTTTGCAAATGATATATCTGATAAGGAGTTAATATCCAAATTATCTAAAGAAATCATACAATTTAATATCAAAAACCCCCAAATATTCCAATTTAAAAATGGGCAGAGAAGCTGAACTGGTCACTTTTTAAAGTGTTTGATACAATACTTAGATGCATTTTTTTTTCATTAGCATTGAATATCAATACTCTTAACATCTCCATTTATAAATGAAGAAATTAAGGAATGGAGAGATAAATGACTTGTCTAAGGTACAAAGCTTATAAAAAAAAGATTATACTAAACCAGACCTCTGATTCAGATTCCTATACTTTAATCATTATGGCTTACTGCAGAAGATTAGAGACAGAATTTGACATTGAAAGCTTAGATTCCAGTTTTTAATGAGACTTCTTCACCATGCCTTTATGTCTAAGGGAAAAAATTCTGGTCTGTACTGCCATTAATGATGATACTATTTTAGAGAAATGTTCTGGAGGGAAAGGATATTACTCAAATTTATTTTTAAAGTTTTTTTTTTTTTTTTTTTGGTTTGACTTTGTTTCTTAATTTTTTCATGCTAGGATGGGAGGGCAAACAAAGCCTAAACTAACAATACCAACTATATGTGTGTGTATGTGACTGTGCATGTACTTATAAGTATGAAAATACAACTTACAAGAAAAGGCAAGGCCAGAACCTCTAAGGCTAAGGATTTTGACTGTATCTAAGATGCAAGAGAAAGCAATTAAATGAAAAGATAGTTTCATTTAAAAGATAGCTGTGTAGATACTAGGCTGTTCAAGTAGAGCAAAGGAGAAATGGTAGTGGCTAAGATGGTGGCAATGAAGGTGAAGAGAAACATTATATATGTGATGAGAGAGAGAGAGAGAGTTGAGATTCCAGAGGACCTAATGATGCAGTCTATGCAGAAAGTGAAGAAAAGTAAGGAATTGAGGATCATTCCCAGGTTTTTGCATTGAGTTAGTTTTTGTGTGAATCATGGCACCATTCACTGAGGAAGAAAAGATTTGCAGGATGGGACAGTTTGGAAGAAGGAATAATTGAAGTTTCATTTTAGACATATTAATTGTAGAGGCGTCAGGTAGTGTTCCTCAAATTTCTCCAATGAAAAGAATCACCTGGGGATCTTATTGCACATATGGATTATGACCTTTTCTGCTAGAAATTCTGGTTCGGGAGTCTGAGTTGAACACAAAGTACTGGATTTTCTCACACTGCAGAAGAAAAAAACCACACTGAAGGAGGTGGGAAAGAGCTAACCTAAGTAACTTTGGAAAACAGTATTTTAATATACTGTAATTAACCATGCACAATATATACTGAAAAGCTAAAGACAAAACGAAATGTACACAAATATTGAACTTGTTAGTAAATTTATTTTTCACACATGTACAGGTTGCTGATTTTTAAATATTTTATGTGTATTCCAGAATTGAGCAAATGAATAAATAGACTGCAAATAATGAGAATCGGGTTTCTAATTGTTAAAGAAAAGAGTTACAAATAAGGAAAGGGTAAGGGAGGCTAGAATAAACCCCGTGGTGTTGGATTGGAATCAAGGTATCAATTTGAATTCATATATCAATTTGAAGTTATATGTATATGTAGATAGATAGATGATAGATAATGTGTGTGTGCACATGTGTGTGTATATACACACACACCCAGATAGATAATATGAAAATAGAGATATTTGTATATTTTTATGTATTCGTATATATATTTTTAGCTCTCTCTGCTGAAAACACAGTGAGGTAGCTTGGATAGCAATGAGTCCACCTCATACCAAGATTCTGGTTTCTGAATACCATTATTAATGCAAAGAACAAGAACACCATGGAGAAATGACTGATTCAAGGCTGAGACAGAGGAAAGGAAAAGATGGGTCTGGAGCATTTTGTGGTGTCAGAAAGTAAGATATCACTCCAAAAATTGTATGGCCAAGTAGGAAAAATATAGGAGACAGCTTGAAGGAGTACCAGTGACCAAATATGGAACACTTTGAGAAACAAAACAATTAATGATAGTAATAAATTTTAACCCATAGAATAAAATAAATATCCACAAGTTTACACTGATATATGTATATATATAAACAAATAACCAGATAAATACATAAATGAAGGAGAAGAACAGCTCTTTCTTATACTCAAATTATAGTTAATAAATGTAGAGGGAATGATGGGAATAGAAAATGAACAATCTTCAAACACCACAGTAATTGGTGAAGCCAAAAATTATTGATGGATGCTAAAATTAATATGGGAAAATTAAGCAAGAAGCAGAATATTTGAACAATCTCAAATAATTACAAAGGGAAAAGTAGTGATTTTGCAGCTATCATTATAACTAAGTCATCAAAGTTAGCATCACCAGTAGTGAGACATACAGATTTTTTTGTACCTCTAATATGTACTGAAAATGGCATAATATCTCTCCTGAAGTGTTCTTGTCAAGAAATACAGACCTACTGGAGAACGAACTTGAGGATATGGGGAGGGGGAAGGGTGAGCTGTAACAGGGCGAGAGAGAGGCATGGACATATATACACTAACAAATGTAAGGTAGATAGCTAGTGGGAAGCAGCCACATGGCACAGGGACATCGGCTTGGTGCTTTGTGACCACCTGGAGGGGTGGGATAGGGAGGGTGGGAGGGAGGGAGACGCAAGAGGGAAGAGATATGGGAACATATGTATATGTATAGCTGATTCACTTTGTTATAAAGCAGAAACTAACACACCATTGTAAAGCAATTATACCCCAATAAAGATGTTTAAAAATAAAAAGAAAAAAGAAATACATATCCTCAGTCTAACCATAAGAAAATATCAAACAAACCCTATTTGAGAAAAATTCTACAAAATGACTGGCTAGGATTTTCCATTAGTTCAAGGTCATAACATACAAAAAAAGACTGAGGAACTATCCTAGATTAGAGAAGAATGGGGAGATATGACAAGCAAATGCAATAAGGGATCTAGATTTGAATCTGGACCACAAGACAATAGGCAATATTTGAATACGAGTCTATAAATCGTTAGTAGCATTGTGACAATGTAAACTTTCTGCGTTCAATAATTACACTCTAGTAATATAAAATGTTAACATTTGGGGAAGCTGAGTAAAGGGTATATGGGAACTCATACTGCTATGTTTGAAGTTTTTTGATAAATAAGATTTGATAACACAGTTTTATAAAAACTTAGTTTGGACATTTCTGAACCTCTTTTTTGTTTCCTTATAGAAGAAAGCTGCTTGTTTAGTGTTAATACTAATTCAATGGGGGTAAGATTTACACAGAACCAATCCTAACATTCATAGTGTGTGGTACAGGAAACAACTTTGGCCATTTCAAGGAACAATATACTTAAGTGTATACAATGAGTAAAATGGATGAACTACACAAATTTATGAGTTGAAAAACCATAGAATCATAGAATTTTCTCACTGTAAAGGCTCTTACTTTTCCAACTGCTTACCTTCAACCTCTGTTAAAGCACTTCAGTAACAAGGAGTTCTTGAGTTTAAAATGCAGTCGGTCCATTTTATAGTTGAAAGGTTCTACTTGTCAAAATATTCATCCTTTTATCAACCTAAACCTGTCTACTTGGTCTAAAATCTTCAGTGTGGGACAGTCTAATCCCTTTTTCATAGGACAACTCCTAAAATAGTTTAGAGCGACCACCTACTTCTTTCCTGGTCTTGCGTCATCTCATCTATTCCCAGTTCCTTCAGTTACTTCTTATATAACAATATTTTAGATTCCAGACACTTTACTGAATTCATCACTTTCTTCAGTATAATAACTCATTTGCTGAATGTGATATTTTAAGCCTAAAAGGATTTGTTTACTGTTTTCTGTAAAGAATTAAAACATAAAATGTCCAATCAACCAATAATTCTTCACCTAACATGATTCATATACACCATTTGATAAGGAAAATTTAAAAATTCAAGTTACTTCATTCTTAAAGAGTGATCGTAGCATGTACTTATTTGTAACGTGCAGGAAATATGAATTTTCTTTCTGTGCATCTATACCATTGCCCTCTTGCAGGGTACAGAGGATACTCCATTGATGCTGCCTAATGATGTGTATGTGATATCCTGATATTTACTAAGTTAGACATTCAAAAGGATTTTTTGTTCCCAACAGACATACATATATGAATTTTTATTCTCTATTTTTTGTGTGTTTCTAACTTTTATTATTCATCTATTGGCACTTAAGTGCATTCACCAGACTGCATCATAAACATCAAAGCAGATTACTTCACTTTAACTTTTATGAGATTATTATACTTATCAACCAATATTTGAGCCCTTAATATGGGCAAATCATCCTAGCCTGTTAAGCACAGAGGTACAGAGCATGGAGTTGAAAGGGCGCACACCAAGATTTGAACAAATTACTTAATCTCTCTAAGTCTTCATTTTTGTATGTGAAAAATGAGAATAATTACAATGATTGAACTCATAAGGTGGATGGTAGAAAACATCTAGGTGCTACATGTAAAGAGCTTGTTTGACTACCTGGCAAAAATATCCATTCTTTATTAACATGATGGTGATGATGTTGATGGTGACGATGATGATGATGATGAAGCTACCAGCAGGTGTCCTTATCAGGTCGGTAAGAGTCGTGAATAAACCACAAGATCATGTCTGTGAACATTTGCGTTCTAAGGCTCCACTGCCTTTGCCTTCCCACCTCCGGCTGCACTCCTCATCTGTTTAAACATCTCCCAAGACAGCCCAGGTCTTCTCCTCTATGAAGCTATTCTGAACCACTCATCTAGAATGAACTTAAAATTCATTGCTTGCACTTATATTAATTTATATCAAGTATAAACTTCTGCAGTGGAATTTATTACGCTTTATTGCAATTTTTGTCTCTATATCAACTTGCAACTCTTTTGAGGAAAGAAACTGGGTCTTATTCCTAGAAACTAAAACAGTGACAAGCAAATAAGTCATAAATGTCTAATTCAGCACATTGAAGTTATTTTTTCTAGAAAATTAGGGAGAACACTTAAGGGAAAGTCAGATTCATTGTTGTTCACACCGTCCTAAGAATGCACTTTCTCATAACTTGTATAATTCTGTATGTAGCAGGTGAAGATGAATCAATGGCAGGTTTTCCTTTATTTATATTTATATAATCTTAAACTAATTTAAGAAAAGCCATCTCATCCTTCTGAGTTAAGTTACAAACATTAAGCATTTTAATATTTAAATAAGAGTGAGACTAGCTTTCTTCACAATTCTGTGTTCTCATTTTATTTTATTTTATTTTATTTTTGCGGTACGCGGGCCTCTCACTGTTGTGGCCTCTCCCGTTGCGGAGCACAGGCTCCGGACGCGCAGGCTCAGAGGCCATGGCTCACGGGCCCAGCTGCTCCGCGGCACGTGGGACCCTCCCAAACCAAGGCACGAACCCGTGTCCCCTGCATCGGCAGGCGTACCCCCAACCACTGCGCCACCAGGGAAGCCCTGTGTTCTCATATTTTAAAAGAATGTCAAAATTTAAACTTTTTTGACTCTCATCTTCTTCCAGATTCAGTTAAATTGTGGTTCTTAACATAATCCCAAGTTCTGAAACTAATGGAAGAAGGTTAAACATCTAGTGATTTCAACCTCTTTTGGTCAGCCTCAACATTTCCTTCAAAAATAATTCCCATTGACCACAATATCTATACTTTCAGTCTATTTTTCCCTAATAAACACAAGAAAAAGTTCATGGTGACAGTTCCAGATTCATCCATGAGGGGGCAAACATGTCTCATACACACAATGAAGGGAAAACTAGTAATAAACTAGTTACGCTGGGAAAAAAATGGACATGGTGTCAATAGCAAGATTTGGCCCATATTAGAAAGAAAACAGTGATACATATCTGTTTGAACATAATATGTTTGTTTAATTTTTACATTTTACTCCTATTTTCAGTGCCAGAGGAAGAACACCTGAAGGATGGAGCTAGGTGTAATAGTCAAACTAATGTCTCTTTAGAGAAAAGAAAAACACTTGAAAACATTGCAAGCTCTCTTAAACTTATTTCTAGTCTAACAACTTTAAAATTAAAAGTAGTCTTGTAAAATGCATTTCTGAAAGGCTTTATCAAAAATGCATACCTCACCTCAGATAATGTCACTGAATTAAGGATCAAGAAATTACAGACAGGAATTCAGCTGAAAGAAACATGGAGAATTCCTGTGTAGCAGAGTGAAATGTGGAGGTTCTAGCTGTGTTTGCTCTTACCATACCATTATCAGTCAAGATTTTCAGTTTTGTGTTCCAACATACAGTTAAAATCAAGTGTAGTGCTCAAGGCATAATTCCTCAGTTCTCTGCTTACCCTGATTAGAGCCCATGGTCTGTCATTAGAATCACTCTTTTGCATAGACACTGTGAAGTCCCTTGGCCCTCACTCTCAGTCATATTGGCAGTGCAAAATGCCAGCCCTAGTGAAATAGAACTTATGCCAATTCAGCATCTGGGCCAAACAACTAAACATGGCTGGAGAAAAAAATGAG
Source organism: Pseudorca crassidens (assembly GCF_039906515.1). Classification (NCBI taxonomy): domain Eukaryota; kingdom Metazoa; phylum Chordata; class Mammalia; order Artiodactyla; family Delphinidae; genus Pseudorca; species Pseudorca crassidens. The sequence continues at coordinate 63,692,166 of NC_090312.1, read as the reverse complement.
CAACCTTTCTAATTTGCCTCATTTAAATTCATAATCATTTTACCCCATGTGAACTCTTAGTACTTACTAGAAAACTGATCGCTTAATCAATTCTCTTTTCTTCTGTCCTAGAGAACAATTTCATAACTCCCCTTTCTTTACATCTATAACATGTCTTCCTCTAAATTCTCAGCTGCTCCCTATTTCACTGAGAATACAGGAGGGATCAAAACAGAATATCCGTGAACTCCAAACACCAAGTCTACCATCCTACCTGGATCTATCTGAAACCACATGTTCTGGCTTCCATCTTCCTTTGGCAGAAGAAATGTTTGTCCTCTGTTCTAAGGCCGAACCCTCTACTCTGCACTGGATACCTCCCTTCTTGCCTATCAGGGATTTCTCTTCTACTGTGTCACCTCTTCCCTGTATCTTCCATTATTTGCTCTCTACCAGATGCTTTCATTAGCATGCAAAGATCTAATACATCCCATCTTAAAGGGAAAAATTCTTTCTTTCTTCCCATATCCAATTCTAATCATTGCCCCATTGCTTTGCTCCTCTTTATAGCAAAACTACTCAAAAAATATAGCTCTACTTAGTGTTTCATTTCCTTATCTCCCACTTACCTATTTTTGTCCTCTCCACTACATAGAAACTATTCTTCTTAAGGTTATTAGTGATATCTATTATATGTTGCCAAGTCCTATATTAAATTATCAGTTCTCATCTTAATCTACCAGTAGGATTAATAATAACTCCCTCTTCCTTCTAACACCTACCACTTGGCTCATGAGACAATTCCTCTCATGTCCCTGCTCACTTCTTATATCCTTTGCCAAATCCTCTAGATAATGGAGTGTCTCCTGGCTCAGTCCTTCAACGTCATGTATTCTCTGCCTACACCTACTTATAAAGTGATTTCATCTTTAAATCTAAAGACTTTAAATACCATGATTATTTACCGATTTTCATCTACAGCCATGATAATCACTTGCTGTCGAATTTCAGCCTAGTATATCCAGTTGTCTACTTCATATGTCCACATATGCCATCACAAATTTAGTATGTCCAAAAACAAATTCTTAATCCTCTAAAGTTCTCTCTTGACCATCGCCTAAAAGACCCTAAAGGATTTTTCGCTAACCTAGCTTTCTAACCTTATCTTCTAACAATTTCCCCTTTGATCATTTCACTACAAACAAACCTCCTAGTCTCTGGAACACATAAAGTATAAGCCCACCCACCTGCATACACCAAGCCTCTTTTTCAGTGTATTCATACGCTTTGCTCCCACACTTTCAAATCTCTGCTCAGATGTTCCCTGACCACCCTATATACTTGCCCTAAACCTTGCATCATTACACTGCTCCTTCATGGTCCCTCCACTAACTAACAAGCTATATTTATGTATTTATGGTGGTCTCCTTCCACTGGAACATAAGATCCATAAAGAAGAGATTTACTTGTTCACTCCTAGAGCCTAGTGCTCTAGTGCCTAGAACAGCAGCACATATTAGACACTCCATCAATATCTGCTGAATGGATGAACATCAACTTGCCTGATGACCAAACACAGTTCACTGAAACTTACTTTTTAATCAAATTTAAATTTCCTCTTCTTATTAGCTTAAATTTGATTTGAAAAGTTGAATATTCATTTTTATTAAAAAAATGAATAATTATAGAGACATAATTCTTTATAACTACTATTTAATAATCTATTCATTACAATACAAAAGCTTTATTCAAAGTATACCTTTCTCCAGAAGGGATTTTTTGGTTTTCTTAGATTCTTTAAAAATTTAAGGTTAAAAAATTTAAAGAGCAATGCCTAAGTACATTGTTTTATTTCATGACTTTCACACGATGATTTTTTTAAAAAAGGGTTTATTTGAGAATTACTTACACCACACTATTGAATGTATCATATGCCATTTCCAAGCATCTCACTTAAGTAAACATACATTTCGCAATTAAATCTAGACTTCCAATTACAGAATACTACCTGTATTATATAGATCTGGTATTATATGTCAACTCCTTACCAGTAGAAACAAGGTGAATTCTTAGCAATGTCTAAAGAAACAGTTACTGTTCTGTTTGTAGTCATTTCCCTTCTTCCATTTTCCTATTTCTGTTACAGATATTCAATATCAATCTTCATATGAGTGATCATTTTCTTGTACTCTTGTATCCGTGCTTTCATATTAATGCAGGAAATTTTTAGTCCAGCTATAATTACTTGAACGCAATTCTATTTCTATTACTATAGCTTTGCCATCCCTGGACTACATTTGTGCATATTTCACATGATATACTTTCTGGCCTCATTGAAAGGGTAGATGTTTATCATAAAATTTTAAGATTTCTGTAGAGTATGATTAATCAACCTAAGCTGAGCAGACCACACACACACACACACACACACACACACACACACAAAGGTACTATTGTTATAGAAATTCTCCTCCTACCCTTCTCATAAATCAAAATTATGTAAAACAATATTGATTGTCATGCAGTGAGTGCCCAATTCTTTCCTAGTAAACTAAGTTCCCAGCTTTAGGCAGACCCCTATGTAGTAAAGAGGGCAGGAGACCTGGCAGTCAGTGGATGACAGATGCCTGGGCCAAATCACCCTGACAACTCCTCTCCATAATAAATCTGAGAAGCTAATCTCTGCTAAATTGTTAATGGCTGCTAATCAGATACTGGATACACGGTTACCCCTCCTGATAGTATATTTGCATTTAAATGAGTCCTTTCTGGAAGGACTCCTTAACCCAAAGGAGTGGTTCTAATGCTGACAGCTTCAGGCACCCAGGGCCTCTGGCTCAGGTTTTCATATTGTCCTTTGCGGAGACACATGATATCATGAGGCCATTTGATCTCTAATTCCAGAAAATCAGAAAGGAATTGCTGCGGACCTCAAAGTCCTGATCCGAAGATTGTTTTTTAAAAAAGGGTTGTTCAATGAAAAGTCATAGATTAAAAAACTGATCTATTTCACCTCACCCTTGCCACTGTTCATTAAATTAAATCATCTGACATACTCGTGTATGTCAAGTTCCAAGCAGATAGATTCAAACCGTACATGTTGATGTAAGACATTTCTCAGTTCACTTTTTGTCTTTCTATTTCCCCTATGTCTCTCGCCATGGTATAGTATCTGAAGCAGTTAATTCCTGCCATTTAATATCTTTAATCTTTGTTTTTTCCCAAGCACCATCAACACTGATTGTCTTCCATGAGTAAAAAGCACCTGGCAAGAGTACTTTCATGGATGAAGGAGGCTGAATTATCATGAGAAACTATCTATACCTCCAGTGAGTCTGGCTTCACAGAGTGAAAACTATACAAGGAAGGACAATCCAATATGTTATGTAACTGTCCCAAATCGCCACACTTAATCCCCACTGTCTCAAACAAATTGAAAGAAAAGATTGAACATCTACTTTCACTCTTAAGGACAAGCCTATGTAATAGCCATTGTTCTCCTTATTTCAAAAATGAGACAGAGTCAGGCTGTGAATGGAAGGATCCAATCCCCAGTCTATTCAACTACAAAACCCCTGACCTTCAGGGTCATCTTGTCTTTTTCTCATCTTCCGTCAACCTTATATGGACTTTTACCTCCAACACTGATACCTAGCAAATCCTTCCACTAAATTATAAATTATTAACCATAAGGTTTAGCATGTTCTCTCTTCCAAGGTATTTAGAACTTTAAAGGAGAAAGAAGCCTGCCCAAGTGGGCAAAGCTAACACTTATCAAGCATGAGCTCCCAACATTTGCACCAGACAATTTCACATCATCTCATTATAAACTGACAGTAATCTTTGTGAGGTTGAGATCCTAACCTTTTTGTGGATCCCTTTGACAATATGGAGTAGCCCATTTAAATAGTCTTAAAATAACACTTTTAAATTCATAAAATAAAATACATAGAATCTCAAAAGAAACTAGTTACTATGTTTTAAATGCAGTCATTAGAATATTTTAAAAACCAAATTTGTGATATAGAAACAAATGGGTATTTAAACTCATTAAATAACAAGATATAACAGAGACTCTATTAACAACTATACTTAAAAATAGTGATGTTGGGGTGATGGGTTAACAATTCTGATACATGTGTACTGAAATTGAACAATTAAATAAATAGATGGTGGATGGTGGTAGCCACATTTCTCAATATTGAAGTATGAATTTACAGATAAACAAGAGGAGAAAGCTAAAATAATCTCAGCATTAACAGATTATAGTTGCAGACATCAGTATACACTCAGTTCAATATAGATATAGATACTTATATATAGAAATATTTACTGATATGTGTATATACATGGGTTAGTATACATATATATTTCTTTGTTCTCTCAGTTAAGAGAGCCTAATCAAATAATACCCCATTAGCAACAGCACATCTAGAGCCCAGATCTTTCTATTACTACTCTCCAATAAAAGGAGAGTTTCTATTACTACTCTCCAATAAAAGGAATCAGGGATCCTCAGAGAAATGACTGATTCTAGGACTGGGGCAGGAAATACACAAATTGAGCCTGGAGCATCTTGTGGTACCAGAAAGTCAGGAAGTGTTAAACACACACACAAACATGCATGCTAAACACATATACACACAGATACACACACACACACAAACTCACACACCCCAAAGGGAGTATGTCAAAGGAGCACAGGCACCAAAAGCAAAAGCTCCCAATGGCCAAAGCTGGAACAATTCAAACGACAAAATAAAGTAGTATTGGATTATAACGCAAAGGAAAAATAGATATCCATGAGTCTATACTGATATAAATAAATATCAATAATTGAATACATTAATATTTAGGGGAAAATAGACAATTCTGTGCAGAAGAATTCCAAATACTTTATGTACATACTCTGTCCTCAAGGAGGTGGAGCATAACTCTCCACTCTTTGGGTTTGTGCTTCACATAGTGACTTCCTTCCAACAGGTGTAGTGTGGAAGGGGTGGAGGAGTGACTTTACAGTGGAGAAATCTGAGACACTACCTTACCCAGGTTATCAAGGTCAACATCAACAGTCAAATCACGTTGACAGCATGTACCCTTGATCTGATGTTATAAAAAAGGCACTTTATCTGGTTGTCCTCCCAATAAACCATAATCCCAGTCTTACCATGAGAAAAGCATTGGACAGATTACATTAGTGAGGTATGCTACAAAACACTTGATCACTGCTCCTCAAAACTGTCAAGGTCAGGGCTTCCCTGGTGGCGCAGTGGTTGAGAGTCCACCTGCTGATGCAGGGGACACGGGTTCGAGCCCTGGCCTGGGAAGATCCCACATTCCAGGGAGCAACTAAGCCCATGTGCCACAACTACTGAGCTTGCGCTCTACAGCCCATGAGCCACAACTACTGAGCCCATGTGCCGCAACTACGGAGACCCACACACCTACAGCCTGTGCTCCACAATGAGAAAGGCCACTGCAATGAGAGGCCCGCGCACTGCAACGAAGAGTAACCCCCGCTCTCCACAACTAGAGTAAGCCCGCGCGCAGCAATGAACACCCAACACAGCCAAAAATAAATAAATAAAATAAATAAATTTAAAAAAAAACTGTCAAGGTTATCAAAAACAAGAAAAGCCTGAGAAACTACCACAGCCCAGAGGAGCCTAAGGGGGCTTGATAACTAAATGTAATGTGGTGTCCTGGATGGAAGCCTGAAATGGAATTAAGGACACTAGGCAAAAGCCAAGGAAATCTGAATAAAGTACAGACTTTGGTTAATATTATTGTATTAATATTGGCTCATTAATTGTAAAAAAGGTACCACACTAGTGTATGGTGTCAATAATAGAGGAAATTGGGAATGAGATATATAAGAACTCTGTATTATCCCCTTAATTTTTCTGTATATCTAAAACCATTCTAAAATATATATAGTCTATTAGATAAAACAAAAAAAGTAATGATGATTTGATTGTAACATCAGAGTAGTGATACTTTGAGGTATCTATAAAAACTGCCTTAGGAAATTGTCTGTGACATCTGCTGGTGATATAGTCACAGGTACGCCTAATATTATTGTGGTTTGTTGTCTGCATTTAGATTTAAAGGAAATGCTAAATACTAAATTCCAGTTAGAGGTTAGTGAAATTAAAGATATAATATTCCCATCCAGATTCCACATACACTTTGATACATATTAAGAATCCCCGGCTCTTTGGTGAGGTCTAATTTTATGAAAGTGAAACTCAGAGAGATGAGTTAGGTTGTTCCAGCTTTTAAAAAGCCCGCATTCTAGGGTCAAGAATTCTTACTGAGCCTTGTTGAAACTATTTGCTACACTACCTCCTAATTTTGGAACTGCTAAACAGAGAGTTGGGAACTCTTCCTAGATTAAAAGTACCGCCTTGGCCTTGTGCAATTATACTGTTTAGGTTGCTGGACAAATCCAAGGATAAAACTGGCCTGGACCTAGTGATGGGCAATTCCAAAAGCAAGCTGAATGTGAGAAGTTCACTCACAGAGAACCCTAGTGTCAAAGAGCCTCTCTACTTGGGAATGGCTCAACCCTGGTTCAGCTGTAAAGAGAGCACATCCTTGGCCTTTTTTCCCCCTTAAGTCCGGAAACTGATGATCTGGTCAGCTTAGGAGAGGGAGGGAGGGAGGAAGATGAGAGAGAGTGAGAAACCTGTTAATAGCCGGTGCCAATTTAAAGAGAGAAGGAAAGGGCTTATTATATACGTATATGCTAATATTATTCCTAAAGCCAATTCTGATAAATCCTTCGGGAAAGAAAGAGATGCAGCCATCTGTTAATGTGGCTTCAGCTTCTTTGTTTCCAAATGTTACAGCTGTCACCAGACCAGCCATTCCACTTGGGGTGGGGCCAGGGGGTTAGAGGGGGAACATCTGTCCACTAAGGACACCACTAAACAGCAACAAAATCTTGGGGCGACCCCTCTCTCTTTCCTCGAGTGCTTTCGCTAGCCGGTCCTACTTCCCCACTCCTTTGGGAGTTTCCTGTTCCATTACGTAGGCAAGAGGGCGAGAGGTCCCAGCTTTCATAATTGTGAGTGGTTTGGCTGGGTGTGTACGTGCGAGTAACTGTGTGTGTGTGTGTGTGTGTGTGCGCGCGTGTGTTGGGGGAAAGTGGAGCTTGCTACAAGGGGCTTAGAAAAACTAGTCGCCAATTTAAAATATTTTCGGAGTGTTTGAATGATATTTTAAAAGCTAATCACACTCTCAAATTCAGCGAAATGAACAATACAGATAAGGAAGATGAAGAGGGTGGAAAACCCACACAGCGGAATGGAGCTGTCCATGCCGCGGGAGTGACAGGGGAGCGCTCAGAGGAAAGGAGCTCTGCAGAGAAAGTCACTCTGGCTCTTCTCTCTCGGTCCACCAGCCGGCGACGCTTCTTCTGTAAAAGCATTCCTAGAAAATAACCCTACAACCGGGAAGGGTAGCGATCATTGAGCGCAGTTTCCAGGAGCCGGTCCCCGCAGCCGGGAGAGGTCCCTCTCCCCCCGCGGCTGGCGCGGAATGTGGCGATCCGGCCCGGCGCGGGGGATGACTTCATGCGGCCGGAGCTCGGCGGCGGGAGCAGCTGCTGCAGCTGGCAGGTGGGGTGGGGGCCGGCCGAGCTGACCACGCACAGACCCGGCGCGGCGGCACTGCGGCCCCGGGGCAGCCGGCGCCGGGGACATGCGCTGATTCGATCCCTCCGGAGAAGGTAAGCAGCCCGGCTATTATTAGCCTCGGCTACACTGCGCGGTGCTTTCTGCTTGGTTAGTAATGGGTTTTGTAATACAGAGGGAAGACGAGGAATATCCCTGCCGCCTTCTGCAATGGGAAAAGGAGCAACAACTGGAATTGAAATGTTAATCAGCCAAGTGCTCGAGATTATTGGAGGAGCGGTGTTACTGGGCAAACAAAGAAGGCGGTCAGCCTCTGTAATCTTAAAATAATCAACCATTGCTATGCCACACTCGCTTAGATATTGAAGAGGATTCAGAATGTAAAATAATTTGAGTTGCACTTTTACGTTGCTACCTTCAACCTTCGCTTGGTTAATTTCTGGTTTGCGAGCAGCAGGTTCTTGTCAGCAGCCTGGAGAAGTAATCGGAAATCTTCCCTCTCCTTTTGCCTTCCTCAGTCTTCTCCCTTTCCAGTTAGAATGGGTCTGCACGTTTCAACGTCAAACACCCACTTCAATACTGAACCTTTAGAAAGAATCTCAAATTAGAGGAGAAACTTACCTCCTGGAGTTCAGCAGCACTTGTCCCCACTTCTCCCTTCATTTACCATCTTCTCTTGTCAATCATTTCATTGATTTCTCCCCCCACCCCGGGGATGCTGTGCCCATTAACAAGCCAGCTCTTGTCAGCTCCTGTCCACCACCTCTGTTCCGTGACTGATTTTTCAAGGACCCAGAAAGGGCATTGCCTTATACCACGTTTGGACTATTATCTATGTCCTTCCCCAAAATGCATGGCATGAAAAATCCTTTAAGCCCAGTACCAACATGGTTTCCGATAACTCCCTTCATTGTAGTCACTGCAGCTACCAGATGGGTTTCGAGGACAGCAGAATCAGTTGGCGTGTGAGAAAGAGGGATATACCTACATATTTTGCTCCATGTGCATAAGAATAGGTGGAAGTAGAAATGCGAATGTCAGTCTATCCCGTTTTTCTGGAAGCTTTTTTAGTCCAGCTAGGTTGTGAGACTCCTAGCTGGGTAGGGTATGGGGCAAGTCCTCCTGCAAAAGCAAGCAGTGTGTTTGTCCTAGGATTCCCCCAATAACCTCAAAAGAGTTTCCAGAGAGGCTTTTCCCACAGACAGTCAGAAAGTCAGGGGAGGTGGCCAAGGTAAACCTCAGGTTATTTGGGCATCCTCAAGTTAGTCTCCCCTTTTAGGGGTTCTGACCTAGGATTTCCCCACAAATGCCTTGCTGCTGAGCTCAAGTGCCCATTCTTGTTGCCCATCTAGGTATGTACAATTGAATGATATTCTGTGAAATGGTGAAGATTGCTATGGTGGGGATTGCAAATGTGCCACTTCACCAACAGAGAACAGTTGCAATAAGCCAGACTGTGTGGTGTCTGTGTGCCAATATTCCATTTAAAAAGAGATTTGTTATCTTTAAATCTGAAATTAAAGAGACAGTTTGACTCAAAAGGCCATGGGTTTTATTTTAACAAATCAAAATAGGAAATCAATGAAAAAGAGGGCCAGGGTTTATAGCTAACCTTCTCACCTTCTTTTTTAAATATTGCTTTTAGAACAAGATACTGGTTCTGAAAAATCATGTTACTTCTATTATATATCATTATTGTTTTTCTGATTACAAATTCTCTATTTATAAATACACTTTGGAAAGATTTGAGTTGGTTTCTTTGTCTCTATCTTCAGTATATGAGGCAGAAGGAGTGGAGGGGGGTGGGCAAATCCCTCTCCAAATGGCCCACTCAAAGAACTGTTCCCCGGACCATGCAAACCTCTGGACCAAGATTTTTTTGGCTTGCTGTTATTATTATCTTTAAATGTGGTTTGGGTTTGAAATATTAAATTTTCAGTGTTGTAAAATTTTGACTCAGGCACACCAACTAGAAGAGAGAACAAAGAAAAAGAATAGCAAAACTATTTTCCACCTTTCTTACCTAATTGTAAAATATTTAATTATATGAATAATTATTCTGAATAAGAAGTGAAAAACATATTAAAATAATAATTCATTTTTAAGAAAGTAGCCCAAGGTTTATGAAATACAAGTTAGTGCAATTGATCTTAAGTACAGTAAAAATTTCTGTAATTTTAAAAGGTGTTTTTATGTTGAATATTAGTACATGAAAATATGCTAATGATGGTTAGAAATTGAAATGTCTGTTACTTGGTTTCTGAAGAAACGGAATTCTTTGGCAAGAAATGGGTCAGGATTAGGGGACTGGAGCCGCCAAAGCTGGCATCATACCTGCCAGTGATTTTATAGGTGAGATGAATGCATTAAGTTATGGATTAGGGTTGGAGAAACCTTCTGGGAAAGAAAGAAAACAAGATAGAAAATATAATTTGTTATTTTAGTGCAACTAAGATAATTAAATTTAAGGTATTTCTGAATTTGGACTTCGTTTTATTTAAACAATTTCTGAGGAAAGTTTCTAAATTCAAAGTCCTAGGTAGAAATAGTTGTATGATTTCCTAACTGAAACTGATTTTTGACTGTATTTCCTTTTTTGAAAACGTTTCCCAGAGAAAGGAAAAATTAATTGCCCCGTGTTAAGGAGGAGTAATACCAAATAGAAGGATGTACGCTATTAGATGCTAAATGAACTGTAGGAACTATTTTGTAGATTTGACAAAATAGAATTGAAATCTATCTGTTGCTTTCCAATCACGTAAAAAAAAAAACATTTAGTCTGGTGGGTGGACAGTGTTATCAGTCATTTAAGACTTGAGTACCGATTTAGGATTCAAAGTTGCCCTCTCCTTACAAAAGGCATTTTCTGGTGCTGCATTACTGCCATTAGCTACAATTGAAACAGACTTATCCTGAGATTTTGAAAAACAGAAAAAGAAATAGTAGGATTAATAAGGTTTTGCCTCCACTGAGAATGGGTAGAAAAAGTGCTGTTTTTGAAAGTTATCAATGGCCTCTTAATTGCCAGATTTCTGCGCTGTTTCAACCTGTTCTTTCGGTCTTTATTTTTAAGTTCTTTTCTAAGTTCTTTTTTTAAAATTTTACTGCTTAGTGTTTTATTCACTAAAATAGCATTTTTAATTGAAGTATAGTTGATGTGTAATATTATATAAGTTACAGGTGTAAAATATAGTGACACAATTTTTAAAGGTTATAGTCATATACTCCATTTATAGTTATTATAAAATATTGGCTATATTTTCTGTGCTATGCAATATATCCTTATAGCTCATTTTATAATAATAGTTTGTACCTCCTAATCTCCTATCCCCATATTTTTCTTTTTTTTAAATTAAATACTTGTGTTCAAAAGTACTATTAATAAATAATATATAAAGAGATATCTCTTTATCTAGTTTCTCACTAATCCCCTTAAATTGCCTCATGACCAGCCTAGAACAAGTGATATTTATTTGTAGTTTGTGCCTCATGATATCACGACTATATGTCTTCATTTGTTCCTTTCACTCACCCTGCTACACGTTGAAACCTTGCTCACATCATACACTGCCTCTTCCATGAACCCTTCCCCATACCCACCTTCTTTCTCATTTCAGATGTGTTTCTCCCTTGTCTAAATTCCTATGGCACTTCTATTTTGGTCTGTCCTTTAGTTTGAACATGATTTGCTGTTCTAAAATAACCCTAGAGAGCAGAGTCTTTGACTAACAACTTTTTATTACCTGCAACTCATAATACAGTGCCTAGCTATGTATATGCAAAGTAGATGTTCAGCAATTTGATTTTAGTGAAGAAATTAGCTATTATTTTCCAGGGGTGTATACCCACCTACTCTAATATCCAAGTTAGGCTCTAAATAATGTGTGCAAGTACATTTTAGTTTAAAATCCCTATATAATAATATAGTGAAAGTACATTCAAACAGTTATATTCAACAGAAGTTATTGTGAGCTTACATGCCCTTAAGTGGATATTGGCTCATCCGCATCAAACAGCATAGTAAGCATTACAAAACAAAACTTTAAAGAAGACATTGTACCAGCTTTCAGTATGCTTTCATTCTACTGAAAATAAGTAAGCAGGGGAAGATGTCTTGCATAAATAAGTACTAGTTTTAAAGCACTCTGCGAGGTACTTTCATCTATGGTATATAATTTCATCCTTCTACTATATGCTAATTTTACACTGAGACTCAGATATCTTACCTAAATGGCAGAGATTCTTTCCACATTAACATGCTGTTCTTTGAAGTGTTAATGAGTGAAGGAAAACTATAAAAACATAATCAGAGTAGTTTAAAATTGTTTTGTGAAAAGGCTTTCCAGTGCTTTTTAAACTTTTGGGTCATAACATCCCCTTTAATAATTCAATAAAGGCTATGCATCCACTCCCCAAGTACATACACAACACACACACATAGAATTTTGCCTGTAATTGCAGGTGATTACGGACCTAATAAAGCCCTCCTTTGCAAATGCTTTAAGGACATCTACACTGGGCACAGTTTTTCTTTTTCCTTGTTCTATGCTTAATATTTATTTTTGTACCTATTAAAATTAAACAAATTGTTATGTTATAGATTGAGATATAAACCTAAGCAGCTTCGTACTTTACAACTTTTCTTTTTGCATTTTTGTATTCTGTCCTTCTCTCTCACACAAACATAGAAATTTATATAAATGAGATCAAATAATACTTTTTTGTGAAGAGAATGCTTAGAATTTATTCTTAATGATTTTTCTATATATCACACGTCAGTGTTAGTTATAGTCATCGTGTTGTACATTATGTCCATAGTATGTATTTATCTTACAATTGGAAGCTTGTACCTTTGACCATCTTCCTCCAATTTCCCCTCCGCTGACCCTCTGTCTCCTGTAACCACAGGTCTGATCTCTTTTTCTATGATTGTTTTCTCTTTTTTTTAGGTTCCACATATAAGTGAGATCATATAGTTTTGTCTTTCTTTCTCTGACTTATTTAACTTAGCATAAAGCCTTCAAGGTCCATTTCTGTTGTCTCAAATGGTAGCATTTCTTTGTTTTCTTATAGATGAATAATATTTCAGTGTGTGTGTGTACATACATATGATATGTATATATCTATAAATATATAAAACAACCTCTTTACCCATTTGTCCATCAATGGGCACTTAGGTTGTTTCCATGTTTTGGCTATTATAAATAATGCTGCTATGAACATGGGGGTGCAGATATCTTTTTGAGTTAGTGTTTTCATTTTCTTTGGGTATATTCCCAGAATTGGAGTTGCTAGATATATGTAGTTCTAGTCTTAATCTTTGAGGATCCTCCATACTGTTTTCCATACTGGCTTTACCAATTTACAATCCCACCAACAGCACAAGGGTTCCTTTTTCTCCACTGACTGTTGGAGAACAGGATGACTATTCTAACAGGTGTGAGGTAATATCTCAGTGTGGTTTTAATGTGCATTTCCCTGATGACTAGTGGTATTGAGCATCTTTTCATGTACCTGTTGGCTTTTTGTGTGTCTTCTTTGGAGAAATGTCTATTCAGGTCCTTTGCTCATTTTTTAATTGGGTAATTTTTTTTTTGCTATTTATTTGTATGAATTTTTAATTTATTTTGGACATTAACCCTTATCAGATATATGGTTTACAAATATTTTTTTCCCATTCTATAGTTTGTCTTTTCAATCACTTTGTTGATTTTTTTTTGGTTTTTGTTTTTCTTTGCTGTGCAGAAGCTTTTTAGTTTGATGTAGTTCCATTTGTTTATTTTTTATTTTGTCGTTTGTGTTTTCAGTGTCATATCCAAAAAGTCATTACCAAACCCATGTGATGAGCTTTATTCCTATGTTTTCTTCTGGCAGTTGCATAGTTTCAGGTCTTACATTTGAGTCTTTAATCCAATTCAAGTTAGTTTTGTGAGTGGTATAAGATATTGGTCCAATTTCATTCTTTTACATGTGAATATCCAATTATCCCAGGGTTCCCTTGTATGTAACTTCTCTCTTTTCTCTTGCTGGTCTTAAAATTCTTTCTTTGTTTTTGACTTTTGACGATTTAATTGCAATGTGTCTCAGTGTAGCCCTATTTGAGTTCAACCTATTTGGGCTTGATTGGGCTTCATGGATCTGGATGTACATTTCTCATCCTAGATTTGGGAAGGTTTCATCCATTATTGCTTTAAATATACTTTTTTCCCCTTTCTCTCTCTCTTTTCTTCTTCTGGAATTCCCATAACATGAACATTGTTTAGTTTATTGTGTCCCATAATTTCCATAGGCTTTCTTCACTCTTTTTATTCTTTTCCTTTTTGTTCCTTTCACTGGGTAATTTCTAATGTCCTGTCCTCCAGTTTGCTGATTCTTTCTTCTGCATGGTCGAATCCACCTTTGAAACTTTCTATTGAATTCTTCAGTTCAGTTATTGTATTTTTAAAATCTAGTGTTCCTGTTTTTTTGATGTTGCTATTTCCTTGTCAAACTTCTTGTCTTGTTCATGAATTGTTTTCCTAATTTCACTTAGTTGTCTGTGCTTTCTTGTAGTTCACTAAACTTCCTTAGGAGGATTATTCTGAATTCTTTGACAGTTCACAGATCTTCATTTTTTTAAGGTCAGTTATTGGAGTTTTATGACTTTCCTTTGGTGGTGTCATATTTGCCTAATTTTTGTGATCCTTGATTCCTTACATTGGTATCCGCATATTTGAGTAATTGGGCTCTTCCTCCAGACTTTACTGGGTATTATATTCAGTAGTAGTAGTAGATAGGGCTAGGAATTAGTTTCGTGGCAGAGAATCAGAACCTGTATAGGACCTGGCTCTGGACAGGACCCAGAGCCTGTATAGTTCATTGTTTGGGAACCCAAATCAGGCCAGAGTGTGCACTTAATTCCCTGGTCAGGTGAGGACACTGGTTTTGCCCTGCAGATGGGGGAGGCCACAGGCTGTGCTGTCTGTTCAAGTGCCACCGTATCTAGGGCTGTTTAATGGCTGTACAGCTTCCCATGCTCTCTGGTTAGGTTCCCCAGTTGGACATGCTGAAGGCTGTATTCAGTGATGAGTAGGGCTATGAATTAGATTTCCTGCCTGGGTGCAGCAGGAGAAGCAGCTCTAAAGCCAGTAAAGCTCTTTGTTGTCTTAACTCAAGCTGATCCACACCCCACGTTCTGTGTCTGAACAAGGCCATTGGCTTTGCTTTGCAGACTATCAGCTCTGCCTACCCTTCTCTAGGCTTGAGCACTGCTGGGCCGCACAGTTTCTAGGAGTTGTCACCAATCCTTCTAGTCAGATGGGCCACAGCACATTCACAGCAGATGGGATGGGGCTAGTCCCAGTTCCTTTGCCTGGGTGGGATGAGGACGGGCCACTGCAGGCTACTCTTAATTTCTCAAACAGGCTCCCCAGTTGGGAGGAGCTGGGAGCTACTCTCAGCCTTGGATATGAATTAATCTCCCTGCCTGTGCATGATACAGGATCCCTCCACACCTGGTACTGGCTCTTTTTTGTACCAGAGCCAGTGATGAGCTCTGGCTGCCTGCCTCTTGGCTGGAGCGGCTGGAGCACGACTGGGCCAAATAGCTTCCAGGATTTATTGCCAGTCCTTTTGGTCAGATGGCCAGAAGACACTCTCCACAGTGGGTGGGCTGTGACTCTGCTCTTTCCCTGGGTATGGGTAAACCAGGCTCAAGGGCCAGATGCGTATCAGGTGGATCTGTACCCTGCTGAGTTCCCTGGTTGTAGTGCCCCACCAACCTGGCTCTGTAGATAAGCAAAGATGCCAGTTGTGATCACTACTTGGGCACTGCAAGTATGAATTCCATCTGTCACAATCCATGTGCTGGCTGTTGCATGCCCCTTCCCCCTTCATCACAGTCCAACTTTTAGTGGTCAAACTCTGCAGATTCCCCTGCAATCCCAGTGGAGCAGATTAGAGCAGTGGCTCCCACAAAGCAACCCCAATGCTAGTGGTGGTGCTTGCTGTCCCCCAGTTCTCCCAATCTCTGGAGGAACCAGAGATTCATGGGAGACCTCACCCATGGTTCTCCCCTGGCCTGGGGTAGGGGCAATGTGGTCAATGTGTAGCTCCTTCTCTCACCCTTCTAATGCAGTCTGTCTTGGTCTCTGTGGTGCACGGGGGTGCTTCAGCCTCACCTCCATGTTCTAGGATCCTCTCAAATAGTGTCCTGTTTCCAAATAATTGTTAGTTGTTCCTCCTCGGGGGGGGGGGGGCGCGGAGCCAGGAATGACCTTGGTGATGTCACCCCACTCTGGGCTTACTTTGACAATATGTGTGTCCTTTATAGCCCAGACATTTCTGGTACTTGAAATGAGGTTCTCCTTTTATTGTTCTCCCTGCTTTTGGACCTAAAATGGGAGCTCTTCATTAGCACTGGCACAAAGGCTGCTGAGATGACTAGGAAGCAAGTGCCAAGGAGAAGAGTGAATCAAAGAACTTTGATTCATGGAAAAGGAATCCCAGAAGGAGCTCTAAACGTTACACATTCCAAATGATTTATTCAGGGTTTTCCAATCAAAACCATTTTTACAAAAAAGAAACAGTTCTCAGACTTAGAGTACTATACTGCCAAGTATGTAGAAGAACATTGCCAGCAGTTGAGTGGTGTGGTCTACTTTGAAATATATTCAGTTTTCTTAGGATGGACATATGTCTACTTCAAAGTTACTATTTCTTTCTAGTAATGCTGTCTACAGTAATATATTTGCTTTTGCCAAGTTAAGAAAACAATGACATCCCTCCCAGGTTCTAAAACAATTACCAGCATAAAAATACATTAAAATTTTTAGCTGATACTTAAGGAAACCAGTACTAGCTAGCATTCCTACTGATGCTAGTATTCAAAGAGAGGCATGACAAAACCATTAATCTAGAAAAAACCGGGTTGGAAAGATGGAGAGAAAGAACTCAAGATGACTACTTAAGCTGTTGCTTTCTTTACATGTCCCCAAATATGATAATAACCATATAAGCTCCTAAAATAAGTGCAATTTTATGCAAACTTCATAATACGCCTAGTATGAGGTAAATTTTTACTTTATTTTATAGTATATTTTTAATTTTGGTAAAATGTCCCATAATGTAAAATTTACCATTTTAACCATTTTTAAGTGTATCATTTATTGGTATTAAGTACCTTCACAATGTTGAGCAACCATTACCATTATCCATTTTAAGACCTTTCTTATTATCCCAAACAGAAACTGTACTCACGAAACAATAACCCCTTATTTCTCCCCTCCCCTTAGCCTCTGGTTAACTCTATTCTATTTTCTGGGTTTATAATTTACCTATTCTAACTACCTCATATAAGTGGAATCATACAATATTTGTCCTTTTGTGTCTGGTTTCTTTCACTTAACGTAATGTTTTCAAAGTCCATCCATGTTATAGCATGTATCAGCATTTCATTCCTTTTTAAAGGCATACAATGTATAGTGAGTTTTAGTTGCAAAACACTTTTAGTACATTGTGTTTCTATTATATTAATGATATCTAGCATATATCACTACCATATTACCTTTTGTAGATGCCCAGTAATGTGTACTATGAGTGAGCCATAATTTCAATTCAGCCAAAACCCACTGATAAACATTTATTAAGTTCCAAACAGTTTTATGATTTCAAGAAATGTGGTAATGGACATAGAGGTTCATGTCTTTATGTGCTGGAGCTTTTACTTTTGATGCAAGAATTCTTGGAGTGGCATGGAATGGTATTGTTGGGTCAGAGATTATGCAGAAACATTTATAATTTGAATACATACATTGACTATAAAAACCATAAACTTCAACAGATAGTATTCCTATATTTTATGTAACCATTTATAACTATCTTAAAAATGAATGCAAGTAATATAAGGGAATCTATTTAATGTGATTTGAGCAAGGAAACATTCTCACTTTTTTCATTTCTAGTTCATGGAAGAAAATTCCTATACACAAGTCTTGAAATATTTCAAGTCTCTGGATCACACATTTCATCATTTCAAAAATATTACAGAATACATCACGGATGTCAGTCAAGTCTTGTAACAACAGTGTAGAAAACTAGTAACATTTATAGCTAGTTTTTTTTAAGCTTCAGCAATGGATCATTTCTATCCAGCCTAATCTAAAATTTTAATTAGATTAATTTTTAAAATAAAAAGATTAATTTTTAATCTAAAACTATTTTTAGTTCATATTTATGTACCTGCATTATGGTAAATATTTTATTTTGTTGTTTTTTTTAATCTTAGTTTCTCTTTAGAGTATCTTTTAAAATTTATTTTGAAACAGAATAATTAAAGCCCAAAGATGAGAATGTCTCATTTAAGCTAAACTAAAGAATGTTGGAATAGCTGAAGTATGAACACAATTGGCAAAACTTTTCACTACCCTCCTTAGAAGAAGACTGTTTTGATTTGCATGGTCCAAGAAAGGAGAAACAGATAACTTGCTGGGGATTGCAACCTGCTTTACTTAAGTTAGACATTAACAGGCTAAAAGGGCAAGGATGAAGCAACATGTTTATAACATAGTTTTGAAAAGCTACTTAAAGGTGAAGGGTTGCAATAACACAGACAGACACACCCTAGACCTTTCACAACAATATTTTAAGGTATGCCTTTTCTTTGGTTGATAGGGATGGAGGGACCTATTAATAAACATTTCTCCTATTTACTTTTGTCTTTATTGCTGTCTAATCAAACTCTCATTAAAAAACAGACATAAAACAAATAAGCATTCTGACTTTTGCCTGAATAAGCAACAACAAGCTCACATCTTAAACAATGGACTGCGATGGCTATGAGACTGAGGATCCTTGGTCATTGCAACAGTAGCAGCAACACAACCTGCTTTGTTCCTTCTGTTGTATACTGCAGAATCTGAGTAAATAGAGAGAAGTCAATGATACCTTTAGTGCCATTTCTTACACTCCTCTCCATGATCTTTCACACTCAGGTTCTCTGGTAATCTCAATGTAGTGAAAAAGAACCAGGATGCTAATACCCTCTATCCATTGACAAAACTTAATGCTTCTGAGACTTGTAGAAATAATGTTGAATCTGAATTGGTGGTACCCAATAGAGTCACTAAGAATAATCCGTCAGACTCACCAAATCCAAATTCAGATTTAAAGGCCATCAAATTTTAAAGATTACGAAGATTTTAAGATTTCAATATTTGTTATATATGGTCATATGTAAAAATTTAGAAAAGTAAAATTATATGTATAGGTTTTTAATTATAAGCTATATTCACTGGAGAATTAATGCATTTTTAAAAGGATTCATTCTGAAAAGATTACATTAGCACTTTTTTTAAACCACTACCCTCAAAAATAAATTGTGACAAATCATTGTTCATCCAAGTTTATCTCTCATCTCAAGGAAGTGAGTTGTTCTTGGGGAAATTGCTTTCATCTAATTTGTGCTTTCCTGCAGTGGATCAAGCTGAAGTGAAATGGGGCTGACATTCTTAACTATTATTACGCGCCCACATTTACCAGAATTACCTAATGATCAGTACCGAAGAGTTTTATAATAAATAAATATGTATGTACTGAGAGTCTCCACTGATAAAAGTTAGTTGAGAAATGGCTGGTGATCCTGTAGAAGAGATATCTAGATTATATTTCTTACATCATCTCCATATTAGAAAGCAATCCAGGATTGCAAAGCAAGACATGAGACAGTAGCATTTGGTGTATTTTATAAATGTTTAGATTTCTAGGGAGCTTATTGGTATCATATATTATGGTAAGCACGCAAATGTAAACTGTTACTTTAAAATAGTAAAATAGCAAGAACATAAAAATTTCTGCAACTTAAATGGTCAGTTTGGTATTTGGCTTTATTATAGGCATTTGCAAGATATTAATTAAACAACCAAATGAACCAATACCATTTAATTTTGAAAACTGCCTTCCTAATACAAAAGAATTGGTATTCTATACAAGTTCCTTGTGATTATTTTTGTAGGTGTGATGGGAATGGATTATGGATGGCACTACCCTTTCTTGTCTGAGGTTTTGGTAAGGTGGAAATTAGAGGTGACGGACCTTAAAGTTTGAGCAGTTCAAGACACTCAACCAGTAAGTCAGAAAGAGAAAGATAAATACCGTATGCTAACACATATATATGGAATCTAAGAAAAAAAAAATGTCATGAAGAACCTAGGGGTAAGACGGGAATAAAGACCTATTAGAGAATGGACTTGAGGATATGGGGAGGGGGTAGGGTAAGCCGTGACAAAGTGAGAGAGTGGCATGGACATATATACACTACCAAACGTAAAATAGCTAGTGGGAAGAAGCCGCATAGCACAGGGAGATCAGCTCGGTGCTTTGTGACCAACTAGAGGGGTGAGATAGGGAGGGTGGGAAGGAGGGAGACGCAAGAGGGAAGAGATATGGGAACATATGTATATGTATAACTGATTCACTTTGTTATAAAGCAGAAACTAATACACCGTTTTAAATAAATAATAAATAAATAAATAAAATAAAAAAAGATTTGGCAATTAAAAAAAAAAAAAAAAAGACACTCACCAAGCACAGTCCATTTACCCAGGACAAGAAAACATATGACATTACTCTTCTTTTTTCAACCACAATGGATTTGAACTTTTAGAAAATTGAAAATGCAAGATACAGATTTTATTTATTTTTTAAAGTAATTTATTTATTTCTGGCGGCATTGGTTCTTTGTTGCTGTGCATGGGCTTTGTCTAGTTGCAGGGAGTGGGGGCTACTCTTCGTTGTGGCGCGCGGGCTTCTCATTGCAGTGGCTTCTCTTTTTGCAGAGCACGGGCTCTAGGGCATGCCGGTTTCAGTTGTTGCAGCACAGGGGCTCAGTAGTTGTGGCTCACGGGCTGTAGAGCGCAGGCTCAGTAGTTGTGGCGCATAGGCTTAGTTGTTTTGCGGCATGTGGGATCTTCCCAAACCAGGGTTCAAACTCGTGTCTCCTGCATTGGCAGGCGGATTCTTAACCACTGCACCACCAGGGAAGCCCAAGATACAGATTTTAATAAGAAAATATTAGTCAACAGTTCTTTTATCTCTATGTCTTTTTCTCTCATTGATTGTGAAGAATACAATCATAGAGAAAGCAAACTCTACATCAGTTGAAAATTTTTTCCACCTGCATGCATGTTATAGTGGATGTGTAACATCTTCACACGGTTTGTGAAATCATTATTTCACCACAAAAATTAAATATGACACTAAAATGATCTGACACTAATTAGTCCATTGAATAAGGGGAGGAGGATTGGCATCTTGGTCATCGTTTAGAAGAAAAAATAATCATTAACCTGTTAGGCAAAATACTTGTCTTTAAATTGTCCCTTAATAAGTATAATAGAAAATTAAATAAAATGGCAGTACAGTGTTATGAAAGGAAAGCAATTGGGTTGATCTCAAAATGAGTGAATATAAAAATCAATGTTTTTTGTTTAGTTTGTTAATAATTTTATTCTTAAAGCTCTCAGGCAGCTAGCTTTTGGTCATTTTTAAGATCAATCAAAAAGTTCTAAACATTATTTTTAAGGTATGCAGATCACTAGGCCCTCCTCCCCTCCTTTCTCTCTTTCTTTTAATTTTTAAATTTATTTTGGGGAGTTTTGGCTACCATTTATGTTCTAATCATGTTTTTCAGGAAGTGAATTTGAACTTTGAACCTCACCTAGTTTGAATCCTACCTCTATTGTTTTCTATCTCTATGACTTAGGGTAAGTTACTTAACCACTGTGAATTGTTTCTGGATATTTAAAACAGGAAAATCACAGGGTTGTTGCAAAGATGAAAGAAGATAACATAAAAGGGAACTTACTGCAGTGTTTGAGACATAGTAAGGGTTAGTAAATATTTCCAATTTTTATCTTTCTAATTCTCGTGAGCAGTTTACAATGAGATCTCATTACCACAGATTTTCCCTAAAATTATGAACCTTTTCCTACCCCTCTCCATTTTAAACCAAACCTTGAAATGACTGAACCTCATAGGAAGACGTCTCAATGCAGATAATCCCAGTAGCAGGAGAGGTTGAAGCTACCACAATGCAAAGTTGTCAGGCTCCGATCTGGCAGTAGCTGTGGGAATTAGTCTTAGCTTCTATTTTTAACTCTGCAAGGAGTTGATTGGATGACCTGGGAAAACTCAGTTGGCATCTTATTTTCTTTCTGAATTGTACCATTTGTCTAATCACTCTTTTCACTGACTCATTATCAGAAATGATATCAAGGTTGTTGAATAAGGGTGTTGATTTCAGAAGTAATGTTATAGAAAATGGGAATTGTTCCCTTTCTTAAAAGCAGTAGTTGACAATTTTATTTTATTTTTTTCTGATACAGTGTTGAAGTTCCTGGGAGAGGGCAACTTTAATTTATAAAGAGTTGTTAACATTCACTTCCTCTAACAAAAGCCTTTAAAGGTAATACTACTAATTATCTGCCTTGTACCCCAATCTTTTTTTTTTAATATGTAACTGTTGAAGTTTTTTAATGTTAATCAATATCATTAAGTTGTCCAAAAAGGAAAATTAATCTGTTACTCCATTGTACATCATACACAAAGGAATCTTCTTGGTATATATCTTTCTATTTTACTGAATCTCAATGAATTTAGAGAGTACATGTAAGAATTTTAATATTCAGAGTCTTATTCATAAATGTGCACTACTGAGTAGATACAATCACTAGCAACACCTTTAAACTGAAATCAAAAATAGAGCCTCAATTAACGTGAAAACTTTAGTACCAGAAACACCTGCCTATAAAAACTGCACTGTTAGTACACAGACGAGCTTTAGTATGATAACAATTTTGTTGGGCTTAAAAAGCACATAATTTTACATTTTTTTCTTATTTGACTTTTTATCATTATGTGGACAATTTAGGTCTAAGGAAACAAGTACAAAAACTGCCTAAAGCCTTCCATTTAATATGTAAGCCATAGTTGTCCACAAGAGAGAATTTTGTGGTGATCAACAACTCTAGCCAAATCGGCAATGATTTATTTCAGTTGGTAGAGTCTAATCATGTGTACCTAACTATGCACTTTTCAGTAAAAAGTGTAAAACATTTTTAGTGGTAAGTTTGTCCTGAATTTCCAAATCAATATTTTTAATCCCTGTTTGAATACTGAATTCATTAGCTATTCACCAAAGGCTTGAGGCATAGATTTGGGGCATAATCCGCTTCTAAGATGAGACGTAGCAAACAGTCTAAATTCCTGTTTTAAATATACATGTGCATACACGTATACACATATATTGTACAAACATTTATATACAGACATTCCCCGAATTACAATGGTTCGACTTACCGATTTTTCAACTTTACCATGGTGCAAATGTGATACTCGTTTAGTAGAAACTATAGTTTGAATTTTTTCAAAGTATACTTCGAATTTAGAGTAGAAACTATACTTTTCCCAGACTACTGATATGCAGCATGATGCTTTCTTGTGATGCTGGGCAGCAGCAGCAAGCCACGCCTCCCACTCAGCGACTGGATCACAACTGACACGTTTAACAACCGTTCTGGTTTTCACTTTCTGTACAGTATTCAATAAAACAAATGAGATAGTCAACAGATTATTATAAAATAGGCTTTGTGTTAGATGATTTTGCCCAACTTTAGGCTAATGTGAGTGTTCTGAGCACCTTTAATGTAGACTAGGCTAAACTATGATGGTTGGTAGATTGGGTGTAGTATAAGCATTTACACTTTCTGATATTTTCAATTGATGATGGGTTTATCAGGATGCAATGCCACAGTAAGTTAAGGAAGATCTGTATTTTATGTGTATTATATAGATTAATTATATTTAGTCAATTATGTGTGTAAATATATACATGCATATATATGCATGTATATATGTCTGTTTTCATGAACATTTGCCTTCTATTTCAAATATTTGATTATATTTATTTATTTTTTATTTGATTATATTTAAAATAAACAGACAAGTTCTTGGAGAAGCATTTGAAGAATCTTTGTTTCCAGAGTCAAGTTTCGCAAAGAAAACTTATTTTTTCACTAGCTGTTTATTTTTCGATAGTTATTTTTTTTTTTAATTTCAAAGTGATTCTTTAATATATGAATACGAATATGTATTTACTTCAGGTGCTATATATGTTATTTATACATATGTGTATTTATATATATTTAAATGTTTTTAAACCTGATCTTATTGGGTTATAAGTACTATCCAATTATGTGAGAATAGTGATATTGTTGCTTTTCAGCTTGGAACATGCTTCTGTTTCATTTGATTATGTTTTATCCATTAGGTGCTCTGGCCTTCCATTAGCTCTTTTGCTTTGAGGAATACATTTTATAATGCATTAGAAATAGTCTTCTATCTTTCATGCCGTAATTTTCCAGTGTCTCACAAAATCCTAATTTGGAATGTTCTGACTTGAACAGTATTTCAGAATAGAGACTTGTCCCTTTTGGAATCATCAGATCTGTTGGTTAGGTACAGTATTTCTTATTTTTTCTGTTGGAGAAAGGGAGGAAGGAAACTGCACTATGGAACTTTCCAGTTTTGTTTTGTTTTGTTTTGTTTTTTTCCTTACATTTATACCAAAAAGATGCACTCTTCTAGTAAAACTAGAAACATGAGAGTGGCAGTTACATAGTTCCAAATTAGGACAACCTAATATACTGTAATTTTTTCAAGTAAGAGAATAACCCAGGTAGTATACTATTAACTAGATTTTTTCAAATAACCATTTGTTTATTAATAATTCTATTATTTTTCCATTCTTAGTTTCATTTTTTTTTTTTTTTTGCGGTACGCGGGCCTCTCACTGCTGTGGCCTCTCACGTTGCGGAGCACAGGCTCCGGATGAGCAGGCTCAGCGGCCATGGCTCACGGGCCCAGCCGCTCCATGCCATGTGGGATCGTCCTGGACCGGGGCATGAACCCGTATCCCCTGCATCGGCAGGCGGACTCTCAACCACTGCGCCACCAGAGAAGCCCAGTTTCATAACATTTTTACACAAAGGTTTATATTAACAAATGGCATCAGTTGTATTGTTGGTTTTCTCCTGTGTTCTGAGTAGTTCTATAATTTAAAAATGCTTAAAGCCCAGACTTCTCAACTAGAAAACATAAGCACAGTAAAAGCAGTGTTTTTAAAATTAATTCTGGAATATATTTCTCTTGAGGGTAAAGACATATAAGATTACAGATGTGTATGTTTGGATGCTTTATAAATAAAAGTAATATGATTAATCATGTATTAATTTATACTACCAGAAATTCCCTCTAAATCCTTTCTAGGACACAAATATTTATGACATTTCTATATTGTTCTCATTTTATTATTTTAATGAAATATTATACAGGTAGTATTTCATAAAAGCACTGCATCAATTGTAATACTAGTTTAGGAATTTTAATTTGGTATGTAAATATACTAACTTCTGTTGAAATTGCTATAGCTTAGGGTCAAAATTAATTTGAAGGTTATTAGTGTTATTATTCTGGTTTTTATTAGCTGCCGTCTCAAATTAATTATAAAGACAAAAATGTCCCTGGCTTAGAGTTTCTGCACTATTAATGACATACTGAGATGTCTATTGGGTATCAGTAAATGATATATTTTAGAGCATAACTTATGAAATGACTTGCCGGTTGGCAGACCACCTTTGACAATAAAATATATTTGATAGTCTACCTTTGCAAATTCATTGTACCACACAAATTTGATCTTGGTAATTGACATATGACTATTAAGCTTCAATCATTCTCTATAATATTCCTATTACCAATTATTAACAGAATAAAGGGGAGATAACAATTCTATAGTATTTATTCAGATTTTTATTTAAAGTCAAGTATAATCTATATTTCTATAGTGCTTTTTTTATCTAACACCTCACTTAAGTAGAAGGAAGTGTTCTAGAGGTTTGTTATCAGCTTTTAAATGAAGTAATCTTTAACTATCTTTTATTTAAAAATACTAAAATAAAGTTTCATGGTCTTTAATTAAATATAAATATTGGAATTGTCTATGAAACTTTTGAAATGGTCAATCACATAAAAACATAGGGATATCGTTTAAAGCAGGGGTCCACAACCCCCTGGCTGTGTTAGGAACCGGGTCGCACAGCAGGAGGTGGGCGGCTGGTGAGCCAGCAAAGTTTCATCTGCTGCTCCCCATGGCTCGCCATCGCTGCATTACAGCCTGAACCAACTATCCTCCCCCACCCACTCTGTTGGTGGAAAAATTGTCTTCCACGAAACCGGTCCCTAGTTCCAAAACAGTTGGGGATCACTGCTTTAAAGCATATGAATTTCTAATATATTTATTTAGGATATATATGCTGAACTTTTTTTTACATAATAGCTCATAGGTAACCTTCACTATTAAGTATTTTATGATGCTTAGAATCGGAAACAATACAGAAACTAACAAATTAAAATTGTTTTTTGTAAAATGTCAAGTGAGAAGAGAAGAATGTTAAATAATAAATACAGCATATTCACAACTTGGTTTTGAATATCACACATATAGAGAAAAAAGAACCAAAGAAAATTTAAAAAATATTTATCAATGGTTAACTCAAGAAATAAGAGAGTCAGGGTGACCTTTACTTCCTCCTGTTCTAATTCTGTATTTCCAAATTCATTGCAATATGTATGTATTACTTTTAGAACTGTTTAAGAAGAAATGTGCCAGTTCGAATAATTATTTTTTAACATCTAAACATTGCCGAGTGTTGTTAAAATGTTTAGTTTTTATGTAGCTTTCTGGAAGATCTAGCTGGCCATAAAAAACTGAATATATTAGAGGAGGGGGAGTTTCCCCTCATCTTGAAATAATAATGATAAATAATATTTTTAAAGCATTAAATAATTTTCCAAGCTATTTTGTATACATTTTCTCCTCAGACCATCCTAACTCTCTAGAGTTGGTAGAAAAAGGATTATACTCATTTTACCCAGGGTGGGGGTTGGAGTGTGGGAATTGAAATTCATGAAGTTTAGCAAATTGCCCATTTAAGCCGTGCACAGTTATTAAGTGGGCAGGGCCAGAATTCTAACCTGTTTCATGCCATGGCTAATCTAGTGCTTTCCTCTATCCTGTAGGAACTGGACATATTTAAGAGGTAAGCACAAAAATGGAAATAGGTCTGAATCTTGCTCTAGTTACAAATTTGCCTATAGACCTCACTGGAGCCTGAACCAGGAAAATCTATATGAATTTCTTTCTTCAACCCAAAGAAATGGCCATGTTAAATAATTCCTAGGTTTAATTAAAAAAAAAATCTATACTGTCTGTTTTTTCACCATATTCCAGTTTGTGTATCTTGTGTCTATCAACTTCTCCAAAGAACCATGCTTCTTACCTAAAGGATTGCATTGCTTAATAAACAAACATTGACAATTCTGATGCTAACCTGAATTAAATAATATACCAATCATTTATGAGATCCGCCTTAGTATTTTTACGCTTCTGAAATATCATCTCTATAACCTGCTTTTTAAAATAGTCTGACACCTACTGAGTACTGTTTCACTTCCTACAAGAAATCAAGAAAAATAAAGCATTTGTGTTTTTAATTTTAGTGAAGGTTTCTTGATTTAAGAATTAGTCATTTAGTGTCATTTGAATTTCAAGTGTGCCTCAAATACTTGAGGCTCTTTCTGTATGACTTCTCCAGAGTTTCCACATATATATCATCAAAGTACTTTCACTTGGGATTAGTAAAAGAAAAGGTTTATTTACTACTATTTCTCAGTTTTCTTCATTTCAAATATTCAGTGCCTTGTCAAAAATAATATTATAGTCTTATACTGTTCATTGATAACAGATAATACCAAGAAATTGTGATTCTGGTTTTCAGTTAAAAAACAAAATGAGAAACTAAAGAAATAATTACTATAACAATTTTTTTTCTTCATTTAGCTAATCAGATATTCACATCAGTGAGTGTTAGATTTTGAGACTATGAATCCCAATGCTAAATGTTTTATATATTCAGAGAAGTGAAAAATAATAATTATTATGCTTCCTCTGTGCTAAATACTGTTTTAAAACCAATTGGAATCCCCCCTCACAACAATCCTAAGATGTAGGTACTCTTTTCACCTATTTTACAGCCGGACAAACTGAGGCACAGAATGATTAAATTATTCATGGTCACACAGCTAGTAAGGCGCAGATACGGTATTTAAAATCCAGTCTGTTTTTGTGAGAGTCCACATTCCCAACCCCTGTAATGAAAGCCTGTGACCCCTACTATTTGCTATATACCCATTGACTTGCTTTGTGGAAAGAAAGGGAGTGAGGGAAGAGGAGGGAAACGGAGGGAGGGAAAGAGGAAAAGAAGGCGGAATGGAGGGAGGCAGGAGAATTGTCAAAATTCTGCCAGCTTGTTGCTACTGTGTGTTATGTCTTATAATAAGGTTGAAATTAAGGACTTGTAGAGATTTACATAGAATAAATAATTTTAAATTTCCTTAAGGGAAGTCTCTGGTAATATTATCAGATGGAGACAGCAAGTGAATTTCTGTTTAATTCTGTTCATAATTAAAATGCTATAGCAGGCTCATATTTGGAACAAACACAGTTCTGGTAATTCTCATAGTAATAATTCTACATTTTCTTAAATTTGTTATCATTTTTTCACCCTCAACACTCTCAGCTTATTTAATTTTAGTACCTATTCTTTTTCAAAAGTCCATAGATTTTAGTTAGGCTTAAATCATAGGAAAATTGAAGAAAATTTAGAGCCTGTAACAGAAGGAAACCACCCTCTTCCCACCCCGAGCCCAGCTCTGTCCATTTCTATCAGAGCTACTCCACCAAGAAAGGAGGAATTATTCTGACTGGTCAGATTCATGACACATTCTATTACATAGGGTGACTGTGTTTGTTTAGAGGTACACAGCAACAGTTCCACATTTCTTCTTGTCCGTTGCCTGGTCCTGTGAAAGCAGGTAAGTGGAGTGAAGATCCTCAAAACCTAGACCTCAGTCTCTTGTTTCTGCTCCATTCCATTCACCAGGGTGAGCTTAATCCAGCAGAAGAGTGAGCTCTTCTGTGTTTCACTGGATGTTTCCATACAGATGAGTCAAGTTCCATTTTGAGCCTGGAAAATCTTGCATGCTCTCTCATCAACTTCATCCTTTTCTGAGTATGTACTCAGAAAATGGTAACATGCCCCCAGTAAGCCTTTACCACAGCTCTGACTCAGGGTTATTAGGAAGTAATTCCAAATCTCAGACATGTTCTGTATTTTAATCAACAGATAATTTGTACTTTTAGTTAACATTTACTCTCGATTATTCACGTGTTCTTATGCAGTTGGAACCTATTTCTGTCTTCATGTGCTTAAAGCTAGGATGAGTACGGATTTTAATCAAGATAATTTAGAAATTTTATTAAGTGTTTCCTATGTGGCAGGCACTGTTCTAGGTACTGGTGATAGAGTGTTAAACAGAATGGTTACAATCCACACTCTAAGAAAGGGTACTTAACATTAAAATTCAAATAGGAAAGATGTACAGAAATCATATGCAAAACACAAGAGTCAGTTTAATATGCATGGTTGGCATTTTGGGGATAGAAGAAATCTAACACAAGGAGTTTTACAAGACTGATGATATATAGTCACTTCAGTTGAACTTTGTTTTATTTAAAAGAAGCAACTTTTTTTCAAACCAAGTAAAAAAATTATTGACAGTAATTTATATATATAGCTTTAACTTTATATATAACTTTATAGTTCCTTATTTAGTGAAGAGAGGGTGCTTTGACTTATGATATAAGGCAATTTCAGTATTTTGATAAACTAACCTTCAGCATTTTAGAAATTAAGCTTTTACATTGGTGGAAATTCTGATATTTGCCCATCAGTTTTATTTCATGCCTCTAAAATTAGATTAAATTTTCCAATTTTAAGTGAAAAACTGGCATATTATCAGTTGACACTACAGTTCCAAGTTTTATCATAGGAAAAGGTGGGTGAGAGGAATCCCCAGTTCAAAATCCTATCCAAATTTGAATTCTGAAAGTCTTTTTTTGATTGATTAGTAGATGTTGGTATCACATTATTTGCAATGACAGAGGACATTGTCAAGTTGTTATTAGCATTCATTGCAGCACCAGCTTCTGAGAATGTAGTAGTTTTTTTTTAAACCACGTTTTCTCCTCTTGATCCATGACTCCAACTCTAAAAATATCTTGACTCATTCATACATCATACATTCAAGAAATAATTACTGATCGCATATACTATTCCAGATACCAAGCTGGTCACTAGGGATTCAAAATGACTAAGGCACAGGCTTGGCTGTCAAGGAGACCCCAAGGTAGTGAATCTTTGCTTCTTACTCTTCAAGTGGCATTGATCCTGTGTAATCAGAAGTAATAGGGAATTAAGTAGCATTCATATTGTAATTAAATGTAGATAGAGCCAGATGATTTTCCAAAATCAGGTTTAATCAGAGATAGGGCAAGAATGTTCTTTGGGATTTTTCCTTGATGAGCATTGTTAACTATCCTTGAGATGCAATAGTAGAAGTCACTGAGTAATTTATCAGTTTGGTATCCTATGGGAACCAAGATGAAGGACGTTTTCTCCTTTAGGCACTGACTTTCTACAGAGATAGCGAAGGCGCTTCAACTTTCCCAGACAAGAAATCACCAGTAAACAGCAGTGATGGTAGAGGTGGGTTATTTACTACCAGGGGGTTGAGAATATTAGTGAGCTGTATTTTGACCACTTGTCAAACATTTTGACATCTTGGAACAGAAAATGTTATTTAAATATAAAAAGCATTTTCTGTTGAATTGCTGTTAGTCATCCCTATGAGGAAATGACCTATTAAGTAATAGATGGGGAATAAGATTGATTTCTGCTAGAGTCCTTAAAGTAGCTACATGTTTCAATTTGTGGGTTTTTTTCAACCATTTGTAAGTTACCACAGTAAAAACCCCATGTAAAAAGCTATCTGAATTTACTTTCCAGCATTCTTTCCTGGGCTTTCTCTGTCTCAGATCAGAAGGAGAGCAATGGGTCTGAAGCTTTAGCGAGAATCAGAAGGCTTGTCAAAACAATGATTTCCGGAGCCTCAGCTGGGAATTTGCATTTCCAACAAGTTTCTAGGAGAAACTTCTGCTGCTGTTACTTATTTGATGAACCACTGCTCAAGTAAAAGGAATGGGAATTTAGGAAGTAGAAAGATGGAGAGCTATGAAAAGCTGAATGAAGTCAGCCTCTGATCTTCTTCACCAAGCTGCCCAAGCTATTGGGAAGATCATCACTAGTGCCCCAGGGAAGCGTATTGAAAGTCACACCAATTAGAATGGGCATCATCAGAAAATCTACAAGCAACAAATGCTGGAGAGGGTGTGGAGAAAAGGGAACCCTCTTGCACTGTTGGTGAGAATGTAAATTGATACAGCCACTATGGAGAACAGTGTGGAGGTTCCTTAAAAAACTAAAAATAGAACTACCATATGACCCAGCAATCCCACTACTGGCACATACCCAGAGAAAACCATAATTCAAAAAGACACATGCACCCCAATGTTCATTGCAGCACTATTTACAATAGCCAGGTCCTGGAAGCAACCTAAATGCCCATTGACAGATGAATGGATAAAAAAGACATAGTACATACATAAAATGGAATGAACTTGGGTCACTTGTAGAGGCGTGGGTGGACCTAGAGACTGTCATACAGAGTGAAGTAAGTCAGAAAGAGAAAAACAAATATCGTATATTAACACATATATGTAGAATCTAGAAAAATGGTACAGATGAACCGGTTTGCAAGGCAGAAATAGAGACATAGATGTAGAGAAGAAACGTATGGACACCACGGGGGGGAAAGCGGGGCAAGGGTGGTGGTGGTGGGATGAATTGGGAGATTGGGATTGACATGTATACAGTAATATGTATAAAATAGATAACTAATAAGAACTTGCTGTATAAATTAATTAATTAACTAATTTAATTTAAAAAAAAGTAATTGGCCCTCCTCTGACTGATTGGCCGAGGGCATCATGTAGAACGCTCTTGACTGTCCTACTCTTAAGCCCAGGTTTAGAGTGAATGAGCCATTTAACCTCTCTTTACTCCAGTCTTTCTCAGATTCAAAATAGTAACGGTAATTTCCCTTCCCTTTTGTTAAAAAACAAGACAAAACAAAAAATACACAAATCCTGATGGTGCTTTCCCTTTGTGGAAAATTGTTTGGATTTATTCATCTATTACTCTGATGTAGTAAAGAAGAAATTTAGCAAAATTTCTCTCTGTCCATAAAGATTTTAGGCTTTTAAGCTTAACTCGTTAGCAAAAACTACCAAATGCCTATTCTTCACTGCCTGGGGCTAGACATTTCCTTGATTCTGTCTAAGAGGTGGGGAGCCACAAGGGAACAAGTACTTAAAGAGACTCTAAAAAGCCCTATCTATTCTGCACCCCCTTCACCACCACCAGCTCTCCAGTTTATCCACTGCTCTTCTCACTCTTTCCACACCAGGAACACCAGCCTCTTAGCTTGTACTTTCAACACTCAACGTTCTCCCATCCAAAGGCCCTTGCATTTACGATTTCATCTCTGGAAATGTTCTAGAAAAGTAGTCCATACACATATAAATAGAATATGATACTAGGGGTTATGAAAATAGATAGGATATGACTACCTTCCAGTTTCTGGTCAAATGTCACCACATCAGTGAGACCTTGATCATCCTATAAAAAACAACTGTTGTGCATCCCCATGCAGGTGCACACATTAACCTACACATGCTCTATTCCATCTCTGATATATTTTTCTCCATATGTTTGTTCCCATCTGCCAAACAATACATCAGTATTTTGGTATTGGTTTATTTTCTGTCTCTTCCCTAGGTAGAATGCAAATTCCATGCAGGTAGAGTCATGGTTTTTTCACTGCAGAACCTACAACCATCATTGGCACATAAGAGTCGCTCAGTAAATATTTCTAGAGTGAAAAAGAGAAAGGTGATATATCCTTACCTTAGATTATCCACTGCAAATTTTGGTATCTTTTGCATTACTTGTTAAATGATCTTATACTCCAGTCATACTTACCTATTGGCAGTTCTTTAGAACCACCATTGCTCTTTATGCCCTCTTGTCTTTTTTAAAATTTAATTTTATTTTTATTAACATCTTTATTGGAGTATAATTGCTTTACAATGCTGTGTTAGTTTCTGCTTTATAACAAAGTGAATCAGCTATACATATATCCCCATATCTCTTCCCTCTTGCGACTCCCTCCCACCCTCCCTATCCCACCCCTCTAGGTGGTCACAGGACATATATACACTCACTACCAAATGTGAAATAGCTAGCTAGCGGGAAGCAGCCACATAGCACAGGGAGATCAGCTCTGTGGTTTGTGGCCTCTTGCTTTTTAAATCTTGCTGTAGCCTCTGCCTAGAGTGTTCATTTCTGAAACTTTTTTGTTGTCTTTCACACTTCTACATTTCCTTCAAAACACAAATCAGGTGTCCTGTTCTTCAAAAATATTTCATGATAAACTCGTTCTTTCTCTGTGTCCTCCTTCCCACCCTGGCACCCTATCCTGGCACTTATCTACTCATTATGTTATACTATTCTGTCCATTTGAAACCCCTCCCAGCTTTACCAGAGACCACTTGAAAGCAGGGACTGCTTCTGACATCAAAAGCACAATGCCCCAATGCCTGGCATATGACAGCTACTCATAAATGATCAATAAATGAACAACAATCCACCTTATTCTTTTTTCTTATCATAAGAAGCTACCCTTCATTGCTTTAAACTTCTAAAATTGCCCTGAGGGATATAATAGTAATGAGTGTTCCTGAAAATCAAGAGAATGGGCACTTATGATAAGTAGCTTGAAGATCAGCCAAGTGAAAACTGGAATAGCTCTCAAACAAGGAAGAGGAGTGAGGCATTCAAGCTTCTTTAGGAGTAGCAAGTAGCAGTGATGCTGCTTTCACACTGCCGTGAAGAAAACCACTGCCATGTGAAGCTCCTAACACGAGTAAATAGGTAGTATCTCTGAGGTATGTGATAGTATGTGATAGTAGATCATGATAAAACTCTTCAGCAACCTTGTTTCTGGATTTTACCTCATCTAGCATCACTTGGTGTATGTTGAGGTAATGCACAAATTGTACTAGGTAATTAGTCTAGGAATTATTCCTCTAGGGTAGAAAGATGCTATGTTACTCCAATCGTGTTGCTATAACAAAATACCACCAACTGGGTAGGTTATAACAACAGCAATTATTGCTCACAGTTCTGGAGGCTGGGAAGTCCAAGACTGAGGTGCTAGCATGTTTGCCTTCTGGTGAGGACCTTCTTCCTGGTTCATAAGCTGACACCAACTCCCTGTGTCCTCACATGGTAGAAAGGGCAGGGGATCTCTCTGGAGCCTCTTTTATAAAGCATTAATTTCATTCATGATGGTTCCACTGTTATGACTCAAGCACTTCCTAAAGGTCCACCTACTAATACTATCACATTGGGCATTAGGGTTTCAACATAGGAATTCAACATATAAAACACTCAGACCATAGCAGATACTTGGGAGTCGAAGCTTGTTCTAAACTTTATAGCCGGGAAGACTCTGTGAAGCTAGTATGTGTGGCTGAGTCATGCGTGTTTGAAGATGATAAAAGACCCATCCCAGCAGAAAAATCCTACACACAACTGAGAAACCACTGGGCATTGTGAATGAGTGTATGCCTTGGCAGAAAGATTTTACAGCTGTTCCTCCTCACATCTGTGAATTATGCATGATATTGCAAGAGGACTTTTAAAATATGAGCAATTTGGAGCAAAAATGACAGAAAAGAGAAGTGCAAAGAAACAAGGTGAGTGAGTATTGAAAGGCAGAAGTGGTATATTGGTAGGCCTGGAAATCAACTGTGAGTAATTTAAATTGATTAAATGTAGCATAGAAAATGTACAAGAAAAGGTTGAGGGGATCAAATTAACAGGCAAAAGAAACAATTTTCTCAACAGTAACATTTTTGCTGTATCAAAGTGAAAGCAATCCATAAGAGATTGAGAAAATGAGTATATTTTCTCATTCTTTGTCATGTGACAAAGGAATAAAATAATTCCTTTGTCACATGACTAGATCTAAGGTGAAAATTAGAAGTTTATCTCAGTATAAGAAGACAGTCATTCTTAGGAAATAACATTTAAATTGAACAAGAAAAAGGAGATCAGAGGCATGAACCAAGAGATAAGAACTTGTCTCACTTATTCGTAAACTATGGGGCCCAACTGTCGAACAATAATCAGTATCGAGGCTGCAGAGAACAAAGTTGTATTTGGGGTCTTAATAACTGCAATCCTGGAGACACAGATTCAGGTAAAATTCAAAGATGTTTTGTGGAAGAGAAAGAGTCAGGGACTTATAAAGATAAAAGGTACAAGGTTGTTAAAGCTGTCTGGCAGGCATTATGATTGACTCTGATGCAGGAAAGGAAATATTTGTCCTTAAGGGATTCTCTGTCACAAGTTATTTTAGGGTAAGGGTCCGATAAGTATCTTGAGTTTCTGGAATGTGGGCAGATGCTCTGGATGCCTGTGTCAAAGCAATAGGTAGTCAAAGTTCAGATTCCATCTCGGCTGAGATGTGCCTAAGTCACTTCCGCAGTGGCTTCCTCAGAGGCTCCATTTGAGAGAGCGCTCCCTACCAATAATGACTCCATTTCTATTTTCCTTTCCCACAACTTACCTTCACTCCTCAGATTTGTTGGGAACTGATAAGCATATTCTCACCATAGTGCTTGTTGTCGCTCACTTGCATTAGAGTGTACCATATCCAACATCAATAATTAATTATTGAGTTTTGTTGTATTTTTCTCAAATTCAGAGTTATTTATTTTAAAGCATCAGTAAGCAAACTATGGCCTACAGGTCAAATCTATTCTTGGGCTAAGAATGGTTACTGCATTTTGAAAAGGTTGTAAGAAAAGAAAAAGAAAAAAGGAAAAAAATAAAGAATATATGTTAGAGACCTATGTAGCTCATAAAGACAAAACTATTTTTACCTGGAGGGCTTAAATTTAAGGGGATAAAGTTGATATTCACATTCATTATATATCTGAATATAATAAATATATTATGAATAACAACTGAATATAATAAATGTATATAATGAATGCGAAAGTTTATATATACACAGTTAATTATAAGAGAACAATTTTGTGTTACACGTTGTAGGATTTCACACTCTGAAGGGTGGATTTCTAGATAAGAGAAAGAGAAGATATATATTTACCAGTTCATAGTTCATTGAGGACAAGAAGGAAGAGGATTGAGGCAAGTTCACTTCATTTTTGCAATCACAACATTACAGAAGAAAATGAAGTAAAAAATGTGAAACAGAAGCCTGATTGTGGAAGATGCATGAAGGGAATGAATAAGGCAATGAAAGGGTATAAACTGCTTTGAGAGCTCTGATACCAGGAGGAAAGTGGAAAGTAGTAATGTATGTCCCTGCAGGTATTTGTAGATTGTCTTACACTCTGAGATTTCTCTGCTGCTGCCCCTCCCCTAAACAAGTGTCAGAGAGGATTGGAGCTCTATCTTCACAGCGCTTGCTGACTTTTCAAGAGAAACATTGTACAGATAGACCCACAGACATACTTAAATAGATATCCACAGCTCTGTTGGATGTGTAGTATTTAGCTTCTTCGGTCTGTGAGTGAAACACTTCTAACATGCTTCCCCTACTCCAATGGCCACAGGGCCACCAGTTTTCAACCTGTTTTCTCTGTCCTGTTAAACACACCTCTTTTTCTGGCAGCTGAATGGGAAGGAAGACCCCCCCCCCCATTTCAGTTGTTATCTTCCTCGAAACTGTTCATTCTAAACGAATTCTCACATTTCCCTTCTGAATCTATCTACCATCTCCCTCTATGTCCAAACTCCTCCTGATAGCCAAATTTATTGAGCGCTTAAATGTACACCAATTACCGTTTGTCAGTGGCATTTAACCCTCACATATATTATCCACATTACACAGGTAAATATTGAGACTTAGAGAAAGTAAGAAACTTGCCAAAAGTTGCACACTTAACAAGTGACATGTCTAGGATTCAGGCACAAAAGATTTGAGCCCAGAGGCCATGCTCTTAACCGTGAAGTTAAACCCTCTGGGAAGAAGTTAACACCTGTTCAAGGGAAATGGAGGGTCCATACCAGCTCCCTTATTTATACCAGCTGCCAGAGGAGAAAGTTTAACAGAAAAGTGTTCCCATTTAATTTTTCTATTTCTTTAACCATTGAATTAAACAATAACACATACTTCTTAAATGTAATCTCTCTTTGATTCAAGCTTTTGATTATTTCAGAAACTTCACTGAATAGTTTATATTTTCATAATTTTTTTCTTTAATTTCAGAACTTTGTGAGAAGGATAATGCTATTTTCTTTTAAGTGATTAGATAATTTTGTAATATTCTATGCTAAAAAGTATACTTATAGATATAGTATAGTATATATAAAATTCTATGTATTTAATGTGTACTTTTGTTAAAACACTGTAAAATAACAACTGAATTGTACTCAAATAAATACATCATTTTCCTCAACATTGACTTAATGTGCACTATAGTTCATATTTTTTTTCTGATTAGTTCAGAATTATCAAATTAGAGAATTATCATTTTAAGACTGGTTTTTACTAACTCTAACTTCCATGTTCCTAATGAATAAACTAAGCTTTATTTATCCTTAATATTTTCTGACCTCTTCACTTCAACTGAAATCTGGATTGTTTCAAATGATTCTCTTACCATCTCCACCACAAATTTAGCTTTCTCTTTCTCTAGTATAAGAAGAGCCAGCCTGCTTCTTACATTTAGGCCACTTTCTGATTATTATTCTATAATCTCTGTATTCCCCTAATTTTAACTTACTGTTAGGAAGTAAACTTGGCCCTCTCTCTATTCAAACCACTCCTGTATCCTCCAGAACCAGTGCCCACTTATACTTTCCTGAATGAGGTCAACTACAGTTCACCAAGCTTACCATTTTTTAAATTTTAATTAATTAATTAAAAAATTAATTTTATTGAAGTATAGTTGATTTACAGTGTGTTAGTTTTAGGTGTACAGCAAAGTGATTCAGTTATACATATACATATATCTATTCTTTTTCAGATTCTTTGCTCATATAGGTTCTCATAGACCAAGCTTACCAGTTTTATAGTTACATTGCCTGTCTTCGTATATGCCATGACCTCATTTCTCATTCATATCTGAAAATTAAACTTTCACAACTCTATTGCAACAATGATCAGTGGTCTAATGAACTTGTGTAAGATGACCAGAAGTTGAAGTATTGTAAGCATTAGTAATATAAAAGTCCAACTACTGTCTGTTCTGCAAATGAATATATGTTTAATACTAAATATATGTTTAATACTAAAAGTTTTACCATGGTAGTGTGAGTCTTTCCAAAATTGATTACATTCCTATTATATGCCAAGCACTGACTTACTCTTTGATTTCATTTTTCCCCTAATTTTGTTTTCCAAACACAGAATGACAACTTGGTGAAAAAAAACCTGCGGTATATACCAAATACCAAGATATGCATCCTCTGCCTGTCCTCATTTGTGTATTCCCACTCATCCCATCATAATTAGATTCTGCCACTTTTCTCTTCAGCCCTATAATAGTCTCATGTCTACTCACTTCCCATCTCTTCCCCATCTTTTAATCTCAAATACAGTTCATACATACAGAACGTCACCTGAATGATGTTCATTACTGATGGCTGCTTGCTTTCTTAAGAATGCTTAAAAGATGCAGTGTTGGAAGAGAAAACTGTCACCACCTGCTGACTTGTGCCCAAAGTCTCAGAGGCTGAAACTTCTGCTTTCATAAATGGGGAGGGCCAGCACGGAAGTGAAATGAAGAAGTGCCATAAAAGAGCTTATGAGCCTTTTAAAGACTCCCCAGGAAATATACACACACACATCCTTGTACACAAGACGTGCAGTGTGATTTCAGAGAAATTCTCAGACACCTCATATGTCTTGAACACTGGGTAAGACCTCTGCTTCCAGACATTCTAAAATTTACTCTTGAACAATGCAACCCAGAGAGCTGTGTACTTGGACCAAATTACTTATATCCCTTAGAGTATTATTTCTGGCAAATTACCCCATCCGCTTTTGGCTTGCATAACAGACAATTACAAGAATTTCTTTTCTATCTATTGGTAGAGGTCCTCTTCCATCACATCCTTTATACAAAGACTATATAAATGCACATAATGTCTTACATATTATTTCACAGAGTTAACAGATACTTGGTGTCCAGTGTAGAATAACATGGACTATGGGCTAACAATGTTCTATAAAGAATAAAGTAGTTCTTTGTAAACTAGACTGTTTATATATTTCATACACACTCTGTTTCCCAGTTATTCTCTCTTATCGCTTAATAAATTCTTTTGATGTCTTTTCTATATCATTTGTACTAAAGCGAAACAAAGCAAGATGTTTCTGATTGCTCCATACCTGGACAAAAGTGTTAGAATGGAAGCCTAGAGGCTGCTATGGTGGTAGCAGTCATAATGAAAATGAGAGAACCCCTAAATGGATGTGGTTTTCCTGCTTCAATTACCAGGAGATTGTTTTCCAGTGCTGACACCAGGATGTTCTGAATTTTGCTTTAGTGAAAGGAATTAGTGTTTCCTCTACAGTTTTAATTATAATTTTGTTTCCTCTAAAATTGCTATGTAATTTCACTGACCATTGAATTAATACAAAGTGAACTCCTTGGCCTGGCCCTCCAGGCACTCCAACTGTTCTATCACTGCGGCTCCATCACCTCCCCTTCTCCTACACATGGGCCTGTGCTGCCATCAAACTGCACAAACCTCTCTTCTCTCAAGTGCTGGGGAGTTTTCTAATCTCTGTGTCACTTTTCATTCTGCTGATTACGTCAGGAATTGGATTTTCTTAGATGCGATGCATATTAAATCTACTTTACATATATAGCATGCTTATATAGTTAATAAATTTGACAAAAAATTATTAAATGATAATGATGACTACATTATAAAATCATATATATATATATATATGCTTTTTCATATATATTCATGTCTTTCAACACTAACCTCACCCTCTACATTCTCATAATACTTAAAATATGCTTGCTTTATGTTTTCCAGGCCATTGCATGTGGTACTCTCTTTGCCTGGAGTTCTCTCCTTCCTCCGTTCTTCTACTTGCCACCACTTCCCCATGTAATGACCCGATTTGGAAAAGACTTGTTTGTGCCCCTCTTATGGGTTCCCTTAGTACCCTATTCTAAGCTCTATTAATTCACACTTCATTGTAACTCCCTGTTCATTGTCTTACTTCATCATTGTGTCCCCAGTACCTATACAGCACCTAACATTTGGAAAGTACTCAAATAAATGAAAGTTGGTGACGTTGAAATACATGTATAACTGGTTTAGAAGAGTTAAATGATAATTGTTATTGAAAGTCATAAAGATACTTACGCCTTTGACCCAGTAATCCAGGAGTCAAAAATTCAAATGCTTTCAGGGTCAAGCAAGTAATCTAAACGTGCAATGTTGGCCTGGGGGAAGGCAATGGGGAATACAGGTTACTGTACTTGCCTCACCTAAACACACTCAGATTTACACTTTTATAAATACTGTCGACACAAGCCAAACAAACCATAACCCCTGTCTCATTCTAAAGAAACAATTCTGTAGAGGAAAAAAAATATTCATAATAATGTTATTTGTGAATCTGTCTGTAATAAGGAAAAAAATGAAGACAAATAGCTAGTAATAGGGATCTGATTAAATTAAATATAGATTGTATCCATTAAATATCATGTATTCTTTAACATGAAAATAATCCCCCAATCGTAATACATGAAAAATGCTTTCGTTATTGGAAATAGTGAAGGAATAACACAAAACCCTGTGTTTGCTGTAATTGCAACCATGTAAAAATGTACATCCTTGTTTAAAAAAAAAGGATTATGCAAAATGAAGATAACTATGTTAGGGTGCTCAGAATAGAAATGATTTTTTTAAAGTTCAGCATTTAATAATGCCATCATTTTTCCAATCCCAGTCTCTGGAGAAAACTTTGGCAATATCTCTTGGAGTCTTAGAAGATGATACCTAGCAAGCAGAACCAGGTTACTTTGGGTAGAAGCTGAAGAATATGAATTGTGGGCTGAGCTACAAATAACCTTGTCATAGCAACCTCCAAAGATTTCATAGAGAAGGCATGACTTGGATTTCTCTTTTTTTTTAAGGAAAATGACTAACAAGATCCCTTTTGAAACAGTTCCAATATAGTGAGGGATAAGATACAATAAGTTTGATAAAGAGTTTTGTTGAGAAATTGGGATAAACTGGCATAACCTTGAGATCAGAAGTGAGACTCCCTAGTGTAGCCTTAGCACATTTTTTTTGTGTGTGTGTATTGATTAGTTTTCAGTGACGTAACACTTATGTGATGCCAATCTGCCTTCCCTGCAGATAATAATTATTTATTTAATAATAAAATATTAAGAACAATATAATAATTCTATAATGATAATAATGGTTATTATAAGTAAAAAAGTTCAATTCTCCTTGTTAAGAGACATTTAATATATTTCTCTGATTCTTTATAAAGGCTTGATTATCTGTTCTCAGGTTTGTTCTGTGATACTATATATAACCTCCTGGAAACAGAGGACTGTGGAAATACTGATAGTATCAATGGAAATCATTGTAACTTTTTCCTTGGAAAGGGCATATTCCATCAGTCTCATTGCCTCATTTGTTAAGCTGAATCGCCATCCTAAGTGACAGATCTTTTCAGTGTCCAAACTTCCTGCAAGGATTTATGTATTAACCCCATTCTGTTTGAGTTTAGATCAGGAGTGTCCCTTAGGTTATTTTATGAACACAGGTTTCCTGTAGTTTGCAAAAGCTGGCCCAGCCCACTGGCAGAAAATCTGCTTCTGATAGCATAGTCCTGTGGTAACAACTTTGGTATCTTGCACAAATAAGCAACCTTGATATAGGTCCATGTGGTTAAGGAGGAAGACATTGTCAGTAATTACTTTTACGGGGGAAATCCTAGTTAGCAATTTTTTTCCAGTTCGAGGTAAACATGTAAATCTGGACTTATCATAAATAGCAATATATCCAAAGTATCATTCTCAGACTACACACAAATTTTTGACTCTAGCTTTCTGTGTAACATTAGAAAAACAAACAAACAAAAAAGCATAGTCAAATCACCTATTACCTCAAAATAAGGAGCTGTGTGGCAGCATCAGGAAGCATAATGAGTTAAGCCAGAATTAACAAGTAGCAGGGCTGAGTGTGAAACCCCTGCAGTTCAGGCCTTATCATTGAACCTGGCACCTGATTGCCCTTACAAGTAATACCTGTTCACTCAGTTCTTGAAACAATCAAACATATACCATAAATATCATGGTTCTGCTAACACCTTTTGTATATTTTCTGAAGCCACTGGTAGAACTAACCGTTTTAACCATCTGCTGAGGACAGAAGTCACGTTATAAGTCAAAGGGAACTTTGAGTTCTATTCACATATCTGAACATTTGACCACAAAATTAAACCTCAGATTCTTAAAGAAGAATTCAGTCTTCTGTGTAAGTGGGATCTGTCCACTCATTCATTCAACATTTACTGAGCTGCTGCTTCATGTAGAATGTACAAGTGGGTTAAAAAATGTTTGAGGAGATTACTGTCTCGTTAGCCATCCAACTAATCATCCCTGATGCTGAAGTTTTGAAACAGAAAAAAAAAAAAAGAGTTGAATCAATATTTGTTAAATTTTTCACACAAATAGCCCTAGGGAGCACAGAAGGGAAGACTTTTTCCATCGAAAAAATGTATGACTTTTCTGAATAAATTAATATGTATCTTAATCATCTATGTTTCAAATGAGGAAAAGATTAATTTAACAGAATCATTCTGTAAAACCCCTACTGCTTTGAATCATATGAAAACTTGTTGTTAATTTGAGGCTTTCAAATTTAAAGTCATAAGATAAGTTGATCAATCAATAACCTTGAAATTTAGGAAAGTGACTGACATGGACTAGCCAGAACATTTTTTGCAGTAATTTGATTTATAACTCTGCCCTAATAACTCTTAAAAATCAGCTAGACAGTAAAAAGTTCTCTACCTTCAAACCTCTTGATGAAGTTTTGCAGATTAATCTGAATGGGTTTAAAATGTGATGAAAGGATGGAGAGCATCTAAATTTAGTTTCTCTGGATAGCCACATGCAAAAGAATGAGACTAGACCACTATCTTATACCATACATAGATATCAACTCAAAATGGATTAGAGACTCCA
This sequence comes from Pseudorca crassidens, assembly GCF_039906515.1. Classification (NCBI taxonomy): domain Eukaryota; kingdom Metazoa; phylum Chordata; class Mammalia; order Artiodactyla; family Delphinidae; genus Pseudorca; species Pseudorca crassidens. Next base: position 63,649,164 of record NC_090312.1, on the reverse strand, counting down.
ATGTAGGACCTGAAACAATAAAACTCCTAGAAGAAAACATAGGCAGTATTCTCTTTGACTTTGGTTTTAGCAATATCTTTCTGCATATGTCTCCTCAGGCAAGGAGACAAAAGCGTAACTAAACAAATGGGACTATTATCATACTAAAAAGCTTCTGTACAACAAAGGAAACATCAACAAAATGAAAACCTACCAAATGGGAGAAGATATTTGCAAATCATGTATTTAATATCCAAAATATATAAAGAATTCATGCAACTCAACAACAAAAAAGCTAACAATCCAATAAAAAAATGAGCAGAGAAACTGAATAGATATTTCTCCAAAGAAGGTATATAGATGGCCAAAAAGCACGTGAAAAATGTTCAACATCACTAATTATCAGGGAAATGTAAATCAAAACCACAGGGAGATATCACTTCACACCCATTAGAATGGCTGTTATCAAAAAGACAAGAAATAACAAGTGTTGGAGAGGAAGTGAAGAAAAGGGAACCCTTGTGCACTTTTGGTGGGAATGTAAATTAGTGCAGCCACTATGTTAAATGACATGGAGATACCTCAAAAAATTAAGAATAGAACTATCATATGATCTAGCTATTCCACTTGTGGGTATTTATCCAAGGAATACAAAAACACTAATCTGAAAAGATATATGCACCCCTGTGTTCATCACAGCATTATTTAGAATAGACAAGATATGGAGACAACCTAAGTGTCCACTGATGGCTGAATGGATAAAGAAGATACACACTTACAATGGAATAATAGCCATAAAAAGATGAGATCTTGGCATTTGGGACAACATGGATGGACCTTGTGGGTATTATGTTAAGTGAAATAGATCAGACGGAGAAAGACCAATACCATATGATTTAACTCATATGTGGCATATAAAAACAAGCAAAACAAAACGAATGAACAAACCAAACTGAAACAAATAGATACAGAGAACAGAGTAGTGGTTACCAGAGGAGAAGGGGGTGGAGGGAGGGCAAGATGAGTAAAGGGGGTCAACAATATGATGACAGATAACAACTAACCTTTTGGTGGTGAGCACACCGTAGTGTATATAAATGTCAAAATATAATATACACATGAAACTTATGTGTTATAAACTGATGAGAATATAAATAAATAAAAATTTAATAAATAAATTTACTTTCATTAACTTATGAAACAGCAACATACTTTGCCCAATTTACTTAGCTTCAGAATTTTCATTTGTACAATTTGAACCAGAAGAAGTACCTTTATTGGTCTATTTTTTTTTCTAAAATTCTAAGACTAAATTGTTATTACAATGTCTTCATAAAATTATCAATAGAATGCTTTCATAATTATCTCACATAAATATTTAGATAAATAGCTATGTAATAGCTGAATTTTCTCAAACTGTTAAAGTATTATTTCTAAAGGTATATTTCAAGTTAAGAAGGATTAAGCTGCACAGATATAATGTTTAATGATATTTCTCAAGTGATAAGAACTTACTATCAGAAGCATGTAATATATTTGTACCCTCATTATGGAGTTCAGGTTCTCTCTTCAGCAGAAAATGCTCAGGGCATATGTGAGTGATGATTTATTATTTTTTTTCTATGCCTATATTCCTATAGCATTTCTTATCATGATCTCATTGTGTAACTGCATTTAAAGTGTGCTTTTATGGACCTCCCTGGTAGTGCAGTGGTTAAGAATCCGCCTGCCAATGCAGGGGGCACGGGTTCGAGCCCTGGTCCGGGAGGATCCCACATGCCGCAGAGCAACTAAGCCCGTGTGCCACAACTACTGAGCCTGCGCTCTAGAGCCCGCGAGCCACAACTATTGAACCCATGTGCCACAAATACTGAAGCTTGCGCGCCTAGAGCTGGTGCTCTGCAACAAGAGAAGGCACCGCAATGAGAAGCCCGCGCGCCGCAACGAAGGGTAGCCCCCGCTCCCTGCAACTAGAGAAAGTCCGCGTGCAGCAACGAAGACCCAACGCAGCCAAAAATAAATAAATTTTAAAAAAAAGATGATTCTTTAATAAATAAATAAATAAAGTGTGCTCTTAAGTATTTGCCAATTAAAGAAGCTCAACGTAAAGACCCAAAGACCCCATCTGAGTTTGCTAAGTAATGCAGTGTTAATAAAACTGTGGCTCATTGGAATCTAGTGTGTTACAGGATTTTTTGCACACTTAGCTCTTCAACTGATTTGGTTTGGATTCTAGTCAAATTACTTGGTACCTTGGTTAAGTGGGCTTGTGAAAAATACCTGATGTATACAACCACTTCATATGGAGCTAATAGCTATGTGTTTGCTAAGTATTTTGTGAGAAGAAATATCAGAGAGCAAATAAAGCTGGATTTCCTTAAAAGCCTTGAACTGTAACATGTATGTAAAGACTGGGTAATTACTGGGCAGAAACAGGCCTGCCAGTAAAAGCCAAATATATGCAGCTCCCTTCTTTTGCTGAAAATCTGTCCTAGTTTCATGTTAAATTATATATTAAAAGAATACTGCATTTTTCTATAATGATGTTTTTATAATATAGAGGGTATGTTTCTGACCAAAGACTCTACATCCACAATATATGATAAAAGCAAAGGTATAATTATAAAATATCATACTCAACTCATTTAAGTAGTAAAGTATATTCTAAACCTCATAATGGACAAATATAGGCACTGTGAGGTGGTTATATAAGTCTCTAATATATTTTAAAAAGGTATATATCATGTTCAAACCAATTTCTACTATGTCTTAAATTATAACTATATAAAATGAACACATTAACTTTAATTACCACTTATTTACACTAATATAAGTCTGTTTCCCAACAAGAGAGATGTACATATGTATATGGGTGTTTGTATGAGTTAGATAACTGGCATCTTTTTAAAAACTGTCCAAGAAAGTTTGAAGTAATGAATTTTCATGCAGCATGAGGAGGTAATCAAAATCATTCTCCCATATTTCCTTAATTCTAAGGTGCCATATGTTGTATATGTCCTTAAGTTAGTGAAACTTTTTTTGGAAAGAAAAAGCAAGTACACCAAATGCGCACATTAGAAGGAAAAATCTGGTTTTATAAATTTTATAATGAAAAAAATGAAAATGGAATACATATTTTTATTTACCTTAGAAGTAACTTGAATTTAAGCTTAATTTCTACAGTAACCTTTAGAAATTTTTATTATGCAGTCTTTCTTGATGATAATTTGTAATTTGCTATCATTGATTTAGAATTTCCAAATTTCCATCCATTTTTAGAATTCAAAATTTTGGCTAAAACCATCAATTATTTGAAATCCTCTCTCAATCTAGACTGCGCATGAGGCCAGTACCTGAGCTGATCCTCTAGAGAGCTTCATGGAGAGTATAATAAGGGGAGCCCTTGTTGACTAATTTATAGTTGATTAACGTCCTCATGAATTGCTCCCAACTTTATTCATGATTCTGAACACTTGAGATAATTGAAATACCAAAAGAATGAGTATAAAGCTTTTAGGACGAATGGATACTTGAGCCTACTCACAGTCTCTTTGAGGCAGAGGCTCATTTTGTGCATAAGTGTAAAGAAATATATTTTTGGAAAAATAATTCTAGTTCCAGTTAGAAGATGGTGAACTCAAGAGATTTCATTTATCACTGCTCAAAGTGTTTAGAGCCATTGAAAACATTTCCCCCTAGACCTTGACATGATGGACTTATTTTAATCAGCAGTTACAAAAGTTGACCAAGTGTCAGGCATCAGTGAGTAGATTATTGGGCAAAAATCAGTTTTTTTCCCTTGTACAAAACCTGGATGCATCCTGTCCAAGGACAGACTTAAACAGGCAAGGGAAAGTTTATTCAAAACTATTGCAATTGTAAAGAGATTGGACTAAACTCTGCTGAAACAAAAGGTGGGAGAGTTTATCAATTCTGGAGTGAGCTAGTGGACTGGTACTGGAGGACATTAGGAGACTGGTTAATGTGATTGGGCCATCTGTGTTTGCTAATCAGCACTTATTGAAGTTAGACTCTTGCCCTCCCACAGAGAATGTGATGCTATCTTTCTTGATGATTGCATTTCGAAAAATGGCTCCCATGTCCTTGAGAAAGACATTCCTGGGTTGTAAATCTGGCAAGATTACTAGAAGAAGATTTACGTGTCAAAGGGGTGAAAAAAGAATTTGCATGTTTTTTAGAGTAAATGTTCTAAATAAGGGGAGGTCAAGGGCCTATAAGTCAGGAAGAAACCTGTCTAAAGTTTTATTAAGCTGAAAGGAATGTTAAGGCTGTCTTGGTCAATCTAAACCTTGAACACAGGTACAGATGTTTGCCAACTCTAGAGAAAAGCCTACAAGTACAGCAAGCTCCTTTACCTTTAATCTCCCATCCTCCCTAATCTGATTTAGATATTTCACTTGTGTTGTCACAGGCTTACCAATATCACAGAATTTATCAGGTCAAATTGCAATTTTTTTGTCTATTTACTACTCTTGACACTAGACTATAAGGTACCTGAGAACAGAGATCCTGTTTACATTTGTAACCACAGGACCTACCGTAATTCCTTACCTCAATTAATGCCTGCTAAAATAAACTGAATTCTAAAAAATTAACAGAAAAGTAGCTGAGATAGGAAATAAGAATGTGGGAATTACAAAAAAATTAAGAGCTTTTAGTTTAGTAAAATGAAGATGGTAAGGGAATATGATCAGAAGCCATATATTCCTAGAAGGTATGAAATTTTCTAGTAAATCCTAGAAAACTAGAAGTTGGCCACACCCAGTGGAGATAGGAAAGAGGGCTCACATTTAATGTACACCATATGGTAGACACTATGTTAGCATATCAAATTTAATCCTTTATCTGTGAAGAAAGCACTGCAAACCCTATTTTATAAGTAAGAAAACTGATACCTGGAGTGGCCATATACCACCTACAAAACAGTGAACCGAGATTTAAACACTCACCTTTATGGCCCCAAGTCATAAAGCTATTAAACTTGGCTGCCTTAAACATAAATTATAATAGTTTAAGTTTAGGAGAGAAAAATGATCAATACTTTTAACTTTGCATATGAGATGATATCCCTAAGAAGGGATCACCCTCAAAATATAAATAGAATCAACAAGTATCAGATGTATCTTTAAATACTAGAGACAAGCAAGGTTGTAAAGAAAACTGGTGATGTTTGGGGGTACCTTCCAAAACTTTTGAAGGTGGTGTCACCACAAGGAGACTCTGTCTCTTGGTAGCACCATCAGCTCTGCTTCTGGATTGGATGGATATTGAGATGACATTAGAAGTGCTCTTGTCTTAGAGTTAGGACATTCTCTGATTCTTTAGTAATGAAATACCTTTGATTCTTTGCTTTATCACCAAAGAAGATTGTTTAAAGGAACAACCTTTTTGTTTTTCCAGATACACACTGGGAATGCTATTTACTAAATCTCACTACATGCTAGAAATATGATGGTAGTCCCCTTATATATCCCAGTATACCGTACAGAAAATATTAAGGCCACTGGCATCAGTCCCATATGGTTAAATAAGCTATTTAAAGGAGGATATTCCTGAACTGGAGAGGGATGTCTGGGACAAGAGCAAGCAGGATGGAGAGGATTTAATCAACAATTTAGTTTTATCTGGAAGCCTGATAAAATTCAAATACCCATGTCTCGCTTACATGGGACTTATTTTTCAACATAATACGGCTTGACAATTTTTCTTAAGAATTTGGGATGAGAAGGAAAAAAATAATAATTTAATCTAATCAATAAAAGGAATATTGATGTGCCTCATATTTCTTTGAAATCCTTTGGTAAATTTCTTGGCTTGTCAGCTGACTGATTCTTACCCTTTTCTAGAAAAAAAGCATACCGGGAGGAAGTAAGACCTAGTGCTTTTCTAGTGTACTCTTGGCATTCTTCCAACTCTTCTGGAAAACATCATTCTATCACTTATATTCCTGTAGAACTGTAAGTTGAAATGAAGAACCCTCTTACACAGCCTCTTAGACAAAAGTATCACAATATTCTTAAAAAGACCCTATCCAAACAGACATATTTAAAATAATTATTAGTTCATCATCATGCCCCAACAAGTCTGCAAGGTTGCTTAGCAACAGAATCAGGCACCCTTAACAGGAACATGCATGGGAACAATGGTGAAAAGTGATCGAGATCTTACAAAGGCAAATTCTTTGAATTAAATCTTTGTGAAAAGACATCATGGGGAAAATGAGTTTTTTAACCTAAGAATTGTTTCCTGAGATTGATACAACATTATTTCATAGCTAAACATCAACCACTTTCCATAGATAGATAGAACAATGGAACTTTTAGTCTTTACATAATTTAGGGCACTTACAAAACATTGTTTATCAGTGTTAGCTTGAGAATGAATAATATTTCTGTGTCGTCCCATTATCTTTAAAACTGTATAGATAGATAAAGAAAGGAAGTTACTTACAAAAATAAATACTACAAATATATTTGATTAACAACATGTTCTATTTTTATGTCATACATAATTAGACTATAAAAAGTGTATTCTTTTAAATTTGAACAAGATATTATATATACACACACACACACACACACACACACACACACACACACACACACAAACATGCATTATCTATCTAATTCCCATTTCCAGTGGGAAAAAAAGAAGAAAAGAAAAAGCCTACAAAGCATTGTTGCTTTGGGACTCCTAGATTGACTAATTTTTGACTAGTTTGACTGAATGGGCTGATTTTATACTACAATACCTGTAAAGGCACTAACTTACTTCTATTAGTAAATGGAAGAAAATCCAGTACACATGGGCTCTCTTGATGCAATATGTAAACACCCAGCAAGTTCAAAGAGTAAGCTCAACACCCTGGCAGAAGACCTCAACTTTGACCCTAGTCCCATCTCTGGCTTGGACAATTCACTTAACCACCATAGACCTCATATTCCTCATCTAGAAAAGGAGGCCTCCAAGATTATTTTCAGCTCTAAAATTCCTAAAGTTCATGTCCATCAACTCTAAGTAGCATCACTCTTTTTTCTCATAGAAGAATTGTTTGTTTTACTGCATTGGTTATTTGACTACTGTCTTTATGTAAATATTAGAATTAGCAGGCTTGTTGGCCAATACATTCACATATCATGCAGAAAATTTTCAGTACTGGCTTTTTGTTTGTTTGTTTGTTTCTTCATGTCTGATTGCATGTTGCAGAGCTGATTTTTAGTTTCTGGAAGTTAAAAACATGCAGGTGCAGATATAATATGCTGTAGCCATTTATATCACCAGCCATAATGTTTTAAAACAACTGGCATTTTTGCATAGTCTTTAGAAGAGGGTTAGATGAGCACTTCTGTTTTCCTTTTCTTGAGAAGTTTTATAACAACACCAAAAGGTCATCTTTAAAATGTCTGACAAGATTAACAACAAAATCTTGGAAGACAGCCAGTCCACCAAGGAAACAAACCCAAAGGACTATTTACAGATGCAAACCTTAAATAAGCAACAGAACCGGAGAGTGGGGTGAGGGCAGGGGAGAGAAATACTTTGTAGCAAAGAAATACTTTCAAGAGATGCCTCAGGGCATTGAACTGTTGGAAACCAGTAGCAGTAAACAAACCTGGCCCCCAGCAATTGCTAAAGGGCACATTCATGAGGAAGTTGGAAGCAAGAAGTCTAAGATCATGAGTCAGAGAAGCAGAATCATGAGCTACACCCACACTGGGTTCTATATGCTATCGTTAAAACAAAGAGAAGTTGATGTAAATATTTTAATTGCAAGGAATTGAAAAAGTGGTTTTTAATCCCACTAGTTGATGCCAGGCCAGGTTTTTGATTATACATCTGAGGATGTAGCTCTATAGTCCTAAGGCTGAGTAGCAGAGAAGATGCTGTTTTCTTCCCACAAAAATACCACTTCTCCTACTATCAATTCTAAAGGGAGAGAAAGCCTTTAACAGAGGACACATTAAAGGAGAGTCACAGTTATTTAAAACCAGAAACTTAAATATTGATGTAAGAAGCAAGTAGGTTTAGGAAGAGAGCAAGTTACAGAAATTGATAAAAGCTTTGTACTTTTAGTTGAAATTTTTAAAATTATAAACAGAAATGGAGAATTCTCTGCAATTTGTATTTTATCAAGTATTCAACTAAGTGGCCTATTAGTTTAGTAGGATGAAAAGTATCTTGCTGGCAAATGTGGAAATTAATACTGAAACAAACATATAAGGCAGAGACATATTTTTGTAGCAAAGGATTTCCCCAGCTTTGTCAAGGTTGGCACCACAATCATATTATAGTTATACTTAATATAAATGTTAGATTATGAAATACATAAATGTATATTCAGGAGAAATAGTCAATAAATTGTACATAATGTACTACAGTAGTAAATGTTAGGTTCTTTTCAATGAATACTTTATAGGGTTTTTGAGATCTTTTTAAAGAGCCTAGTTTTTAAATAAATACTATTTCAAATTTGGGGAATGAGAAGTTTAAAATAAGATGAACCAGATTTCTACAATCCATTTTCTGATGCTCAAAGTGGGCAGACTACAAAATGGAGCATGGCTGAGGCCATGTGGTAATCTGTGTGTTCCTTGCACTGTTTGAATTATATTATACATCCGTAATCTGCAGGGGCACACATCACTCATAGGTTATGCTTTTTAGGCAAACTTTTACACACGAATAACAACTAATTATAATAGACCTTAGCAAAACCGTGATGTTTGCTTGTTTCATCAAGCTCCACTTTCTGAGTTTCCCCTGTGAGTCTATTTATTGCTCTGTCTTCTCTATTCCCTAATACCCTCTGCAGAACACTTATGCCCTCAAGTTCTCTTCCCTCTTTCACATCATCAAAACTTGCTTTTGGATCATTCAGGCTGAGGTAAAAATGACTACGATCTTAAAGCACAACCAGTATTTGAATTTTAATGGGAAAAAAAGATTTAAGGTAACGGGATGAGATTCAGAGATAAAGGGATGAGAGTTGAGTGCCAACCATGAGTTAGTAGGTGAGAAGACATTTTTAGGCATCAAAACTTTTCTGCATCTCTAATCATAATACTAATTCTGCAAGCTATATAGTTGGAGAGATGCAATCATATGAAAGGCTCAAGATACCAGAAAATAGAAACCAAAACTATTTCTTCTTAGTTCATAAATAGGGTGTAGGTTTACTAAAGAGGACATTAAAATTGCTCCTTGTTTCCTGAACCCAATCCATCCAGCAAGGGAAAGGAGTTGAATAATGTGGATTTGAGTTGGTTAATGGCAGGGAGAATTCAGAGTGGAATTACAGGTGTAAAATGGATATCAGGATGTTATTTGTGTGTATGTGTCCATTGTGTATGTGTATAGAAGCCATCTCTGTCATGTAGGAAAAGACATTTAAATCTTCCAGAATTATTAATTCACTGAGAAGAAACAATAAACTTCAGCAACATTTTGTTGCTAAATTAGGTCATATTTGAGGGATGAATCAATAACAATGATTTCCTTGAAAGGTCTCTCAAGGCTATTGATTTTTTTATGGCACTGGTATGCAAGGGGGTTGTTCTGAAAAGACACAAACAGGTAATACTATCTTTCAAGAATTTTGGTAGTAGTAGTTGAGCAAAAACTACAGTATGATAGAAAGCGGTTAGTTTTCTTTGTCTCATATACAGAGTTAAAATTAAAAAGTGAAAAGACCCTACATTTTACCATTTTATATTTAACACTTATCTACATAAGTGTTAAAACAAATTGATCTTAGTACCCATTATGATTATTAAGGTACCAAAAAAAATTCACTTTGAAAACGATTCCTGAATATGGATACATTTTGTATTCAGAATCACATGGAAAAAGAAGCCTCTTAACTTCCATGGGCCAGTGTCCCATAGTTATTGATCATTATTCATGGGAAATAAATTAATTTTCTAACATTCCATCATTTGCTATTTTTTTAACAAAAGAGGGATTTTATTGTTCAGCACAGGGAAATATAGCCATCATTTTATAATAATTAAATGTAGTATAATCTATAAAAATATTGAATCACTATATTGTACACCTGAAACTAATATAATGTCATAAATCATCTATACATCAATAAAAAAAGAGGTATTTTAGTTTTCTTATCAGCTGTTCGGTTCTCTGTTAAGAAGTGAGGAAAAAAACACTGATTCTAAGGAAGTCAGATCCTTGATTTGCCTGATGATTATGATTATGAAAAAAGTGTTCTCTACAGAACAGTAGCTCTTAATCAAAAAAAGGCCGGCTCTAACGTATTCTACAAAGAAGAGTGCGCCAAGATATAGCAATCCTTTTTGATTTTTTTTGAAGTTTAAACAAATAGTGTACTCTGCATGAATTTTATCTTTCAACTAAATCATTCTACTGTGAAATTTATGATGCTATAGTACTAGTTTACGAAGAAAGTATAGTAGGCTTCACATATCTCTATATCTTATATTGATGGCATTTAAATTCTAATAGCGAACTGTTATTGTTTCATAAACTAGGAGAAAATTGCACTGATAACAAGCAGGAGAAGCTGGCGGAAACAAAAGATTTTCCACTCTTTGCTTTCTATTGTTTGTAAGCCTAATTACCCTAGTTGACCAATTAATGACAGCACATGACAAAATTTTCCTGACTGCTAATTAATTAGCTCTAATTTCACTAGTTTTGTTACTGCTGAGGCTTCCACTGATTCTATGTGTGAATGTCTTCTTACCCTACTCATCCTATTTTCCTCTTTGAACTTCCTCATATGTAGAGAACCCATTTGATTGACTTAAAAGTCAGAAGATATAATCAGAGAAAAAGCAAAAAAGAATGACTATAATGCCAATTAGTATGACTATTAATTAGAAATTATGTTTTGAGGATTTTCAGACAGAAGAGGGGTAGAAATGATAATAGTTTAGTTTTAGGAAAGCTATAGTACACAAATAGAACCCCAAATCACACCACAGATAATTTTCCAGGAATTTAATATATCTGATATACACTCAATTTGTGCCCATGAATGGTGAGCAACTAGAAGTAAAGGAGAATCACATAGTTACATTTCTGGACAAATCAGGTTATCAGAATGATGTAATAATGGCAGTTTACCTTAATCACTTCTTAGGCTTTCTTATTTACTATGCTAAATGTTAAATGAGATTTCTGAGTAAAAGCATTACAATGACTTCAGCTTTGTGGGACATGAAACACAGTGAGAACTCGGAGCAGGGAAGGAAATAAGTAAGGTAAGAAGGAAAAAGAATTGAAAGAGCTGAAAGATGTATTACTTGACTGTCAGGTGTTAGGAGAGTTTATCTGTGCTTTTTCTTAATCTTCATAATGCTCTTGTCAGAATGGTAGTAACATACCCACTTTTTTAGATGAGCGACCTTTAACTATAGGTTGCACTTGATTGTCTGCCAGGTTTTCAAGTCTGTGTTGGGGACAGTAATGTCAGAAATTTCAATCCCAGTCAAATCAAGACCTGGTAGAAACACCATTATGGAAGTGCATAGTTTTGACCCAAATTTGACCACATTAAAATGTTGTTCTTTCTTCTCCAGGATGATAGTCTATATTTCAAGAAGAATTATAATTCTTGCCCCATAACAATTTCTTTGAGTTCTTTGTGCCAACTAAAACCTTTAATTGATTTTCATATTAGCAAAGCCCTGGAATTATATGCAAAATGCTATGAATAGTTATCTACCTATCTAATTATTTTTAGCAAAAGGATGCAGAGCCGTTATCAGATTCTCAAAACTCAATCAGATTATCTAACAGTTTACATTAAATGACATAATGAATGCCCTTTCTGGATCCAAACATTATAATATTTTTAATCCTTACCATGGTCCCTGAAATGTCTATTATCTCTAATTATCAGTAAGGGAACTGAGGCGTAGTAAAGTCTAAGTAAGTGAGAGGTCTGGAATTCAAATCCAGGTCAGTTTCAGGCTTGAACACCACTAATTCTATAGCCTACACTGCATTCTATACTCTCACTGTAGATAATCAATAAACGTTCATTTATTTCCTTTACCCCAGTTGGGGACAAAGAACATGGGTGTGTGAAAGAAAGTACAGATTAGTTTTAATGTAAATGATATAATAATAATGCTAGTCAGCAGTTATGGAATATTCATATTGTGCTAGGAGTTGAGCATTAAGTACAGGCATTCTTTTATTTAAAATCTCATATATATAATACCTACCTTAGGAAGTAGGTAATATAAATGTGCCAAGGTGACTGAAATAACGTGGTCATGTACAGGCAATGAAACTGGAAAAGAGTTTTCTGGGCTGATTGTTGAATGTTGGCCAAGACATTAAGGGGAGAAGGGATGAGCACTGGTGGGGAGACTGAAAACTTATTCATCGTGGGGAGAAAGCACTGGTGTAAGCATCGTACTGGTTGCTTAAGAACTGTTACCCTCATAACCCAAAAACTGAGGTTTTGCTGAAAGCTGAAGGCAGATTTCTTGCAGTGTGAAAAAGAATTTACTGATATCTATTCATCTCTTCATGTTTGAACCTGACTGTTTTGCAGATTTGTTGAAATGACTCAAGTTCTCTTTCAGATCTGGACTAAATGTCTGTATCACAGCATTAGGGCCCATGGAGCAGCATTTGCAAGCCCATACTCACCTCCCCCCTTTTTAGTGTTTTGCACTCTGGAAAAGCAAACAACAGCACCAACAATATCTTATTTCCTTTTATTTATAGTTATTATTAATCTTGTCAAGAAATCCAATGTGATATATTTATGCTAAAATATAAATGAAATTTTTCCAGTTTTATTGAGGTTTAATTGATATATAATATTGTATCTGTCCAAGGTGTACAATGTGATGATTGATACATATATATAGTGTGAAATGATTACCACAATAAGTTTAGTTAACCTTAATTCACATAATTACAAATTTTATTTTTGCGATGAGAACTTTCAAGATCTACTCTCTTAGCAACTTTCAAACATAAAGTACAGTATTGTTAACTGTAGTGACCAAGCTGTACATTATATCACCATTACTCACTTATCTTATAACTAGAAGTTTTTATCTTTTGATCATCTTCACTCATTTTCCTCATCTCCAACCCCCAGCTCTGGCAACCATCATTCCATTCTTTCTATCATGAGTTCAGTATTTTAGATTTCACATATGAGATCATAAAGTATTTCTCTTTCTCTGTCTGACATTTCATTTAGCATAATGCCCCCCAAATCCACCCATGTGGTCACAAATAGCCAGATTTCCTTCTTTATCATGGCTGAATAATAGTAGGTTGTATGCACCCCATTTTCTTCATCCATTCATCCACAAAAAAACACTGAGGTTGTTTCCATGTCTTGGCTCCTGTATTGGGTTGGCCAGAAAGTTCATACAGTTAATGAATACACTGTTCAATAAAACTTGGTGAAAATGAAAAATGTGTCTTTTAGTTTTACTTAAAATAAATCTTTGACAAAGCCAGCTAGGCATCCCTTTGAGTAATGACTTATATATCACATTGAAATATTTTAAACATATGAACAGTAATAGCTTAAATGACAAATGTTACTAATATTGACACAATTTATCAAGGAGAATATGTTAGAATATGTTAAAATGCAGATGGTCAGTGAAAGAACAAATGTAACTTTTAACTAAATATTGTCTTGATATTTAGACCATTGGTTAAGAACATGATAACAGGTTTCATCCATTTCAAGAAAGCAGAATATTTGCAGATCACTTAACATTTACTAGGTATGTTCTCAGTCCGGAAGGATATATTTCACTTACATGTGTCATTTAATTTAACCACATCCCTCTGTAATAGATAGTGTTATCCCTATTTGCAGATAGGAAACAGGCTCAGAAAGATTAAGAATGTTACCTAATTCTAGTAAGTAGCCAAACCTAAACTGATCTAATTCCAGGGCAAAGCTCTTTCTGACACATCAGTGTGGGTCTTTATCTCTTTGAGAATTGTTGAACATTAAAAGCCTTCTTCCAGGTAAATGCATAAAGAAACAACATGAGCAATGACATAACAATACAAGTCTCACTAAATAATTGGTGTGTTTGGCCTTGCTTTTGCTGATAGATCTTTTGCAAAATTGCTTTTCTCTGAGATAGTGGACTTTAACTATTTCCTTTGAAGACTTTCCTAAATTATACCTATCAGAAAGCTGCTTTGCTTTAAGGCTAAAGAAAAATGAAAGCTTGCTTAACTACACTTAGGTGCCAGGGTCATACTATGAACTCTACACCTGCCAGGATTCACGCTAAGATAGGGTGGCTCCACAAACTGTCCATAGTTCTGTGATTTCTTTCTGATATTTTGAAGTAGAAATAATTTAATAACTATTCACAAAAGAGAGAAACACTGTTTCTTGGTCCTCAATATCATACTGCTGTAGGCTAATTCTTTCTCTCTTCTGTTGCCCCTTAGTATAGAGAGTGTGTTTTGGGGACCCTCCTTCACGATCTTCTCCATTCCAAGAGCATCTTACATAAATCCAGGACTTCTCAAGCAGCTGGTTTTGCCAGATGGTCTTAGGGTTGGTTGTACCCATATATGTATAATCCTGAACTTCTCAAGTAAGGTCCTTGTAGAGCATAATGGCTAAGAGAATTGGTGCTGATACCAGACCTGAGTCCAAATACTGCCTATGCCCTTAACTAGCTGTGTAACCTTGGAGAAGTAACTTAAGCCCCTTAAAGGGATCAGATTTCTCACCCGGAAAATGGTGTAATAAATGCATCTACCCCATATGGTTAGTGTGTAAATTAATGTAACTTGAGATGGTGCATGTTAAGCATTAGCACAGTGCCTGTCTCTTATTAGTAATACCTGCTTTTATTATTAATTATTCTCTTTATATTCCCAGTTCCAGCTAGGTGCCTAACATATAATAGTTGTTCAGCAAATATTTACTGGATTGAACCAGCTCTGAAATTTAAGCATTGGGTCAACAGCAGTCACCCCACCATCATTTCTCCCACAGAAAGGGAGAATAGATGGAAGCCAGCCATCATACTTTCTTTTCTTATTCTAAACTTCCCATCCAACCCCAGCAATAAAAAACTCTTCCTGAACCCCAACAATTTCGAGAATTTTTCAAATCACACTATTTGAAAATAGTTGGGTTTCCCTAATCTAATATGTCCCAGGACCCCAAGGTCACCAAGTTTATATTAATGAAGTTTAGTTAAGATAAATGATTACAGTTAGTAAACCAACTGCTTATGAGCTCATTGGGCTTTTGAAAATTTACTATCTGCACTTCATAGAGACACAAGTATTTTGCTTTTGTAGGACACTCAACAGTCAAAGTAGTCTTTTAAAAAGCACAAATCAGATGCTATTATTGCACTGCTTCTAACCTCTAAAGGCTATCTGTTGTAAAGAGATTAAATTTTCAACTACTTAGCCAGGCTCACAGGGACCATGTGCGCTGGTCACTTACTGCATCTTTCCCTGACCTTCATGGGGTTCGAGGCACAGTTGTCTTTTTCAGTCCTTCAGATGCAACAAGCTCTACTTCTTGCTCTCCCAGCTTTAGATTGGCTAATCCTTCTACCCAGACCAATTTCCCTCTGATCATTAAGGTCTCGGTTCAAACGCCACCACTACTATCTTGACCAAAGAGATCTGCCTCCTCAGTGCCTCTCCATCCCATTGTCCAGTCGTATTTCTGTCACTGTACAAAATTTATTTACATGTTTACTCTGTCTTCCTCCACCACTGGACATTTGCTTAAGAGCAAGGACTTTGTAATTTTTTGCTCACCACTGAATCTTCCAAGGCTTGCAGCAGACACTGGCACATAGAAGGTGTGTAGGAAATGTGTGTCTAATAAATGAATAAATATGTGAATGAAAAAAAAAACTGAAACAGTAACACAAGAATATTTTTCTTTCAAAAGAATAATGAAAAATAATTTCATTCAATAAGAGTCATTCTTAGTTACTGATACATGACTTAGTAGATCCCATTCAGTTTAAAATGTTCCATTTTTTTCTGATACTTCACAAGTCATTAATTAAATGTTGCTCACTTTTAAGGCCAATCTGTGAGACATTATTTAACTTGTCTACTCTAAAGTTCCAGCATTAACTCAGGCGGGGCTTCACCAAGTACTGATCATGTGACCTTGGCCTCTCATTGCCTCAGTTTTCTCATTTGTAACATGGGTATAATAATAGGCTTATTTCATAGGCCTATGAGGAGGAAAACCTTATATATATATATATATATATATATGTGTGTGTGTGTGTGTGTGTGTGTGTGTGTGTGTGTGTGTCTATATATATGTATTTAAACAGTGTCTTAGAATAGTGTCTGGCACATGATAAGCATTATAGAAGTATTGACTGCTGCTACTAGTACTGTTATTATGAGAACTAACTGTTGAGAATAATCCTTCATATAGTGGTATATTCCACTGAAGATAAAGGAAACTAATAGAATATTAGAAATCAGATTAAACACAGAAAGCCAGTAAAATATACCAGGACAGAAGATGATGGGAGTGTGAAAGCATAAAGGAAAAAAAACGGTTTTTGTTTTTGTTTTTCTTTCTTAATGAAGGAAAGAGCCTAGAAATAGGACAAAAACTATTCATTGGCTATACTGACATGGAGATCGCTGGTGACCTTCATAAGTAAAATTTCAGGACAGTGGGCAAAGAAATTACGGTGAGAGAAGTCAGATGGATGTAAATTATAGAGTAAATGGGACGTGAGGAAATAGAAATATATGAAGATAACAATTTTGAAAAGTTTAGACATGAATTGGCTAAAGAATATATGCAGGGATTAGGGGAGGAGGGAGGCTTTCATGTTACATGTATAGTTTTTAACACTTTAAGTTGGAGTTACTAGTCTAGAATGAGGTTGAATTTTGGCAAGAATCATTCATAAGGAGTAGATGGGTTGTAGAAAATGCAGTGCTGTGAAGTACTTGAGAAGATGAGAGAAAATGAAATGCTATCTGTAGTGCACATGGCCTTTTAACTTTAACTCCTGTAGTAAAAGGGAATACAAAGATCAATGCAAATGCTAATGAATTAATGGATTTGGCAGTGGACTGTTTACTGACTTCTATGTTCTTAATGAGTTATGAAGCACCTCACCAGCTCAGAGTGAAGGAAGTAGAGAGGATGGAGGAAAATTTGAGGAGGGTAGGTAAAGCTTCTAAGAAAATAGTCCTTAAGGAGAATTAGAAAGAACTTACTGTAAGTCAGAGCAATATTTCCAGTCTTGAAAATCCATTTGAAGTTGGTGATTATTAATTTATTGGAATACCAATTTGCCCTGCCACATGATTTTTCTCCAGCTACCTGGGTATAAGCTACACAGAGGCAGAACAGAGTGAGAGATAACAATCGAGGGAAAATACAATTAGTATTTTTTTTACCTTTTTCCACTTCCCCGCTCCAACTCTGGGGAGCCTTCATGGACATGGCTGCCCTCCCAGCCTCCAGCAGCACTCTGTTATCAAAGAATTCAAAGAAATGGAATATAGGTTTCCAACTTATTAATTTAGCAAAATCAAAAATTATATATAATGTCTTCTGTTGGCAAAGATTTTTGCAATATAATTTGGTTCCATCTTTTGACAAGTAATTCGGCAATGTCTAGCAAGACATTTTACACATTAATTCTACTTCTACTTCTGGAAGCTTATGCCAATAAATAATTTATAATCCAGAAAATTATTATATAAAGATGCTCATTGTCATGTCATTTGTAATAACAAAAAATTGGAAACACCTTTAATTGTTAACAATAAGAAAACAGTTTAGGAAATTATATCCACTTAATAGAAAATTACACAGTTACTATATTATAATTACAAGATGATGGAGCAAAATAGAATAATGCTTGATAAAGAAAGAACGAAGAAAGCTGACCTAAAACTGTGTCTTCCTTATGACAGTAATTATGTAAACATATAAATATTTATTAAAACTTAAAACCAAAATAAAGTTTTAAAAGCTCTGTACCAGTAATGGGGATTTTACGTTTGTTTCAAAATATTTTTTAACATAACTCTTAAATTTTGTTTTTCCTACTCCTTTTCTTAAGAATTTCTTATTATTAACCTCATTTTTCATTTCATAGTTTCAAATAAAGTCAGCAATTTTATCATCAGAGAAGATTAGACTTATTTGACAGTTCATAATTCCAAGTTATTTGGTATAAAAAGACCACATACACTTGTAGGTTCTTTCAAAATAAAATTTCGAGGATTTTATTTTTTTGCTTAGTCTTTCCTAGTATGGAGATTAAGCAAACTACCTAAAATTGCTAGCCATTCTTTTTTCATTTTTCTCATTTTATTCATTTATCTTGCCCTTCACAGAAATGATAACAAATGAGTCTGCAGCTGCATCTTCCAATTTCTTAAATCCTCTATTTTCCACATTATGAAATCATACTAATATGAATGCTTCCAGTATTTTCAGAGCTCTTTAGTTATTATACTTTAGCATTCTGTATGAAGTATCTTATGTAAGTGTAAAATTTAGACTCAACTTCTGGAAGCTTTTGATTTCTTAGTTCAAAAGTGAGAGATCCTTAGTTCAGCCATATGATTAACAATTACTTGTATAGTAAGAAGCTCCTAATTTATTGTTTTATGGATACCTGGCAGTTTTCTTGCCATTTCTCAGAAGTTCTCTATTAAACACATTCTCTCTCTCTCTCTCTTTCTCTCTCTCTCTCTCTCTCACACACACACACACACACACATTGTGATTGAAAGCACAGACTTTGGCATTATGAAGTCTAAGGTTCAATTTCCAGTTCTGTAGTTTCTGGGCCACTTCACTTTAGGCAAGTAATCTAATGTCTCTGAACCTTGTCATTTTCATCTGTAAAATGGAGATTACAATTATATCAGACAATCCTCAAAACATCCGTAATGATTTTAGAGTTTCAGAGTCAGGTACAAGCAGGCACTCAGTAAATGGCTAGTGCTTTTATTACTTTATTATTATTTAGGTCTTGGTTTTCCTTGAGTCTGTGAGTCTCCATAATGAAATGTAATTTCCAGTAGATTGAGTAACACCTGTTTTCACCAAAAATTTTAACTGAGTTCATTACTTTCTGTGCAACCAGATTAGTTTTCTACCTTTTTCTCTGTGCCGTATGTAGGTGTTCAATAGATTTATTTAATAAATGTATGAATGCATGAATGCGTAGATGAATTTTTAAATGCTTCTTTTTGAGAAGGTAGAACAAATGTGACACAGTAGAACAGATAAGAAAATAGTCCATGGAAAAAATGGCAAAGTCACATATGTGCCCAGGGCCAGCCTAAGAAGAATTGCTTTTTATTTTTAAGGAAAAATGTGTTGAATAGCTTATTTTAATTATTTTTAAAAGTTAAGTACAGAATGGGCTTCCCTGGTGGCACAGTGGTTGAGAGTCCGCCTGCCGATGCAGGGGACACAGGGAAGATCCCACATGCCGCGGAGCGGCTGGGCCCGTGAGCCATGGCCGCTGAGCCTGCGCGTCCGGAACCTGTGCTCCGCAACGGCAGAGGTCACAACAGTGAGAGGCCCGCGTACCGCAAAAAAAAAAAAAAAAAAAAAAAATTAAGTACAGGGACTTCCCTGGCGGTCCAGTGGTTAAGACTTCGCCTTCCAATGCAGGGGGTGTGAGTTCAATCCCTAGTCGGGGAGCCATGGTCCCACATGCCTCGCAGCCAAAAAAATCAAAACATAAAACAGAAGCAGTATTGTAACAAATTCAATAAAGACTTTAAAAAGTGGTCCACATCAAAAAAAAAAGTTAAGTACAAAAATTTGCTGATGATTTACATATTTAGCACCAATAAAATAATGTGAGATTAGCTGTACTAAAACAGAATGTTGAGTTACATTCACATTAAGTGACATTATATAGTCTAAATTTATGGAAAACCTCTGAGATGGCTGATAAAAAGTAAGGTGGTGAGTGACCTTTGAGCAGAAAAAGACAGAAAGAGAAGTGGCCTCTTCTACATTCTATTGTGCCTCTAAGTAAAATGCTTGGTAATCTAGCTACAAAGCTATATGTCATTTGGCTTTAGGCACCTACTGTGATTTACCTTGTGAAGATCAGATTTTGCCATGGAGAGGATTTGTAAAAGTATCACACATTCCAGTACCATTGGCAACCACAGCTACCAAAAACTCCAATTTAAATTGATAAACCTAATATCAGATGATAGTACCATTTCCTTGTGGGTGTTTTGGGAAAAGGTGGGTAGGAAATGTATAAAAGTGAATACTTTATTGACTGAAATAACAATTCATCATTTTGAAAACATAAAATACATTAAAGTTGTTACAGCATCATGCATTAATATTTCACTGTACTTTAGACATGGCCTACAATCAATGTTTTCTGCCCTTTGAAACAGAATCATGCTTGTGGTATGCATTAATCATATAAAAGATTAAACACTGAAAAGAAATTCAGCCTTTAAAGATGATTTCCTTTGATTTATTCCGTGGGTTCTTCCAAAAAGTTACACCAAGAATTATTGCTTGTTAAATTGGAGTTACAAATTCTTTCAGAGTTACTTAGTATTTTCTTTAATGTCAGTATCAAGGAAGGTAAAGCAAATTTACATATTTATTAGGAAATACAGGCACATGATCATAAAACAAGAAAACACAACGTTTTTATAGACTTTATTTTTTAGAACTGTTACAGAAAAATTGAGAAGATAGTATAAAGTGTTTCCATATACACTATACCCATTTCCCTCTATGATGATCAACTTATATTAGTATGTTACATTGTTACATTCAATGAACAAATATTGATACATTATCATTTACTATAGTCCATACCTTAGTCCAGTTCCTTAGTTTTTACCTAATGTCCTTTTTCTATTCCAGGATTTCATCCAAAACATCACATTACATTTAGTTGCCATGTTTCCTTAGGCTCCTCTTGGGTTTGATAGCTCCTCAGATTTTCCTTGGATGACCTTGACAATTTTGAGTAGTTAGGTTTTTGTAGGATGCCCACTACTAGAATTTGTTTGATGCATTTTTCATGATAATATTGGGATTATGTGTTTTGGGGAGGAAGACCACAGAGTAGAAGGGTTATTTTATCAGATCACATCAAGTGTACAAAGTATCAATATGCATTATAAATGCTGAGGTCGACCTTGATCACCAGGCTGAGGTAGTGTTTTTCAGGTTTCTCCATTGCAAAGTTACTGTTTTCCCTTTTCCATATTGTACTTTTTGGAAGCAAGTCAATATGCTCAGCCCACAGCTAAGGAATAGGGAGTTATGCTTAAGATGGAGTACTACATAAACTATTTGGAATTCTTTTGCACTGGAGATCTATCTATTCTCCTGCATTTACTTATGTATCCAATTATTTATTTATATCAGAAGAACTCATGGATTTTTATTTTATACTTTGGGTTATAATCTAATTCTACGTTAGTTGCTTTGTTCCTCAAATTGCTCTAGTCCTGACCCTTGTGAACTCTTTTCAGTTCAGTGGCTCGTGTGCCACTCTGAGGTATCCCCATCCTATATATTTTTTGGAACTTCCTAACTTTCTGACACTATAAGATGGTCTTGTATATAAATCTTGTATATTTACTGCCCCAGTCCTAGAATCAGCTATTTCTTCAAGGATAACTAGGTCTTTTCAGTGGAGAACAGTATTAGACAGCAGGATCTGGGTGTGGGGTGTGCTAATTGCTGCCCGAATGTCATTGCTTCTAGATCTTCTCAGCTGACAGAGCAAAGAGATAATATGTGTGTACATTACCCATGTATATGCACATATCTATAAGTATCTCTCTACATAACATGTGTATTAAGGTAATATGAAGCAATATTAAGCTAAACATGAATGTATGTTGATGTTTCCAACTTTAATCTGTTACCACATAGATCATCTTAGCCTCATCTCTTGCTTATCTTTAAATTTCAACTCCAGCAAAACACTTGACTTTTAGAAGTGTGAAAATCAAATTGTAGCAACTTTGGGAAGCCACATCATCTAGCAGAATAATTCTTAAAGGGCAAGGTGTATATCATCAAATTTTAATTTACAGTCAGCAGTACTTTGTAACATCAATAGGCCTCCAGACTTCTGCTTCCAAGAAGATGAAGTAGCCCATTTCTCCCAGGTTCCCCCACTTAAAACTAAAACCCTGAACATAACAACAAACAAACATAGGAAGACACTGAAAGGTGGAAATGAGAAGGCAGACTTAACTAGGGACTTTGGGACTTGAGGAATAACATGGTGATGAGTCCCCTGTGTTTCCTGTTGCTTCCCATACATCCTGGAGAAGGTATTACAGGAACCCCCAATCAATAACCACCAACAGAACAACAGACAAAAAAGCTTCAAAAAAACCCCCGTTCCCCCTAGCCAAAGTATGAGGAAAGGGGATGCTAAAGACAGAAAACCATTTGGGCAATAATATACACTCTACTCGAGCCAAGTGCCAGTTGGAATATTGCACCCATCCCCTATGTCCTGTGGTTTCAGTTGGGCCAAGCTAGGATTTGATCTTCCACACTACCCCACTCCTGCCCTCCAGAAGAGGCAGCGCTCTGATTCCCCACCAGGGCTGTTTCATTGTGGTCCAGTGGTGAGCTGAGCCTCCACCCCTTTGCATTAACAAAGAGACTTTCAAAGGTGGTGCCTGACAGGCTAGTTAACACTGGGCTGCCCTCACACAGTCATGGGGTCCAATGGTGGGACTTAGCCTCCGTCTCTCCCTGACATCAGTAAGAATAGGATGTTACAGGTTGGAGGGAGTAGGCACCCCACTAACCCCCAACACATGGTGTCAGTGAGACCCAATGGGGTGCTGAATCCCCATAACCATCCTGAGGCAGTAAGACAGAATGAGATGGCACAAGCAGGGCTAGTTGGCAGTTCTCTTCCTCTTCCCCTGGTGTCAGTGGGGCCAGCAGGTAGCTGACCCTCTACCCACACCCGGCATCAACAAGAAGGAATGAAGTGGGAGGAAGGACAGCAAACACTTCACTTCTCCCCTCCCCTGGTGTCAAAAAATCTACTGGGGAGATGAACTTCCACTCCTACTAAAAGGCAACACAATGATATTAATGTTCCCACTTTTGGGGGTAGGTGTCAGAAGGGCTAATAGGATAGCTGAACTTCTACTTGATCTGTCTGCAGTGAGACAATGTAAGTGCCCACTTTTGCTGGGGTATTGTCAGTAGGACCCAATGGAAATCTGTACGTAACCCCCCAGTCCTCATACTACACCTCAAATAGGATGACTTCCTTCTAAAAAGTAATAATACAATTAAATGGGATACAGAGTCATATAATAACTCACAATGTTTAGAATACAATTGAAAAATACTCATGACACAAAGAACCAGGAAATCACAAAATAAATGAGAAAAGACAATAAACATACACCAACACTGAGATAAAACATCTATTGAAATTATCAGACAAGGATTTTAAATAGGCTGTCACATAAATGCTTCAATTAGCAATTATGTGTTCCTTGACAGAAATGGGAAAAAATAGAAAATGTAAACAAAGAACTAGAAGTTATAAGAATAAAAACAAATGAGAACAGTAGAACTGAAAAATACAACAATCAAAAAACTTTGCTCAAGAGTAGAGTGGAGATTACAAAGCATAGAATCATGAACTTAGAAGAGATCAGTACAATGTACCAAATGTACAGAGAAAAATAGACTGAGGGGTAGAGATGGGAGAAAGAACAGGATCTCAAGAACCTGTAAACAGTAGCAAAAGCACTAACATTCATATCATCAAAGTTCCAGAATGAAAAAAGAGAGCACGTAGGACTGACAAAGTATTCAAAGAAATAATGACTAAAAAGTTCCCAATTTTTTAGAAGACATAAACACAAATTCAAGATTCTGAACAAAGCCAAAGAGGAAAAACAGAAAGATAATCCTTGCCAAGACATGTCATAATTAAACTTCTGAAAAGTAGAGACAAAAAAAAAATCTCGAAAGTGGACAGGCAGAAACAATGCATCACTTATTGAGAAACACCAATTCCAATGACAGCATATTTCTTGTCTAAAACTATGGAGTCAGAAACATTGACATAACATTTTTCAAGTACTTAAAGAAAAGAACTCTCAGCCACAAATTCACACTTTTTATATCCACTTTCATGTTTGACTTATATTAATGGACTACTAACTCATCTTTCTATATCCAGGACTGCCATCACGCTTCTCCAGAGATCTAGTCACAGTATTTCCAGGATGATCTTTCTGAGGATGAAACAATTTTTTCTTATAAAAATACCTGATGTGTTATGAAACTTTTCTCTCTTCTAAGTTACCAGTTAAAATCCTTCAATGGATTCCCATCTTTCTTGGAGTAAAATCTCACATCCAAACTCTCTTTGTCCTTTTGGGCTGCTGTAAGATTATCCTGCAGGTTGGGTGGCTCATAAACAACAGGAATTTTTGTTTTTTTTCTCACGGTTCCAGAGGCTGCAAGTTCAAGAATAGGGTGCCAGTATGGTCAGATGAGGGCCCTCTTCTGAGTCACAGACTTCTCATTGTATCCTCACATGGCAGAAGAGGTTAGGGAGCTCTGTGGGGTCTCTTTTATAAGAGCACTAATACCATAATCACTTCCCAAAGGCCCCACCTACTAATACCATCAGCTACGGAAATTAAGATTTCAACGTATGAATTTGGAGGGGAACACAAAGACTAGACCATAGCACTTACTATACATACATGGACCATTCATGATATGGCTTCTACCACCCTCTCCATTGTCTTCTTTACTTACACTCCAGTGAGCTTTTTTTTTTTTTTTTTTTTTTTTTTTTTTGCGGTACGCGGGCCTCTCACTGTTGTGTCCTCTCCCGTTGCGGAGCACAGGCTCCGGACGCGCAGGCTCAGCGGCCATGGCTCACGGGCCCAGCCGCTCCGCGGCATGTGGGATCTTCCCGGACCGGGGCAGGAACCCGTGTCCCCTGCATCAGCAGGTGGGCTCTCAACCACTGCGCCACCAGGGAAGCCTTAGTGAGCATTTCTTATACTGATTATGAATGGAACTCCTTTCTGGACTGATCCTTAACCATTCATTTTCCGGCGACCATGAATGTATCTTCTCTTTTCCTCAAAAATTCACCCCTCCATCATGTTACATATCCATTTCAATTGCCTTCTACAGGAAACCCTACTGATATCCCCCATATACTGCTGTCCACAGCATGAATTAAGGTCTTACCGTGTCTTCCTATAGCACTCTGTAATAATTTTTACGGTAACTATGGATTTTCTTATTTGATTGTCACAATACATTGAATTCTAGGTGGCACGATAATGATTTTAGTAACAGTAACACTGGTGCCTAGTTTAACCCATGGCATACTTTAGGTGTTCAATAAATGTTTGTTGAATGAGTGAATGAATGAATGGTTAATTTGAAATCTTAATCATGTTACTTTTCAAAAATCTGTTAAAAGATACCCACGGTTTTCCAGAAGATTAGGGACTTAGGATCTTAAACTTGATTTAATAGAGGAAATTTTTACTCATACATCATGCTTAAATACCTCAAAGTAAAACCATTAACCCAGGAATTTAAGGTTATCCATTTGGACTTGCAAGCCAATAATTAATATCTCCTGCCCCGACTGTATTAGATGGTTTCAATGCTCCACTCATATCTCCCCAGCACTCATCATTCCAGTATATGCTGATAGAATCATGCTACCACCTGCAATTATCCACCTTAGGGCAGGCCAGAAGTGTACAGGAGTTAATGTATCTGGGTGTAGCTTTCAACCAAGGATGGAGGGGACTGGAAGATAAGTACTTCAAGTTTCTCACCGATTCTTGGGATAACTCTGAGACATGTTCTATAGAGTTTCACAGAACTCCCCTGAAGTACTGGCAGCAGTTCCCTGCAGGAGTAATTTATTTAGTAATGCACCTCTGTTGGCTTCCTTCCATGCCTCCATTCTCAATTCCTACTCCACTTCTGAGTTTTCTGGAAGCACCTCCCAGATGAACAGTTTGCATTCAAATTATTGCCTCAGTTCTGCTTCTAGGGGAATTCAATTGATAGCCTCCTAATAATCCAATGCTCCTTACAGAGCTGTCACTGGTACAAGTACCAAGGCACGGCACATTACGTATCACTCCTCCTAAATCCTAATATTTTTAAACAGATAGGAAAGAGCATGACCTTGAAGAGAAAAAGAGTTTATGTGAGAATGGCCAATGGATAAAGGGAAGGAGAGACAGTGCCATTTGTTTTCCATTCATGATAGTGTGAAATTTATGGGCAGATGGTCTAACAGGTGTGACTATAATTTGAGGAGCCTGCTCCCTTGGTTACAGAAGACTGCTATTGTTATTATTATGGAACCACAACCTCATGACTTTATTGCTTCACTTGATGTAGCCTTTTCTTGTACCCTTAAATCTTTCTATATCACTGAATTGCAGCCAATAGGTTTATTTTCTCCCTATGGCTCATCACAAAAAAAGACACACATGTGCGCGCGCACACACACACACACACACACACACACAGAGTTTTGTGTATGCCAGTGCTAGAAAAGACAAGCTCATGGTGCATGTATGCAATGGATATTGTACATTACAGGTCTCTGTGAAATAGTCTTCTACAGGTTCCTGTGTTTATTTTATGAATAATTAACTTTAGTAAAATTAATTTCCTGAAGATCTTTTTTTTTTTTTTTTTAATTTCCTGAAGATCTTGATGAAGACTGAAGAAAGGAAGTAAATTGTAAAGAAAAAGACTTAGAAACTTGCCCTTCTTGCCCTCTCTTTGTGTCTTGATGAACAAAGGATAACTGGGCCTTTTTTGAAGCCTTTGCTTGAGTTGAAGACAAAATGCAGCCTGCACTCTTATCATAATATGTTCAGTTCATGAGCACACAAACTTATAAACCGTGAACTTCCCTAAAGTTATTATACCATTTAGAAGATGTTTGCTTGGACGTTTACTTAAAACCAAACAATTGAGGTCTATGTGTCCAAATAATTTCCTTCTCTCTTGCTTGTCACCATTTCAGTTTCCTGAGTTTCTGGGAAGGCCTGGTTTCCCCAAAGGAACGATTTCTGGTAGAAGTCTGAAGGTCTGACCCAAGAAAAAAATCCAGTATAGCCAATGAATTGAGGACAAGAAGGTTTCCAATCAGGTAGGAACATTTAATCTCATACATTACGTCACCTTAAGTAAGGTGTGCTGATAGCTGGATATGATTTAACTGCTTGGAAAAAGATGCATATATAACCTACCGCACAAGGAAGCTGTTCTCAGTTCCCTTAGAGGTTGTGGTGTTTATCAGAGTGCCTTGGGGGAAAATGATTACAATGCTTTTTTTTTTTTTTTTTTAGCTCATTGTTGCCAAGTACACTTGGTGATCTTGGTGCCTGTGGTTTAATCCCAGGAGGTTAGACATGTGAACAACACATTAACCGTTTTTAGTATTTTCTCCCAAGACAAATCATTTTTATAGGTTGTCTCCATGGTCTTCTAGTTGCTCATCAAAATTAAGCATCAAGTCTTCTAAGTGAGCAATAGCCTCAGTCAGTGTGAGGAAATCAGCTTGGTTCTTATTGGGGCACATCTTGGTCTTGGCACAAAGTGAGTTCACATAGGGAGTTAGAAGGAGGAGAATGGGGCATGCGAAAGGGGAGTTCTGTGTTCTCATTTACCTATGCACGTTGAAACTCCACTAACAGTTTTATTTTCATTAGTAATTTGTGATAAAAACTTAGGGTAGGGCTTCCCTGGTGGCACAGTGGTTGAGAGTCCGCTTGCCGATGCAGGGGAAACGTGTTCATGCCCCGGTCCAGGAAGATCCCACCTGCCGCGGAGCAGCTAGTCCTGTGAGCCATGGCCGCTGAGCCTGCGCGTCCGGAGCCTGTGTTCAGCAATGGGAGAGGCCACAACAGTGAGAGGCCCGCATACCGGAAAAAAAAAAAAAAAACTTAGGGTAAAGGGAATAATGAAGCTGTCCCATTATATGGCAGGACAAAAGATAGTAGTGACATCAAAATCAGGGCCTATCCATCTCATTTGCAGTTATATACTCAGTGTTTATCATAGCATTTGACCCCTCATCAGTATTCAATAAGAAGATGCGTGTTGAATGACTTAGGGATGAATTAATGAATGAAAAAAATTAATATGGTAGAAAATGTGTTTTATCCTTGTATTTTCGTGTGTTGACTTCTGTATTTCAAGACCCAGCACTGTAACTGACACATAGAATATAAGCAATAAAATTTGTTGAAAGAATGAATGAGTCCCCACAATTCTAAGAATAATTTTAAGACCAACACAGACCCCATATCTGCCAAGGTCTATGACAGAAGTATCCAGAGGTGAAAGCCTGGATCTCAGCTAGTGGTAGAGCTGACAGAATTTATCTAGTTTTAATAATTTACAGCTCATCCCATTACATTTAGGCATAGTACCTACATGAGCCATACAATTAAATGTTGACTGAAAAAAAATGCACAACCTAAAAGTTGAGAATTATGTTTTATTTGGAGGACATACAGAGGACTTAAGTCAGGAGACAGCCTCTCAGATAGCTCTGAGGGACTGTTCTGAAGAGGTAAGGGAGGGCACAGGATATTTAGGATTTCTTGCAAAAAACAAAAAAACAGGTAGTTGGAACATCAAAAGATTACTGTTAATTAAAGAAACTAGACATCTTAAGTTAATAAATTTAGCACTTTTGTATATATGGTGAGATGCAAGAATCTGGTCTCATGGAAATCATTCCCTTGATATGCACTTTAATTATCTAGGGCCAGTATCCTGTTTTCTCCATCCTGAATCCCCTCAGGGTGCAGCTTTGGGTGTGGCTTCAGTGGCTGATGGCTTGATGGCTATAACATCCTGTGTTACCGATAAGGCTGGCTACATACTTTGTCCACATAAATGACTTGAATATGGATAGTAAATCTGTGGATTTGCAAAACGTAATTCTTAGAGCATTTTTATAAGGACAAAGTTAAGGGCAATTTCAGAATCACTAGCAGCTAAAATTGCTATTTATATTTTTCCACTGGTAGGTAGTAATCTGCTGTTGCTATCTTCAGTATTCCCAAGGGATAACAAAAACCATTTAATTCAAGAAAGAAATGTAAAGTTTAGCACAATGCAGCTTCCACAAAACCAAACACACAAACATACACCCAACTCTCGCAGATATGAAGTAATAATCTAAAATAGAATCCTGGAACTAATTGCAAAACAAGAGCAAATGTACTCATATTGGATAATTTTATTCTTTTATTAATGTTTGATATATATATATATGTATTTATTATTAAAATTCAGAGTTGCTATATGGAGAAATAGCTTTGTACCAATATTGTCTTTATATGTGTTTATCAATAATGTATGAGATTGCCTCCTATGCTCCTTTTCCTTTATTCTCTTGCAGGCAGTAGATCGTAGTTATCAGTTGTTTTTAAAATTTCTAGGCAGCCAAAGGACTAGTATCACTTAAATAAAGAAGGCAAATTGTCCCAAAGTAGGAACAACTTTCCTTCATTATGGAACATAAAGTCCTCATATGAAAGGGGAAGAATTTCATAGCTAAAAGCTTTCAACTACAAAAGATTTATGAGTAACTATGTATGTTGTTTCAAAGTGGACTCTCTATAATTAATGTCTAGGGGTTATCTTTGGTATATAATGGATTTTTAAAATATTATTAGATAATATACAAAAGAATATATTTAATTGTATGTAAGTTATGAGAAATAATAAAAACTGCAAACACACCACCAAAACTAAGAACTAGAATCAAAACTGCTGAGTCTTCTCTCTGTTCTCTACCCTGATCCCACCCTCCTGCTTTCACCAAAGAAATCACTCTGATCTTGGCTTTATGTTCAACATCCACATAATTTTTATCTGATTTTGCTTATTATTGAGATTTATAAAATTGATATCATACTTTAGTCTTCTGTGCTTGCTTTTTTTACTCAACATTATGTTTCTAAGGTTCATCCACTCTGCTTTAACTAGTGTTCATTCATTTGTACTACTGTACAATATTTTATTGTATAAATACAAGAAAATGTGTTTATTATTCTATTAATGATATTTGGGTTGTTTTGGGCCTATTACGGACAGTACTTCCATGAACATTTATTTTAATGTTTCCTGGTACACATGTGCAAGATTTAACATAAGTAAAAGAGTAGACATACTGAGAGTAGAATTGCTGAGTTGTAGGGAATTCAAATAGTCAACTTTAAAAAATAATGTCAAAATGTTTTCCAAAGTTATGGAATCAATTTTCAGTCCTTTTGCTCTATAGCTTCACCAGTTAGAATGGCCAGTCTAGTCTTTTGTTCCTTGTTATTAGTCTGCTCAGGTTGTCCTAGCAAAATACGTCAGATTCAGTAGCTTAAAAAACAAGAGATTTATCTTCTCACAGTTCTGGAGCCTGGAAGGCCAGGATCAAGATGTTGGCAGTTTGGGGTCCTCCTGAGGCCTCTTTCCTTGACTTGCAGATGACCACTGCTTTCTTGCTATGTCCTCACATGACCTTTTCTCTGTGTGTATACATCCCTCGTATCTCTTCCTCTTCTTGCAAGGACACCAGTCATATCAGTTAGGGCCCCACCATTATGACCTCATTTAACCATAATTATGTTTTCAAAGTCCCTGTCTCCAAACAGCCACATTGGGAGATGGGGCATCAACCTACGAATTTTAGGGAACACAATTCAGTCCATAACAATTTTAATTTGTATTTCCCTAATTACCGATAGGTTGAGAATCCTTTCATTTATTTGTTTAATAGTTGCCTATGTTTCCTATTCTGTGAAAGTCTAGAGAATATCTTTTGTCCATTTTTCTACTGTTTATCTTTTTCTTACTTATTTCTATTGTTCTTTAAATACAAGCAAATAATCCTTGGTCAGCTATATATGACACAAATAAGTTATTTCATGCCTTCTCACTTTTTTAATGTTGTCTTGTGATAAATAGCAGCTCTCAGTTTTAATGAAATCAAATTTATCTTTTCGCTTAGTGTCTTTTTGTTCTACTTAAAATGTCCTTCCCTAGTTTAATGCTACCCAGATATAGTATATTTTCTTCTGAAAGTTCTAGTGTATCTTTGTTTTATATTCAAGCCATTAATGCACTAACAATCGACTTGTCTGTATTATCCAATTTCTTTGTTTTCTTATGAATAATTAAGTTTTCCAGGACCATTTTGGAATGAATGGATTTTTTAGGTGTGTCTGAGCTGTTCTTGACCATTCACATAAATTTCAGAATTGGCAATCCTGTAAAATCTCTATTAAGTATTTTTATTGTAATTGTATTGACTATATAAATTAAGTTGGGGAAAATTTACATCATTATGATGAGTCTTTTCTATCCATAAACAAGATGTATCTCTCCATTTATTTAAGACTTCTTTAATATCTTTCAATAAGGTTTTATTTTCTCCATAAATGTCTTGCACATTTTTATTTAGATTTATTCCTAGGTAGTTTTTTTTTTCCATTTTAAATAATTTTTAAACTCTCTCTTTGTTCCTGGATTATAGAAATCCAATAGATTTTTGCATCTTGAGCTTATATCTAGCCATCTTGCTGATATTATTTTTTAGTAAGAGAGAGGATTTTCTTAGCAAAGAGGAATAAATGTAAAATTCAATAAAAATGTTATGGGTCAGCTCTGGTCAATAGAACTTTCCATGATAATGGAAATGTTCTTAGTGCTTTCAAAAACTATAGCCATTAGTCACATGTGTTTTTAAATTTTTAAATGTAAATTCAATAAAATTCAATAAAATTAAAATTTCAGTTCCTAAGTCAAACTTGCCCACATTTCAAGTATTTAATAGCCACTTGTGACTAATGGACAGTATACTGGACATTGTAGCTCTAGACTATTAGACTGTGAAGCCATGGCATCCCGGGATTTTATCTTTGTCAATGGCATAGTGAGATCTTTCATGTGACAGTTATTCTGTTATTAAAAAGAGAATTTACTTAACCTAGTCATCCCTAACTTTTTGAAATAATCCAACATAGCTTTCACCATCCATGAATTTCTTGAATCACATTTATGTCTCTAAACTATTTCTTGCGTCAAGTGTTCACTTTGTAGCAAGTTTATTGTCCTAAAATGGCACATACCAAAGTATCAAGAGGTTCCCTTATTCCTGATAAGCTGTGATTTGATGAAGAAGACCTTGTTACCCTGCCTATCTGATTTTTATTATAATCAGATGTTAACCTGTATCAGTCTCCATATTCAAAATTCACCTTCAAAATTATATGTTATTCACATGATGGTTGTCTTTATTTCATTTAGCTAGTATCATGACCTTATAAATGCAATTTTGGTCATTTTCTCCTAAAATCTCATATTTATCCGTGTGGAAATACATCTCCTACTTCTTTGCCCTCTTATAAACTCTTCCTGTAACTTAATCCTCATGAGCTTTATTTCCCCTAATTTTAATTACTTAATATTTTGTAAAACATTTAAGAGATCACTGGTATGCTCTTTTTTTCAATCATCTATACATTTAAACACTGTGTTGCAATAAGAAATAGTACTGGTAATCAGAAGACCGGAGTCCTAATTTTACCCATAAAAATGAAGCATATGTGCATTTAAATAAGGTTTATATAAGGTTATATAAGGTTTATTCTGATACTAAAATTGTTATGATTATTTAGAAAATTATGTTTGAAATATGACATTATTCAAAACCAATAAAGGTTTGAAATCTATTAAAAATCTACAAACAATTCAAGTATTTCACCTTTTTCCCTGATTTGATATTAAACTGTAATCCTTCATCTTTCACTTACAGCATGCTGTACTGCTGTTGACACAAAGGCAAAATATAATGTCTAAATATTTTGTACTTGTTTTTTAAATGAATACTTTTGTTTAAAATTGTCTTTTACATAAATTCTCGATTCCCTTTTCACAACTTTTCCATTCCCCATGCTACTGCAATCAATCACTCATTATAGAAAATTATTCTCTTTTCTGTTTGCTAAAGCTCTTTTTAAAATACCAAGTTTCAAATTCTCATCAATTCAAGAAACTTTGGAAAATGAACTTCATAATTTCCAGAATGAATATTTTGTTTCACTGGCTACCAGGACACCATCCTCTCCTAGATTTCTCCCCTCCTCACTCACCATTCCTTGGCAGTTTCCCTTGGTGATGCCTCCCATCCCTCAACGTCTGTTAGAATGCCCTAAGGCTCATTCCTGGCCCCCTTCACTCTCCATCTACCTTAACTACTCATGAGTTTTAATCTAGTCCCGTTACTTTAATGGGAAGATGACTTATGACTCCCCAATTCATACTTCTAGCCCTAACTACTCATCTAACCTCCAGACTCCTAATTCCAATTTCCCACTAAATATCTCCAATCTATGCATAATAGACATTTCAAACTTAGCAAATAAAACTAAATATTTTGCTTTGATCCATCCATTGCACTCCAGTTTTTCCTGGCTCCATAACTCATCCAGTTGCTCAGGCCAAAAATGTTAGATTCATCCTTAAACTCTCTCTTTCCCACAATTCCTATGTCCAGTCCATCAGAAATTCTTGCCAGCTCTAACTTGAAAATACATTCTGAATCCACCTACCTCTCACCTTACTCTTGCCATCTTTACTTACTCCAAGCCATCATTGCTTGCCTCATCTAATGCAATAGGCAGCCTCTTCCACAACCTCCTTGCTTCTTCCCCTCTTGCCCCAATCCTTATAGTCTATAAACAGTACAATAGCCAGAATAATCTAAAAAAACCCATAAATCATATCACATTATTTCGCAAAACCTGTTCCCATCACTTTAGAATAAAAATTAAACTTTTTACCTGTCCTACATGCTTTATTCAATATTTCTTCTGCCCTACTCTCCAAACTCATTTACTACTACTATTCTCTCACACACACACCCAGATTTTCTTTCTGCAGTGGCTTTCCCAACATCAGGGCCTTTGCACTTGCTATTCCCTAAAACCTGGAATATTTAAAAAATCTGTAAGATTCCTCCGAGCAAGATCTTAGAAGGTATTTACATTTCATTTTGTAGAGACATTTGGTAGAAGACATTTTTGCAAAAGATAGATACATTTTACTTTGGCGGCTATTCACACATCTAGCAATTTCCAAGTTGGTTAAATAACAAATGTGAATTGACGAAGCTAAAATAAAAGAACTGCAGTTGGTGAGACCTATGTGTTTTAAACCGTGAACTTTGAGGCATTGTAGACATGCAAACTACACCAGGGTTTCAGTGTTAATGTGTGAGAATTAGCTAAGGTATTTTCCAAATATTTATTACTCTCTAAAGAGCTTCTGAGCAGGAAATCAGAACAGGACCTGTGGACCTGAATTTTATCAAGTACCTCAGTTGATTCTGTTGCAAATGGTTTTCAGTCAGCCCTTTGAGAGACACCAAGCTGGGGTATTTGCCCAGACATGATTACCAATGGTCATGCAAGTCACCAGTGAGATACAATCGAGAATCGACAAACGACTGAAAAGAGTGACAAAAGAAGAAGAGGATCCAGTAAGGACCAGTAGAGACGCTATCCCAAACACTCTTGGCTAGGAGTTTTACAAATCCATTCATATAAATGGACTGATAGTTAACAGCCAAATGGCACTGCATATTTTTTTAAGTTGCTGAGTATTAAAGTGTATGGCTAAGCATCATAATTTTTGTTAAATTATATTTTGGTTGCTGTAAAATTAGGTGTACATTGTGTGTCATAGATGTAGGGATATAGATGTGTAAATATATGTCGTTGTTTCAGTTCTTCAGCTGATACTTCATAATGTCTTGGTAACTTCTAAATGAAGGACCTCTTCAAATATTGTTTAGAAAAAAAAGATACCTGTTCATCCCTGTCCACCTGCCTTTCTTCATCCCCTTCCTTGTCCCTTCCCTTCTTTTTTTAAAAAAAATCTTTATTGGAGTATAATTGCTTTACAGTGTTGTGATCCCTTCCCTTCTTGAACAAATTGGTCCATTAAGTGAGGTAAAATAACCCTTTGTCAGCATGGGGGAGGTGGGCATTCAAGGAACCACATGACTTGGCATTGGGTCTGAGAGTCTGAGAAGGGGGAGAGGATGTCTGCATAAGGGAGCCTGGAGTTGACTGCTGAAGTCTGATTCGTGTGGAAGGGCATCCACATGAGGAAGTGGCCTTGGCAACCACTCTGTACAGATAGTCATAACCCGTGCCAGGTGGAGAAAATGTGTGGGATGGGAAAGTGGCAGCTACAAGAATTTACTTAAATACAGGAAGATTGATCAAATAAGTAAGGCTATTAAGGATATGGTAATCAGTGTTATTTTAATATCTGTGGAGGGAGTTAAAATATGAAAAGGGCAAAAACTAGAATGAAAGGGTGTTGAAAGGGAATGGAGGATGTTAATGTGAACACATGATTTTCAATATAGAGACATTATAGAAATAAACATAGACAATATGTATGCATATGTTTATGAATATATGTTTATGAATATGTGTAAATGGTTATGAAGATGTGTTTTCATATGTGTGTATGTATATATGTACATAAATCCCCTAGCTCTGCCTATTGAGAGTACCTGGGACCACTACTTCCCAAGAGCAATGAATACACCTAGTGTCCGGATCTTGGTTTCCAAATACAGCTCTCCAACTGAAGGAACTAAAGCTTTTTGGAGAAATGACTGATTCTAGAGCTACTACAGGGAAAATATAAGATGACCCTAGAACATATTATTGTTTCAAGAAGTAAGGGATCAGCCATAAAAAGAAATGAAATTGAGTTGTTTGTAGTGAGGTGGATGGACCTAGAGTCTGTCATACAGAGTGAAATAAGTCAGAAAGAGAAAAACAAATACCATATGCTAACACATATATATGGAACCTAAAGAAAAAAAAATGGTTCTGAAGAACCTAGGGGCAAGACAGGAATAAAGACGCAGATGTAGAGAATGGACTTGAGGACACGGGGAGGGGGAAGGGTAAGCTGGGATGGTGTGAGAGAGTGGCATGGACATATATACACTACCAAATATAAAACTGATAGCTAGTGGGAAGCAGCCACATAGCACAGGGAGATCAGCTTGGTGCTCTGTGACCACCTAGAGGGGTGGCGTAAGGAGGGTGGGAGGGGGGGAGACGCAAGAGGGAGGAGATATGGGAATGTATGTATATGTATAGCTGATTCACTTTGTTATAAAGCAGAAACTAACACAGCATTGTAAAGCAATTATACTCCAATAATGATGTTAAAACAAAAAAAAGAAGAAGGGAGATATCAAAGAATAATTGGGAAACATCAAAGGATATAGAAGCCAAACTGAAGGGGTTTCCACTGGACAAATCTTGAACAATCTAAGCCTCAAAATAAATAATGGTAGAAACATATTATAGTCAATTGAGTAAAATAGGAGTCTATGAGTTCATACTGATTTAAATAATTAAATTGAATAAATTATGTTTGATGAGGAACAGGATATTTACATAATTACAAAGTGACTTACCACAGAAATTACTAATAATGTAGGAGAAAAAAATAACTTTACAATGGAGAAGACTGGGCGATACACCTTAATCAAATGAGTAAAATAATATTCCAGTAAGGTTACAAGTTAAAAGTTTGCCAAAATTGTTTGATAGGAAGCAGTAAGAAGAACAGAGCTTCACCACTGTGTTATTCCTGCCAACTACACATATCCTGAATAATCATGAGACAAATACAAACAGCTAAATCCTACAAAATAACTGATCCATATTCTTTAAAATTTTCTAGTTCATGAAATTCAAGGGAAGCCTGAGAAAATTTAACGGATTAAAAAACTAAAGAGGGCTTCCCTGGTGGCGCAGTGGTTGAGAGTCCGCCTGCCAATGCAGGCGGAAGCGGGTTCGTGCCCCGGTCCGGGAAGATCCCACATGCCGCGGAGCGGCTGGGCCCGTGAGCCATGGCCGCTGAACCTGTGCGTCTGGGGCCTGTGCTCCGCAACGGGAGAGGCCACAACAGTGAGAGGCCCGCGTACAGCAGGAAAAAAAAAAAAAAAAATTAAAGAGACAGGACAACTAAATGCAACATGTGATGCTGGGCTGATCCTTTTATTATGAAGGACATGATTGGGGTAATTGACAAAACTTGAAAGGGGTCTGAGGCTTAGTAGCACTGTAGTAATGTGTCAGTGTTAATTTCCTGATTTTCATGATTATATTTGGATATATGTTTGTAGGAAATACTAGAGGATTTGGGGGAGACATTGCATTGTGTTGGCAACTACTCTCAAATGGTTTGGGAAATAAATTATTTTTATTGTCATTTCAACCTTTCTTTAATTTTCAAGATTGTTAAAAGAAGGCAAAGAAAGAGGAGAAGACCCCTGAGTCAGGTAATCCTCCTTTTCCTGGCGACTCCCATAGTTAAAAGCTCAGTTTACAATGGTGGTCAGTTTTTCAGTCTATTTGTGCTAATTTCTGTAACTAACAACATAGCATCTTATTTTCTATTTGAGGTTTTTGGATTTTTCCTAATTATGCTTTTGCTTTTTATTCTATCAAATGTCTATGAATTTGATAAAGTCCTCGGTATTAAAACAAAATCAGTAAGATTCATAAAAATAAAAATAAGTTCTTGGAGAAATTTATAAATTTCTACCTGCATTCAAATTGGAGTAAGTTGGCAAGAAATCTATAAGGGGAAAATACTCTAAGGAGCACTCCCCTTCAGAAACTCAAAATGGTTGCATGTGTTTATCCTGTAAGAGGTCTGTGATGAAACTGCAGGATGAAGGCTATATGTCCAAACTTAAATGCAATCTTTTAAATCACCTTTCATGTCAGGCCATGTAAGAACTGGGCAATTCAATAAGTAAATTAGAACAATTATTGTTTTCAATAATTTTTCAGGTCAATACTTAGAATAATAAAAAAACGTATCTATAACTCCAAGAAATCTGGACAGTTATTAGTTATTATCATTTAGACTATTGAATAAAATCAGATATGATAGAGGGGCCAGCGGTTGGTAGGTTTAAAAGTCACCCTAGGTGATTAATTCATGCAGCAGTGTTGCAGGTCTCTCTTTAGATGAAGCACTTAGAAGTATAACCAAGCATGGCTCTAATTTCATATCTGAGACCTGTTTTATTTAGAGTTCTTTGGCAAGTGCTTGCTCTATGTGTTTTTATAGTCTTTGGTTGTGCTATACAAATATCAAAATTATGAATTAACAGATATGCAAAAGTGAAATCCTAGAAGATAGGATAAACATGAAGTCCTCTAATTATCACTCAAATAAGTTTGGTTGACACAGAACTGGGAATTAGATAAAGACATTAATAATTCATAATGCTGAAATTAAAATCTTCTAGTTACAGTACAAAAGAAATCTTAATTTGTACCACAAGGTAATGAATTCAGTACTTTTCATTTGTTAAATATTTGCTTATTACCCCGCACCGTGCATATAACACTGTTCCAAACTTTGGAGGGCAAACAGGAAAAACAGAAACTCTCTACCCTCAAGTTGTTTATACTGCAGTCAGTGAAATTTCTCTACTTGGAGAGCTTTTAATTCCTCAGTTCATTGTAACATCTTCTTCAGATGAATTGTTTTTTATTTGTTAAAATGAACGTTTAGCACTTTAAATAGTTTCTTCAATGTTCCTGATAGTGAAATAGTCATAATGCTAATTTCCAATACTAATTATAGAGTTGATAGGAGAAATGCTCAAGATTGATAGTAAAGTGATTTCGATAACCTACAAAATGTCTTGAGGTTTCTCAGATAACAACTTGTCTCCCAGACAAAAATGCACTTATTATTTATATTCCAAGCTTATAAATGTTTTTGTACTTTAATCATATAGAGATTTTACAACATCTTTTAATTCACGTTTTAAGATATTTTGTTCAGTAGATTATCTCATTTGGAACTATTGATTTATATATACATACTATGTAAATATTAGTATATATTTCTCAATGGCTAGATCAGTGCTTTCTGAACTACTTAAATTTGTTTAATTCATTGTTCTTCAGCATTTCTTCTACTCACTGGAGCCTATCCTACTGACTTCAAAAAGCCTGAAAAATCTGAAAATCCCATTTAAAGTAACTGTATGGAAAATCTTTAAAATAACATATAATAATGGTAGAGAAGAAGAGTATTTAACATTGTGCTGAAGATCATTCCATTAATAAAGAGATCAATCAATAATTCTGACATTCAGACATATAATAACAATGAAAAACATTAATCATAATACTGAGCAATGACATTTTCAATAAAGGGAGATATTAAATATTGTATAGGAAACTAGTATCTGCAAAGCAGATAAGTTGGCAACGATTATACATATATTTAAAATATGTTGAAACAGTCATAGACAGTTTTTCTTTTTGGCTGAAAAGAGGCATATTGAAGTGTTTAAGCACTACTTCAACTGGAATAGATATTTAGACACTATACAGAAAACACATGATTGCAGAAGAGCAGATATTAGCAGGTGTGTGAATGTGTATGTCTTTAATTAATGCATTTTCATTCATTCAAAACGGAGAAGACTGCCAAATTTACTTTAAAGGTGGCATTGTGATATGTTACAATTCCACTCTTAGACTTTTGCTGCTGTTGCTGTTCCTTTAGTATTCACCAAAGTGTACCGTCCTGTCGTTTATCCAAGTTAGAAATCTAGAAGCAATCCTAGGATTCTCATTATAGGGTCCCCTACCTTCATGCTCCCCACTCAATAAGTAACAGATTCTTGGCTCTCCTATATAGGAAAGCTCTCTCCAATGTACGCCTGCTCTGTCACTCTCCGGGTCCAGCATCTCTGCCTCAGCCTCCCATTGAAGCCACTTCTAGTTCATTCTGTGCAAGGCCATTTTTAAACCTTCCTTAGTCCTAGGCAATTGCCCTTTTAGAAGCTTTACCCTAAATGTTATCAAATGCATTAAAATGTGCCCAAGTCACATATCCAATATAATTTATAGATAACTATGTGAAAGCTGAGTAACATTGCTGTTGTAGTAATATTAGTTGAAAATATTAATTACACAAGTTTTTATCTCAATTTTGCAGATCTTTTTTCATATTCTGGAGCCATGTTTTTCAGGTGTCAAACAATTTTCTAAGTCCTTCTCAAACTCCTAGTCCCTAGCGAGTGTGTTGTTACTGTCACAGGGTTGAACAGCCCAGACAGCAAGATGTCTGAAGATGAAGACCATCACATGGTTGAGTAGATCAGATACGTGGAAGTTGGAATGCAAAGTGTTTGTAGAAAAAAATATACAAATCAAGGAAGAAATTGCAGTGTCAATTAATATGATGTATATCAGATGATAGTATTAAAAAGCCAGCTTCTGTAGGGATGTCAATAAAATATCACCCTACACAGTAATGTCTCAACACCACAGAATGTGAACTGCTTACATATTAAAAAAAAAATAGGGATGGCAAACCATCAACAAAAAATTAAGTATAGTATGTTCCAAAATGAATGTTGGAAAATGGCAACTCGTCTTGGAAGTGGTTAAATCACCTATCAGTTTCATGACAATATTTCTAAACCTTTAATATTCCATCTTTAAAATGGAGATAATGAACATTCCTCTTTGATAAATTTGTTGATGAATTTAAACTATACAATTCACATAAACTTCTTAGTGTTGTATCTGGCAAATACTTGATATTTTTGTTATTATTGATAAATAATTAGTAAACAATAACTGTTATGTTATTATGGTCATTATTACAACTTAGACCAGACCAGAACAGACCAGAAAATATTACTGAGATTGGTTTGATCTTTCATCGTGCTTTTAAAGATGGAAAAGTTAATAATGAGTTATTTTGAGAAGAAATGTGTCGATGTTCTAACGTCCTTGCAAAAACTAAATATTTATTGGATGTAGAAAAAATAGGCTTAGTTTAATGAGAAGGTATAGATTTTAAAAGTATCTTTCCTCCTTGGACTCATAGAGAGCCAGAAAAGGAGATTAAACAAAGGATTTAGAAAGTATAATATAATAAAGAACAGCATCAGCTCTGGACTCTTAATGATTTTGTGGTTTTGATGTGAATAACCCCAGGTCCCCATTCTGACATCAGTACTACCACTCACTGTGTAAGACATGGTCAAGTCGATTAACCTCTCTCTGCTTTCCTTTCTTCATCTGTAATGTGCAAGTAATATTACTTGTCAGTTGCCAACCAGCAGTACTTCTTCAGCTAATTGACTGTGTCAGCAGGGATGCTGCAAAGATTAGCTAATAAATGATTTATAAACCTTTTGAAATATTAAATAAATGATGTAAAAAGCCTTAACAAAAGAAGGACAGAACAAATCATTCCATGCATTAATTCGCTACTTTAGTCATATATATTTTATAAAAAACTTAAGAAGAGGTAACCTTCCGTAAACTGAAAATAGGATAGATAACTTGGAATTCTAGAGTGCTTTTCGTTGCTGTTATTTTTTTAAAATCTTCTGTCATAATTAAGAATACACAGAAGAAAAAGTGTATTAGAGGAAATAATTACAGTTCACCTCTTTATATTGATGATAGTATTATGAGACAGGAAAATGAAATGAATAAGAATAAAG
Organism: Pseudorca crassidens; assembly: GCF_039906515.1. NCBI lineage: Eukaryota > Metazoa > Chordata > Mammalia > Artiodactyla > Delphinidae > Pseudorca > Pseudorca crassidens. The sequence goes on along the minus strand of NC_090312.1, from coordinate 63,607,522 downwards.
AAACATGCTTTCTGAGCTATCAATACTTTTACTATTGACAATGGAATAACATTGACAGATTTACTTTACCAATAAGGATCTTGAGTATGATGATTAAAAATAAATCTACAATATACATTTTTTCAGATGTAAGGACAACATACAAAATCCTGTGCCAAGCATTCTGAGGGGACTCAAAAATCAAAGACCCAGATCTCAAGGAACATATAATATAGGAAGAAGAGCAACATGAAAATAATTAATTCTTGCATAGTGCCAAATTAAATATTATAATAAAGTTATTTATTTTACCTGGAGATGGGGAGGTGCTGTAGCTTATAAACTGGGTTTGAAAGATGAGAATTTTGTTGTTCTTGGGAGAGAAGTTCACTCCGGGTTAAGAAAAGCAGCATGAGAAGACCAATAAGAGAACACCAGAGATATAGCAAGTGTTTGCTATGATCTAACTTAGTATACATGGGAGAGATAGTATAGGGGAAAAAGCTAGTAAATTAGGTTGGGTTCACATTCTTGAGGGCCATGCAAATAAAGTTACAACTATGTTTTGAGGGTTCCCAGGAGCCACTGAATATTTTTGAGTATTTTATGTTTAATAAAGTTAATTCTGGTGAAAGTGTAAAGGGTAACTTGGAAAAGAATAAGTTTAGATAAGTAAGTAGTTAGCCTATAATTGCAATAGTCAAGAAAAAAATGATGAAGGGAGTGACCAGACAAAGAACGGAAATGAAGAATACTGAAGAAGCATTGAATGGATAGAATTAAAACAATGAGGTTTGAGAATTGATTAGATGGGAAGAATTAGTGAGATGGAAGTAATTGAACACAATTCTAAGATTTCTATTAATATCATGGATACCTAAGAAAACAGTAGTAATATACACTAAAATAATAAGGATAATAAATAGTTTGGGGGGTGGAGGTAGAGATGCAGCAAAGAGATTCCATTTGAACTTACTGAATTTGAGTTTTTAAGGACAAACATGGGGGAATATCCAATAGGCAGTAAAAATTCCCAAGCTACGCTTCAGAGAAATATCAGGCCCCCAAATTATAGATTTCATAGCCGTCTATAAACCGTTGGAAATTAAGACAATTGGGGTAAATGGGATTACCAAACAGAACATAAAGAACAAAAGAGAGAAAATATATTATTTAATAGTTAAGTGAGGGAAAGGGCAAGAAGAAATATAAGAAGATTATGAGGGAATCAAGAGTACAGTAACTATCAGAGCCAAGGGAGAAAGATGTTTCAAGAAGAGAGGAATAGCAATGTAAAATGTTGTACCAATTTGATATAGATGATTACTGTGAAAAGCCTATTGAATTTTGTGATTAATGTGTAATGGTTTTTCTCTGAGAAAACAATTCTGGTAAATTGATAGATATGTAAGTTAAATTGCAAAGGAATTAAAAATAAAGCATTGTAAAGGATGCAGGAAAATTAGTATCTGCCTCTTTTTCTGTAAGTTTGAGAGTAAATGAAAGTAAAAGGTGAGTGAAAAAAAGAACAGAGCTAAAAGATGAAATATATTTTATAACAGGTAATATGTAAATAATTTTATAGGCATTGGAGAAAGCAGGGAAAAGAAAGACTCCAGAAGCACAAGGCAGGATTGAAGGAAAAATAATAGGAGAGAAGACAGAATCAAGAGCACCAGTCAGGTATTAATGTGGCAAAAGGACTCAAATAAAAAGATGGCAATTTTGATGTGATGATAAAGAAACAGCAATTGAAGGAATTTATGTAGGATGACCTTGACATTCTCCATAAATTCATTAGGCAAGATTTTCTATGGAGTGAAAGAAGATGAAATACAAATGAGACTTAAGAAACACAAAAAATGAAGAAATTGCTGTTTTTAAGGATGGTGAACAGGTCAGCCAGAGATCAGCAAAGGAATTTATGAATAGTTTTGAGGTTACTTGTTGCCTAATTAGATAGTGAAAATATTTTCTTAAGATAGCCTGTGCTTCTGGCTTTATAACATTTTTAGGCTTTATAACATTTTAGGCTTAACAAATCAAAAATTTTGATTTGTTAAGCACTGTGGAAAGAAAAAAAAAGGATTTGAATCTGGGCTAAAGGAAGTTTCAGAGAAGAAGTTAAGTAATAATACAATTGACTAGGTCATGAATTTACAAAAACAATATGAAAATGTGCCCATGTCAAAACAAGGAAAAATATATATATAACCTTGAATGAAGGCATAAGGATCACAATTATCACATTACTGGGGATCAGAGATGAATTGATGAATAGAGAGAAGATTGAGAAGAATAACCATTAGTATCAAATGTTGGACATTTTTGAACTTGAGAATTTTTATTATACACTGAAAATCAGGGAAGAAGTGACGAACTCCCCCCAACAAATGTAGGTGGGTTATTATTTCTAGTAGTATTAGTCAAAAACTTACTGTGAAAACCATCAAAGACAGCCTATTTTTTCTCATATTAGGCAAAATTTATTCTAGCAGTATTTTGTGATTTAAAAAGTCAATACCTTGGATTTAGAACAAAAGAGGGTTTGACTTTGCAGAGTTAATATGTGTTGGCATCATTCTGTGATACAACTCAGTATATGAGATTACTTTTTTTTAAGTGTGCTTTTGATAGAACACTATCCAAACTCTTCTAAAGGACAATAAGTGTCCCATTATACCAAATGGTATTCTAGAGCATGCAATGTCATGATCTGGCGCAGGATTTATAATTATGCCTTAACAGAGGAGACTTCTGTGGAAATTTTCAAATTGTTACTATTAACAGGGTATGGTTCTTGATTTCTTCTTTGTTGTCACTTACTCCAAAATGTGACTAGAATATAGCCCAATTCAAGGAAAAGGGGAACTAAGGTAGCATCAAGTTCTGGCTCCCTGTCCTGAGCTCATAAGACTTAATTTGAAGCCCTCTGATTTGTGAGATCGGTGGGTTGTTCTTAGAAATAAGCTATTAGATTGTTTGTAAGCCTGAATTAGATAAATAAGTAATATTCTTATGCAGGAAAAGAAAAGAGAAAAAGATAGATAGTATTGTACTTAGCATGGAAATAGCTGATTATTTCCAGAATATTTTAGGAATCAAAAACTTGCTTAGTTAAGTCCTTTACAAAAGGGTTCCCTTCTCTAATCCGTAGTGTTTGTCGGATAGCTTCCTGTTACTGTGTAGATCAGCAGTTCTCAAAATTTGGTCCCCCAACTCCTGCATGTCCCCAGTGACCCTTTCAATCATTCCCTGAGATACTTTCAGTGGATTCACAAGTTTAAAATAATTTTCATAATAATACTGATGCTATTTACCTTTTTCACTTGGCTGCCATTTGCACTAATGGTGCAAAAGCATGGTGGGGAAAACTGCTGACACCTTAGCATGAATCAAGTCAGTAGCAGCAAACTACTAGTAAGCCTGGTATTCTTCACTGCCACACACTCAGAGTTAATATTTTTAAAATGCAAGATGTACCTAAGAATGTACTTGATTAAGGAGTAAAAATATACTAATTTTGTCAAATCTTGACCCTTGAGTAGAGGTCTTTTTAATATTCTGTGTGATGAAATGGTAAGTCAGTGAAGATGTACCAAACTGCATGGTTGTCTCAAGTAAGTACTTGTGTGACTGCTTGGGTTGAGAGCTAAATTAGCCACTTTTCTCATGAATCACCATTTTTACTTGAAAGAACAACTGACAAGCAAACTGTGGTTTTTTCAAACTTGGATATTTGGCAGAGATTTTCTTGAAAATGAACAAAGTGAGCTTGTCACTTCAAGAGAAGCAAAATCCAACTGTATCTGTTGCCAATGATAAAATCTGAGCTTTCAAATAAAAATTACAATTTTGGAAAACTTATTATCGGCCCCTGTGAACTTGTCAGTTTCTCAATTCTTAAAGAATTTTCTGTTGAGATAGGTGGCATTACTAACAAATGTGATATTATATAATGAAATAAGCTACTATTTGGAAATTTTACATAACCTAGTGAACCAATATTTTTCCAAATGACCAATACCTGATATTTTAAAAATACACATGGGCAAAAGATCCATTTAAGTTGCAAAGTAGACAATAGATTTTAATAAAACAGTAAGGGAAGCATATTGATATGGTTTTAGATTCCACATTGCAAAATTTAAAAATCCATAATTATCTGAAAAAGCTATTAAAATTCTCCTCACTTTCCCAACAAAGAAATCTGTGTGAGGCCAGATTTTCTTCACATACTTCAACTGAAACAACATATTGAGACATTGAACGCAGAAGCAGATATGAGAAACCAGGTATCTTTTATTAAGCCAGACATTTGCAAAACTAAGCCAGAAAATTTCAAAATGTAAAACAATGCCATTCTTGTCACTATTTTATTTTGGCTTTGGAATATATATTTCATTTCACTAAAAATATACTATTTACTGAAACGTAATAGGCTTTTTATTTATATTTTAAGTGAATTAATAAATATTTAAAATTTACAGTCTTAATTTCACATATGGTAAATATTGGCAGATATAACTATATAAACAAAATCTCATTCGGGTTCTCAGTAATTTTTGATAATGTAATGGATATCTGAGGCCAAAACGTTTCAGAAACACTAATGTAGACCAAGTCTTAAGCACATAGGAAACTACTCAATGACTTCTATCAAACTTCACATGATTTCATAAAGTAACAATGGAGAAGTCATGTAACTGCATTTGTAATAATGGTAGAGGAAGAATTTTCCTTCTCTTTTAAAAAAAATCATACCATTTATATTAGAGAGAAGACTTCAGTGCCTGCTGATGACATTCTCTCCATTCTTTCTTCCAAGTCTGTGAGTCTCATTTTCATGTGTCCCCATTTACAGGAGTAAAATTAGCATGTTATCCAGTCACCATTTGGCTCATGACTCAATGTCACTATAAAAATCATTTAAGCAGCTTCATAGACCCAACTTCTTTTAGAATACATCTATGCGGACACTTCAATTTGTTTAATACAGGAGACGTAAGTACATACTTTTTCTAGCCTCTTGCAGTCTATCTAAATCTATAAATTATGCTAGGGTGAAATCTGGTTTATCCTCTCAATTTGTGTAAATGATATTTAAAAAGATAAAGGGCATAAATAAGGGAAAGACCAACACAAATTATGAATCTCAGTTTAGAAATCCATTATACAAACAAAACAATTTTAGAATACCAATATACTGTTTCCTTTGTTAAAGAGGGAGAAAGTGAGACTTTTTTAAGAAGGGAGAAAAGAAAGCAAGGTTATTTCTTAGTCATGAATTTTGATTGGATTTTTAGATATCAATATTTAGAAATTTATGCTTTAAAATTTAATCTAATTTTAAATAGTACAGTACTTAAATAATAAAATGTCTTTTCCTCCCTCTAATCTGACTTTGAATATTAGTATAATTAGCTCTTGTATATAACTAGATACAAAAAATAGCACCATATTATCTTGGTTATATCCAATACTACCATTTTGTCATGTCTAGAAAATTCTAATTATAGCAACATAAATAGGAAGCTTTAGTGAAGAGTCAAAGCCCACTTTTGGTAAATTTTTCCAAGTTTTATTCTGATTAGTTTATTTTGCATAAGGCCAGAATGTGTGCTAAGTGCTACTCTATTAAATCTCTACCAGCTGCTGACACTTTTTAGACTTTTTTTTTGACTTTTGTCATTTTTGGGTGAACATCTGTCAGCCATAGTCATTTGGCAACAGTTTCCCCAGAATTTCTAAGCTAACTACAAGTCATTATGCAGTGATTATATTGGTGTAAAAGTTATTTCCAATCTCTGGTAGTCATATCAATAAATTGAAAAGCTGTGTCAAGATGTTTAGCTGAAAGGAAAAAAACATAGCTGCCATGCATGTAAAAATTACTGTTTTTGAGCACCTAATGGGAGTTCATTAAGGAAGTATAATCATGGAGAGAGAGAAAAAGATACAGAGTTTATAACATGTATATGTTTTGTTTCAAAATGTAATTATGTATTTAAATATGCGCTATTTGTCAGCTATCGTTCTTTTTACTGAAAAGTAAGTTTATTGTCTGGAGAAAACAAATCTAATAAAAGTGAAATACTACTTTATAATAATAACTATTATAATAATAATTATAATGGCTACCATATTTGAATGCCCAGTACTTTCTATGTTACTTTAGAGGTTTACAATAAATGCACATCAATCTAGCAAGTATATTTCATAAATGCTTAAGAAGAAAAGGAGTTTACAGAATAATCTATTCTCACAATTCTCATTATTGTCTTTCACTAAATCCAATTGAAATCTAGATACACACACTTCAAAGATGAACACAGTATACACATACATCTCTCATAACCCTGTTTCTTCTTCCATGTGCTCATTACTTAGGAGTACCCTAAATGAAAATTCAAATTAAGTTTTTGGCTCCCCTCTTATAAATAGAATTAGCACCGTCACAGAAATTAACATTCACAGATATACAAATCATAATGCAGTGCTCCTTTTAATTCATACCTTCTCATGGAAAATGTCACCACTTTTTTCTGTCTCACTCTGATTTTTCAAATCTTCTTAAAACTATTATCAGCAAAGTGAATTAGATGTAAACTCCCACATACACGAGTATTATTATGACAGTCTACATTTTAAAAAATGATAATGGCAAAAAACAAGGAACTTTATTGCAAAATACAGTGTTCTTTATGCAAAGCCCACAGACCTGGGTTCAAGTCATAGTTCCGTGTGTTATTTAGCAGTCCCTTAACTCTCTGACTTATTTTCTTCAAATGAAAATGAGGATATTTTTGCCTACTTCATAACATTGTTATCAGATGAGAAATAATAGCAGTTGTGCTATTTTTAAAGCCTATGTTTTAAAAAGCCATAAAGAGAATAAGAATGAAAGACAATAACAATGACTTTGAGATGAGCTTATTCCTGTAACCTACTTCGCCTTTTTATCAGATATATTTGATAGATATAAGAAGGTCAATGACTGATTCTAAATTTCCACAAAATGTGCCCTTATTTCAAAATGTGACCATAGAAAGAAATCGGTAAAGATATCCAATTCTAAATCTTTAAAGTAACATAGAAACTAAGTACTGCGTTGGTTAATGATAGTGGAGTAGGTAATGAAAATATCATTATAATAGCACTGAATTACTCAAGGTCAAAAACTTTATGCAAATTTGTAGCTTACTCACAGACAAGCAACCTGGTAAGACAGAAAGAGTGGACTGGGGTTTGAAGACCTTCATTCCAACCACTTAATTAATTAACTATGTGAAGATGGGCAAATCACTTGAACTATCTGGTCCTCAGATTTTTCACCTATAAAACCTTCCAGAGTTTTAGGATTTGGTGATTTAGTATAACCCACGGATAGGGAAATTCTCTGTGGCTACTGATGAAAGGTGATTAATGTATTTCTTCCTCATTGTTCAGTTCTATTCAACATACTTCTATTCAGCACTGATTATGTGCAAAAGGCTCTACTAGGAATTCTATGTAGTTAAAATATTAACAAAATGCATTTCCTGTCTTGTCAGAACTTGTGATCTGTCTAGAAGGAGAGGCAACCATGATGCCAGTTAGAATTTTAACGCCCTGTACGGGCACAAATCAAGGCCTGTGGGAGTGCTAGGTGAAGAGATAGGGGAAAGAAGACAAAGAGAAGATGGCATTGGCTGAATTTTGAGGGCTAAATCCATTTCAACAAGCAAGTTTGTCAGGAGAAGGCATTCCAGGTTGAATAACAGAATTGAGCAAATGCACCATCAGAGAAGCTCTGGGAAAACACTGTGCATTTTTCTGTAGCATACCAAGTATGAGAGTGAGTGGTTAAAGTTAAAGCAGCAAAAGTGGGTTCTTTTCAGATTGTGGGAAAACTCAGCAATAATCCTGGTAAGAGCTTTTTCTGTGTTTTACAGAGAATAAATATGAGTGACATCAAATAGAAACCAACATGACCTGGCAGATGATTAGACATGGATATCAAGTGAGAGAAATAAGTCAAAATATGCCCCAACACGGCGTATTAATGAAGCCAGTTTTCTCTATTTATGTGTTTTGTTGTTGTCTTACTTTGTTTTATTGAATTTGAAATGTTTGTGCAAAACCAAGTGGAAGTCCGTATTCAGCAGGCAGTTGCTCTTGTGTGTGAGGACCTTGGGGGAACATTCTAAATAGCAGATGCAGACGTTTGTATTATCCATAGTGAGGAATTAGAAGCATTGGAATTAGATGAGTTATTCAAGTAAGAAAGTAAAGAAGGTCAATGACTGATTCTAAATTCCTACAAAATGTGCTCTGATTTCTAAAGGTGACCCTAGAAAGGGAAGTCTGTAAAAAATACAAAGGTCAAATGGGATCATTTCAGTGATCTATATGAAAGTAGTCTCTGTAAAACATACTATATAAAGGCCAATGGAATAGAAAAATTCTAAAGGTTGGTTCAAGGAAAGTGAGAAAATAAAAGTAGTTGAACCCTACTGAGAAGTTTAATGAAGGAAAGAGAAGGTAGTGCAAAGATTTATGAAGGTCGAGGAATGGGTATTTGGTTGAATGGTTGGTTCTTTTTTTTTTTAGTAAGGAAAGACTTGAACATGCTTATAAACTTGACAGAGAAATCCAGAGGAGAAAGAAGACTCAAATTACTGAGAAAAAAATGGATGGAGAAAGGTCCTACAGGAGGTAATAGGAAATGGAATCAATAGCATGCCTTAAAAAGAAAGCAGCTAGTTCATCTAGAAAAGAAACAATAGTGATTTACAGAGAAATGTATTTGAGAAAGGAAGAAATGTAAGAGAACTTGCAGCAGATGTCCTATATCTTCCCCAAGAAGGAAGATGCAAAGTCACCTCTTAAGGCAGGTAGTGTCTGGTTGTGTGGACTACAAAGGGTTTGGAATCCTTCCCACAGAGAGAAGCCATACAGAGGAGTCAAATAGAAGTGAACAAAAGAATTTCCGTTCAACTCAGAGTGTATACTAATAATAGAGTAAAAATGTTTAGTTGAACCAATTGGCACAATTTTATGACTTTTTTGGTAACACTTATCCACCCAGTAATGAGATCAGAGAAAGTGTACCGTGCTGTTTTCCAGGTGAGGCTTAGGAAAGTCAAGGTGACGGTAGACCAAAGGGACTTCTTGATGCTAATGAGAAGCTACACAAAACGGTGGGCAATTGATCCAGACTGGGCCTAGAGGAAACTAAAACAAAAAGGGTTAAAGGAATTAAAGATATGACCAGTGTGAAGAACAGATTCATTATGAGTAAGAGGAAAAGAAAAAAATTGGTGGTTATGGTCACAGAAGGGAATTTCCAAATTCAAGATTCTAGAAATGATATAGTTTTGAGTGATCATTGTTTTTACACTTTCACTTAAAGTGCCGTTAATGATTATGTCATCCAGGTGTCCTGCTTTACTTATTAGAAAATGGAAGGCCAGGAGGTCAAGTGATTTTCTGTCACTCCATGACCCAATGTCAGGGGCAGGACTAAATCCAGGATCTTCTGAGGAGCATTTGGAAATTTTAAGTAACATGGTAACAACCATTAAATCATATTCCCATGAAAAAGAATGATGGATATAGTCAAGTGATTGGAACCATAATATAGTCACAGTAAAGCATGCAGTATTCATATATTTCCTATTTCAAAACTTGTATTGTGCTATTCCTACCTGTTTCCTCTTTTAGCTTCCTCTTACAGAAAAGAGAATATAAAAGTTTTCCCCAGATTAAATTAATAGCTCCCTCATTATGCACTGGGAGAAGAACTAAGCTTTAAGGAAAGTGCTACTGACTGCCATCCTGGATTTCACTGTAAATGGCATCAATTTATTTCAGAGTGACAGTGTGCATGTCCATGATAGTGTATGGGTTCTACCATTTTTGCTTCTTCCACATTTCGTATATTTTGAAAAGACTCCTTTCTCTTGATTATTGGCATGAGTTTTTAATCTTAAACTATAGTAAAATGTAATTGGAATGGGTAAGACAGGAATAAAGACACAGACCTACTGGAGAATGGACTTGAGGATATGGGGGGGGGAAGGGTAAGCTGTGACAAAGCGAGAGA